>NC_136063.1:701005945-701605945 GCF_964261635.1 Lissotriton helveticus | reverse complement strand
CTCACTGTGGAAACAAAAGCCTTCAAGAACACTTCCTGTGTAGGTTTAGACAATAAGATCCTTGAAGATGAAAATAACCCTTCAATAGGGCACCAAATACTAATAAACATTATCTTGTCTGCGGGAGAAGTATGAGTGATCCCTTAATCGACAATATTTTGCCTCATTGATATTTTAAGCCATATCTGGTATTGTGTTTCTCTTGTTCGCAATTGTACAAGACGCAGTCCAGGCTGGGCCATGCTTGATTACGGTCTTCTCACTACCAGCTGCTAACTGAAATAACCTTCACAACTTGTGCTTTCCACTCCGATGAAAAAGATTACATTCCCTCTCTCCCTATATATCACAACATTCACTCACTTGACTTTCGCTAAGCGGCCTCTGACATTCACTTGGTACTGTTGTCTAAAATTCTATGTCAGGACCTGGATATGAGGATTAGGCTGCTCTCTCTTTAAAAATTACTTTTATTAACCAGCAGCCGTTAAAATTAATGAGATTCAGGCAATAACATTCCGAAAGAAAACTACATTTCCCATGAACCATAGGGAAACCGTCCATCTAATCCACAATCACCGTCATCCTTCAAGCTCCTCTGCTGACGCTCCTTTTACCTCTTTCTTCCCTGCTCCAGTAGCCTTGAAGTTAAGTGCTGCCATCTTATATTGTATGTGCTTTGTAAACTTGTGCTAAAAGTATGGGCATGTGAGATACCAGATGTGGTGCCTTTTCACGTTGCGTGCAATATTAACCTGGTGTTTCTTTCAGCAATTAGGGTTGACTGGGCTTTTTCCATAGTGTGCCCTTACATTGGCCTGCTACATAAGAAGCTATCTTCCTAAAGTTTTACACAAGTTCGAAAGGGCAGAGGGTAAATCATCTCTCACCTGTGTCAGGCACTTTAGTCTTTGTAGCCAGTTCACCATAGAATCTGTTAAATATGTCTCCAACTTTAAATTCTTCAATCACAGCATGATTCTTTAAACAGCGGAGCACCTGGAATAACAGTGAGATGCACAGTGTTTCCAAATTTGAACTAGCCATTTTAGGAATCCAAGCATCTCCAACTTCCTACCACTGTGATCATCATAATATTGCATAATCAATAAAACTATATTCTAATTTTTTTTTTAAATTGAATTGCAAATTAGCCAAACTTTACCTTGATTAGAAGCTCCAGTGCTGGGGCTTTACATTTTGCTGCCTTGTCTTTCATATAAATCACAATACACTTGTCCTACATTCAAGAAACAGCAAAATGATTAGATTAATACCTGCGGACATGGGTTTGACACAAAAACATGAATACGGACAAAATGGGATCTTAGATGGAATAAGATATTGTAACGTAAGAAGCCACATACTTCTAACCTATTGTACCGAAATTCTGCAGCAGTCGGAAAGCAGAACATCAGATTTAAACATTTATTACTAGTAGTCAAAAGTGGAATGACCTCCTTACCCTACCATTTCACTGCCTTGTGGCCTGGCATATGATGTCCACTATTCTAGTGGGCACCTTGCACCAGTCTAAAAACCCTTATTAATGGTGGTTGTAAAGTCCACCTTATAGACAAGCTATCCTAGTGGTAGCATGGACCAGCAGTCATAGGCTAAGACTTCAGAGAGCATGTGAAGCAAGATGTTTTACCAATTATAATCCCTTGAATACCAAATGAAAGGACACCACACAAGGTATATATCAAATATATATGTATTTATTTCTAACCCGACCCCTCTGCACTCTTTATGAGGTCAGAGATCGAAGTACATCACAAGTTACTCAATTAGCATACGATAAGTTGCACAAATACGGTTATGCCCTAGGGGCCTCCTCAACCATATACTAAGTAAGTGGTATAAGGACCACTACAGAAATAGTGAATATGCCTCGGGCCTAGGGAATCGCTGGGGCTACACTAAACAACCAAAGGTTAGGAAGTAGGAGACCCACGGAAGACGCGTGCAGTGTCTAAACACAGTTGTGAGTTACCATTGACTTATAATGGAGAACGAAGAAGTTACAAAGTTACTGTTTAAGGGCACTTCCGGATGGACTATGACAAAACCCCTTTAGACTAGGACACTTCGAGAGTCAAGACCCACGGGAGCACCGGAGTACTCAGGTTACCTCACCCAGGGAAGCCGGGTGCATAGGTGCCTTCTGGTGTCGGGTTACGTCGATGCTTTCAATGGAGATCTGCAAAGAAGTGCTGCAGGCGGCCAGAGGAAGAGTGTCCGGGTGGATCCAAGGGTGAATCGAGGAACTGAAGAACCTGAAAGCTGAGGGGACAGAGTCTGGGTCACTAGCCAGTGACCAGGAAGGAACCAGGCGTTGTCGCGATGATCTCAGGTGAAGAGGTGAAGTTTGTCTCTGCAGCCACAAGGACCAGGAGGTGTCGACGACGACCAGGAGCTGGATTCGAGCTGTCCCACGAAGGATCTAGTTGACTGCGGTGTCGGTATCCGGACTGGGCCCAACAAGCCTTGGCAAACGCAATCCACGCAGGAAGTGAAGATGGGCTTCAGGTCAGACCAGCAAGGTCTGGGGAGTTTCTCCTTTGTAGAGAAGCTGGAGCAGCCTGGAACAACCAGGAAAGCAGTTTGGTTTCAAAGGTTTGTCTTCAGGGGGCTCACTAGCCAACGGGCTAGCAACCGGGAAGACGCGTTGAGCTGAAATGTAAGAGTGGGCCCCACGCGGCACTCGTGGGGTGTGGAGGGCTGAGCTTCGGTGCAAATAGCGCTCGGGTCTGGGGCTTCTCGTACCCCGATGTACAACTGCGATGGTACCTCGGTAGTCAAGCTGTTAGCAAAATGCAGGATGTCCAGGGTGTCCGGTCCCATGTCTCTCGTGTCCGCCACGGGTCTCAACTTTGATGTGAGTCGGCGTCCGAGAAGTCTGGAAGTCCAGTTCCTGTGTCGCTGAGTCTTCGGTTTCCTGCGGGAGCGTCAACAAAGCAGACCGGCAAGTTACTGGTGGTGCCTGTTTGCACAGGGTGGTCACTCCTTGACAACAAGGGAGATATCTTCAGTCTTCTAGTCGAAATAGAAAGTTGAAGGTCCAAGAGTTTGTATCAGAGTTTCATTCCAGGATAATCTAAGGTCCTGGGGACACAGCTCCTATCTTTATACTGATTTTAGGGGCTGGATTACCTGCTAGGTCCCTCCTATGGGTGGACCTGGGAATGGGGTGGTTACACCCCTTTCCCTTTTTCCAGTTTCGCGCCAGAGCTGGGGCTGGAGTGCCACAGCAACTGGTTTGAACCGGGCTATGCATGGAGCACCTTGTGTGCCCCAGGAAGTGTCTCGTTTTGCAGCCCTCCCTGCCCCAATACACTAAAAGCCTGTCTGGGGAGGGGCTAGCACCTCCCAAGTCAGGAACCCTATTGTCCAGGCCTCCCCTGCCGGAGTTTCGTCCAGTAGCAGGAGGTCAGACTCGTGTCTGTGGCAGCAGCATCCATTTTCTGATGCGGGGGCTCGGTTTAACTTTAACCGGGTAAAGCAGTAACAAATGTCTTTATCCTCTAAAAGGGTGGAATGCTACCCCCGCCGCCAGAATTGGCTGGGGGGGGGGGGGTGGGTAGTATTCCAAAGTGCTTGACACCGTACACGACAAGTTTTGATAAAGCCAAACCAAAGTTAGCATTACCGCGAGGATTATAATGAACTTAAGAGTAAATGGTATGGCTATATCATAGAACAGCTATAAGGAGATGGGTCCGAAAGCTGCAGAGGGGCTCAGCTCATGCTAGGGCACCCTCTTACATAAAACCAAGCACTCTGCCTCCAGGATTGTCGAAGCCTACCATAGGAGTGACTTATAGGTGCATATGTGTCTATATATATGGGTAGACATAGATATACTATATCTAAGTAAGGGGTGATTACACCACCTTACACAAGCTGGGTGATCAAACCGTGGTGTCAGTTTGGATGGCCAGCCAGGGGTGACATAATGCATGCTGCAGCCCCTGGTAGGCCTAGGATGCACCTATGCCCTGGGTACCTCTGGTACACTATACAGGGGCTCACAGATGTGACCCAATCCCCAATCAGGTATGTACCTAAAGTACATGGTATCAATTTAGAGAAAATCACAGCAAAAAGCGGGGGTGACCATCGGAAGCAGACCCTACTCTCCTACAGTGAGCAAACGACGGCCTACCTTTGAAAAATACTTGCTAACTAGTAGGGGAGATAAGCAAGTCACATCTTGGATCTAAGAAATGCTGACTTCTAGATAGCAGGGTGAGAAATTCTGATTTCCAACAGTCTAGGGAAAAAGAAATACAGGTAAAGTTAGATGAAGAACAATGGGAGGATATCCTTACTTCAACAAATAATTTGTATCCCATGCAGGGGAGAGAGACTATGCTGAAAACACTGTACAGATGGGAATGCACTCCAGGGAAGTTGGCGCGGGTGGAAGGAGTTTAGAATTTGAGGGAATGCGTAGAGCATGGGGCTTTACCACATAGCCTCTAGTCCAACCCACGGATAAAACAATTATGGAACTCAGTGCTATCAACGATATGGAAGAAAAAACAAATCACAGGCTGGCACAGTGTCCAGAGGTTATATTTCTAGGGTGACCAGCTATAGACATCTGTCCCACTCTTCGGTAAGAAGGATCAGCTCACCTCTCGCTTGCTGGTGGCAGGAAAACAAATAAATCCTATTGCTTTAAGATCAGCAGTTGGCCCCCACAGAGAACAGATGGACTGAGAGGCCTCGGTGGTTATTTGGAAAGGAGAAACTAGCCCCAGGTGAGGAAAAAAGACTTTACAAAATAGTGAGGCCTATTTCTCGACTTCTTTAGTCAAGACTACAAGGAACTGCACGCCCCAAGAAGATTTAGGCTGCTAAAAGCATAGCATACTTCAAAATAGAAAGCTACTACTACAAAGTGTCTCGGGGAAGAGGAGGGGGCTGCTTTCTCGATTTACATGAATAATGAACCCTAGCGGACAGTGGGGATACCACTTAAAGGGGCAAGACAGTGTATGTGGCGGGCTTACAATTTACAGGGAGGGTGGAGATTGTTTTTTGGTTAATAATTCGTTGTTCCATATGAAATCATTGACCTAAATGCCAATAAAAAAAGTATTTAAAACTAAGCCATATCTTTTCATTGAATTGTCATCTCTATTCACAGCAGAGCTGGCTGTAATTATAATGTCTTCCTTTTGACGACATCAATTAAATAGTCAGGTAACAGACACTTATAGGCACTTCTGCAAACATTAGTCTGCTCGCAGAGATTTCCTCTCCCACATCTATGGGTACGATTAACATAACGAACATTAAAAAGGTAAAATAAATCTGTGGGTGAGAAGAAAATCTCAATGCACTGAAATCAGCAGTAGTAAAAAAAGATCTATTTACAAAAAGCTGTCCCAATTCCTTTCCGAACAGTCAGAATCTGAAAATACACTAGACTCACAGCAATAAAATGGGTTAAACAAGCATTTGCAATGCAATAGGTCTGCAGTTGTTAGAGTTAGAGCCATTGGCATTGTAAATGGCAATGCCTTTTATTTATGTGTTGGTTTTTAAAACGTAAATAAAAGGCATTGTCAATTACAATGCCAATAGTTTAAACTCTCGCAAATGTGAGACCTATTGTATTGCAAATGCTTGTTTTTTCATCCTGACACTCACTACCGCTCTTCGGCTCTGTCTGCAACTTCTCCAGATCAGATATGTTGTAGGGACCACGGTGTCAAAGGTGAGAGTATTGTCTTATAACTAGGAAGCTGGGTACTTTGTATAAGAATGTAAGTTAGGCCCCGCGCTTCCTTGACCTTCTGGTATAGGTTGGACAAGAAACAGCTGACACAGATGGTAATAGTTTGATTTAGCCAGACACTTGATTACATAATTACTACACGAAGCCGAGTGGTCCTTATCCTCGCACAGGATGTGTGTTCTCTACAAGCCACAGCCGCTTATGAGGTCTGTGTTGGCAAGACTGCTGTTCAAGGACTGTTGGTGTCATGAACCATGCCTGCAACCCCGACTCACCTTTGACCCGAGACACTCCTCTTCATGCAGAAACGCAGGGGTTGAATTTTTCGCCGCTTATGAGGTCTGTGTTGGCAAGACTGCTGTTCAAGGACTGTTGGTGTCATGAACCATGCCTGCAACCCCGACTCACCTTTGACCCGAGACACTCCTCTTCATGCAATAACGCAGGGGTTGTGTTTGTGTTTTTCGACTTCTCTTTTGCGAACAATACGCTAGATGTACTACTATGTGTTATCGGCGAACAGAAACTTATTTTCCACAAAAGAAAGCTCACGAAATCAATATTGAAGATTGGTAACAGCGACTGGTCACAATCATGGGGATAGTGAACTGCAAGAGTCCCCAGATAACTGTGGCCGGTTTTAAATAAAAACAAGGTTTGTGTGTCAGAAAATGCCGCCGGAATCCCGCTGCGCACGCACCGGAAGTCAGGCAATGTCGCCTGTGACGGGGCGGGGCCACGTCCGGACCGGAAGAGGAGGCAGGCGGAGTAAATGCGTATCGCGGCCCGGGGCTCCTGTGAGCGGTGGAGAGCCCCGGGCCCGCCAGCAGGAGGTTGCTCAAGTGTTGCGGGGCTCCCTTGACCAAGAGGGAGCCCCGGGAAATGAGCTGGCAAGAGCCGCAGCGTGAACTCTGCGGAGGGGGCACGAGGCACATGCCCGGTGCCTGCCCCTGCCGCGTGCTGAGGGCAGAGTCCCCCGAGATTGGCCCAGTAAGTTAAAAAGGGCTGAGGGGGGTCATAGTGCACTTGTCTGTGTGTACGTGTTTGGGAGGGGAAAATCGGTGCACTCATGTGTGTGCGCGCGCGTGTATGTGTGCGGGGGTGTGTGTCGGTATGTGCGTGCGTGCATGGGCGCTCGTGTGTGTGTCTGTGTGTATGCGTGTGTGGTGTTTGCCACTGTTTGCAATCAGTTGCCACACTGACTACTGCTTGTGCCTTTGCTGTCCACTAGTCCTTGCCTACAATCTGTTCTTTGTATGTACCTTCTGTCCCACTGCGGTCTACTAGTCCTTGCCTACCATCTGTTCTCTGTATGTACCTTTGTTCCCTGCTTATGCTTCAATACTATGCTTGTGCCACTGTTTTCTACTTGTGCCGCTATTCAATGCATGACTTATGCCGCTCTTCAATGCACGTCTCTATGTTCTCTGCTTGTGCCTCTATTCCATGCTTCTGCTTGTGCCTCTATTCCATGCTTGTATCTCCATTCTATGCTTGCTTGTGCCTCTGCTGTCCCTCTACTGTCCACTAGTCCTTGCCTACCATCTGTTCTCTGTATGTACCTTTGTTCCCTGCTTATGCTTCAATAGTATGCTTATGCCACTGTTTTCTACTTGTGCCGCTATTCAATGCATGACTTGTGCCGCTATTCAATGCATGTCTCTATGTTCTCTGCTTCTGCGTCTGCATTTTATTAAACAATGTGTCATCTTAAAGCACATCTCTCTTCTCTGCCTCTGCACACATTAAAGCACGTGTTTTTAAAGCAAACACGCAGCATTTTCTCAAATAACGTCACACTATATAACTACGTCTTTATAAACGACGTCGCCATTTAGCTGCTTTCGGAACATCTTACGATATAGAGCATTTTTGATCATGCCATGAAACACGCTGCTTTTTATTAAAGAACAGACCCTTTCGGCAAACACGCAGCATTTCCTTAAACAACGTCGCTGATGTCTTGAAACACGTTGCTTTCGGAACACCTTACGATATGGAGCATTTTCGATCATGCCATGAAACATGCTGATTAAAAGAACTGAAAGTTACGCGTTTAACCGCACTCTAAACGCGCATTGCCGCACTCTAAACTCGCATTGCAAGAAACTTGCAACAAAGTCAATTGAGCGCTCGTACTTGTGCATGTGCCAGTTTCAAATCGCCTCCAAGGAGATGCGCGCGGCCAGGATTGTCTCCTGGAAAGCAGACACGCCGACAAAAGGTCTCTGGCGAGAACGCGCTTCCGCGCGCTTAGCCGAGACCTAAAAATACATATATCCATAGGGACCCATTAAAAAACGCTACTATAGATGCAGTAAATCTCATGTTAAATAACGTCCAAATGATTACGTCTTGCTTTTTAACAGTTGTATTATTCTGCCGCCTTCGATTTACTACCCTAACTCAGAGACTAAAGTCCACAGCTTATTTACCCGGCTGCCACATTCTGACATTTTTTTCCGTTTTTGTATCAGAATGCCCCAGTATTTTTCCCAAGTGAAGACACAGTTTATATCGGAATTCTTCATACATAAAACGTACACCTTACTTAAATTATAGAAAATACGTACACCATTAAAAACATATTAGACAAAAGTAACAGATAAAAAAAAGTATCTCAAATGTAGGATAATATATACCAATCATAAATTTGCTAAAATGCAGTCATGTGTAAGTGCTAGAGAAATTACCAGCTCATTTATGTACAGATCCCAGAGATCATACCCTTAACAGATCACTGTAAAGTAAACTCAAAGCACAACTAGTTAAAGTATTATAGGCAAATAACTGTGCTAAAATAATTGCAAACACGAAACATAATATAGTAATACATTGTAATAGTAAACTCGTATGTATTGCCTGTTACAAATTACACCTGTAAACAAACTGAGAGCAAGATGTAACACTGTACCTCTTTCTAGTATACATCATTTATACGCACATATACGGATCAACTATACAACATCAATAAGGCAAATATTCATAAGGCCAATTTAATGTACATGCTCCTGTTGGGATGAAAAGGTCCCTTGCATGGTGCACAGTCCGGTCACCTGCACTGCAAGCCCTGACTGAGAGTATCATTTATGCCGTCAGGTTTTTGGCCCCACTGCGTGCTATTCCAGTGTGTGTGTGCAGAGGCCTAGGTCGGCCATTGACTCACAAGAGGTTATGGACTTGTCCTGGACAGGTGCGCTACTTGACCCCCTCATAGTGACAGGTGGACTACTGTCCCCGTCACTGGTTTCACCCGTGTCGCACTTTTATGGCAGCATACAGTGTTTTATAGTGAGTATCATCTGGCCACGCCTTTTTACCCGTGTTGTGGGATCCTACTGACACACTCACCAAAAGCTCTGCTGCTCGCCGTCAGCAGGGAATCCTTGCACTTGTGCATATGCATGTACGCTAGTACAATCGTGTGGAGCAAATGGGTGTAGAAGTGAACCAGGGTTACACAGGCCTGTGGGTTGCAAGATCTGCTGTCAGGGTGTAAAGGGTCCATATAAGGCCAGTCATTTGTTTCGCGAACTGATCACTGTCAGAGGGGGCTGTTGATAGTCAAGCTGCAAACTCTTAAGACCTCATTGTGCCTTTGTTGTGGGTGCTTCAGTCTAGAGACAACCTTGTTGTATAAAAGTTGGGGTAGATGACCCCCCCGTTCTTCTTCCTAAGTTCTCTTTAATCAAGAAGGAGGTACCCCACAGAGTACTCAGAGGACCACTGAACAACCAAGGGCTGATGTCTCATAGGCGAGGGATGGTCACCCGGAATCCGATCTGAAGGAAGAATTGCTCACTTATTCTGTGACCCAAGGAGCCCACCCTTAGTAAGAAGGGAATGAAAGTGCCAAGCCTGCAAGAGGAGCAGCTATAGGAAGGGGCTGAAGCAGCCAATCCTGGTGCAATGGTTCATCCAATACAGGCTCGCAAGCTGATCGATCAATGCGCTCAAGAGTACTGACTGATTTGAGCAGCTTCATCAGAACAACTGCAGCACTGCTGATATGTGCCAGGTTGTCTCAGTGCTATCCTCGACGATGCACGAAAACTGGAGCTTGTGTGCCTGTTTAGCTGGCCCAACAGAAGAAGGGATGGGTATCTGCCAGCGACAACTGCTGCGTGCCAGTGAACGGAGCAGATGAACATGGTCCTGCTAATTTGTGCTGTAAAGTCCTCACCGCCCCAGGAAGTAACGACTACAATCCAGCACAGCTTGCCTAGGGTACGCCTTTGTGAGTAGACAACTCTGCACTTCCCCAAATGGTTGCAGAAACGAGCCCTAGTCCAAAGATCCAAGGCTGTCACCTTGTGGTCCTAAGTGCTAAAGAGAGGGCCAGGCAGCAGTGACGCCAAAGACGTCAGCGCCCAATCTTGGTATTACTATTGTAACCCAGGTTGTCGCCTGAACTGTGTCACTCTTGCCTTGCACATGAAGAAGACTGCCCAACCGCCTCCAACCAGGAAGTACCAAGCACAACTGACCAAAGACCTACCAGAGTGATGGGAATGGACCTGCTGAATCCTTGAGGTCCACATGCGCCAAGCAATCATAAGAGCCCAAACGTTGGCCTACACCAGAAGCACCATGTCCTGTCCATTCTCAGAGATTTGAAACTCACCAGCAGCTGCTCCTGTCCTGCAGTACAGTTGCCCATCATGCAGGAAGTCCCTGCCCACCCGGGGTAAACCTACCGCTTAGAAAGTTCAACACAGCCCAAACTGCATCAACACAGGCAGGTGAGACTGCAACAGCCCTTGAGCCTTTCAGACTATATGCTGACAGAAATGCAGGGAGCACGCTGCATTCACACTAGAAACTATGCCACATTACCCTTGAGAATCCCGAGATGGAGGCAAACGGGAGGAAGGGGGCTGGGTAGGGTGTCTATAGAGGGAAGGCAATCTTTGATACATGCGTGTATCAAGAGGGAGAGAGAGGACCAGAAAGCTAGTCCTTATCCCCCGAATTATATGTCAATAAATCAAAAATGGACTAGCTAAATAATCAAAAGAAAATAAATTATTTTAATTTATCAAGGACTCAAGTATGCTTCGTCAATGGTTTTTTGGCACCTGGTAGGTGTGCTCAGAAAGCCCTCACCCACCAACCTAGTTGGTGGCATGCTTCATCATCGGGCCCACCCAGTGACACCTAGCGTGTCCCGGGTGTGCTTCGACGCCTGAAGACAGCGGAGCAGGTATGTCGCTGTGTGTGCGGTGAAGACTGTTATGGATCGTGATTTTAAAATGGCTTGGCGGGGATCCCAGTGCCTGAGGGCAAATACACTTTATTAGCTGGGTCACCGTCAGCGGTTAAAAAATAAGGCTTATTGGATGTTAGAGGCGAGTTACGACCTCCCACATCCTGGGGTGTGTCAACATGTTTCAGCCAGTGCCTTATTACTATGCTGGCTTTCTTCAGGACGGATAAAAAGGTGTGTGCAATTAAAATTAGTGAGTGTATATCCAGACTATGTGGTGCAGCGAAGGAGGCAGTACAGGTCCACGGCAGGCTCTGACCAAGAACTCAGGTCAACCTATGCCACTTCTCAAACCATGAAGTAGCACTTTTTACAAAATAGCGTGTTTTCTTGAGATGGGAATTCCCCACTCACACATAGAAAAACACTTTAGGGCGTGTATACACATAGTCTGGATATACACTCACTAATTTTAATTGCACACACCTTTTTATCCGTCCTGAAGAAAGCCAGCATAGTAATAAGGCACTGGCTGAAACATGTTGACACACCCCAGGATGTGGGAGGTCGTAACTCGCCTCTAACATCCAATAAGCCTTATTTTTTAACCGCTGACGGTGACCCAGCTAATAAAGTGTATTTGCCCTCGGGCACTGGGATCCCCGCCAAGCCGTTTTAAAATCACGATCCATAACAGTCTTCACCGCACACACAGCGACATACCTGCTCCGCTGTCTTCAGGCGTCGAAGCACACCCGGGACACGCTAGGTGTCACTGGGTGGGCCCGATGATGAAGCATGCCACCAACTAGGTTGGTGGGTGAGGGCTTTCTGAGCACACCTACCAGGTGCCAAAAAACCATTGACGAAGCATACTTGAGTCCTTGATAAATTAAAATAATTTATTTTCTTTTGATTATTTAGCTAGTCCATTTTTGATTTATTGACAATCTTTGATACATAACAGACTCACATTGCAAGTCAGGTATTCCAACATTATTGTCATAGCCAGTTTGAGCCGGTTAGCTGAGGAAGTGAGGAACGCATCAAGTGCGTAACAACAGACGAGCAAAAACAACAGACCCTACCGGGCCATTTTCTCTGAATAGATAACGAGGGAGAAAACACATTCGGTTCTTGAAGCACAGGTCTGAAACACAATCAACAGCCCCGGATTGATCACTAATATGTCAATGTGAACTGGGACACATTAATAAGGACTGCTGACAGCCATCACGACCTCCTCCCTCCAAGAGGCGCCGGACGGTGCACATGGAGAAATTTGAAATTGAGAACAACGTCTGCCACTAGGCATCAATGAAAACGCCGCCAGCCTTACTGATAAAGAGAAATAACAAAGCCCTGATGAGGGTTCGAGAACTTGTCACTCAAACCTGAAACGCGTTGGCACTACAACAAGAGTTATTCTACCATTTATTGATACTGTGAAATACATATTTACATGTTGTTACTCTTGTGATCCAACTTCGCTTTGTTTCTGTTTATTTTAAGAAAAAGGATTTGATTCGCAATTATTGAGGAAATGAATTGTTAATATTCAATGTTTATGTCATTTGGATGTAAGTTTTCATGTATGTTTTTTGTTAAAAGTGTTTGTTTGGTTATGTGATGTCATAAATGTACATATCTTCTTTTGCCTAAAAAATATATGACTTTCTAAAAAGTAAACTGATGAGTGATGGGTATAAATAAAAGTACCTGACCAGGTTTGATTAATTTACATTTGGTCTTGTTAAAATAATTGCACTATTAAGATACGAGGAGGTTGGGCATTTCTTCTGTCTATTTAGCATAAAACGGTCCAGCCCCCCTCAGTTCCACTAAGGACCTAACTCCCTTTTTTGCGCCATTTCTAAGAAAGACAGCACGCAATTGGCCCCCCTTCTCTGTTCCCTGGCCTAGAGTGCTCGGGACCGAGCATCAGCGCCATCTGTTTAATTGGAAACAGATGGCGGTCTTCTCCTGCAGCGGCGGACACAAGCGCGTTCGTGTGCGTCCTACTTCCGGGCATGTTTTTTATAGCTGCTTCTCCTGGCCAGCACATGCGAGGGGTGAGTGAGCAGGCGTCCTGCCCCTCGTTGCTCCCCCAACCCCGCTCCACTCCTCCTCAGAGTGCTCATTTTATCTCCTAAATGGGTTGGTGAGTGTGCAGGTGCCCTGCCCTCGCTGCTCCCACCCACTCCCGCTCCCCTCCTCCTCAGAGTGCTCATTGTATCTCCTAGATGGGTTTTGCTCATAATCCCTACTAAGCCATAGATAACCCGAGAGACAGGTGTCCACGGAGCTTGGCGCAGATTTTATTTCTGTTATTTACGTGACTTGTGTTGTGTAAAACCCTTACCTCCTCTGCGAAAGGGGCGGCTCAGAAGCAGGCTATGCAGCGAGCTCGCCACTAGCTGATCCCACCTGCCATTACAGGATCCATCATGCACCAGGCTAGCAGCTTTGCGTGAAGAATAGCACACACGTAAACAGGGTCTTTGAGAGAAGGAGCGCGAGCGAGGCAAGGTGCAATCTCACCCCAAGCCTACTTCTACAACACTGCAGCTGCCAAGCGGGCCGGAGGAACCCCGGGCCTCCTGTTGAACAACTCACTTTCATGTGCCTCCTTGTTCCCGGTAAAACGTAGTGCCAGCACACCCCTTTGCCCTCTAGAAGCACTCTGCAAGACATCAACCATGGAGCAGAACGCAAGGGAGGAATAGATAGGGAGGTGTCTGAAATACTGACAAATGACGATTCTTTCTTGGCGGTAAATGTGTTGAACACACTAAAGCCCATTCCTAGCCGGGGCTTACAATAAATGCATTATGATGTTTTAATCTAGTAATCATTTTTTATTACAAAAAACCCTCTTCGTGGTCACAGACACAAAGGAAGAACTGGCATACTTCAATTTACTGGTTCACTAATCTCTCCACGCCTTCCATGTGTGTGTGTGGGCGAGGGGAGGGGGGTATTCGGGGCCGAGAATAAGTGCAAAGAACAGGGCAAAACACTTGCACAGGACTCCGGTTCGCACACCTCTTTCGGCGTTCAAAACGGTGGTGGAACGCTTAAAGGTATGGATTTGCCGTCCTTGACATTTATTCCCGAGTGCGAACACGGATTTTAACGTGCATGTGATTAATGGTTTGTGTAACTTTCGTTTTGCCTAACCGCGCTTGGAGGCAGCATATGTGCGCCCGTTAGCATAACTTGATTTCCTGGCAAATGCCTGCGCTGTCGAGTGATACCACACATGTTTTAGGTAAGCCACGCCGTAAAACTAATTCTAAGCACAGTTATGTGTGGAGATTTTCAATTTGTTAATGGTAATCTACATTCTCGTTGTAGCCTAATAAGAAGCCATAATCGGAATATATGATGGAGTACTGATTTATCCACGGTAGTTTTGTTGGAGCATAAGAGTTTTGGAAGTGAAGACATTCAACGAGGTACGTCTTGGGAGTCTAGTAATTGGCATGAGGTATATATAAGTCAATTTTGAGTGTAAATAATGGCCTGGTATATAATAGATCCTTGTTGGTTCCTCTCCAGACTGTGAGCGTGACTTTGTACATAATGGAGCTGGGTTGCCGTAATGTGCGTTTTTTGAATACGTGGAACTCTGATGTAGTGCATAAGGATGTGAGTCTCGCGCTCTCACTAGATCATCAACTGAGTCCCTGGACATCAGACATTTAATTATTAACCAAGGGTACCCAATTTATTTTTGATACTAAAGGTCAGTGGAAGTGGAGTGTACTTCTGAGACCCCGTCCTCCGATTTATCTGAAATTCAAGACGCTACATCGATTTTGAACGGTGAGCATTAACTATAGAGTTCCATATGGAATTAAGTTCTCTCCAAGTAGTATGAATCCCAATTTTAATATAGATATATTTTGGGTTTTTGGTATAGGTTTCACACACTTTGTATAGTCCTGATGAAGACCCCAGATTAACAATATCAAGTTTGCGCGTGATAAGGAGGGGTCGAAACGTCGACGTGTATGATAAACTAAACGTCTTAGTCAGTGTTGAATAAGTGACTGTGCAATTCAACAGTGATATTTGACACAAGACTACCAAATAGGAAAAGGACATGATAAGAATTAATCATTTTTATATATGATAATTATTTTTGTGTATTGTAATGTGATGCGTGTTATATATGTAATCTTTTACACATTGTAAATGTTTGTAATGTGATGTGATTTATATATGTATTCATTTATACACTGTATACGTTATTATTTTTGTGTATATGTGTGTGTGTATACACTATATCTTTAATACACATGAATTGTTTGATTGATTTGTGCATGATTATTTGAAACATTTGGGAGACCTTTTTTGAAAAAAATATTTTTTCTTCTAACATTAAATGGTTAGCCCATGGTGGGTGGGTGGATTCGATCATTAATGAATTCCTTGAGAGATAGATAGCAGAACCATTGTTTGTTTACTCTAATACCTCCCTAAGCATTCTTAACATGCCATAACAGCTGGGTGCTACCTTTCCGGCCTCCGTCTCGATTGGAAGTTTTTTTTCTATCCGTATAGCTAGGCTCTTCACTACAGTTCTGAGTGTTTGCTAATCGAAGACCGATGGTCAACATCATTACCAACTACCATTACTTCGGTTTGATCTCCATGGAGTTTCAGGCAAAAAACTAGCACTCCATTTGGCTTGCTCCTTTAGACCAGATCTGGGTAGATGTGTTTGTGATCGATTATTCGGAGCAAGAGAGATAATTTGGGAATCATCTGCAAATGATACTAATGACAGGCCATGAGATTGTACGATCTTTGTCAATCTACTAACAAAGATTGAATAGTGTAGGGCTTAATGATGAGCCCTGGGAAACTCCACACTTCAGGGAGCAAGTCCAGGAATAGCATGGTTTGTCATACACTTGAAAGCTCATGGCCTTAAGAAAGGAGGAGAGCCATTTTAGTGCTATGTCAGTTATGCCCACACTTTTAAGTCTGTTTTAACGACATTAAGTAATGACTGCAGATCATTCTCTCTAATCAAAGGGAAGGAAGTACTTCCTTAAGTGAGTTAGGTTGCCACGAAGAAACAGATATTTGCTTCTTTTTTACTGTTTCAGAGAGTAATTCATATATATAAAAAAAAATTGAAATAAATTTGTCAGATTGTTAGAGCATGTCGTCGAAGGAGAGGAATCAGCCATCCTCAAAGAATTATCCATAAAAGATTGAACTATTTGAAAGATTTCTTCGGTTGAAATCGACACGTCCCATTTTGGATGGGTAATAGGATGACTGAGCTCTTCTAATTTCACATTGTGTTTTTATAGCCTTCCTGTATTCTAATTTACTCTTCGAATCACAGTTCTCCCTCCACTTCCATTCTAATTTTATACACTCCTTCTTAAGCTCCACTAAATGTGAGTCAAACCAAGGAGATCTTTTGGCATGAAGTGCCAAATTATGGTTCCTGAATGGAATAGTGTGATCAAGGGAGGTCTTAATCTATTCTGTAAATATTTACACAAAATATGCTCCCATTCTATAAGGTCTAGTTTTCCCCAACATCGATCAATCCCACAGATCGGTTGAAGAGGGATATTGTTGGCCTGAACTGACAGAATGATAGGTATTAAATAATGATCAGACCAAGTAACGGAGAGTGGTTGCTTTACGAATGTTAGAAAGGTTGCTAAATACTGGATCAATAAAATGTCCATTTTTATGTGTAGAGCCATCAACAAGTTGCGCCAGTTGAAGGCATGCTAAATCATGAATTAGGTTAGTGGCCACTGCACAACTGAGGTTCTCCAGATGGATATTGCAGTCCCCAAAAAGGGTAAAGTTAGCTTTGTCTACTGCCAAATTGACAATCGCTTCGGTAAGGGCCTGAGCAAACTGTGTACATGGACATGGAGGCCGATTAACCAAGATCCTGAGATAGTGAAGGTAGGAGAAAATTCAATAAAAATTAGACACTATCACAATCAGGTATGCTTAATGTGTTCAGGATGCATTTCAATGAATCTTTATCAATTATGGCAATCTTGCCACATCATTCCGGACAATAAAATAACCAGAATGTAAAGCCTGTATAACATCCGGCATGGAGTTGTCTCTTGTAGCCAGGTTTCTGCAAGAAGCAGCACATCTATCTGCTTTTCACTAATAAGTGAAAACAAGTCCAATTTTTGTTGCGCTAATGACCTGCAGTCAAGCAAGAACAGTTGCTACATTTCCTCTTTCTTAAGGGTAGGAATATATAAGAGGAGGATCCATAACCTAATTTGAAGTTGCAGGTAATGCATCACAAAATGTCTTCATTGGGATTAATAGAATGCAAGCAACTACCCTTAGTACTTGCCTTCAATGCATACAGCTGTTCAGAGGAGTAGGTCAGCACGGTTTTGGTAAAAAGACCAGGGTTCTTGAACTCTTGCCCAGATTTGGCGCAGATGTGTGAAGCCTCTGGTGCTACTGCGCCCCTGCCTTCATTTATAGTAGTAGTTGGGAGAACAACTAGAGTGCTTACCAAGATTGCGTCTCAAGGCGTCTCTTTGATGAACTTAAGTGCAAATGCAGATTCAATACAAATTTGCCAAAAACAGATCACCCTGGAACCCCGCTCCCCAGTTAAAAATGTCCAACCCCTGCAGTTCAAAATCAAGTAAAATTGGCCGCATATAAGTTCATCTAAAAAGATCAGACTCAGCAGGTTTAAAATATATAAAATACTGAGCCGGTTAGCCTGCAAGTCAACGCCCTTGCCTTCATTTATAGGTTAATCGTTCAGATAAAGTACTTGAACCAATTACAGCCATGTTGCTCTCGTGAACAGGGCCGAAGAGAACAACTTTCATGTTTCCGTGAGTTCACAAAACCTTAAAAAAAATTAAAAAAAAGAGAATACAAGAATATTCTAGCATTTGAATTTTTGGGACTATGGTTACTGTTTCCAAAGAGGTTGCCATTTAAAGTTTTGGAGACTCGACCTTTGAGAAGCCATCTTGAACCACCAGAGTAGTGGGTGGAGGGAATTTTCAGTGCAATGCTGTAGACAAGTTGAATTATGCATCAAGGAGGGAGGTGTAGATGGGTAATTTTAAGTGGATAACAGCGACAATGAATGTTAAGTATGAAGGAGTTGTGGTATTAGTAGTATTGTGCTGCTACTTGTACAAATACATATGGGAACGTGATTGTGACACAGGGTCATGGCATCTTGACTATGAGGGTAATTACCTACTTGCAAAGATGAAGCTGAATATGAAGAAGAATGAGATGCCAAAAGTACATAGCCTGCAGGCACAATCCGCTCTGTTTACCTTAAGGTCATCAAATTCAAGTTGGTCATAATGGCTTAAAAAGCTTTATAAGGTGCTGAGTTCCTCAAACAGGCACTCTCATTCTGAATGCTAGTGGGTGGTTGGGTACAGTCAAAAACTTCCAAGGGTGTTTACCTTACTAAACATAGGGCCAGATTTAATCATTTTTCAGGCAACACAGTGCAGCACTCAGAAAGGTCCTGTAAAATGGCTGTCTTAGTATATGATGCACACTTACTGAAGTAAAGCACCTTCACTAATCCAGACAACCCTTATGCGGATTTTAGTGGTCTTAAACAACCATTGAAAGCTCTAAGTCGCAACTGAGGAGAGCAGCCTTCAGGCTTAGTCGAAGAGTGCTAAGCAGCTTGTTTTACAAGAATTAAGCATATAGTGTAGGTTCAACGAAAAAGAACCTCAGTGTAGTTATAAAAATAGGTATATTTATAATACACACTAAATAACACATTGGTATATCTTCTACCCGGAGGTATCAGCTGTGCTGAGCACTGCAGCACACCTGCATTGCATGCCAGGGTTTTTTATTTGGGAAGTAAATACATTTTCCCCTTTTAACGTTTGCTTCCAGGAGGTGTTAACTACTGATGCAAAGCCAGTCAGGCTATCTTAGTAGCTGGGGTCTGGTGTCAAAATACATGTGTATTTGCACTGATCTACCCCAGTAAGGTTCTCTTGGCACAAAGGGACACATGTTTTTTGTGCGCTGAGAAAGCTACATCTTTTCAGCGCCAAAAACCTTCTGAACTGGACAGGAAATGCCCTTGCGAGACTTTGATAATTTTGCAATGGCACGTCTTTAGCAAATCTGGTTTTAAGTGTTCTAAGTGTTTTACACTTCATAAAACATGGTTCAAGGGGGACATATTGATGTTCTGTAATATATATATATATATATATATATATATATATATATATATATATATATATACACACACAGTTTGAGGTTTACACCTATCACACCAGCAGGTAGCTCAGAGTTTACAACTCTTATGGTCATTCTGCAAGAAGTCTTTTTACCACTTTACCTTTGAATCTATATTCTACCAATTGTTAAAGATATTTTGTCATACTGTAAAGCATGACGATTCCCTTAGCAACCATGCATATTTAAATTTACAAATGACAAGCTTGTAACAAGTTTTCATTATGCGCTTCATTCTGAGCATAAAACAAACATTTTGCAAAAAAAGACTGCTAATGAATATCACGTAATTGCTATGTTAATTTAACTTATATAGCGCACAAATCGCCCCAGGAGCACAGAAAGATTGCAGGCAAAGGAAGAGCCAATGAAAACAATTCTGGCTTGAGCAGTTTTCCTGAATTTCAGTTGGTGAGAGCAAGTACGCATGTGGTAAGGTAACATGTTTCAGTACAGAGGAGCTAAATAGGGAAAAGACCAACCTCCTGTTGGGGATTTTCTGTTAAGTGGGGAAGCGAGCAAAGCTTTGTCACTTGATCTGAGATGCCTAGCTGGACAGTAAAGTTGTAGTTTTTAAATTAGATAGCTGGGGTCTTTGCTCACTATAGGAGTACCGTCCCACGCAACATAATTATTATTTTTTTTTTTAAACACACATAGACCATGGACTCCTTACAATGTGTTGAGGGATACTGGAAAAAGAAAGTCATTTGGTGCAGTTCCTCACTTTTTGTATAGATCTGAGCAAGTAATTTCTTTCCTCTTAGCTTCCTGCTCATTTGAAGACGGTCGGTTATCCATCATGACCACTTTATATCTAATTCGCTTGAACCTCTGACACTGTCATTCCTTCTGACCTATTCCATACAACAACCAGAAACAGGGTCTTGCAGCTTACGTTTCCTCACAGTTACAAGATCACTTAGTGCACAGCCCTAATTCTCCACGTGCTCCCACCCCACTACCGTGTAATCCCATAACAGTGTTTGCAGTTTGCACCCACTTCAGAAGAAATAAAAGCACAATGGTGCACCAACAATGCCCCTTTCTTGCATACAGATCAGATGAGGGGGTGTTGGATTTGGCCCTTTTTGGCTTAAGTTCCTTAAACTTTTAGCCTTCCTCCTAGACCTTTTTCTGACATTGTGATGCCGACTTTGATGCATTGGGCACTTCGCCACTGCTGATCAGTGTCAAAGTGCAAGAGTTCCCTGTATAAAAGTGTGATGGCAATTGGTTGTCCATAATTGGTATGTTTGTCTTACTAGTAAAGCCCCTAGTAAAGTGAACTATGTGCACCAGGGTTGGTAATGCGAATGCTTCTAGTGGACCTGCAGCACTAATTGTGCCACCCACACAAGTAGCCCTAAAAAGAGATCAGAGGCCTGCCACTGCAGTGCCTGCGCGCAGTTTGTTAAATGCCTCGTTGTCCTGACAAGTGCACCCATTTGCCAGGCTTTCGCTTCCCTTTTTTATGCACATCACAGGGCTCGACAAATCATAAAAAATGCTCTAGACCTGCAGGTCTAGTAAACTACAAAATCTCCTCGACCTAACTTAAATGAACTTGACCTCAAACTCTGAAAACTGAGCAAATGTGACAAGTTAACAAGATTTAAAAGCATTTTTATTGCTCATTTACTTTGTGAGCAATAAAGATGCCTTTAAATCTTCCTATCTTGTCACATTTCCTCTGCTTTCAGAGGCAGAGGTCAAGTGTCAAGTTTGTATTCCTACTCGCCAGAAAGGGCGAGTAGGACCTAAAAATAGCTCGTCCTTAATCAATCTCACTCGCAAATGCGAGCGGTCGAGTGAATTTGTCGAGCCCTGCATCAGACACCCTTATAGTAGGCCCAAGGTACCCCCCTGGGCAGGGTGCAATGGATGTGAAAGGTAGGACATGTACTGAGGTGTGTACCATGTCCTGACAGTGAAATACTGCCAAATTCGTTTTTCACTGTTGCAAGGTCATATTGGCCATAGGACAGAATTGGGAATGCTATGTCACATGTTTCCAGCATATCTTCCCATAGCCATAAGATGGAGAAGATGGTTTTTAAATTGTGTGTTTAGAAACCACACTTTCAGAAGTGGCTTTCTTGTCCTAACCATCCTGCATGCCTCTGCCTGGTTGTGTATGGACTGTGTGGGTTTGGATGTGACAGGGTCTGGTGAGTGTACTGACACCAGAGAGGAGTAGGGGAGACAGCAACAGGATGGCCTGCATTTGGTGTGGTGGGAGGAGTAGCCCCTTTGATGCGAAGAGGGCTGTGCTGTTGCCACAAAAGAACAGCTCCACCTCCTGCGGAGTGTCTGAGGCCCAGACCCGCACTATCAAAAAAGGAAGGTGTGCACTGGCAGGAATTGCACCCACGTCTGGTTTGAACCAGGCTCAGAGCCTCCTGAACACAAAGACTTCAAAGGCATTTAGGGGTATAAATGTGAGCGGAAACCCCTGAACTCAAGCCTGAAAAACTATTGAAAATACTTTGTGATCAAGAAGAACTTCTGCCAAAGAAAAACTGCTGAAGAGACTGAAAAGAAGGACTGCCCTCGCTGTGTGTTCTGGGGCTGGCCTGCAGTTTGCTGATTTGACTAAGGAGAGGACTAGGGACTTTGCTGTGTGCTGTGTCCCCCTTCTTGAAAGGACTTTGCTTTGTGCTGTGCCCTGAAGTAACTTGTCTCCAAGGGCCAGAGAGGAGCTGACTCCCTGTTGTGGAAACTCAGGAACATTAAAGTTTCCAAGTGTGTCTCAGCGACACTGTGTGGTTGTGATTTTTGCAGCCTGAGACCTTTGTGAGAATTGCCCCGTGACCGTGTGACCCAGAGCCGTCTTGTGCTCTGCTTCGATCGACCGCATGACCAGAAGAGCTGTGATCGTTATCGCCATAGGCCCGGACCGTCGTCCCAAGGGGGAGCCGTGAGAAATCACCGCCGCCGGCCCGAGTCTGCCTTTGCCAAGGAGATACCTGTGAAACTTCACCATCGTGGGTCCGAGGTCCTTTGCCCAAGCTCAACAGAGTCGCGCCGGGAGTCGATCAGCTGCTAGGTTGTCCCCTGGTTGCCCGACTCTCACTACGAGGAGCAGCCGCCGCCAACCCGAAGCCGAACAGCGTGACGCCCAAGCCGCGAGGAGAGAGAGACTGCACCCGCCAGGTAACGCTCCGTGAGCATGCGTGTGTCGCTGCCTGGGGCGGAGTGAGTGCTTCGAGAGACCGTTCTGGGGCTGACTCATCTTTGGAGCACGACCCTCCGCTCAAGTCAGTATCGCGGCCGGTACTCGCCGAGGAGTGGCAGTACCGGAGTCGGATTGTGGAGCTGCACTTTGTTTCCTTCATAACAGTATTGGGGGCATATTTTAGCAGTCGATGACCGCAAGTCTGCCAAGAGTGGCATAAAGACCTTCACTAGCACCGTGATCGGTGCCGAATTGCTTTTACGAACCGCATTAGTACTTGCATTACGAACTGCACGATTACTTGCTTTTACGATCCGCATTAGTACTTACTTTTACGAACTGCATTATTACTTGCTTTTACTAACCGCATTATTACTTGCATTAAGGACTGTCTTATTTCTACATTATGAACTGCATTACGAACTGCATAACATTGCATTAGAACTGCATTAGATCATCGTGAACTACTCATTAATACCGCAAGAACCTACAAGTGATTGAGGGCCTAATAACCGGCCCAGTGAAATATTACGAATACGCATATGCTGGATATTTTTATCGTTTGGTCTCAACGTATTTCTTCTTGATAAAGATACCGCTATTTTCCTAAATCAGTGTGGTGTCCATTTGTGGTGTTATCACTGTGTTACTGGGAGTGTGGTTGCAAATACTTTACACATTGCCTTGGAGATAAGCCTGGCTGCTCGTGCCAAGCTACCGGAGGGTGAGCAAGGGTTCTCTAAGAGTGTGTCCCTCCTTTCCCTGACTAGAAGCAAGGGTCCCTATTTGGACTAAGTTACCCACCTCAGCCAACTAGAGTCCCCCAGTTCTAACAGGGGGCCATTCTTTAGGTCTTTAAAAGGCTCCTTCATCAGAATGCTCCCTATAAATTGAGCAGGTTCCTAGCAGATCTAATTAAGCATGGGCCAAAACAGTCGGAATGTCAATCTCCATAAATCAAAATATTATTTCTGTGTCACCCATGTAACAAGAACTGGCAAAGTCTAAATGTCTGATCTGCATTTTCAGTTATAAGCAAGATGTACTGGCTTTGCCAAAGTCACAGGCAGACTGATTTTTTTTTACTTCAAGAGTAGCCATGCCCCGAACAGTGGTCAGTATGAATGACCAAAAGAGCAACCAAATAATCCTAAAGATAAAAATAAAAGGATAACAAAGGATTGCTTTTCGGGCTTACTGGTAGCCAATACCCTTTTTTTACTGAAGTTATATG
The DNA here is from genome assembly GCF_964261635.1 of Lissotriton helveticus. Lineage (NCBI taxonomy): Eukaryota > Metazoa > Chordata > Amphibia > Caudata > Salamandridae > Lissotriton > Lissotriton helveticus. The sequence goes on along the minus strand of NC_136063.1, from coordinate 701,582,307 downwards.
TATAATATACTTATTTATAGAGGCTTTCTGCCAACCATTTTCACCCACTGTTCTGTTGTTGTTTCTCTTCTACCAACTACAGCATACTGCATGGGGCAGTGTGACAGCCCAATTCAGCCAATGGCTAACTTCACTGTGAGTCACTAAGAGAGAAAATCTTCACTGGGAGTAACGGCACTCTCCTCTTTCACAAAAAGGCAAATCTGCACACAAAGTAGTACCATTCGGCGCCAGGGCAAAAATGTGCTTATTGAGACCAAAAATACATTTTTCCTTAATGTGTGTAAGGGCCAGGCAGCTCACCCAAAAGAAAGTTTTACAAAAACCATGAGAAGACAAAACAAACACTAACAAAGCCAAAAGGCTGGCAGCCCATGCCAGACCAAATGGACTTGACTTGTTATAAACCATGCAGGTATGAGATCATTTAATCTGACACAATACTGTGTTTACTCTTCAGATGTACACATATTCTTACATCCATTCCAATTTAGGTACTTCTTAGGAGGCAGAAGCATACATCGAAACGCCAAATGGCATGATGGTGGGACTAAAATGGGTTGTGCCAAATGCAATTGTCAATGTCCTAAGACAATGGCTGAAGAGATCTCTCCAAAGCAAGACAATGGGCTGAAGGGCTGCTGGACAAAATAAAATAAAAGGTTGGTTTTGCCAGATTTAAAAGGTGCTGCACCAAAAGCTACTGCCATACATCAGCCCTCAAATGAAGTTCACAAGGCAGGATTGCAGACAAAGCGAAGTAGTCATTTATCCGTCTACGCCTGTATTTGGACCTGTAACTGCACTGCACTTTACATAGTAAAGTGTGGAATAGGAATACAATTTACTGACAGACTGATAAATGTATGGATTTGACAGCTAAAGAACTGGTTAAATTGTTACGATGAACTATACTTGGCAGACTTATGAAAAGCAATTATTTATAAATCTTACCTGGTTTTTAGACCATTTGGGTAATAATTCAATATGTATTAATAAGTGTCGCAAATCATCACTCCGAGTCGAGTATGTTGGGATCCACATTTAGTGTAGACTTGAATCCAGAAAACGACGTAGAGGAGAAACAAAAGATCCTCCTCTCATCTATCTCCTTGCTCTCTCCACTAGTGACCACATAGCATTCCATGTTGCGAGGTAACTCAGGCATTGGAATCCCCGAGCTCACAAACATAACACTTCCATCCCCTTACAAAACAACACAAAGAAATACAATAGCTTCGAAAATAAGGGTGTAAGACCCCACTCCACTTCCAGTACAAAAGTAAAGAACACAAAAACTAAAAGCAGCAGTTAGAGGCACAAAAGAAGGCATGAAAGGTGTAATTGAGCACAACTACTAAACTTGACATATGTGAGAAATATAATCATCCAATCGGTTTGGTTTGCCACAAATTCTACCAACTCTGGTGACCTCTCCACCCTTTGTACTACCCTCCTGTCCATTGCCAACACAACTCTCCCCTTCTGGAACATTAGAATCAGCCATTGGTGACACAGTAAAGGGACATGTCCTTGAACCTTGACGTGAACATACAGGTAAAGATGTGACATGATGAATAGAATTTTCTGAAGAGACAACATCCTCAATCCAATCATACCTTAACAGACAAACATTAGTCTGTGGGTTACAACCAACATTGCTGTCACAAACAAATACGTCTGAAACAGTATTGCTCTTACCTTTAAACAAAGCTATTCTATTGGCATGCCATACTTTCCCATCGCTGAGCAGAGCAGAATTGCATAAAACTTTAATTAATTTAAGATGAGTTGAAAATGTACTTTCCCCTTTGCGTGTCAACCTCCCTTTTTTTTACCTTAACCACATCACCAACACGTAAACACACATTTTTAGACCAATGTTATTGGTCATATTTGTTTTTATACTTCGTCTGACTCACAAGAGAGTCTCTCACCTTCTTAACAGACCATGACACAGTAGTGCTATTCAACTACCCCATGTTGTCCTTCGTGCAAGGCGATCTCCCTCTCATCAACTCAAAAGGTGAATGACCAGAGGATTCACATCTTGTCACCCTGTATGCAGTTACAGTCTTCCTCAATTCATCCTCCCAATCCATGTGATTGCTAAAAGAGAGTTCAATAATCCCCTTTATAACTCTATTAAAAGCGCTCAACACTTCCTTTCCTTCTGGATGATATAGAGAAGTAGTTCTAGGAACTATCCCTGCTTTCATAATACATTTTTTGAAGCGGTCACTGACATGTCCACCATTGTCAGAAACTAGGTCTTTGGGTAAACCTTCACATCCAAAAACCTCAGCCAAGAAATGCAACACATTCTCCGTATCAGCCGTCTCAACAACTTTGACTTCAGGCCACTTTGAGAAGTGATCAAATAATACCAGAATGAATTCCTGCGAACAATTGGTGTCTCTTTCAGATCCAAAAACATCAATACCTACTCTCTCCTATGGCATGCCAGGAATGACAATAGGGTGCAAAGCTGATCTGTACGTGACAAGACTTTTATCGGAATTAGCACACTGCACGCAATCCCTAACAACTCTTTTGATGTCTCTATCCACACCAGGCCACCAATAAGACTGCTTGAACCTACATTTACTTTTTACAATTCCTAGATGGCCCACATAACAAAGATTGATGAGCTTGTACTGAACGTCTATGGGTGGAACCAACCTGCCACTTTTAAGTAGAAGACCACCTTCCACATATAATTCCTTCCTGACCTCCAAAAAAGGAAGCAAGGTACTACCCTAATGTGCTTTCTCTGGCCAACCAGCATGGATGTGATCAATGACTGACACTAAATGTTTGTACTGAGACAAGCACTTGATCCATGCCTCATTAGAAATGCTGAGTAATTCTTCTCCGAAAGTAGTTGCTATCAGCCAATCGTTCCATTCATTCTTAACCTCACCAACGACTGGCAACGGACACCTACTTAAGAAATCAGCTATTCGGTTATGAACACCAGCTACGTAAATGATCTCACATACAAAGTCCAACAATTCCACTGACATGCGAGAGATCTTAGGAGACACATTGCTAAGTCATTTTGAAGTGAGAACCTTTGTGAGAGGCTTGTGTTCCGTTTTTACAGTAACACAGGTGCCCCACACGTACTGTCTAAAACGTTTGAGTCCCCAAACACATCCTAGAGCTTTCCTTTCTATAACGGAGTACTTTTCTGCTGTAGGAGTGAGGGCCCTGGAAGCAAATGCAATCACACACTCTGTGCCATCCTCCTGCACCTGGGATAGGACTGCACCCAGACCCTTTCCACTTGCGTCTGTGGTGATGAAGCTTTTTAGACTAGGTTTAAAGCCTTTGAGTGCCGGAGCTGAGCAAATATCTCTTGATACCATCAAAACAGATTTGACACTCATCATTCCAAACAAATTTGCACCCCTTTTTTAACAGTTGTCTAATACAAATTATTTTTTCAGAGAAATTGCGAACAAATTTGGAATAGAATTCGGCCAAGCCTAAGTAGGATCTGACCTCTTCTTTGTGCTGTGGAACACGTGCTCCCTTGATGGCATCTATTAATTCGGATTTTGGACAAATTCCTGATGTATTGATTTCATGTCCCAAGTATGTTACACTCTTTCTTGCAAATTTATATTTTGACTCCTCAGCAGCCAAACCATTCAACTCCAGAATTTGAAGTACCTCACTCAGCACCTTATCATTGTCTGCTCTACTTGATCCCATGACAATAATGTCGTCCTGGAAGAAGACATTCTTCTTATTATTTTAAATTTGGTGCATGAGCCGTTGGAACATTGCAGCAGCAGAAACCAACCCAAAGGGAATCCTATGAGCTCACCAGTAGGCTCGAGCTCACAAACATAACAATAAGTACATCCTGTGTACTTATCTGTATGTTGTAGTATGGTTTTACACTTAGATACCTTCAGACTGGTGGTATGTGTAGTTAAAATGTCGAAGATAGTGGCAAGCACTTTCAATTTCTTCATGTAGACTGGTTGGTACAAGTAAGGAAGTATTTTAGAGACTTCTTAGCTTATCCTAAGATTGAAATTAACACTGCACTTCAGCTAGCAATGATTGCAGGAATGTTGTTGCTACACTGAAGTGCAATGTTTTAAGTGCGTATCTAACTATTTTCTGAGAACTTTAACATTGGTAGTATTGCCTTGTAGAAACACTGCTATTTTATGCATTGTATATGGAGTATGAAGGTGTAACTTTTTGACTGTTGTACAGAAATCTAGAACTTTGTAATGATTTGTATTAAACGAACAAGTAATTTTCACATCAAGAAAAAAGCATTCTGTTTTAGTTGAAGTGATTTTCATATTTATGTTATTGTACCACTTTTCTCGGGATTCAAAGATGAATATGTAATGACACTCATTACAGCCCACCTGCGTACTGGGAAGCACATTATATGATCTCGGCAGCATTGAGACACTCCTACTGAGGTAGACTGACTTTCCTATTGGGTACCGCACAATAACACACCTTTATATCACAGGCATATGGGTGCACATCCTGACCAATCTTCTCATGAAAGGCACACAGGAATTTTAAGGCTTCTTCTCTGCAATCTCGAAACTAAAAGCAAAGCAAAAAAGAAAGAAAGAAAGAATAGAAGAATCAATGTGTTGTCTAAAATAATTAGCCTCACATGCCAAGAAAGTACACATTGTTCCCCTAATGGAAAATAAATAAATAGAGCAAATCTTACATCTTCAATACTGAGCGACTTATAGACAAACTCCAGTAGCCCATACTCTTTAGAGAATACTAACGAAGTCTGTAAGCCTGCAAGAAAAGAAAAACATGTCTTAAAAGGTACAATGCTGATAAAAAGTCTTGGATATTGCAAAGAAAACCACATCCAATATATATATGGTAAGATGGCCATCATGTGTTCTATGCCTTGGTTGCATTGTTTCTCCAGTTACGTTAGACCGCTTTAGACCAATGTGATGGATCCAACTTAGCTGCTGGGAGAAAAAAGCCTTAAACCACATATTAGCCGAAGGTTTAACTAACTATACACTGAACTTTGAAAGGCTTGAAAATCAACTGATCTCTTCAATTCCAGCTATTATCTGAACATGCCAGACTCATAAATGATATTTCATTCCCATTATCACATGTATGCCAACATTCAGTCAGATTGAAGAGCGAACCGTGAGTGAAGTCATTCCCAGCGGTGAGTGCGGACACTAATAGAAACAAAATGCACAATTCACTAGAAAATACGTAGGTTTATGAAGTGTCATGAAAAATGCAAGGGGCTGTTCTTAGCAACCATAGATTTCTAGTGCCTCCATTCTCGTGTTAATGGGTGCTAAAGTAGCAGATTCTAGTTCATTCTAGTCTCAGGTGAGGGGATTAGATTCTTTGATGCACTTTCCAAACTCATTGTGCAAACCAAAAAAGCAGAACAATGCAATCAATGTAAGTGCTCTGTGACTGATGTGTAGGAATGTCTATGTAGCAGTATCTGAACAAAGAAAACTTAACCGAGAAACAACTGAACACTGGTTGAGATATGACAAGGTAAATCTAAAGCAATAAAAAAGAGGTTTATAAAAACAGTAAGAAAATAATGTGATGCAACATAAGGACAGCCAGGTCTTTCCACCTCCTTGTCTTTTCCTAAGAAGTTTTTTTATTTATTTCCTACATGCTTATGTCAGTGTATATTTAGGTTATTAAGCCACTGGTGTGCCTTATAACTTCCGGTGAAAAGCCAGATTCCACATTGGCATCACGTCTTGAGCAAGCCAGGGTCTTTATCTGTGAGTTGCAAAACCAGGCTTTAAAAAAAACAAAAACAAAAACAATGAGATCTCAAGCACAATGTGCGGTGTTCACACAGTGGTGGTTCCTCAACTATGGTGGAGGAGTGTCACCCCACTGTTTTTAAACAGTGCAATATACGAAACATAAAATGATAACTTTGAGTTATCATTTTATGCTTCATGCTGCTTTGCGGGTGGGCGTGGCTGCTTTGCTCTCGGAGCAGGACAGGAGTGGTTTGCTCACTCCTAAGTGCGCAATGACTGCTTGGTGGCCCTCTCGAGCTGCCCAAACCAGTCATGTGCACTTTTCCTGATCTCCATGTAGGCTGCATTACAGCCTTTGTGGAGAGCATGCCCAGGTCCCTATTCCCTGGCTGAGGGTCGAACCAGGACACTCAGACTAATTAAAACGCTACATTACAGCGTTGTGATTGGTCAGTGAGGCCTGGCTGTGCTTCCTGTTCCTCGAGTCAAGAGGAGGAGAGCAGGAGCAGAGACGGGACCCAGTGGCAAGGTAAGTTTATTTTTATATAACGCACCCCAATCCACCCCCCTGCGCCCCCCCAACGCGCCCCCCCCCAAGCGCCCGCCACACCACCCATGCTGGCCACCACTGTTCACACATGCTCTGTTCGTATGCTCAGATTACCTCTCTGTACAACAAGAGATTCCAAGGAACCCAGTCCTTTTCACTTCCTGCCTTATCTCAGCCTAGACACTGTAAATGTATTAGAGATAACCAACTCGAAGATACAACTACTGCTTTGGCATTTAAAACCATATTGCTTGTATACAATGTCTTAAGACTTATGGACAAAAATGTGATTACATTCAATTCTCTGTACTGAAAGTAAGATAGCAACTTCTATCCAATGATCTAACCTATCTAAATCATGGCTCGTCATTTAATGCCAATCACTCTGAATTATCAGTTGTTTGCAAAATCTTTGCATTATCTGCAAAGAAGCATACCTCTATTTACATGTCTCTGTAGGCCCTACACTTCGGAGGCCTAGGGCAAAAAGCTTTGAAATTACATTTTATTAAAAAAAAAAAAACAAGACAAAGAACAACTCAAAACTAATAGCATTGTAAAATGTTTAAGCCGTCCTGTTTTCAGTGTTTGTTTTTTGTGGATTTCAATGGAATTTTCTCCAAAAATTTTGAAATCAGTGCTGATCAGTGTTTATTCGGCTACCAAACCCCCAAAATACAGAAAAACTGATTTTCCAGTCTTTACAAAACAAGTTTTTTGCAGTTATTGTTATAAAGCACATTCAATTTAAAGGACAGTAATATATAGTGCCTTCCAATTGACAGTGGACCCAATGGACTAATGTTACACTGTTTTGAGAATAGAAAGTATGTGTATTGCACTCTCACTTGCATCTCCATACCCTCTCTCACGTCTCACTAACTCTCACACTTTCTCTTTCAGGACTCTGTCTAAGGGTTATAAATGGATTAAAAAAGCAAGAGGGACACCTTGCCGCTATGGATTTTGTTGGTACGTGGAGAGCCTTGTGTCATTTTTCACCATTTTCCCCATGGGCATTGTGATAGCACTCTTTTCACAGATACCTATCACTACCCCTTGCATTGAATGTTTAAAGCCTAGGGTTTTGGAAATTTGTTCTGCTGTGCAAACTGAATTGGTAGGAAAAGGGGCTGATGTATCAAAGTATTTTACCCATTCTGTGACTGTAGGAAAATGTCATAATGCACATTGGCCAAGATTCTTATGAACCAGCCATTTCACTAATCAGAGACAGAATTCAACACTGCAGAAATATCAAATATAACATCAATATTCTCAGGTCCTCTACAGTGCATAAAATAATTAGATCAGGCCTAAGCATTCTGCTAGGCCCTGCATCTTTAATCCATGCACATAAAACTGGAGGAAACAAAAATAAGAACAAACAATGTTTTAGTGACATCCCTAAACAACAAAATCCAAGCAAAATATTCTTAGCCCAGTCTTTGTTGCTGCTACCTTGCATGACAAAGTTACAACGTGTTAGCCACTTCAGAAAGAAATACACAGAACTCATTTGCTCTCACTTTCCTGTCTTTGAATATCATTTTAGTTTGTGTTGGTGCAGGTGTACATCAGTGTTTACTCGAATGAGGGCTGCTTCCCTTTCAATGGAGTTTTAGCAGTTATTATAGTTTTAAACCTAAAAAACAGGATAGCCGAATTTTTTTAAATATTTTTCCTGATTCACAACAGTTTTGAAAAAAATATAAAAAATGCAACTTTACAGAACCAAGGTAAGTTGCACAGAACCATTGACATCCCTGTGCAGCAGAAATGACATGATAAAGCAACACCGCCAACATACATGTGCGCCTCCACTGAAACAAACAGAAGTAGCACCCAATACATACGTTGGATGGGTTCTAAAGTATTTTTAATACAGTTCTAACAAGGTGTCGTCTGCCACAGGCATTCTGATGGGTTGTTTCCTTGGGACATGAACTGAGATTCAACCAGTATTTCACCTTCTGGAATAATGTTTAAATCTGATATTTTCAAAGTATAGAATAGATAGGTCCCATTTATAAGTATGGAAACAACGTATGAGACATAATTTCTACTGTGGCTTAAGTGTGTCTAACGTGCATCAAGTGTACCTACCTGGCAAGTAAATTCCTTTGCTGCTTAACATGAATATTTCTCCTTACCAAACCACACCTAGACGCAATGAAATATTATAAGACCTTCCCTTCAGAAATGAGTGGTAAATCTGTGGCTTCCTAAGCAATATATTTGCGGAAATTCTGTAATAAAATGCACTGTTTTCCTTCATTTGTCAAATAAATTCTTTGAGTGGCAGAAAGTTCCTACATATCAATGGGGATATTTAAATGTACTCAGTGTAATGAGCGCTCTCTTAAATACAGACCGACATTGCTATGGTTCCCAGTGAAGGCTGAAGAGGTACAAGGATTGTAGGTCACTGAAGAAGACTGAGCTAGGTAGTTTCAAAGGTTAAGAGTGAGGCCTGGAGGAGCTTCGCGCGCACCCAAGATGGTCGCGTGAGCACAGGGCTCCCGGACCCTCGCCACCTCCATCGACTATCCTGTCCTTTATCCTGGTTCAGACGACGGGTGTTTATTGGCACAGTTCTACTGCTCATTTCTTTGTTTCAACGAACTTTTTTGGACTTCGGGGTCCAGAGCTACAGACTGTCGCAGTTTTCAGGCCTGCTCCATGGCGACGCCCCGCGCTCTCTTGTCTCGCTTGCCGTTCAGTAAGTGAACAACAAAGGACTGCCAGACTTGCGTGGGCTGGCGATTGCTTTCGGTTTCGATTTCTATCCGGAGCTCAACCTGACTTTGTCGGCTCCGTGGGCGGCCGGACACTCCTGCACCCTTGGTCTCTCCGTTCCTACTGCCGATCTGTAGCGGTTTCCGGATCCGAGACTGGCACCACCTTCGCCCTTTTGGTCCTACATTTGCCACCGCAGTCACCATTTTTACCCGTCAACGGGCGACCCGTGCGGGTCCAGGATCCAAGATGGCCACCAAGCCTGAGGGTGGGAAGCGCGGGCCTAAACCAGGCGTTCGAGGGAGTGCTCTGCAAACGAACATTATGGACCGGTACACCCAAGCTAAGGGATCGCCGGGAGCAGCAGCTAAAACCTCGACGACAATGCCGGAGGACTCATCGATTGAGGACGAGCCCTCGCTGCGAGATCTCATGGGCGCCATCACTGGTATGAAGGCCTCATTGGGGCAACAATATGAGGCCTTGACTCTCAAACTGGATACGGTGGCGATTGACGTCAATCTGATCAGGGCGTACTTGGCGAAGACAAACGAAAAGGTCAAATCCTTGGATCTTATGACCTCTAGCCTGGTCACCGACGTCTCTGATTTGCAGGCTGAAGTCGGGAATCTGAGGAAAGCCAATGATTATTACTCTGGGCGCCTAGAGGACTATGAAAGCCGTGCCAGGCGCAATAACATCCGCCTGATTGGGGTCCCGGAATCATCGACTGCTGCCTCGACAGACCTATTGGTGGAAGACCTGGTGCTGAACCACCTGGCGCCCAAGGGTCTCAGCAAGTTTTTTGCTGTCGAACGTGCACATAGGATCCCCGGCGGCACACCTAAATCGGGTGCTAACCCTCGACCTATCATTGCGAGGATTTTTCATTTCCGGGACAGAGACGCTATCCTGCAGGCTTCGCGGCAGTCAGGTCCCATTGCCTTTGAGAACTCTACTGTCAGCTTCTATCCGGACTTTACACAACAGGTCCAGAAACAGAGGCTGGGGTTCCAGGGGGTCAAGAAGAGACTCCGGGAAAGGTCAATGAAGTATGCCATGCTCTTTCCGGCCCGTCTGCGGGTGGTACATAAGGATCGTACTTTTTTCTTCGACCATCCTGGGGTTGTGAGTGACTGGCTTGACACGCTGCCTATGGATCATGAACCTTTTGAGGACTCTGGCAAGTCGGATCGGGCGGAAGGTGGCCCGACGGAGCAAGAGTAACTGTTGACTTTGACCCCGTACCCTTCCCGTTGGCTTTGAACTGTGCTATGTTGTGTTTTTAATGTTTGCAAGTAATAGTCTCTTTTTTGGGGGTGGGTGGGGGGTGGACGGGTCCTTTCTCCTCCTGGGCTTTCTTTTCGTAGATTAGTTGGGTGGTTGGGCGACAGGCACACTGCGAGTTTATGGGGCTCTTTGGTCTTCAGCAGGGGTGCGGGGTGGGGGGTATAGTTGTTTTGCAATTGTTGGGGGGGCTGGGTTGTTTGTTTGAATTTTCTTGTTACTTGCAAGGCGAAGGAAAGGCGCTCTCCTGTTTTTTGCAGTTGCTCTGGGTGTGGGGCAGGGGAGGGGCTGGGCACGGGGATGGGGGGTAGGGGACTTCGGTTATTGTGTTGGAACGTGAACGGGTTGGGGGATGGGATTAAGAGGAGGGTGGTGTTACAATTGCTGAAACGTTTGACTCCAGATGTTGTCTTACTGCAGGAGACTCATTTGCTTGGCAACAATTGCTACGCTTTGAATAGGCGTGGTTATCGCCTTGTGGCGCACTCGGGTTTCACTTCGGGCTCTAGGGGGGCGGGCATTCTGGTTCGGGCCTCCCCCCCCTTGGCCATTGATGATGTCATATTGGATGATAAGGGACGATATGCCGCCATTGTGGGGCGCTGGGAGGGGAAGGTTCTTATTCTGATTTCTGTCTACGTGCCCCCGGGCCTCCAGGCCACCACCTTTGCTGATCTGAGTGGACTTATCCTGGGCCTCCCCGAGGGTTTGCTTTTGGTTGGGGGTGACTTTAATGCGGTGGTCTCGGGAATGCTTGATCGTCACCCTCCCAGGGAACTGCCGAGGGCCCAGACTTGGTTGAGCGACTTCCTGGAGACGTTGGGGCTCACTGATTGCTGGCGGTTGCTTCACCCGGGACAGTTGCAATATACCTATCATTCTGGTGCTCATGGTAGTCTCTCGAGGCTAGATCACGTTTTACTGCCCTCGGCCCATGCATCCCTCATACGGGAAGTTAAACATCTGGCGCGGGGTATCTCGGACCATTCTCCGCTTTGGCTGGTGGTTGATGCACGGCAGGGTTCGGCGGGCCGAGTGGCCCCGATCAACCCCTGGTATTTGAAGGACCCCAGGGTCAGGGATGAGCTGGTTAAAGCACACGATTGTTATTTTGAGGAAAATATGGGCTCTGTTTCCTCCCCTAGTGTACTTTGGGAAGCTTACAAGACTGTCATTCGTGGCCAGGCCCTCTCATTGATTGGTAGCGTGAAGTTGGCCAACCGTGCTGAGACGGTTCGACTTGAGGGGGAGATCACGGCCCTGGAGGAGGGCTTGGAATCTGGGGTTACCGCTGAGGGGTTACATCTACTGGAGTTGAAACAACATGAATACAGAGCCCTGGTCACTGAAGCTGCTAAGGAAATGGGGCGGGAACAGCAGGGACGCCTGTATGATGTGGGTGATAAGGCTGGTAAATTGCTTGCTTGGTTGGATAAGAGGGAAAGTGCGAGTCGTGTCGTCCCTGTGATTGTTGCGGAGAATGGAGAGTGTTGTACGGACCCTGTTGATATTGTCGCATGTTTTGCCGATTATTTCCGCGAGGTGTACTCCCAGGTGTCTGATCGATCGGAGCAGGACTCCCACCTGTTATTGCGTGATATTGCACTTCCCCGATTGTCTGATATTGATAGGGATGCTCTGGATGCTCCGCCTACTGTGGACGAGATTGCCGCTGCTGTCCGTTCGGTCCGATCCGGCAAGGCCTCGGGCCCTAATGGGCTCCCCATTGAGCTATATAAATTGCGCCCGGATTCGCTAGCTCCTCATTTGCGCTCTATGTTTCTTGAGTCTTTGGAGGTGGGGTTTCTCCCGCCAGACCAGAGACTGGCCACTATTGTTGTCATCCACAAGGATGGTAAACCTCGGGATCGCTGCGCCTCTTTTCGACCCATTTCGTTGATTAATGCGGAACCTAAAATCTTGGCCAAGCTGCTGGCGACACGTTTGGCGTCCGTTATTGGGGACCTGGTTCACCCTGATCAATCTGGCTTTATACCGCATCGTAACACGGCGCTTAACCTCCGAAGGTTGCATGGAGTTCTGGCACGGGCTGAGACGCTGCGTGAGCCCGCCATCTTGGCGTCCTTGGACGCTACGATGGCGTTTGATACAATAGAATGGCCGTATTTGTGGGCGGTTCTTGCTAAGTTTGGTTTCGGTTCGGACTTCGTTCGATGGGTCAAATTGCTCTACGCCGGTCCCATGGCCCAGGTGGTGGTCAATGGTTGGGTCTCTGCGCCCTTTGCACTGAGCAGAGGGACGCGACAGGGCTGTCCCCTGTCCCACTTGTTGTTTGCTCTTGCCTTGGAACCGCTGGCGGCCTGGTTGCGGTGGGAACCGTCCCTGAAGGGCATTAGATGGAATTCGGAGTTTGAGGACCGTGTATCTCTCTACGCTGATGATATTCTGCTTTATCTTACATCACCCCGTAAATCCCTCATTGTGCTGTTTGATGTCTTGACGTCCTTCCGCAAAAACTCAGGTCTTGTCATCAACTGGTCGAAGTCCTGTGTATACGTCCTGTCGGGTACCGCCCCCCTTCTGCCAAGCGGCAGTCCTATCGCGATTGTGGAAGATGGATTTAAATATCTGGGCATTTTTATCTCGCTGAGCCCTGCACTGCGGTTCGACCGTAATTTGCTGCCCCCTCTTCAGCGCCTTCGGGCGGATGTGGTCGCCTGGGGGAAACTTCCTCTCTCTCCCCTGGGTAGAGCGGCATTGTTTAAGATGATGTCGCTGCCCCGATTCCTCTACGCATTGCAAAACACGCTTGACGTTGTCCCGGCTACGTATTTCCATGAGGTCGAGAGTTTACAGAGACGACTGGTGTGGGGGGGTAGGCCCCGGATTGCCATTGCTAAATTGTCGCTCCCGTGGTACGACGGTGGAATTGCTTTGCCTGATATTCGTCGCTATTATTGGGCGTCTCAACTGGGGGCAATAAATCATTGCATGTATGGCCCTTTGCCGAATCCGGCCTTCGCGATGGACAAATGGTTGTTACCGAGGGGCGACTACAATAGAGCCCTCTACTCTAAACTCACCCCTCGCAACGTGACGGGCCCCACTAGGACGGCCGTTCAGGTATGGCGGCATGCTTCCATGGCGCTTGGGTGGAATGATAAATTGACTCGTGCCACCCCCCTGTACGCCTCTGATAGACTTGGCTCACTTTGGCAGTCCCGGGGGTTTGATAGGTGGGACTTGATTGGTATCAGCAGGATTGATGATGTTTGGACTAAGGGGAGAATGAAGACGTTTGAGGAATTGAAAACCGAGTACGCTTTGAGCGATCGCGAATTCTTTTGCTATGCACAGATCCGCCACGCGGTGCTCTCGGTCTTCCCTTCAGGTGTAGAGATTCCGGAGTCGTCCCCGCTTGAGGACAGGGTACTGGACGAGCATGTTCCTGATAGTACGATTTCGCTTATTTATAAAAAGTTAATCAACTCCAGGTCTGACCTCCTGTCTCGACTTAGAGAGGTCTGGACTGGTGATGGGCTGGAGCTGGACGATGAGGACTGGCAGGCGGCGATCTCCTCCCCTAAAGAGGTGGCCATCCAGGCGCGCCTTAGATTTGTGCAACTTAAAATTCTACATAGAGTGTATGTCACTGGTCCCCGTTTGGTACATATGGGCTTCTCTGTGGATGGTTTGTGTCGGCGTGGCTGTGGTCTCCTGGGCACCTTTTTGCATATCATCTGGGAGTGCCCTGAGATAGTGCGATTCTGGACCCGTGTGCACGAAGTGATGAGTGAGGTTACCGGGGTGCGATCGATGCCGGAAGCTAGGAGATACCTGCTGAACGTATGGGAACCGAATGATTACTCCGTGTCGCAGCTTCGGTGGGTGACCTTGGGCAACATGATTGCCAAAAGAGACATTGCGCAATTGTGGGGTGCTCAGGGCCCGCCCAGACTTCAGAAATGGAAACAAAACATGGACTGGTGCATGTTCAGAGAAAAAACGGTGTATATTTCTCGTGGTACCCCCCGGAAATGGGGAAAGATATGGACTCAGTGGAACACTTATCGTGGTGATATATGTGCCTCTCCTCTCCCTGACCCTGATGTTGCACCTATGTCCCCGTAACCCGAGGGTTCCTCCACACACTATTGTATACTGCTTGCAATTTGTTTCTTCTGGCCCCCCCCCCACTGTGTAACTCTTTCTCGATAGAACGAACGCTCATTGGATTGTCCTTCCCGCCCCAACACCATGTAATGCAACGTTGTGCATATTGATGTCTCTTTTCTTCTTCCTTGCAAGTTGTTTGTGTTATAAAATCAATAAAAAGTTTTTGTTTTTTTTAAAAGAGTGAGGCCTGAATACAGGTCTCTATATTTAATTTGGGGGAATGATGTACTGTAGAACAATGAAGAGGTGACTATACTATGTACATTTTTAATATGTACCTACTGGCAAAGAGTATGGATTGCCAGAATGCAAAACTTCAGTAGTTGGCTGATGCAACAAAGGTTTTTCATAATTCCCAAAACCAAGGTAGGAATTGATTTTAGCTTACTTGCATGCATGGGTCCACTTCACTTGCGAGAACTGCATGGTGAACAGATAGGTCACTTTATTTAGTCACCACTGAATTGGGCAGCTGCTTTCAAATAAGAAGTATTGTGCACAGCGAGGATGGGTTGTAACACGAGATGGCAAATACTGCCCCAGGGGTTCTGAAACGGGCTCATCCTTCATTTTTAAGGCTCGGCCTATGTCCCACGAAGTGGGCTTGTCTTAAGAGTCCTTTTCTGAGGACTTCGAAAATCTAACCTACCGAATTCCAGAAAGCTTGTGATTTTTGCTAGTTATTTTTGGCAGCTGCATGGCAATTGGGCCTTGCATGGCTGTGTTTTTAAAAGAGAGCACGCAATAGGCCATAGGCGGTAGACTAGCTCCGGCTATTGCATATTGTGTGCGGTTACGCGCAGCAGAAGGCCATATATCTTCAATTATCTCGGCGTCGCGGCCGAGATAATTGAAAACATATGCCTGCAGTGGCGCGCGCGCCCGAGGCTTTTTACGCGCAGCAGAAGGCCATATATCTTCAATTATCTCGGCGTCACGGCCGAGTTATTGAAAACATATGCCTGCAGTGGCGCGCGAGGCCGAGGTATTTTTTTTTTATTTCGTAGTCGTTTTACGACGAATATTCCCCTTCAAAGTAAAGCTTCCTTGTTATTGACGAGGCTTGCATCTAAACATCGTCATTTATATTTGGAGGCGTATTTGAAACAAGCACGACATCATGTTTATTTGAGTCATACAGTAATTGAACTCGTGAGTGGATTGTGCGCATCGCCTTTTTATTGTGGCTCGTGCGCTCGAGGGGTGATAGCGGCGGCTCGTGCCGTAAAGTATTGGCCGCTTAGCGCCGCAGATGGGCTGCCACATTAAGCTGGCATTCCTCTCCTGGAAATGAATATTTCTACTCCGAATCAGAGCGGCTTGTCCGCTGCCAGCACACGCTGTAGTTTGTGGGAATCCCATTCACCGCTAATGTATTCAGATTGCTGCGTTGCCTTTGCGAGCGAAAGGACTGTGGGATGTTAAACTCTGCAGTTGTTTCCACACAGGGAATTATTGCAAATAGATGCCGGTGTTGTGATAGGAGTCTCGTTTAATGACACGTTTTCTATGAAAAGCAGGGACAAATGTCAGTAAATGCTTTGACATGATGAGCCTCGCTAGCACTTGGAGGGAATTGTGAACAGCTTCAGAACAGAAAGCTGCTTTGTGGTGTGACTGGGGATGCTGCAGATCTTAGTCACAGCCGTCGTCTCTCTTAAGGATGCCGGAAGCTTCCCTGAGACAGATGCAAATTGAATACCAAACAAAAGGTTCCAGCGCTTTTGTTCCTTTGGAGTACACCCCTGCGTGGAATGTCTGTAAATACTGCCAAACAAAAAGCTTTTGTTTAATGTGGGATGCACAACAGAAAACTAAGCTTCTCTGCGTTTCTGGCCCAATCCCCTGCTCTCATTGCAGCACGAATGAATGATCCGCAGTTGAGGCAAAACAAGAACTGGGTATTTTTTTAACGGATGGATACATGGATGAATAACTGCACTTGTACAATGTCCAAAGAATACAAGGACCATCAGAAGATTTAATCTACAATAAATTAAAACATCAGATTCAACGGATCTACATGGACCAAATATGAGACTTTAGCATAGGCCAGGTCCCGTTCTGCTTAAATGGTGCCAGGAAGACATTCCAGATAAGGGGGGGGATCTGGTGGCACAGCTATGCCCCCCCTATGGTGACCGCACAAAAGTAAAGAAAAAACAGGATGTTATCCACAGCTGATTTGGCGCTTACCAATCAGCGCGGGGATCGTTTTTGGCAGCTACAACATTTTTTCATGCCATAGTGCTTCCCAAGTGCGAGAACAATATTTAATAGTTCTATTAAAATTCAAGAAAGTAGAAGATACACGTTAGCATGCTGGTGACATATGTTAACATATTAGGGCATAGTCTACATGGATTGTGGGATGCTCTAGAACGATGATTAATGAGAAGGCCAGTCCTGTGTTTCGAGAGTTTTGCTACAAAGTGCGAGAGTAACTGTGAGTGCAGAGTGAGTGCGAGCAGTGAGTGCGAGAGTGACAGTGAGTGCAGAGTGAGTGCGAGAGTGACAGTGAGTGCAGAGTGAGTGCGAGAGTGACGGTGAGTGCAGAGTGAGTGCGAGAGTGACGGTGAGTGCAGAGTGAGTGCGAGAGTGACGGTGAGTGCAGAGTGAGTGCGAGAGTGACGGTGAGTGCAGAGTGAGTGCGAGAGTGACTGAGTGCAGAGTGAGTGCGAGAGTGACTGAGTGCAGAGTGAGTGCCAGAGTGACAGTGAGTGCAGAGTGACAGTGAGTGCAGAGTGACAGTGAGTGCAGAGTGACAGTGAGTGCCAGAGTGACTGTGAGTGCCAGAGTGACTGTGAGTGCCAGAGTGACTGTGAGTGCCAGAGTGAGTGTGAGTGCCAGAGTGAGTGTGAGTGCCAGAGTGAGTGTGAGTGCCAGAGTGAGTGTGAGTGCAGAGTGAGTGTGAGTGCCAGAGTGAGTGTGAGTGCAGAGTGAGTGCCAGAGTGGCTGTGAGTGCAGAGTGAGTGCAGAGTGTGACTGAGTGCGAGAGGGAGTGCGAGAGGGAGTGCGAGAGGGAGTGCGAGAGGGAGTGCGAGAGGGAGTGCGAGAGGGAGTGCGAGAGGGAGTGCGAGAGGGAGTGCGAGAGGGAGTGCGAGAGGGAGTGCGAGAGGGAGTGCGAGAGGGAGTGCGAGAGGGAGTGCGAGAGGGAGTGCGACTGAGTGCAGAGTGAGTGCAGCGTGAGTGCAAGAGTGACAGTGAGTGCAGAGTGAGTGCGAGAGTGACTGTGTGCAGAGTGAGTGGAGAGTGAGTGCAGGGTGACAGTGAGTGCAGAGTGAGTGCCAGAGTGACAGTGAGTGCAGAGTGACAGTGAGTGCAGAGTGACAGTGAGTGCAGAGTGACAGTGAGTGCAGAGTGACAGTGAGTGCAGAGTGACAGTGAGTGCAGAGTGACAGTGAGTGCAGAGTGAGTGCGAGAGTGACTGAGTGTGAGATGACTGAGTGCAGAGTGAGTGCCAGAGAGACTGTGAGTGCAGAGTGAGTGCAGACTGAGTGCCAGAGTGGCTGTGAGTGCAGAGTGAGTGCCAGAGTGACTGTGAGTGCAGAGTGAGTGCGAGTGCCAGAGTGGCTGTGAGTGAGAGAGTGAGTGCGAGAGTGAGTGCAGCGTGAGTGCAGCGTGAGTGCAGCGTGAGTGAGAGAGTGACAGTGAGTGCGAGAGAGACAGTGAGTGCGAGAGTGACAGTGAGTGCGAGAGTGACAGTGAGTGCGAGAGTGACAGTGAGTGCGAGAGTGACAGTGAGTGCGAGAGTGACAGTGAGTGCGAGAGTGACAGTGAGTGCAGAGTGAGTGCAGAGTGAGTGCAGAGCGAGTGCAGAGTGACAGCGAGTGCAGAGTGACAGCGAGTGCAGAGTGACAGCGAGTGCAGAGTGACAGCGAGTGCAGAGTGACAGCGAGTGCAGAGTGACAGCGAGTGCAGAGTGACAGCGAGTGCAGAGTGACAGCGAGTGCAGAGTGAGTGCCAGAGTGACTGTGAGTGCAGAGTTAGTGCCAGAGTGACTGTGAGTGCAGAGTGAGTGCCAGAGTGACTGTGAGTGCAGAGTGAGTGCCAGAGTGACTGTGAGTGCAGAGTGAGTGCCAGAGTGACTGTGAGTGCAGAGTGAGTGCCAGAGTGACTGAGTGCAGAGTGAGTGCAGAGTGGCTGTGAGTGCAGAGTGAGTGCAGAGTGGCTGTGAGTGCAGAGTGAGTGCAGAGTGACTGAGTACAGAGTGAGTGCGAGAGTGAGTGCGAGAGTGAGTGCGAGAGTGAGTGCGAGAGTGAGTGCGAGAGTGAGTGCGAGAGTGAGTGCGAGAGTGAGTGCGAGAGTGAGTGCGAGAGTGAGTGCGAGAGTGAGTGCGAGAGTGAAGCGTGAGTGCGAGAGTGCAGCGTGAGTGCGAGAGTGCAGCGTGAGTGCGAGAGTGCAGCGTGAGTGCGAGAGTGCAGCGTGAGTGCGAGAGTGCAGCGTGAGTGCGAGAGTGCAGCGTGAGTGCGAGAGTGCAGCGTGAGTGCAGAGTGCAGCGTGAGTGCAGAGTGCAGCGTGAGTGCAGAGTGCAGCGTGAGTGCAGAGTGCAGCGTGAGTGCAGAGTGCAGCGTGAGTGCAGAGTGCAGCGTGAGTGCAGAGTGCAGCGTGAGTGCAGAGTGCAGCGTGAGTGCAGAGTGCAGCGTGAGTGCAGAGTGCAGCGTGAGTGCAGAGTGAGTGCGAGAGTGCAGCGTGAGTGCGAGAGTGCAGAGTGAGTGCGAGAGTGACAGTGAGTGCAGAGTGAGTGCGAGAGTGACTGTGTGCAGAGTGAGTGCAGAGTGAGTGGAGAGTGAGTGCAGGGTGACAGTGAGTGCAGAGTGAGTGCGAGAGTGCAGCGTGAGTGCGAGAGTGCGAGAGTGCAGCGTGAGTGCAGAGTGCAGCGTGAGTGCAGAGTGCAGCGTGAGTGCAGAGTGCAGCGTGAGTGCAGAGTGCAGCGTGAGTGCAGAGTGCAGCGTGAGTGCAGAGTGCAGCGTGAGTGCAGAGTGCAGCGTGAGTGCAGAGTGCAGAGTGAGTGCAGAGTGCAGAGTGAGTGCAGAGTGCAGAGTGAGTGCGAGAGTGACAGTGAGTGCAGAGTGAGTGCGAGAGTGACTGTGTGCAGAGTGAGTGCAGAGTGAGTGGAGAGTGAGTGCAGGGTGACAGTGAGTGCAGAGTGAGTGCGAGAGTGACTGAGTGCAGAGTGAGTGCTAGAGTGACTGAGTGCTAGAGTGACTGAGTGCAGAGTGAGTGCGAGAGTGACTGTGTGCAGAGTGAGTGCAGAGTGAGTGGAGAGTGAGTGCAGGGTGACAGTGAGTGCAGAGTGAGTGCAGAGTGACTGAGTGCGAGAGTGACTGTGAGTGCGAGAGTGACTGTGAGTGCGAGAGTGACTGTGAGTGCGAGAGTGACTGTGAGTGCGAGAGTGACTGCGAGTGCGAGAGTGACTGTGAGTGCGAGAGTGACTGCGAGAGTGACTGCAGAGTGATAGTGACTGCAGAATGACAGTGACTGCAGTGTACGAGTGTGCAGGGTGAACACATGGATAAAACATTGCCATTTACAATGCCATTCCCTCTAACTCAAAAAATCCGAGACCTATTGCATTTCTAATGCTTGTTTTTGTTTTTTTAATATGACAAGTAGTTATTTTGAAGTTTCCAACTGCATTAAACCAAAGGGCAGTAATCACGTTTTGGAAGTCCTTTTTGCGAAGAATGGTTGTAAATTTTAGTGGAACTGAGCAATTCCAGCTCACGGAGCATATCTTTGCATTTTAATGATGGTTAAGCGCACTCCTTGGATAAAAGCCAATAGTCCAAATATAGGGGGAAGACCCCTGATTTTTAGACAAAAAAAGTCATCATTCTGCTTTCTCCTGCTTTAACCTTCCTCCCCTTCAGTGTCAATTAAACATGAAAGTAATGTTCCACATTTTCTTTTTCCAAACCTCCCTCTTATCTTCTCCAAATATTGTATGCCTGTAGTCGTTATGTGCCTCTCCACCCCGTGCCCTAAACCCTGCATTCAATAAACAAGTATCTTCCTCTTTCAATGCAGTGCACATTTATTTTTACAGTTTAGTGGTGTGACCTTTCCCCTGGCTCATCATGGTGATGTACAAAAGATAATTATAGATAATATGATCGATGTATACATCATACACCTAGGTAAAAACAACATACCCTATAAAGAGGGAAAATATAGGTCTCCAACAAAGTAGAGCTACATGGAGTAAAGGTCTGACATTTCGACAGTGTTTAATCAGTAAAATAATAAGTGGCAAGAGCTATCGAATGTCAGGGCTGCTGAAGAGCAAGATTGTATACTCCTGATTCCACAATATGCCTTTTCTATTCACCACCAGACACGCCCTGTCCTTTAATCTTCCTCTTAGAGGTTCTTTTTCATCGCTACTTTTTAGTTTAGTCACATGTGGAGAAGTGTGGCTCACTGGTTAGAGGAGGCAGACCTGGAAGCAGAGGTCAGCCCGGGACCAGGGTTCAATTACTGGCTCGGCGGGGTCTTGAGTCCTAAAATGTCCATGGACTCGAGAATTCTCGCTCCGGTGCCTACTCGATTCACGGGTTCACACTCTGTGACTCTGGGCAATAGCTTGCTTAATCTCCACAACGGCCCCTCGTGGCGGGATGCCTGGCTTTCACCTGCGGATACCCTGCCGGGGTTATCTCACAGGGGAATACCAGGACGGGTTCCCTAAGCAAGCGCTTAGAAACCGCTCGGTGATTTGCGCTATATAAATTCCTGTACATTTACTGTTTGTCGCCTTTTTGTTTTCTCTCTCTTGCAATGGGGTCAAAGTCTGATGACGAAAAATAAGAGCTTTTCCTCAAGCATGAGTGTCGATAAGCCCCACCAGCTTAAATTAAGTGCAGCAATGTAGAGAACCACTAATACTCAATAAAGAGGAACCAAGTAGGAAACCCAACGTGCTAAAACACTAAAATTGCATTGAGAAAAGTAGCACAGCATGGTGGCAGGGAGTCTAAGGGCACGATTACAAGTGAGCCAAGTGGGACGAACTATCGCAACCCAAAAAATGATACTGGGGTGTTAAGATTTGATCAAATGTGATGAGTATCCCCCCCATAAACAATGTTTGGGGAATAACGTAGATGTTGGTGCTTGCTGCACCACAGTCTTCATAGCCCTGTGAATACCAGGCCTCCTACCTGTCAATTTTCGGCAGTCTTGACCAGTCAAAATTTAAGAAAGTGTGTCAACTTTATCACACCCAGGAATTACCAGGTGCAATAAACCACTTATAGCTGGGAGCTCACAATTTTACTGGTCTGGTGTAGGCATGCCCTTAGGGCACTAGGGTGCAGTAAAGCTATCATTCCTGCGTGCATAATAGAGTCGGTATCACAATCGGGATTGCAAGACAAGCGTGGTACATAACACCGGTGACAGTGAATTCCAAATTCTAATGGCACTGCCATTAAAGAAGGATAGACTACATGTATCTTACTTTTTGAATGTAAAAGTCTGGAGGAGAAGGGATTCTGCATTAAGCAAACTTTGTTATCTTGCTGAGATATTCGATGCCTAACCTGCATAGCTGGAAGACGAACTCTGTAAAGCTTTGTCAACGACGAGTGCACTCTTAGCTTGCTCTTTCTTATAGGAAATTAACTAATATCCAAAACGAGTCTAGATGTACTTTCACAGAAATCATAAGAGCTTTTATAGATGAGTTGATTGTCTATTATATACATTTATTATGTTTTATATTGTGCTTATGGTTACAATATTCGTACAATCTACATTTTAATTGTTTGTAATGTGATACTTTGTATGGCTATATATGCCAAATAAAAATATATATAACAACAACAACAACACAGAAATCCGGTGTGCCGTTAGCCCCCCTCAGAAAACACCCAAATGCGGTCATGCACAAAATCCTGTACCAACCCAGCAGACTCTCCCCGGTTGAACTCAGACACTCCTGGCCCATATTGCGGATGAGGCTTTGCGCAGAGGGAGCGGCCGGTCCAGCCTCCCCGGAGCTCAGCAAGGCATGCAGCTGGTGCAGAGCACCTAGGATACCGCCTGCCCCTGCCACGGGCTCCGCGGACACCGACATGATAGCAGTGGCGTAGCAGCAACCAAGAGTCGCACAACTAGTAAGCCGCTTCCGGGCTCAGCGCAGTGACAGCGGCATGGAACACGAGCCAGAGGACCGTACCACACGCCACTCACTAAAGGGGACAAACGTGGGGGGGAAGCCAACACACAAATAACGCAATGCTTCCTTCCAACATGCACGTGCTTGAAACACTGTAGGAGTGTACAACCTTCGCCAACAAGCACAGGACACTCAAACTGGACTTTAATAAGAAATTGGCGGACCCCTTTTGAGTTTAGTGGAAGATGCCTTATTTTGCCGCGAAACCGTGATCAAACATGGTCCAAACCATTGAGGAAGAGGGAGGGCTCTTTTCAGTCGTCACCTTCTCGGTAAGGTGAACGCATACCCCCAAAACAGGTCTTCCATGTATGGGTCACTATATACATAAACGGGAAATAATGAAATCTAAGGGAGAGAAGGTCGTCCTTAAACTTCGTCATAGTTGCAGCTACTGAACTGTAGAACCCCCCTCCACTCTTACTGTGCTCTCCCTAGTCCTGCAACCCAGTCTCAGTCTGCACCTCTATTGGTTGAAAGTAGTGAAACCCCGGGAGTGTGTGTCACGTGTCTCAGTTTTCGCGCGAAAAGACGTTCACTGTTCAGAAGGAGAAAGGAGTGCTCTCTATCCCTTGTGCAAGATCTGCGCACCCCAGAGACAAAGGGAACGAAAAACAAGAGTTACAAAGACGGTAAGTGAGTGGCGCTGCGAGGAATACAGTCAACGTTCTTGGTACTATGCGCTATTTCCGTACGAAATACCTTGTTTGCTTGTTAAAGGAAGAACCCATTACGGAATCGTTTGTGCATACCCTTGTCCGTCTGACCAGAAAACGAGTCTCTCTCTGCTGCGCGCTCTCGTATCCCATTCTCGTGCATTTGAAAGCCTCTTGATTTGTTTTCAGATCTTAATGTTGAACTAGGAAAAATGACTTTATTTCCGCAAGTAATGGAGACGGTCGTTAGGTGACAGTTGCAACCCATCGGCATGAAGTCAGAAAGCAAAACGGGATGAAACTAGAGTCCTGAATCCAAACAGAGGCCGTGAAGACAGGGACTCGGGGCTGCTTCAAATGCAAATATAGCTGCACGTAAATACTTAAGAACGTTTAACATGGTTCTAAGTTGAGACTCTAGGTGTGGACAATTACCCAGGCCCCACCCTTCGAAGAAACCTTCCTGAAAGTGAACGTTTTCGCTATCTCGTTTGTTTCTCCATCGTAACTTTTACCCCGGCCTTGTAAGTTAATATTTACAGTATTACGCCGGTGCTTGCCTTGGTAGATGAGCCTGCTTACCACGCTGTCTTGTTCTTGGTAACTTGTGCGACACCCCGTGTCCTTGTAAAGAACTGCAGTGTTATAGTACTATCTTTAAGAACCAGTGCTATTGTGGCATTAAGTAACAGCAGGCAGCGCTGCAATGCCCCTTACAATGAGGCATGTCTATTTTATATGTATGGTGACGCTACGTTTTTAAAAACTATTGTAAATCAATTTATATGGCGTTTACGAGTCCTGTGAGGAGGCATTGAATCACTTTCATGGCGAAGAGCACGCTACTAGCATTGCTGGTGGTTAATGGTGGTAAGTTTTTTTGTTAGTGGGTTTAGTCTTGTTGCTCAAGAGACCTTTCCATGCATTACCCAGTTATGATTGAGGTGGGATTTGATGGCGTTTGACGTGATTGCCAAAAAATGTTGGAGTTCTTCTGAAACATAATCAATCAATCACAGCATTTATAAAGCGCGCTACTCACCCGGGAGGGTCTCAAGGCGCTGGGGGAGAGAGGGGTAAGTTACTGCTCGAACAGCCAGGTCTTGAGCTGCTTCCTGAAGGAGAGATGGGCTTGGGTTTGCCGTGGGTGGGGAGGGAGTTCCAAGTCTTGGCTGCAAGGTAGGAGAAGGATCTTCCTCCGGCGGTGGCTCTGCGGATGCGTGGTACGGTGGCGAGTGCGTGGCTGGTCGATCGTAGCTGGCGGGCGGGCGTGTAGTAGGTCAGGCGGTCGTTGAGGTACTTGGGTCCCAGGTCGTGGAGAGCCTTGTGTGTGTGGGTGAGGAGTCTGAACGTGATTCTCTTGCTGACGGGGAGCCAGTGCAGGTCTCTCAGGTGTCCGGTGATGTGGCTGTGTCGGGGGATGTCCAGGATGAGTCGTGCGGAGGCGTTCTGGATGCGTTGGAGTCTTTTTTGAAGTTTGGCTGTGGTTCCGGCGTAGAGGGTGTTCCCGTAGTCCAGTCGGCTGGTGACGAGTGCCTGGGTGACGGTCTTCCTGATTTCAGTGGGGATCCATCTGAAGATCTTGCGGAGCATGCGCAGGGTGTTGAAGCATGAAGATGAGACGGCGTTGACTTGTCTGGTCATTGACAGGGAGGAGTCCAGGATGAAGCCCAGGTTGCGTGCGTGGTCCGTTGGTTTGGGGGCAGTGCCCAGGGCCGGGGGCCACCAGGAGTCGTCCCAGGCGGAGGGTGATGATCCCAGGATGAGGACTTCCGTCTTGTCTGAGTTCAGTTTAAGGTGGCTGATCCTCATCCAGTCAGCGACATCTTTCATCCCTTCGTGTAGATTGGCGGTGGTGGGGTCGTTGTTGAGGGAGAGGATCAGCTGGGTGTCGTCGGCGTAGGAGATGATGTTGAGGTTGTGTTGGCGTGCGATGGCTGCGAGGGGGCTCATGTAGACGTTGAAGAGGAATGGACTGAGTGAAGATCCTTGTGGTACGCCGCAGATGACTTCGGTGGCCTCGGATCTGAACGGAGGGAGGCGGACTCTCTGGGTTCTTCCGGCGAGGAATGAGATGATCCACTCCAGCGCTTTGTCTCGGATTCCGATGTTGCTGAGGCGCTTCACTAGGGTGCGGTGGCAGACAGTGTCGAACGCCGCAGAGAGGTCCAGGAGGATGAGGGCCGCTGTTTCCCCGTTGTCGATCAGGGTTCTGATGTCG
This sequence comes from Lissotriton helveticus, assembly GCF_964261635.1. Lineage (NCBI taxonomy): Eukaryota > Metazoa > Chordata > Amphibia > Caudata > Salamandridae > Lissotriton > Lissotriton helveticus. Next base: position 701,556,761 of record NC_136063.1, on the reverse strand, counting down.
TCGGTGGCTGCGATTAGGGCGGTCTCGGTGCTGTGGTTGGCCCGAAACGCGGACTGCGAGGGGTCGAGGGATCCGTTCGTCTCGAGGAGGCGGCAAGCTGTTTGTTGACGGTCTTCTCGATGACTTTGGCCGGAAAAGGAAGGAGCGAGAGGGGTCGGTAGTTCTTGAGGTCGGTGGGGTCCGCCGTTGGTTTCTTCAGGAGGGCGGTCAGCTCGGCGTGCTTCCAGCTCTTCAGGAAGGTGGCGGTGTGGAAGGAGGAGTTGATGATGTCTCGGAAATGGGGTGCGATGATGGCGTCGGCTTTGTTGAAGACGTGGTGTGGGCATGGGTCGGTTGGTGATCCGGAGTGGATGGAGTTCATCGTGCGGGTGGTGTCTTCGGTGCTGATCGGGGTCCTGTTGCAGAGGGTGGTGGTGGCGGGCGTTGGTTCGGTGGTCGGGTGCGTGGTCTGTGCGTCAAAGCTGTTGTGTATGTCAGCGATCTTGCGGTGGAAGAACGAGGCGAGTGAGTTGCAGAGGTCTTGCGAGGGAGTGATGTTGTTGTTTCCGGCGCTGGGGTTGGAGAACTCTTTGACGATGTCATAGTTAGGATGACTACATAGTTTGATTTGTACCCCATAAGAAAAGAAGGAACGAGGTGCACAGCGTTCACCAGCTCTCACGCCTCCACAAGTTTGCCAATTAGATTACAGTACTGAAGTGATATTTACACGATCATACTGCATACCTAATTTATTTTAAAAAAAAACACACAAGCAAAAGACACAAGCACTGACAAAGCATATAGGTCTTGCCTGTTCAAGAGCTATTGACTTTGCCAATGTGTTTTAGCCGTGTTACACCAACGTAGCTGCTGTTTACCATGGCTAAAAGTTAGTGGAGTAGAGAATAGTGGGTTGGAGTATCAGAGTGGAACAGAAAAGAGTGTTGTGGAGTGGCATAGTGTGAAGTTGCATTGAGTGGCATATAGTAGAATGGACTGGTGTAGAGTGTATTGAATTCAGTGGCATACAATGCAGCGTCGTATAACGCAGTGGCGTAGTTGAGTGGTGCATCGTAGAGTGCAGTAGATGTAAAGTTGAGTGGTATAGAGTACAGTGGCGTACAGAGTAGAGTCGAGTGGTGCAGATTGTAGTTCAGTGGAGTAGTGCAGAGTTCAACATCGGAGAGTGCGGTGTTGCAGAGTATAGTGCATTGGTGTATAGTAGATTGTTCCAGAGTGACGTGGTGCAAGGTAGAGCGGCATAGTGTTATGGTGTAGACCGCAGAGTAGAGTTGCGTACAGTTAATTGGCTTAGAGTGCAGGGGCATAGAGTTTATTGTTACAGCATAAAGTGCATTATCATATTGTATTGGAATAGAGTGCAGTGGAGTGAGGTGTTGCAGAGTGGAATTGTGCAGAGTAGATTGGAGTGGCGAAGAGTGCATTGGCATCGTCGTACAGGGTAGAGTAGCTGTGTTGAGTGCAGTGCTGTAGAGTATTCCCGGTCTTGTAGCACACTGCCGTTACATTTGCACAGGGATACAGTTTTACTAACAAAACTACATTGCACAGACCTAAATGTCGAAATTGCATCACCTAGTGTAATGATTTGTTTTGATCATGTTTAAGTATTTGTTTTCATCACACTTAACCGCTTTGCTGTGGCCTGAATACCCCTGCTGTGCTGAGGAATTAGACGCGTGTGCGCTTCGGACAGCCCCTGGCCGTCCTCCGCACATGCCCACCGTGACATCAGACGGCCAGGGGCCGTCCGCACGTTAGAGGTTAAGAAATAAAAACTATTTGCTTTATTTGTGTTACTACTTCTGATGTATTCTAAAATGCATATACAGTTCATTTAAATGTTGTCATGTGCTAGAAAAAACCTTTCCTACCCCCAGTCTCCAGCAAGATTTTCACATAAATCCTGTTACTTTGAAGTTGGAGAAAGCTAAGTAGACCAGCATCCTCGGAAGACAGTGCCTGACATTTGACCTCAGTCTTTGAATGCACAGCAAATGTGACGAGATGAGAACAAGATTTGCAGTCCTGTTTACAGAAAGGGATCTTTAGGAAAGATACTATCAATGGTTTGGGTAACAAAAGGTACAAAATCAAGCTTGGACAGCCTATAACAAAGCCAGCGAATAGAAAACAAGAAGATGTGATTTGCAAAGCTAATGACCAGCAACAGACAGAAGGCATTCCTAGGCCCAAAGAAGTCCAAAGCAAACCAGACCCCTCCCCTGTCTGGTAGGCTGCAATCTTAAAATCAATGTCACAGTTGAAATCATGGAGTACTCTCGAGTCATAAGACACCTCTGACTTTGTACTGCATTGTAGAGCTGAGGTGTATGTTCTATATATACATCTCTGCTGTGGGCCATCTGAAATACATACTCACTAGGCCACATGTTTGCTTGCCTATGCCGTAGTTCCTTACTGCGCTATTATTACATTGCACCTTTCACAGGAATCCAGCTGTTATGGTAGCATATTGATTAGTTCCTACATGGTTAAACATTGTTGGCAATGCTATATACATACAGTTCGGATGCCCAATAATTGGCTTAGGCAAGGTAAGACCAACTATTGGTGGTACACAGCTGTGCTTGCCAACAATAGAGAGGGCCCTCTTTAGGTCTCGCCTGAGTCAGCGCGCATGCGCTGCTTTGCCCGGCTTCTAGTAAAGACTTTTAACTCTGAGCACACGCTTGTGCTTTTTATTTTTTTGCTCACGCTATTGGCCTTTGCCTGTGTCTTTCTAAGAAAGACAGCATGCATTTGGCCAAAGGCGGGTGCATGTCCTGCCTTCTCTCTCCCCTGGCCTAGGAAGCTCAGGAGTGAGCAGCGTGTGCGTGCCGCACTTGTTTGAGGCATGTGACTCATTTAGCTCCTTGTCCTTCTGCTGGGGAAGAAAACTCCTTTTCAGATCCGGAAATATCAGCATTACTGCAAAGCTGGTAAACAATCAGGGTGATAGCTCAGTGGGTTAAGCACCTGTAAACAGCTTTTGCGTGCACCTCTGAAATCACCGGATTGAATTTCTGAGGGAACAACTCTGCCTTTCAGGATTCTGAGATTATGGACAAAATGATTAATAGACTCTGTTCAAGCGTAATGTGTTCTCTGTAAAAGGTTAAACACTTCTCTGTGCCATGATATCACTTGACACGGGGTGTACTTGGCATTATTTAATCCTATAATTGACAAGCAAATGTTGCAACAAAAAACCCACTCTCACGGGCATCACAGAATGCAAATGAGCGTCCTGTGGGCACGGGGCTTGTCCTTGCTGGCGTGAGACCCTTCATGGGAACGGCACAGCTTGTCTATGATAGACGCGTCCCTGGGACGCCAGTCTGAGGTTCCCATTCCCAGAGCAGCTGATGCAGCAGCTCTCCGACGGAGGCCAGCAGATGTCTGCGGTTGCTCCAGCCTGCAGTGAAAACCTAATCTTTACTACTCTTCTTTCCTGTCGGAACTCGAAGCAGCTGACCTCATGCATACTCGGCCACCCCCTACCTGAGGCAAGACTGACTTTCAGTTCATCCTGAGGTGAGATTCTGGGGGTAAATGTTTGAAGGTACTTGCAGAGAGATATTGCGGAAAATAGGGGCTACATGCGGCATGGCCGGACTTTAGGGAAATCTAGCAAACCCTGAGCAAGGACTTCCGCCAATGTGGTGGTCTCTACACAAATCTGTATGGGAAATTTATTGATTGTGTAGGCAACAATGATGTCCTCGAAGCAGCCATTCTTGGAATATTTTGCTAAAACTCGAATTAGCACTTAGCCTGTGATGGATCCAAGCTGGAAATGCAACGGAGGAGATTTCAGCAGCAGGCGCGTTATCCTGTCGACCTTTCCGACCAGGCTGGGTGATAGCACCTGTATAAATCGAAGGCTTCATAAAATGCAGCAGTTTTTTGAGTCGTTATGCATAACCTAAAAGTATAGCAAAACGGCAAATAATTTCATTTTGTGCGTAGTGTGGGCTTTTAGGGGGATGTTCTGCTAGTGTTGAAATAATACTGATAGTGGGTATCTGGTTAATTGTTCTCCATTTTTGCAGTATTTGTGTAGCACGAATTCGGCCCAAGGACATTGGATTGCTTTACAGAGGCACCGGTTACACTACACAATTCAAATGGATTTTTTTTAGGCACGGGGATGTTAAGTGATTTGCAGTAGAGGTTGAGCAGGCGCTGAGATTCAAAACTGGTTCTCCAAGTAGAAAGTCGAGGGCTCCGGCCATAATGCCACACATTCTCCCTCACTTAGCGGCTTTGTGTCCTGCCTAGAATGTGGGTGATGTTTAATCCCATGTACAGGGCTTTAAGTGGGATGAAAAAACTAGGAGGGTCTCAAAGGGGTGGGTCAATATAAGGGTGTGGCTTAAAATCTGTGTTTAGCACAGTGTGCCGCCCGACTTGTATTTTTCTGTTCCTGTCATTGCGTCCAGATATGATGCAACAAGTCACATCATACCTACAGGTCAGGACTATTGGCTTTGTCAATTGTGCGAGTTGCATAAGATAAATAAGCAGCAACTATGGCTTGTATATAATATTTAAAAATTTCCACTTAAAGCCCTGGTGGTGACACCACAACAGTGTTGCTGCTTCTCCAATTAAAAAAGAAAGGGAAATCCAGAGAGAAAATTACTCTTTCAAGGATTTCCTGCCGGCATCAGAAGGCTTTCGCACAGGTTGATTAGTCATCTTTTAGTTGCTTATTGCTTTTTTTTGGTGTTAAATTGGTACTAATTAAGATGAACTCTTTTCTCAGACACTGTTACCAGGTGTAACAAGCATTGGCATAGCCAATGGGTCTCGCCTTTGGGACCTTATAAGTGTTTAGCCATGCAACAGTTGATGTTGTTGCACCAAGGATTTTTTGCGGGATAACTAAACACTTATAAGGTCTCAAAGGCTTGCCCTATTGGCTATGCCAATGCTTGTTTAAAATATCACCAGATGTAGTCTACTTGGATGTGCAACAAATGTCCTGAAAACCTAATACGTTTAGCGACTTGGTTTGAGGTGAATGCCACACGATATCAGAGCTGGCCTTGGAACACCAGATGAGTTCCTCAAGCATGTGTGGCAGACATGGCTTGTTGTTGTGAATACTTGGTGGTGGTCTTAAGAATGGTGGTGGGTGTGGAGTTGATTGTGGCTTCAGATCTCACATTTGAAGATTTCTTCTGTTTTGTACAGTTGATAACTAAATTAACGTCCACTTTGTGGGGACGTTGACATTAAGCTGAAGACCTGTTAAGTTTTGTGTCATTGAGTCTAAATGGTAATTCCTGCGCTTGAATGTGATGGAGAGCCCAGGACTTGTGCGTCATGGTGTTTATTGCTTAACAGCAATGATGTTAGGTGTGCCAAGATTCTTTGGCAGCATTTTGGCATATTTTGCTATCTCCTGGCCACTGATGCCGGCTACTCTAGTTCTAAGCCATTGCTTTGTAGAGATAGGTGTGTTCCTTTAGGAGCAGGCAATGATGGTACAAAGTCAATTAGGAACCATGAATATAAAGACATCCTAGGAGGGAATCCAGTGATAACTCAAGAGATAGGTTAGTGACATGGTGCTATGTGGAGCCAGTGGTAGTAATATGCAAATAAGTGATATAACTTAATGCACACTGTCAGCTCCACTACCGGCATTCAAAGATTTCGCTTTCTGTTTCACATATATTTACCACGGTTTTAATGTTGTTTTTTTTTTTATTCCACAGCAACATGTCATCTCCAGCTTCCACCCCTGGCCGTAAAGGCAGTAAGCGCGGAAGAGGCAGCAATCCACCAACTCGTGAGTACATACAGTAGCTACTAGCCCTGTAGTGATTTTGAATCTCTTGCATTCACACAGTATTTTTTTTTATTTTTAGCGCATTGTAAATAAAACCTGCATTGTGCCACAGATGTGGAGTCCTAATCAAAGCACATACATCTTTCAATGGGTATAATCGGTTTCCTCAGGAAAGGAGAATAGCATCAATGAACATACTAGTCTGCGTCTTTTAGTCTCTTACCCACATCACTACTGAGGTCAGGCTTCTTAGTCTCTAACATCTCGAAATTGGAGCCCCCGCTAGACTTGTTGAAGTCTCTGGGTCCAGTGTGTCATCAGATAGGGCAAACGCCATACATCTTTAGGTGCCTTTTGTTGGGTCCATACCCTAACGCAGCCCCACCGACCTGGTGGGGCCAGAGAAGCTCCCAGAATTACTCCTTCTCTTTGGGGAGTCGGAGAGTATCTCATCCCTCTTCAAGGGTCTACCCCAAAAAAGTCTTGAAAGGTCCTCCGTTATCCTTGGGCTGAGCCATGTGGGATGGAGTTTAGCAAAAGTCTCATTCCTGTCTTTGTATAATGCTAAATCTGTGAGCCCGTCTTGCGCCTAAAGCTAAGGGGCTGCAATTGCAATGAGCGGGGGAGGTGGGGGCTGTAAGCTGGGAATGTCTGCCTACACTGAATTACAAAATAGCAATATAAATGATGGAAACCTAAAACAAAAAACGGGTACAGAGAAAAAGCTAAATAAAGCTGAGCTGGCGAACGTCATTACCACAACAATTGTCTTTACAATAGGCTGTTAAATTCCGGTCCAACCAGTAAAGCACCCGCCAACGACCAACACGCACAACAGGGAAGAAAAAATAAATTTCTGTCCATCGGGCTCCACATCCTTCCCCTCTGGCTATGCAAGATCCCTATAGTCGGTATTTAAGTAGAGAATAACTGGGTTCCACGACCTGTTAAATGCACGATGTGCCCCTCTTTCGGTTAGGCTAGCATTTTTGTGGCTTAAGAGTTTTCACACCCTTTGAATCCATCGATCGTAGGGAGGGCTAGTGGTTTTCCCCATAGTGATAAAATGCCAGTTTCTCAGACGGAAAGGGATGGAAGATTATGTTTATTTTCCCTTTTCTCGAATGTAATTGCTATAGCGCATCAGCCGGGGCTCCAAGATGACTATCTGTCTACATCACCATCTGCAATTTGGGAAATGCCAGCAACTAGTACTCCATGAGTTTGGGGAATTCTCTTAATTTGTAGAATTGTCCCTGCTCCGCATTACTCTACAACACAAACCAGGTTTGGTCTTATCTAATGTAATCAATCAGGGTTATGCCACCTGTACGGGATCTTGTGTTTTACAAAATTCACCTGTGTTCACCTCCTCCAGTTTAGTGTCTTCTATGGCAACATTGATATTTTTCTCATTGTCTGATATGCGTATACTACCATCCGGTGGTTGGATAGTTTCTGGTCAATAAAACACCACAATTTATCAGTTTCCCTCCAAGCCCTTCTAGCCCTTCTACCCCTTAGTACATTTGGGGTGCTTAGCATTGGAGTGGCACACCTCTTCCTCCCGACTTGCGGAGCTTCATACATGCTGTAGGGCTCAGACCTGGGAGGAGTTTTAAAGGCACTAAGGCCGGGGTAAGCTGCTGCCTCAGGGGTGTGTATGTCTTCTCCAAAGACTGAAAATATCACATGCTGCAACTTCTAGCCCCGACTTTTAGATGTCAGCCTTCCATTTAAGCTGGAATAAGGGCTTTGGAGACCTGCAGTTACTATGGCACGTGTTTTCACTTTACCAGCTTGCGCTATATTTTGGGTGATTTGTAAAGTCCATTGGTTTGTGAGGCTGTTTCAAAGTTTTGGACTTAAGAATACCCATATACTGGCGCTGTCAAGCCATATGACTCAGTCTAACAATAAAAGTATGAGTTGCCCCGGTTCACTGTGAAGACTCCAAAATAGATGCAAATAAAAACGTAACACTTATTTTTTTTCTTCAGCCCGCAGTGAAGATGTGCAGTCCCCTCCATCGCAAAGACGTCGTACTGATGATCCATCCACTGGAGAGTTGCTGCCCATGCCAACATCGCCGGCTGCTGATGTGAGCATCCCTAGTGTCCAGGACTCATTGTTCTCAAGCCCAGCTCCCTTCCGTCATTCTGGTAAGTGGTCTCTCTCACTTCTGGTGTTCAGGTGTGGCTGCAGTTGTTAAAGGTGCCTTAGCCTCTCGGGTATATGATTCTAGTACTAATGTTCTTCTTTGGGGAATCCTAACGAAAATTAGATGAGATTTGACCAAGGAGAAGTTTTGAAGCTTACTTCAAATTTTTGTCTCCTCAGTCCAAGCTGCTAGTGAGATGGATCTGAGTTCCCCTCTGACGTACGGGACTCCCAGCTCTAGAGTGGATGGCACCCCACGGAGTGGAGTGAGGGGAACTCCTGCAAGACAGAGACCCGATCTTGGGTCTGTCCGAAAGGCCAGACAGGTGGACCTACACTCTGATCAGGTATGCTCAACCGAAATGCAGAGGGAAAAAGGAAGGGGATGATGCCTGTTTGCAGCTGAGTATTTTGATTGTTTTTTTCTTTATTCCTTTTAACATGCAGCCTGCTGCTGAAGATCTGGTAACCAATGAGCAGTCTTTTGGCCAGAAGTTGGTGATCTGGGGAACTGATGTCAACGTTGCTTCTTGCAAAGAAAAGTTCCAGGTTGGTTTTTTGTATGCACAATTCTTTTTACAACCTGGCTTGTTCTTGACTTGAAAATAGTGTGCTTCTGGTCTGGCCTGTGGGACTGAAAAGGGGATGGTGTCTTCTACTGGCACCCAAAGGAAAAACCCTGCTCTCATTTGTGTCCCAGAGTATTGTCTTCCTTTGTTGCAACATTGCGTCTGTTTAGGTCTCTCCTACTAGACAGTTCATGCGCAGTTTGTTGCGAGACCTATTTTGGGCTTACCAAGAAAGTACAGGGGCTTGGGGCCCACCCATTGCTTACCATCGATTGGCTTTCCTGTACCTCGTTTGCCTGCTTCTTATTAGTTTCCCAGCTTGTTGTTTTTTTGTTTGTACCTCCTATGGAGCATAGTCTCTTTACCATCTCTTTTGATTTTCTGGCTCCTGTGCTTCCGCTGCTTGCTATTCAAGCGCTACTTTTTTCTTTTTGGTTAAGCACTCCACAAGAGTATGTTTTCTAGCTGCCTACCTCGTGTACTTGTATCCCCATACACTCAGTGTTGCTGGTGGTTGCCCATGTGCTTCTCCCCGTCCCTCCATGTTGCACTCGCTCTCTTGTTTATCCCCCTTGCTTTCTCGTCTGTGCTTCTCCCACAGTGACTTCACGTTGCTTTCTCACTTGTTTCTACTCTCCACCCTCCATGTTGCTTTTCCCTCACCCATACCATCCTCATGCTAGTTGATTCTACCCCCATGCACCAAGTGGCTTTTATGTTTAGGCTGTTGCATGTATCCATTTTCTAAGCTTTATCCTTCATGTATATTGTTAGACCTGGGGTCACCAGTCCACACAGGGTAGCCTGGCACAAAGCAGGAACGGCTAAACTCCAAAGGCAATTGTGTTGTGCTTACATTACTCACTCACAGTATCCCAGCGTAGCACCATCAAAAATAACTGACACTACACCATTTTAGAAAAATACGAGCTGTTTTATAAAATTCTCTTGGTTTATTAGCAGTGTTTAGTTTACATTCATAAATAAGCTCTGCTTCATTTTTTTTGGATTTTATTTATATATTTTTATAATTTTTTTATTATATATAATTTTAATATTATTTATTATATTTTAATATATATATATTTATATATATTTTTAATTAATTTATTTAATATAATAAAATATATAATATTTAATATAAAATATTGTTATATATATATATATTTATATAATCAGATTATCAGTACATTCACAATTACACTTGGCATCAAGGGCACATTCCTTCCTCCAGTGGAAAGGGGCTCAATAGTAGTTGTTGGTCCAATATGTATGCATTGAAGAACAGATTTAGTTGAAGCAAATTACAATTGGACAACTTCTCTACAGTACCTCACCACTGTACCTCTTTCTCTGAGAAGTTCAACGTTATTACAGGCAGTAAGTTACAGTATTCCAATAATTCCTCACATTTGCCCGCCAATACCTGGGTTCACAGCAGGCATCTATAAAGAAAGATAGACAAGATATTTCGTCAGTTCCTCCCACCATTAGGATTGTTCTGGATTCACAGGGGCTATCAGAATGTCCCCGTGAACTTTTAGGCTCCAAATAACTTTTCAAACCACAAAGGCAATTCCCTTTAATCAATGCCTTTCTAACCTCGGGTCCACCCTGCTACCTCAGCCCTCATTAGCGATAATTACAGCCTCCTTCTGGCTTCTCTTTCTCACACGCAACCATAAATAACAAGGCAGGAATTCACAACAATGAGTCTTGTATTGAGGTAGGGCTCGTTGCGTAGGTTACAGGTGTAGAGTGTTCCCAACCGTCGTGTTACTGTACAGGCTCGGTTTATTGTCAAAGTTACATGTCATTACGGGCAGGTAGGGTAATTCCACTTCTCCCCTCCCGCCACAATTCTTACGATACGTGCGAGGCCCCCTCTGCCCCTGGGGCTTCACACTTAACTCCAGGCCTCACCGGGTGTTTGGCAGATTATCCCAGACCCCACACTCCTTCACGCGACCTGAGCGGGTCGCGCCGCAGCTAAGCCGTGATGATTCCGGCCCCAGCGCTTCAGCCACACTACAGCTGACTGGGCCGAGACTCCATTGCGTCTTCCGCAGCTCTCTCAGTTCCGTCATCAGCGAGGGCGGGCACTAGGCGGAGCCCTCTCAGTCCTCCGTGACTCCGCCTCTCAACCCTCTGCTCTGCCGATGGAAAACCGGGCCCTCCCCACACAATCTCCTCAATGGGGGCCCGTGACCGGACGGTGACACTCCAGCGATATGGGTCTCCGGTTGTAGCCGCGACCAGGTAGGATTCTCTTCGCGAACTCGGGACCACAGGGATCACCTGGGGCAGCAGTGGTAATGCTACTAACGTTCTTCCCCACACTCCCGACATGACAGTACAGATGAGGCCACAAGGAAAAGGGGGGCAACTAAATTAGTCTCTTTCTTGGACAGTGGCTCTTCCTAGGCTATTTCCTCAATCATTCACGGACAGTTCAGGGTCGTCCTGCCCCGGGGCACTAACGGGTCCTGAAGGTTACTGTAGATGACCAGATTGGTGACAGGCTCAGTCACTAGGTAGGGGGCTATGTCCGCCAAGTGGAATAGCCGGCCCGTGGGACGATCTAACCCTATGCTCAGTGCGCTGTCCTCCCCACTCCTCACCAGGTTCTACTCAAGCTGTCTGGTCACTTCTAAAATGACCGCCCTGGTTCTGACCCTTATATAGACTGACCCTAGCTACTGGAACCAGCTGGAAGGTTCTAGAACCATCCCAGTGTAATCCTATGGCTCAGGTCTCTGAGGTAAAAATGTGGCAGTTACAAGCCATCATTTGTAGGGGCAGCCAGGACCTATTAAAAAAATGAGGGGCAAGGTAGCACCCAGCCCCTAGGACAACGCCAAAAATTCCAGTGGACAAAAAGGGAAAAAGTTAGGAGGCAAAAAGGGACCAAAATAAATAATAATTGGAAGGGATCACCCAAAGGGCTGACAGGTCTAACACATATGCATTCAATAAATATTTTAAAACCACCGAAGTTCGCTTTGTCAGGATGCTTTCCAAATTACCCTGGAGAAGAGTCCAATGAAATGTCTAGAAAACACATTTTGAGTGCGCCCCTTGCACATGGGTTTCTTAAGGCCTTCTAACAACATTGTAAGGCTTGGCTCCACTGACAGAGTAATATTTGACAAGTGATGGATCAAAGAAGCCTACAGGGTAGAGCTCAGCAGAAACTTAGGAGAGTTGGGAGTCAGGTCTTGGTTATAATGGGATGGGAGACGGGCATGGAAACGGGCACCTTGCTTTCTTTGTGGCAATAGGCATGTAACTAGAAATGTTGTTTCTGTACACCTTTTATTCCCTCTTGTCACCCATATCCCATGCACCAAATATTCCTTTTCTACTTTAAAAGCTAGATCTTACTCCACCTCCTGGTTCTAGAAAAGATGGTATTTTGTTTTTCCTCTTTGCATTGCTTTCACCAATTCCACTCTACATTTCAGTCTTCTAAAGGCAGGTTGCTCCTTGGAGCTTGTGCAATGGCTAGCTTTGGTCTGCAGTATCAAACTGCTTTGGACCGCACACACACGTTTTGTCTAAAAGCAGTCCAATGATGGTCCATTTGGATTCTGCTAAAAATGGCAGTAATACAGATTGATATTATATTCAAAAGACTCGCCATATTGATTATTTCTTTCTTTCAGAGATTTCTTCAGCGCTTCATTGACCTTCTGTCGAAAGAGGATGAAAATGCTGGCCTGGACCTGAACGAGCCTCTCTACATGCAGCGCCTCGAGGAGGTGCGTGTCTGCAGTCCTACCTCGCCTGTATGATTTAAAGTAACTCTGGCAAGGCTAGAACTAATTTCTGTTTTCTCCTTCTGCAGATCAACATGGTTGGGGAGCCCTTCCTGAATGTTGACTGTAGCCACCTGCGAACGTTTGACCAAGATCTGTACAGGCAGCTGGTGTGCTACCCTCAAGTAAGATTGCTGGTTTGCTATTGGAAAGGGTTGGTGCCTGCGAGACCAGAGCAGTTTCTAGGCAGAACATTTTGTTCTCCAATTTTGTATCACGGTCTAAATTTGAGAGCATCTTTTCTCTGATTATTCATTACTCAAGCTCTGGAATTAATCCTCTTTCAGCTCCTGGTCTTTCACTCTTGGGAAAGTGTAAATCACTGATTATTCATTACTCGACATGTGATGAAGAAAGGCTGCGTCTGTGCCTCATGAGGATAGTGTTCCTGCCTCACTAGCCTGGTTTGACAATAAACAAATTATCTTATGTAGGTCATGCATGTAGAAGAGCTGGATAATATTCCAGTCAATGATTCTAATTTACAGAATGATGATTGTCCATAACCGCCACACGCCTCCCCCCCCCCCGGCCTTTCCAACGCCGGAACACCCATTCCTGACCCCTGAAAACCTCATCACCCATAAACCCTACCCATTACTGAACCTTAAAAATGCTCACCAGCCCTAAATTCCAGCCAACTGTGAACCCTAAACTCCTTAACATCCCTACAAACACCCATGCCGGAACCCTAAAAACCCCTGTCCTCCCCTAGGCTCCACTCATCCATGAACCCTAAAAGCCCCTCGCCACCCCTACACTCTACCCGTTCCTGGTCCCTAAAAAACCCCACCCCCTAAAGTTCGCCCATCTCCAAACCTTAAACGTTTTTTTTTAACTCGACTTCGCTCATTCCTGAATCCAAATCTCCCTCACCACCTCTGAACTCAACTCCTGTTTAATGTCATTTTGGATTTTTCCTTCCAATCATTTCCTTAGAAATATTTCCTTTTTGGTTTATTTATATTACCTTAAAATCGTCATTCCATAAAATTGGTTTCCCAGAAACCTCACCAGTCTGCTCCTTTTGCATGTTAAAGTAGTGGGTTCTTAGGAGCCCCATTTTGTATATGCTTTTTCTATAAGTCGTGTTATCCTAACTTGGGTGTTTCCTCTTAAAGAATATCCATGAATCCGTTGAAAAATGACTGGTGTTCTCCTGAAGCTGTTGATGGGTCATTTCTTCTCTCCGATGATGGCACCCGGGGAAAGCATGACACAGCCTAGTTCTTCCTCTGGGGATTTCGTGCTGGGAAAACAGGACATGGGTGGGAATAGGTAGCTGGGGAGGGGGGGTGTTAAGATGTAAGGGAGGGTCTGGAGAAGTGTAGTCTGACTTCTGGACTTTTTGCACCATTGACGGGGGTGTAGGGGGATAAAAAAGTTGTCTGCCCACCCTACAGAATTATATGGTTCTGGGAACAAGGGCTTGTTTTCTGTACTGCAGCCTATCGGCCAAGGTTACCGGAGTTGTAGGTTGGAGTCTGAAAGCTCAGTGTGCGGTACATTGTCGAGTGAGAAGTGTTCAGGGGAGGGTGTATTGTAGATAAAAGAAAGAGCCTGGGGAGAATGCAAGAATGAAGGGTTTGGAACACGGAAGGATGGAACAAGGTATGGCGTTTGGGGGAATGGACGATAGGTGTGAGATGCGAGTGGTTGTGGGGTGTATGGGGGACGTGTCTTATGTGTAAAGTTGATGGTTCGAGGCATGTGGGCTGCTGAATTCATATCTGTAGCATAGATTGCCGCCTAGTGTTTGGTCCGGATGATTGCACATTGTTGTCCTGGAAGAGTCTTTGAAGTATCACGAGATAGGTGGCTCCTCCCCTGGACTACAGTGCGCATGGGCATCGACTCCATCCCCAGATTGTTTTTTTTCCGCCATTGGGTTCGGATGCTTATTTGATCACTCAAGTTCGGAATCAGTAGAAACCTTTCTTTTTGGCCCAAAGGCCTTTACTATATCGTCGGTATTGTCTTGCGATCGGTGCCCAGTTCTGTTCCAGCTCAGTTCCCGAGTCTGACATCCAGAGGAGTCGCGTGGCTCTTCGGCGTTGAAGGCCCGGTCGACGCCAGAGGCCTTATTCGACGAACCATCATGGAACGGAGCCCGTCCAAAAGGTGCCCCGTGTGCAACTCGAAGTATCCTCACATCGACGTCCACACGGTGTGCAACAAGTGCCTGTTGCCGGATCACGATGAAGCCAACTGTATGGCTTGTTCTCGTTTCCGCTCCAAGAAGACGATTCGACTTAGGCGCGCCAGGAGGCCCAGCAGACGGCACCTGACCCGGTGAACATTTTCGATACCGAGGAGGAAGAGGCAGACGAGCAGGAAGATCAACAGCCGATGTCCAATCCAGCAGCGGAGATCGACTCCAGCTACGACGCTGATGTTGAAATGCTCGATACTGAAGAAGTCGTCGACGAGGTAGGAGACGACAATGGGGCCTATGGGGCCATGGAAGATAGCTCAAGCGAAGAACTATGCCCAACCGTCAAAACAATTCATACGGCTCAGGTCGAGGGATCGCCACATGGCCTTACCCAAGATCCTACACTGGGTTCTACAGCCTCGCCTCCAGGCCCGGCTTCGGACACTTCTAACGAGCCACAAATGGTGAAATCGAAACCGAAAGAGAAAGCTTCGGGGTCTACACAACCGAAAGCACTAGAGGCGCCATCGAAACCGAAAGTGCGTGTTGCTTTGGTCGGCTCGAAGTCTTCTGACCGATCAGTGCCAACAAAGCTTAAAAAGGTTATCGACCTGGTGAGGTCGCTAAAGGGTGTCGAGCCGAAGACTGGGACAACGAAAACACTGGTCAAGGTCGTTGACCCGAAGAAATCGGCGCCAAGGGCCGTCGACACAGACAAAGGACTCGGACCTCAAAAAGTTGTCGATCCTGCGAGTCGGCTGGACAAGGCCAAAAGCAATACAACCCTCGAGTCCGTGCCTGGCGGTGGCTCGAAGGAACCAGTCGAGTCGACGCAGCCGTCCGCCTCCTTCTCGAAGCAGGTGTCGGAATTGTTGAAACGCATTAAGGAGAAAGCTTCCGTTGTCGGTCCGAAGGATACTTCCACGCCGAAGCCTGCCACCAAACCTCAAAAGTCGCCGGCGCCCATTCAGTTTAAGCTGCCACCAAAAGTGGTGCCAAAGGCCTTCGCACCTAAGACGGTCGTCGAGGCGTCCATGAAGGGGTCCACGGGGCCGAAGCCTACACCTGCGGTTGTGGGCACACAGCATCGACAACCCCTGCTTGAGGAGCAGTCGGAACAATTCATCGACGCCGACACGGGTAAACGTTCTATCTACAAACGAAATATCGCCCGGCACAGCCTATGGAGTCCTACACAATTCTATTAAAGAAGAAGGATTCCACGGCTTCACCCGTTCTTGTCGAACTGATAGCTCCACATGGACAGGACACTGCTCCTATCTCGCCCACTTACTCAGATGTGGAGGCTGGGGAAGGTGACTATAATGAGTACAACTACCCTGCCGACACTGATCCTGAGAATCAACATGACACATGGGCAGATGCTGCTGACCCAGGAGATCCACAAACTGCCCCAGACACTCGTGTATAACGTGAAAACATCGCCTACTGAGGACTCGGCGGCATTTAATGCGCTTATTGAAAGGGCAGCCAAAAATCATGATGTCCAGCTCCGTGCTGACCCTATTGAGGTGGATTTTTTGTTTGACACCTTTTCCACCTCTGAGAGGACCGTAAAGACTCTGCCAATGCTAAAGGGTGTCTTAAAACATGCTGGAGACATTTTTAAAGAGCCCACAGGGACCAGAGTTATAAACCCCAGGATTGAGAAGAAGTACAAGCCGGCGCCTGGGGACCCTACCTACATCAAGGGCCAGTTGCCGTTGGACTCTCTGGTTGTTTCCAATGCCCGGAAGAGGGCAAACTCACAGACTACTGGTGATGCTCCTCCCCCTGACAAGGAATCTAAAGTGCTAGAAGCATCAGGGAAAAGGGTGGCGGTTCAAGTGGCCAATATCTGGCGCATTTCAAACACTCAGGCACTCTTAGCCAGATATGACAGGGCACATTACTATACAGTTGAGACCCTGTTACAACACTTGCCAGATGAATATAAAGAGGCAGCAGAGATGCTCATACAGGAAGGAAAGCTAATCTCAAATGCTTCTATTAAGTGCGCACTGGACGCAGCAGACACCGCGGCCAGGGCCATTAATACCAGTGTGATGTTACGGCGGCAGGCCTGGCTCAGAATCTCCGGGTTCAAGCCGGAGATACAAACCACCATCCTAAATCAGCCTGTAAACCCTGATCACTTATTTGGACCTGAGGTGGACACCACCCTAGAAAAAATCAAAAAGGACACTGAAACTGCGAAGTCTATGGGGGCTCTCCAGTCGCAGCAGTTCATGGGTGGTTCTTTTCGTTGCTCCGGCAATAGAGGTGTTTCCAGAGGCCAGATGCCCCAGCAAACACAGTACAATAAGGGTGGCGCGCAAAACACGTACACCAAACAAAGTAGAGGTGGCTATCGCGGAAACAGCGCCAAAGGCAGAGGTCGTGGAAACAACAGCTCCCGATCCTCCGCCGCCAACAAACAGTGACGCCTTGTCACTGCCCCCCGACCATACAACACCAGTCGGGGTGAGACTCCAACAGTTCCTGCCGGTCTGGAAATCCATCACCACAGACAGGTGGGTCATAAAGCTCATCCACTACGGTTATTGTCTGGAGTTAACATTCACTCCACCCAACATACCCCCAAAACACCGTCCTATGTCCACAGAGCATTTGCACTTATTGCAGCAGGAGGTACTAGTCATGCTGCAAAAAGGGGCAATCGAGCTCGTGCCGGTGGAAGAAAGAGGCACAGGAGTGTACTCCCTGTACTTCTTAATCCCGAAAAAGGACGGGTCCCTCCGACCCATACTGGACCTCAGACCCCTAAACCAGTACATTCTATCAGAACACTTTCACATGCTAACACTGCAGCAGGTTCTTCCGTTGCTCAATCAGGGAGATTTCCTCGCCACATTAGATCTAAAGTATGCATATTTCCACATTCCGCTACATCCGTCACACACAAAATACCTCAGATTCACCATTCAGATTCAGCATTACCAATTCAAAGTCCTCCCTTTCGGAGTAACAGGGCCCAGGGTGTTCACAAAGTGCCTAGCGACAGTGGCTGCACACCTCAGGAGACAACACGTTCACGTCTACCCTTATCTGGACGACTGGCTTGTCCAAGCAAAGTCGGCCCAGCAGCGCGCCGCCAACATGTCCCACACCATTCACCTTCTTCACGATCTGGGATTCTCACTGAATTACCCAAAGTCACACCTTCAGCCCGCCCACGTACGGCAGTATCCGGGCGCGACAATAAACACTCTGGCAGCCAAAGCACAGCCAAATTCAGTGAGGATCAACAGCATTCAATTGCTGATACAGAAATTCAGACCGCAACACTCGCTTCCAGCACGAGTGTTCTTGCAGTTGATAGGCATGATGGCCTCCTGCATCTTCATAGTCCCGCACACGAGACTACATATGCGTCCGCTTCAGGAGCGCTTAGCACGTCAGTGGAATCAGGCTCACAGGCTCACGGACAGTTAAAAGACCTAGTGTTGGTGACCGGTCGTGCATACAACTCTCTGCATTTGTGGAATCCACACAACCTTTTGCAAGGGCCGACCGTTCCAGGAGCCTGTGCCACAGATCATCCTAACGACAGACGCATCTCTCCAGGGTTGGGGAGCTCATGTACTCCACTACACGGTGCAGGGAATATGGACAACGCAGCAAAAGAAGATGCACATCAACCTCCTAGAGCTGATGGCAATCTTCATGGCAATGAAGGCATTCAAGGTACATCTGTGCAACACGGTCGTGTTGATCCGGACGGACAACATGACTGCTATGTACTACATTCAGAAGCAGGGAGGTACACACTCTCCACAGTTGTCTCATCTGGCTCAGAGCATGTGGAAGTGGGCCATTCAAAGGAACATCTTCCTCATGGCGGAACACCTCCCAGGCAAGGACAATCAGATGGCGGACCTGCTCAGCAGGCACAGCCACCAAATGCACGAGTGGGAGATACATCCATCAGTACTCCACCCGTACTTCCAGCAGTGGGGTCATCCAGAGATAGACCTGTTTGCCTCAAAGGAAAACGCCAAATGCCAAAGCTTTGCCGCCAGGTTCCCGCACCCACAGTCGCAGGGCAATGCGATATGGATGAACTGGTCAGGCAAATTTGCGTACGCTTTTCCCCCAGCCCCTCTAATACCGCTGGTGGCACGCAAGCTAAAGCAACACTCGATGACGCTCATCCTGGTTGCTCCAACGTGGGCACGCCAACCATGGTACACCACGTTTCTAGAACTTTCCGTGGTACCGCATCAAAGGCTGCGCCTCACTCCCAGCCCTTTGATGCAGAGCCATGGCGACATTCAGCACCCAGATCCGCAACAGGTCAACCTGGCGATCTGGCTCCTGAGGTCTTAGAATTTGGCTACCTCAACTTGCCTCCCGACTGCATGGATATCATACGGGAGGCAAGAAAGCCCACCACCAGAGCATGCTATGCGGCAAAATGGAAGCAGTTTGTCATTTATTGTGCAGACCACAACATCAACCCGCTTGACGCGTCTACGCACATCATCATTTGTTATCTGTTACATCTTTACAAATGCAATCTGGCTTATGCTTCCATTCGGATACATTTATCCGCCATAGCGGCTTATCTCCAAAACAGGCAGCATCTCTCACTTTTCAGAGTGCCTGCCATTAAAGCCTTTCTGGAAGGACTCAAACGAGTCATTCCTCCCCGGACCCCACCAGCTCCTGAATGGAACCTTAATGTGGTCCTCACCCGACTGATGGGTCCACCTTTTGAGCCTCTACATTCATGCGAGATTCAGTTCTTAACATGGAAAGTGGCTTTCCTGATAGCAATTGGCGTATATTTAACAAGGACCCCCTGGGTTCATAAAAATAAGGTTCCTAGACCAGGGAAAGAATAAACAATTGATATGTAACAATCTAGGCAACCATGAAGAAGCAAATCAATATAGAAATTAATAATTGGAAGGGAACTAAGCTACAACAATACTTTTTAAATTCAACAGTTTATTAATAATTAAAAAATGACAAAGTACAATATCACATTTCAAAGTTAAAATGCACAATAAAAAGTATAATTTGCACAAAAAAGAAATAAACACAATACATAAATCACATTACATGTGAAAGTGCATATAAAGTTAAAAAAGGAAGTGGCAAAATAGTACTCTACGCGCGTTTCGGCGGCCAGCGCCTTCTTCTGGAGCAGCCACGAAAATGTCTAAAAAGTAAATTTACATAAAGGAAAAAATTACACACAGTAAAAGTAATATTTTACAAAGTTAAAAAGCAATTTACAAATTTTCCAGTAGCCTAAAGTTAAACCTTCCTATTTACAATAGTCATAGTGTAATGACACACCAACACTATTAGTTTCATTTCCTTGCAGTACTAACTCTTTAGGGGATAAAGGGCATATGGCAGAGTGATATAAAAATACGGGGACCTCTTGGTAAATAGGGGCAGCGAATAACTTCAAGAGGCCATGTAGGTCTCAAGGGACCCTCATTGAATATGCAGGTGGTCTGATTTATCTTTTTATAGTGATTCTAGCTGTAGTCTATACTTACAAGAGATGTTGTTATATTGATGTGTAGGGTATAGTTTGCTCTCTTAGTCTCTTAAGTAAGCGGTTTATTTCTTTTTTGTGCAAATTATACTTTTTATTGTGCATTTTAACTTTGAAATGTGATATTGTACTTTGTCATTTTTTAATTATTAATAAACTGTTGAATTTAAAAAGTATTGTTGTAGCTTAGTTCCCTTCCAATTATTAATTTCTATATTGATTTGCTTCTTCATGGTTGCCTATATTGTTACATATCAATTGTTTTTTCCTGATAGCAATTACATCTCTGCGACGAGTTAGTGAACTCCAGGCACTAACTATCCAAGAGCCATTCATACAAATTCACTCCAACCGGGTGGTGCTGCGCACTAACCCTAAATTTCTTCCAAAGGTGGTTTCACAGTTCCATATCAATCAAACTATTGAACTGCCTATGTTCTTCCAAAATCCTGAGTCGGTGGCGGAGACAATGCTCCACACTCTGGACGTCAAAAGAGCTTTAATGTATTACATTGATAGGACCAAAGATTTTAGGAAGACTAAACAACTCTTTGTTGCCTTTTCAGCCCAACACAAAGGCAACCCCTTTTCCAAAGCAGGTATAGCCAGGTGGATCGTTAAGTGTATTCAAATTTGCTATCAAAAAGCAATCCCCCCAAGGGCACACTCCACCCGCAAGTTGGGGGCCTCCATGGCTTTCCTTGGAAATATTCCTTTAGAAGACATTTGTAGAGCAGCCACATGGCCTACCACACACACACATTTACAAAACACTACTGTGTAGATGTGCACTCCAAACAGCAGGCAGCTGTAGGGCAGGCTGTTCTAAGAACACTTTCTCAACCTGCTGCAGCTGGCACAGGCGGCCGCCGCTAATGGAGGGACTAATATGTATTCTATGCAACAGATATGAATTCAGCAGCCCACGTGCCTCGAACCGAATATGCTACTTACCAGTATGCATCTGTTCTTGGCATGTAGGGCTGCTGACATTCATATCGCCCGCCCTCCTCCCCGGCGCCTGTAGCGGCTGCAGCACTTACAATTACTCTTAGCATGGTCATCACTCAGTGTTGCACCATCTTTGCCACAATGGCTAAAAACAATCTGGGGATGGAGTCAATGCCCATGCGCTCTGTAGTCCAGGGGAGGAGCCACCTATCTCGTGATACTTCGAAGACTCTTCCAGGACAACAATGTTCAATCATCCGGACCCAACACTAGGCGGCAATCTATGCAACAGATATGAATGTCAGCAGCCCTACATGCCAAGAACAGATGCATACTGGTAAGTAGCATATTCGTTATTGTTGAATAAGTTTGCAACCATGTCCTAATAATGGCCTTTTACGCTAATCATGGTCATGAGTGTTTTGTTGTTGCACGACAAGCCATCTTGTTTGTTCTGAACTGGACATAGCTAGTCTGTTTGGGGATTTGGCATGTGCGAAGTTGATTTTGTTGTGCTGAACAATGTATAGTTTTAATCTCTTCACTTCATTTCTCACAGGAAGTTATCCCGACTTTTGATATGGCTGTCAATGAGCTCTTCTTTGAGCGTTACCCAGATTCTATTTTGGAGCACCAGATTCAGGTCCGGCCCTACAACGCATTAAAGACCCGCAACATGAGGAGCTTGAACCCAGAAGGTAACCCTTCTGCTGCGGTCTTCCTCCTTTTCATTTAACAATAATATTAATCACAATCAACGGGAAAGCATATAGATTTAAAGCGATTGGGATAATCATGAGGGCAGGAGATGTGTATCAGTTCTTTGGTGGCCTGGGCTTTTTTCAATGCATAGGGTTTTTTGTGAATGAATTTCCTTATCACGAGCAAAGTGGCTGCATTTCTGACATAAAAGGTCAGGGAATGCCAAATGCTTGGTACCTTGCCCAAGAGCAACATAAAAAGCGTACTTTTTTTCTAATTTGCATTGCTGACTTCTAGGGGCAGGTACATAGGAATACTGCGTGCCCTTAAAGGCTATGAAATGTTATAGAATATCTACTTGTTGAAGGGATGGGATTTTTCAGAAATGCAATTGTTAAATTTAAAAAAAAGTCAATTTTGTTGCCATGCAGGGAGGTGAGAAATTATGGCTTTGTGCTTATATTGGAGCTCTGGTATTAACCACTTCGATTAAGCAAGGACTCTAATCTACATACAGGGGGTGGAAGTAGTTGAGACCCAGTAGTTTTCTGATAGGATGCCAAGCAAGTCTGCACATCTACAAACATGCATGTTTTAGGGGATATTTGCCAACTCCGCTCCAATCCCTTCTTGCACTAGAAAGTATTGGAATTGAATTAAATTCCTAACCAGTGCAGAAGTAAAACATTTTTCAGGGTGGGGAGCATATAGCGAAAATGAATTTGCGATTGCTCTGATTTTGAGATCAGCAAATATACATGTGCATTGTTGTGAAAAACTTGAATTTAAGCATCTGCTGGGTGTTTAGTTTCCATGTCTGTAAACTCTTGGGAGCTCCTGAAGTTGTTAATCTGCGCCAATGCAAGGACGTATGATACCTTTGGGGTGCGTTTTTGTGGCTTTAAGAATGGGGACTCTAATTTATTGATGTTGACTGTGTTGTCCATAAAGGTTTTACAGATTCACCACTATTAATCTTTTATAAGCACTGCATGCGTGAAACACATTTTATTGAATGACGATGCCTCAGTGGAATGGTATTTCAAACTGCACAATGGGTTTTGCAAATTTTCATTTTTCCCTCAGTTGCAAAATCATTTTGTTCACATTTTTATTTTGGAAGGAAACACCAGTCTTGCTTTTGAGATTCTGGATGTATTTGCATATCGCCAGGGACCCTTCCAAGTAGCAAAACATTGTTACATTTTACAAACCTGTATTTTTTATTTTATTTTTTATGGCGGAACCCTGCAGAAATGTAAGCTGCAATCACCGCTTTTTCTTGGTGCGTGATTCTAATAATAAACGCTTTCTATTAGTGGATCCTAAGTAAAAGTTTGAACAACTTCTACAAATAGATACAGATATTTCCTTTAGCCGCCAACAGTCCTCTTTAATTCATTCTTTAATGTGGTACTGTAAATTGGCAGCCGAAGGGTTTGCACTGTAGTGGGTTGTCCTACTTGACAAGTGGACAATATAAAGATTAAAACTTGTCATTAGATCCGAAAATGTGCTGGGCGGCATACAATAGAATTCCAAACCCCTGCACTTAGTGTGACACCAGTATTGCGTCAGTTGTGCCCTTCTTGCTGTTTACGTTAGTTTTAGTTTGCATACCAATTTCTTAAAGAACCTCTCCCGTTTGGAACTGATACTAGTCGTGTAAGGTGCAATTCTTCTTTACCAGTTGTTCAACAGGTATTCCTTAGGTCATCTTTTCAATTTGTCTATCTGTTTCTTTTTAGTTACTAAAATATCTTAGTCAAGGCGTGCATTTTTCTTGCCTGCCACCGTTTTCTACATAAATGTATACCATCAACCACACTGAGTTTTCCTTGGCTTTCACTTGAGTCTTTTTATTGCAGTTGTCTATCTTTGTTTGTGAAGCCAGGTCAGATTAGTTGCAATTGTCTTTTAAAAAAAAAAAATATATCTAGCTATTAACTGCGTTTGCTGTGAATAAGAGCTAAAATTTCAGTTTCCCTTAAATGCTTCAAACGTGTACTCATGAGTCAGTGCTTGGGCCAAGTATGGCCATCCTATTTCCTCTGGTTAAAGGGAACTCATTAGCTCTCCACAACAGCTGGAAGATCTTTTTCCACAATATCATGTGTTTGGGACAGTCCAACTAAATATAAAATCGGCCTCTCCACATACGCGCCAACAGCAGTTCAATATGTTACAGTACTTAAGTTTGACTGGAATGAGGTACCCAAATGCCATAGTCCTGGCAGATGTTTCTGTTCGCAATACAGATCCATTGAAATGTGTAATATCCTCTTAAGATTTTCTCACTTTTTCACAGTTGTCCTACCTTAAATTGTTTCCAATGTTTACATATCTGCGTGTTTCAGAAAGTGTCTGAATCTTGTACAGGTTTGACGCTACCTAACTTGTCTCCTGGATTATTAGCATCTTCATGGGTATCACAGTTTTTTCAAAGCATATGTGACTTCGTTTTTCCCTGTAGCCCAGTGGCTAAGTTGTTGGCCACCGAGACCCCCAAATGATGTTTTGCAGTTCTCCAAAGATTTTACAATTCCTCCCTCCGAAAGGTCCCAGAATATTTGCCACTTGCCCTCCTGTTTCCGAAGTCCTGTGCCATAGTTTGCTGGTTTGAAGGGTTTCTTAGTGTATGGGCATGAACGGGCATGGGAATGTGGTACATTTCAGATTTAAGGCTAGACTGTATCGTATTTCTAAATCTGTACTACTTAATAGGTTGTATGCAGATGTTGAGGTCTTGCTGCTTTGGGAAGCCAGAAAACATCCCACAATGTTTTCCCAGCTGTTACTTGGTCAATATAGACCCAGAGGTTGCTTGGCTGGTCTATATGGGTGTAATATTCGCATTGTAAAGGTCAGAGGTGTGCTGTTATCCAGTCTCTCCGGGATTAATTGTTAATTTTCAAGTGAGCTCTTCTCCTTGCAACCTCTCCCCATGATAGTTGTTTTGGTAGTAGTGCTGATCTGTTTGATCTTTCACTCACCGGAACCAGAATCCGTGCTATTTGGAATAGTCAGGGACACAGTTATCTGCAAAGTGCATTATCTTAGATGTTTCTTCAACTTATAGTCCTGTTCTTATATCCAGCTACCCAGGACGTGAGCTTTAGCGTATGCATCATTATGACTACAGATCTCACCTGCACCAAACTCCTGCATTGGTGTCCTCAGAAAAGTCCAGACCACCAGTGAAAATGTTCTGTGAACATGGGTCCATGAATCTGGGGCAAACAAAAGATCATCCTGCTTTTCCCAGCCTTCCGCATCAGTCCATTTGTGATTGCTATTCATTTTCTTACCCTTATTTAATATTGGGGTCGGCCAAAATGTTGAAACCTTTTCAGTCACTTTCTCATAGTTCAGGAACTATCTCTTTGCTTTTGTAGATGCAAAGGATTTAGGGTATACGCCTGATTGTCTATTAGCGGTGCCTGGATTTGTCCCAGTTCCATTTGATCATGTTTCTGTTATTTGAGACCATTTCAGTTGAATGATCATTTGCATCTTTATCCATAGCAATTAAGGTTGAGTAATTTATAACCTGAGTAGCCACTTTGGGCTCATGGTTGCACTCTCCTCCTGAAATCAACATGTATCATTTGCCATTCTGAATCCTCTAACTTGGTACTTAAACCTGCACTGTGCCAAGAGAGAGGACTGACCAAGGAGTACAAGTTTGTTCCATCTTCCGCTCTGCTACTTGGCAGCTATTGTGCTGTTTCATATCGGGATGTTGTAATTGCATTTATATACTGCTTACTACCTCTGACGAGGTGTCCAATCGCGTTTCGGCAAGTAGCACGCTACTCTGGAACCTAACGATGATTAATTGTGAATTAGTATAGGGAAATGTGAAATTAATTTGAGCGGTGGACATGTGAGTGCGTTAGTTGGATTGAAAAGGATAGTGGAGGGATAGAAGAAGGGTCTAGAAAGTGTTTATTTTGGGGTCATAACAGTGGGAGGAGTTTTGAGCTGAGTAAAGGAGAGATGGAGGGGGTACGAGTCTCGAAGTGGATTAGGGAGAAAGATAAGGTATCGGATGAGTCTTGAAAGGTTACATGAGGGAAGGGTTTAGAAAGGCATGGATGGGAGATCTGAATAGTAAGAGGTTTGAAATGATGCGAGGAGGGAAGAGTCTAGAAAGGGTTATTTTGGGGATCATAGGAGTAGAATGAGGTTTGGGATGAGTCCAAGAGTGGAGGTAGAGGATATGTTGGGAGAGGCGTATGGTGAGATATAGGATGGTGCAATGGAGATGCTGAATTAGGAGTAAAGTAATGTATCTACATGGAAGGTATATATGTATAAGGAAGGTAATGTATCTAGATTCAAGATGTATTTTATAAACTCAGACTTTCAAGTGGTGCTGTACCATAAGCTAATTTGTCTTTATAATTTTTTTCCTTTTAGTAATTCAATAGTGAAGCAATGTAGATATGATTTTTTAAAACTTATTTATGCAGTGACCTATATTCAAGTTAAACATAGAATAAGATCACCATACGTAATATGTACATTTGAGACCTAGCGAATACCTAAATATTTATAAGCATAATTATCATGGATTTTATACAAAGGAATACACATGATACATACATAATAATCCAAGTAAAAGCTTGCATACACAGGAATATGCTGTACACTTATGTTTGAGTATGGTTAGGTGGGGAAGAGCCAACTCTTGTAGTCTTATGAAGATAAGATAGTTATCAGCGAATCTATTGTTTGGGGGTAAAGAGTTCCATAGTCTGGCTGCTTGATCAGAGAAAAATGTGCCACCTGTGTTTTTTTTCTTTCTTCTTATATGCTGGGATTTTGAGGCGAGGTGCCGATCTAGAGTGGAGGTTCCTCTGAACGTATTTGGTAATTTTATTCCTGATGAAGAGCAGCCCTGTTCCATGCATCACTTTTTGGGTGATACAAAGTGGTGTTAAACTGACTCCCTTTAATTTCTTTGTCTTGCCAAGTAACTTTTAGTGCCGCTGGGAGCCATGGCCAAGTGGCTTCTGGCAAGGATTCATTTGATAAACCACAACTGTTTTGTGGAAGCCCTATTTCACCAATCTTGTATTCTCCTTTTGGTTACAGTCCGTTTTCTAGCTTCCTCCCTAATGACTGGGGGCATATAAGCACCGACTGATGTATGAATTGTGGTTTTAACTTTCATATTTACACTCATTATCCAAGTAATCGTATTGATTTATTTGCTTAGTGCAGTTCTAGTCGCTGCTTGGAATAAAAACAAGGGATCATATCTATACGGCACTCCAATTTTCTATGGGTTGATGGTGTTTGGTTGACTTGTTAACCTTAGAGGAGTAACTGTGTAAAATAGATTAAATAGGCCTAATAGGTCTATGAAATCACGAGTTGCTTATTTAGTCAAATAGATGCCTTTCACAGTGTTGAATGTGGCTGGAGAGACCTTTTTGGGGAAACTCCTGCTTTCTCCATAAAGGAGGCTGTATGGTGGGTCTATAATTGCCACACTAGGCATTGCCGTTTGTTCATGGGAAGATGGTACAACAAAGGGTGGCTATGCAGAGTACATATCACTATTTAGTACATTAGAAATATCTTAAGCAGCAGTCCGGGAGCTTTTGCAGCAGACCATTTTTTCTGCTCATTTACCATACTGTAGCCCTCTTTAACCCCTCTCTTTTTGGGGGGAGGGGGAAGCGGAGCTCCATTCGATTGTCTTTGTTTGCACATCATTATTGGATATCCCTTTATCCTTCTTTAACTGTGGAATATACATGAATCTGACATATTTCCTTAACATCGGGGTCCTGATCCAAAGCAGAGGTATCCTCTGAGTTTGCCATTTTGACCTTTGGATCGGCAAGTGTTTTTTTTTTTTCTTCTCGCGAGCAGATTGGGGTGTGGGGGTTCTTATGCGCGATATTAGCTACCCCAAATAGGACTTTTTGGCAGCTAATATTTCCAGTTGCAGGGCAGGTTAACCCAACCTTGCCTGCTGTTTATTGAATTTAATATAGCTTTTGTTTCTTTTTCACAGGAGTGTTTAGGATGGGTCTAATTCAAGGCCTTGTGATTGGGATGGGACCACTGTTACATCTACCATTTATTTATTTGAGGTTTTATAGAGCGTGAACGTGTCCCGTTGGAGTATCTGATCGCTTTACAGGGATAACATGTTACGTACAGGTTAGGCACAGGCAAAACACATAATGGGGATTAGGAAATTGACTACATTAGAACAAAAGCCAGAGTTGTATACAATCCGTACAGTACCATAATCAGCAGAGTGACATGTCCGCAATAAAAAAGAAAAAAAACAGCACTTGTATAAAAGGGGAGATATGATGGCAAAAGGCAGAACATTTGAAGGAGTGAGCAATTGGTACACGGAAAGGACCTAGCAGTACAGGAAAATATGCACAGAAACAAAAGCCATGACAAAAGGCGGTAAGCGCGACTTGAGTTATTTGCTCATTAGGAAGGTTTTGAGTTCCAGATTCTCGGTGCAGCCCCAGAGAACGCTTGGTTATATGTTTTTTCCTTGCGGAAGCGGAGTGACTGGAGCACATAGTCTCTGGCAGGCCGAGAGTTTCTGAATCCCCCTGATACCACGATTTTCTGGGCGAGATATGCCGGGGAGTTCGTGTATAAGGCTTTGTGTGTGATACAGGCCAGCTTGAGCTGGATTCTGGCTTCAAGAAGAAGCCTGTTCAAGGCCTTCAAATGTGGTGAAATGTGGCCCATTTTTTTGGGGCCAGATAAGTGTAGCTGCTGCGTTGAGGCAAGCTTTTAGAGGGGCGTGGTTGTCTTTGGTAGGCCAGATAGGGTAGAGCAGCCGTATTAAGTTCTAGAGATAACAAACGCCTGAAATGCGTTCTTTAGGTCCAAAGTTTCAAGGAAGGGTTTTAGTTTTCTCAAATAGCTCAGGTGGAACCTGGCAGTTTTGGCCATAGAGTTGAAGTGTTCACGTATATTCAAGTTGGTGTCCAAGGTTATACCGAGATTTAGCAGAATCCACTATGGTCTGTGTGCAGTTAAGTGCTGTGATTGAGTTAGTCCATTCCAGGATGTCGTTGGAATTTTTAGGGGGGAAGATGAAAAGGAATTCAATTTTTTGAACATTCGGTTTGAACTGGTTGTTGGCGAGCAGTTGAACAGTCAGTTTCAGGGCGTCTTTCAGGTAGGTAATCTCCTTTAGAGAGGAGATTTTGATGTAGATCTGAATAGCATCGGCGTACATGTGGAACGAGATGTTGGCCGTGCGAAGTATTTCAGTTAAAGGGTTCAAGGTAGAGATTGAAGAGGGTAGGGGACAGAGTAGAGCCTTGGGGGGACACCTATTGATATCGGGGAAGGAGCAGGTAGGTTGCTGTTGACTAAGAATCTCTGGGTGCGGTTCTGGAGGCAGGAACCAAATCATTTGATTACTGTACCGCCTAGACCTATCATGTGTTCAAGACGTTTCTCGTGGTTGACTGTCGAAAGCCGAGGAAAGATCCAGTAGGATCAAGAGACTGGTTTTGCTGTGGTTAAGGGCTTGAAGAGCATCGTCTACAATGTGAAGAATAGTAGTTTCAGTGCCATGCCCAGGCCTGAACCCAGATTGGAATTTGTCAAGCAAATTGAATTTAACAATATGTTGCATTAGTTGTAGCTGCACGCTTTTCTCCAGCACTTGC
The DNA here is from genome assembly GCF_964261635.1 of Lissotriton helveticus. NCBI lineage: Eukaryota > Metazoa > Chordata > Amphibia > Caudata > Salamandridae > Lissotriton > Lissotriton helveticus. The sequence goes on along the minus strand of NC_136063.1, from coordinate 701,527,391 downwards.
GCAATTGGTCTGAAGCTGCCTGGAATTGTCTGATTCAGAGTGGTTTTTTTAGGATGGGGATGACTTGCCCGGTTTTCAGGGAGTCATGAAGAAGGGAAGCATTTATAATTGTAGCCCAAATGGGAACGATGAATAGGGAGGTTGCTGGCGGGGAGAGGGTCGTTGAAGTGGGTATTCGGTCTTAAGGAGGAAAGGATTTTCGAGATGGAATGGTAATCATATAGTTCGAAGTTCGACCAGTGAGCTTGATTTTTGGGTGCTGCCTGGGGGGGGGAGGGGGGAGAGAGAGGAGAGATTGGTTCTGGTAAGACTAGGAGGGAAGTTTGAGGTGGCATTTAGTTTGTTACTTAGAGAGTTAATGTTGATTGTAAAGAAGGAGAACTCGTCGCAGGTTATTAGGGATTTTGTAGTTTCTTTGGGTTCCTTAGCTAGTTTGTTTGAAGTTCGACTATTTCAAAGAGCTTGCGGGGTCTGTTCTCTGCGTTTTCCAGTTCTGATCTGAACTCTTTTTTGGGATATGAAGATGGTCTTGTAAGTATTTCTGGCCTGACGGAGAAGTTTAAGTTGGGAGGCTGAGGGTTGCTGTCTCCAGTTTCTTTCTGTAAGTCGGAGAGCTTTCCTTTCACTATTGAGGGGTCCGCTGAACCAGGGGTTTTCGTCTTTGATTTGGGACATTTTTATTTGAGCTTTAACTGGACCAAATCATCCATTATGTTGGACATAGTTGAGTTGTAGTGCTCTGTGAGGTCATTGACCTTGGATAGATTTGGGGGAGGGGGGGTTGTAGGTTGTTCTCGCAGCGAGCAGTCCGCTTCTCGAGGTCAAGGATCAAAGTTTGCCCGGCCTTATCATGCGGTAGTCTGGTATTAGGAAGGTGATGGCATGGTGGTCTGACCAGTCACATGGATCTATTGATCTACCTTGGCGATGATAAAATCCAATGTAGCGCCTTTCGAGTGGGTTGGAAGGGTGCAGACCTGAGTGAGGGGTCAGCGAGGAAGACTTTGACAGCTTTGACCTGGGAGTTAATGGGGTCATTCCAGTGCAGATTAAGGTCACTGAGGAAAATGTCTTTGTAGTGGGGGGAGACCTTCACAGTAATGATTTCCATGAGGAGATCTATGAATATAGTCTTCCCTGGGGGGTGGTAGAAGATGTGCAATTTGCATAACTGAGTAGTAGTGTTGCAAATGGAGAGAGCAAGATATTCGCAGGAGTCCGTGGGGTCTGCATGTAGTTGTGTGACAAGGTCTGATCGGTAGATGCATGCAATGCCTTCCCCTTTTTTTATTTGTCTATCAAGCCTAACAATGTTATAATTTGGCAGGACCAGTAAATCAAGGTAAGGAGATGGATATTCATTGAGCCAAGACTCTGTTAGCATAGCTACATCAGGTTTATGGCTTAGGATGAGAGCGGCTCAAGGGTTTTAAAGGTTTAAGCGCCGGCGTGACCCACGGTATTGTTCAGCACTTTGGGTTTGGTCCGAGTTTGTAATGTTGTGCTCAACAGTGTAGACATATGGTCTGAACCTGGAAGTTATTTCTCGAACAGATAGTGTAGATCCTCGTATTTTCTGTGAGGGCTGTATTGTTTGACCCAACCAATGTCTTGGTCCGTCAAGTTGTGCGAAGTATGCGGTGAGGGTTTGTTTTGTAAAGGAACATTCACAGCTGATTCTGCTGTTTTTAATAGCAGACTGTTCTCACCCTCTGTCTTTGCGCTTTCAGGTGCCACATCACTACAAGGCACAGTAGTTTACAAAATCAAGGTGTCTTTAGAGTAGTTACTTAAAGGAGGAGCTTGTCAATGGCTAAGAAACCGTGGAAATGCATTTATGCACTTGAAGTAGTAATCTACTTGCTGATGCACCTTCCAACACACCCTTGTATTCCCCTGGAGGTTCCTTATTATTTCTGGGAGGCGGGCCAGGGTCACAAGCAAGTCTTGGCCTCTTCTGCGCGGTCCCAATGAATAACCAATGAGGATGAGGGATCTGAACCTTCCTCAGTCTCCTTTCTTCAGATGTTTGTAAACAGCAGTTTCTTTGCTTTACATTCTCTTTTGAAATATACTCTTGTTTGTTTATCGAGGAAGTTTAGTTCCTTTGTATTACATTGCTGTAGCCACTGTACAGACATTTACGAATACAATAGCCTGCTAATTACTTTTGTGTCGATTATTTGACCCACCTGGTCCACCCACCCATTCAACTAAATCCAGTAAACCAAAATATAGGTCTTGTTCAGTATACAAAATGTGAACATACAATACGTGAGAGTGTGCATATGTCGGCATTTCCTGTAGCTTTCTCTTGCTCCTCTTATCCACTGGCCCCGTCATTTTTGAAGTTTGTTTACCTTTATAGTTCAGTCTCATGGGTGTTATCACTCACAATTCGTTTTGTTACCCAACTGCTGTCTTGCCATTGTCGTTTTATTTCCAAAGATTGCATATTTTAAACTAATCCAGAGTTTCTCTGTACTCCCAGGGTCACCTGTTTGCAATCCTGGATCCAAACCGTGTCTCTTTAATTAGTTTGTGTTTTCCTCGTGTTCAGTCGTCGCTGAGGTGCCCTCTCTTCCTTGCACAGACATTGTGGCTTCCTCCTAATCGGATGGGTCAGCAGCTAGACCCAGCACTCTTGCCCTCACTGATATAAAGGCTTGGTGTTCTCCCTGTTGCTGGAATTGCATCTGACAGAAACAAATCGGTCTGCTGAGCGTTCTCCCGTTTACCAACTCGTGCACTATTGGAATTAAGAATTTCCACATGAGGAGGGCTCAAAGTCCTTTATTAGTAGTACTACTTCCACAGTGAGTGTTACTGAGCTTTTCCATCCAGCCTCGGATGGTCATCAAGAAAATTGCTCGTTTCTTCTCTCTGGAAGCGCTCACACAGATTGTCATCTCCCTGGTTCTGTCTAGACTGGATTTCTCTAATAGTCTTTACCTTGGGCTCCAGGTCGGCGAGTTAAAACGCCTCCAGCTGATTCAGAATCAGGCAGCCAGACTCATTCTGAATCTACCTAGGAGGCAGTCTGTCAGATTGGGCCTAAAACAATTACATTGGCTGCCTGTTGAGCAACGGGTGGCTTTTAAGACTGGTTGTATTTTATTTAAGTCCTTACACCAATCTGGCCCCATATTCATCAGAGATCTGTTCAAAAAATATGACCCCTCCAGGAATCTTCGCTCTATGCATAAACATCTTTTGACTGTTCCTACTTACAAAAGGAAGCGTCTTGGAGGTTGTTGCTTTGACCATCTTGCGGCTGCCTTCTGGAACTCCCTTCCTTTCCACCTTAAAACGTGTGGAAACATTCTCAGTTTCAGACACTCCCTCAAAACCTGGCTCTTCTCCCAAGCGTTCTGATGAGCTCCTTTACGCTTCCTCTGACTGATGCGTTGTGTCCCTGTCTATAGCGCCATGAAGCCCCCGGGCGAACGAGCGCTCTACAAATACATTTCAATATCAATATCAATAATTTCTCTGTCATTTATCAAACTTCTCGATGCCCCCTTCATCTTTCTCTATTTAGTTTAGGATTTGTGAATGAGTTTTATATAGTCCATAGTAGTTAGTCTGTTTACCCTGATACTTGACCCTTTTCTCTAACTCTTCATGCTTCGGGTGCAGTTCTTCTATTAGTTTTTTTTCTTTCCCTTTAGAACTATTTCTGTGGTTCTCTTATAGATCTAGCACTCTCTGACCCATTTGATCCATCTTATTTCAGGCAGTTGAGAAGCTTTTACTCTCCTCTGCCACATCAGTGTCCCATTCTTTTGTGGTAAATAAATAAATAATACCTCTATTTTTGAATAAATAAATGAATAACAGATAGCTCAATAAATAAGAGTCAAGATTCGAGGTAGTAGGAGTTTTGCAGGTTTAATACAGCATAAGGACAGGAACAGGACAACCTGCACAGGAATAGGATGGCAAGCCCTGGCAGCGCTGCCGGGGTCAGGATCGGGGGCAAGACAAGCTAACTTTTAATAACAGTACATGAGCATATATACATAACGCAAACACATAGCATTACATTGCAATAGGCGTAGCAGTGGGTGGAGCAATAGGCATGACGCGTAGCAGTCGCGAAAGATAAGGGTGAAAAGAGGTGTAACAGGGCGTATACATAGACATGTGATGCAAACGTAACAGAATATGTCATGAATGGGGCGGAAACATGGAGGGGGCTACCTAAGGAGCCGGGACCTCTAACCTTAATGGTGCGCGCAAACTGGCAATGACGTGTTACTAGGAGAAGCTGGGGGCTATGAACTCTGTGCTAGGAGCAGAGACTGAAGTCTGGAGAGTCAGGGCGACATGTACCTAAACAGTATCTAGTATCTGATGTTTAGAGAACATGTTGATGGAATCCAAAAGTTATCGGGGTAAAGGCGAACAGACTCTAAGACTGGAGCATGCATTATTCTACATGTAGTGCGTGATGAAGAATATTAAATGACCATTAAATGCAGTATTTCTCTTACATGGAGACGTAGAGGCTAGACAATGACGGAAACTATTGATGCGATTCAGTAGCTTTAGGAATGCAGAGAAGGAGGGCTGTACTGATAACTCGAATCATAACATACTCTTGGCAGACTCAGAGGCAGAGCCAGGCTGAACCGGGCACTGCGAGGCAGGAAGTAAGTGAAGGGTCGAGGATACAGGTGGGGGCTGTATCGCTCCTCAGCGAGGCTTCAGGAGACAGGAGCTGAATCTGGTGTCCGGGCCCTTTTGAGGCCTAGAAACGGAGACTTTACAATGGAATAACGTGCACACTGAGAAACGTGGCAACGTAGCTTTACATAGGCCTGATATTCGTAGTATTCACGAGAACTGGAAACTGACATACTAAAGGTGGACACAACTATAATTGCGTCTTTAATCGAACATGGGGAATAACATATGCATATTAATCATGCACATATAACATATGATGGAGGACGCGTAGGGACACAGAACATGGCAAAATTTACTTTTCCACATTCCCTCCTTGTCACTACGTTTCCTTCAGGAAACATCAATATTCATGATACCATCTATTATTTCATACAGTATCATTTGCTCGTCTCGAATTTTCTTGGAACGGGTTTTAGAACGGGGCTTGGGACTAGGAATACAAGAGGTAGCACAGATGCCGCAAATCGCAGGGCCACATTGTATACAGAGGCAGCAGCTGAATATGATCGCTACTGCAATACCTAGAAAGGACAAGACTTTCCATCCCCAGGTGGAAACTATATTCCAGAACCAACCGGACCATGTCCAGGTGCCTGGATCTTGGTGTAACAGATGGGCAATTTTATGGAGTCTGGTTATAGCTGAATAAACAGACGGCGCGTTATTTGGAATGAAAATGCAGCAACTAGATCCGATGACTCTACAGGCCCCGCCCCTATCGGCCAATATGACGTCAAGGACGAGACGATTCTGGAGCACGACAATTCTCATAAAGGATTGTTCTTCGGTTAAATTACTTGGAGCAGAAGTAGTCTCAATTACTACTGCTTCGAGTGTTCTGGTTAATCTACGTATCAGTTTACTATTCACGACTGTACCCAAATAAGGGAAGACACCTTTATTGATATCTATATATTGTTCTAGAGCAGTTTCAGTATAATCGACAATCGGGAGGTTTCTCTTGTGTCTAGTATGTACTAGGTGGGAATTCCTATGGTAGTCGGGTGGGGCTAGAAAAACCGGTGGCAGTAGGAAGGCAATGTAACAGGTTCCCTCCCAATCGAGGGGCAGACGAACATATGCGGTCTGACCACAAATAAAATAAGAATGACGTGAAGCTTTGAAAATAGATTTCCCACTGTCACTATACTTGACAATAGTAGTACAATCACTATGTCCTATATGTACGGAACCATTATTTCGGACACATAATTCGCCTTTGACTGGTAGTACCGAAATTGCAGGTAAGTCTGGAGTAGTATCAGACTGAACATTCAGGACCATGAAATTCGAAGAATAATTACCTAAATTATACACTTCATTTTCTAGATCTAACCCGGTTCTATGGGGGAGACCTTGCTTGTCTGGAAAACATGTACTGTTAAGAAAAGACATATCTGTTGAGGATGACGTTAACGTGGACCATGCTCCACACGAACCATTATGTGAAAAAGGATAAGGAAAGAGTGGCAGAACTCCCTTCGGTGTCTGAAAAGGGGGGAGTCGACCACACACCCAACAATTAGTGGCATTGCTGGTCTGGTGTGAATAATGTAACATGCGGATAAAAGAATTATTTCGCATAGCGAGGCGGTAAGAGAGTTCATGAGGAGGCAGATCACTAAACGTGTGCTCTACTGTAACATTAGAAGACGTATTTACATGAGAAACTGGAAAATACAGGTAAAATGCATAACTGGTGCAGGAAATCATAATGCTGAGAAATAATATGAAACATAGAAAAACGATACATCGGATTGAGTTTTGACTGACTCTCTCACTATGGGGGTCTATTTTATACATGTCAGAAACAGTCTAACCGTTTCACCTAGGGGAGGACTTAGACAATCAAACTGGCTGACTTATTTTACTAGACCGGAGTTTCAACTTATACTCCTGCTGCGGAGTTTTCTCTAACAGGGAGGGTGCAGTATCATTGTTCTTTGCGGGACAGTCCTTAAGAATAGTACTTTGGCAGTCTTTAGAATCCTGGGAAATGTTCTTTGAGACTGGTTTCAGTCCATAAAACTTCTTTATATGCGAAAGATGCACCCAGCCTTTGCGTCCCTCCAACTTCACGGCTGTACGGGTGGCGAGGAGGACCTGTCGGGGCTCCTTCCAGCGAGGCTCCAGCGGACTTGAGCGGTCAAAATTTCGCACCAGGACCATGGATCCTGGAACGATTTCATGCGGTGCCACCTCGGTATTGTCTGGAAATGCGGCGGCAACCTGTGAACGACAAGAGTTGAGGGCAGACATCAAGGAAGCTAGGTAATCTGTCAGCATATTACTTGAAACATCGGTAATACTTCGGGGTCTGGGTGTACCCCACATGTTAGGGGGGCGGCCGAAAACGACCTCATACGGGGACAGACCTGATCTGGAATGTGCGACCATGCGCATATAGAACAAAGCGACTGGCAGAGCTACTAGCCAGTCCACACCTTTCTCTTTACATACTTTGGCGATGCGGATTTTCAGAGTCTGGTTATGTCTCTCTACGAGACCTGCTGCTTCAGGGTGGCGTACACAATGGAACTTCCACTGGTACCCTAACAAAAGGGAAACATGTTTCATTAACTCTGAGGAGAATGGCTGGCCGTTATCAGAATATACGACCCTAGGGAGTCCATAACGGGGGAAGAACTCACGAACCAACTGCTTGGCAGTGGTCGCGGCTGTGTAATCTGGGACTGGATATGCTTCTGTCCACCTGGACAAAGCGCATACAACTACAAGGACATACTTGAAACCTCGACATCGCTCCATCTGAATATAATCCATCTGGAGGACTTCAAAAGGGTGGTCAGGAGGTTGGAATCCACCTTGTTCCACCGGGACACTTTTACCTGGATTAAACTGGCAACATATCATACAGGTACGGACTTTCTGCTTGGCTGCAGCTCGTAAATGCTTGTTGAACCAAATGTTCTGGATACTGTCTAACATAGCTTTTTCCCCTAAATGTGCTGGACTATGTGCGGTATTAATAATGACTTGAACCATAGAGTCGGGGAGAAACCATGTGGCTCTACCTTTCGTCACCCATCCTTGATCTGTCTGGACCCCTCCTTGTTCGGACCATTTCTTGATTTCTTCGGGAGTAGCATGTAACTGGATATCTATGACATCTTGAGTAGGGTCCTTAACTGTCATACATGTAGTCGGATCTGGAGTGTGTGTCATGTTAGCTGGAATGTCTGAAGTCTGAGCTGTAAGCTTGGCTGTGCGATCTGCTAGATCATTACCCTGGGAAATAATGTCAGTAACTTTCGTATGTGCTTTGCATTTCATGATAGCAATGGATGTCGGTAAATGTATTGCATCTAACAGAGCTTGAATAAGGAGACCATGCTGAATCTTGGTTCCATGAGAAGTCATGAAACCTCTCTCCTGCCAGAGCACTCCAAAGTCGTGTACGACTCCAAATGCGTAGCGTGAATCTGTGTAAACATTAACTTTCCGGTTCTTAGCGTGTATGCAGGCTTGTGTCAGAGCAACTAGCTCTGCTGCTTGAGCGGACAGGGTGTCAATACGGTGTGTCTCAATAACTTCAGTGTCAGTAGTCACTGCATACGCGGCGACTAGTTCTCCTGTACTAGTTCTCATACATGAACCATCCACATAAAGTGTCAGGTCGGGATCTGGTAATGGAATATCTGTCAGATCTTGTCTTGGCTTTGTCATGATGTTAACTACTTCCACACAATCGTGTGTGGCAGGATTTGGATTAGCTAACGGTAACAGGGTAGCAGGATTGAGAACGTTGCAGCGTCTGATTTCTATGTGTGGCTGAAACAGTGTCAATTCATAACCTGTTAAACGTGCAATTGTCAAGTGCTGGGTCTGTGTTCGATTTAAAAGAACTTCCACGGAGTGTGGGACTTGTACTGTCAGGGAGTGTCCTAATACTATGGAATCACTTTGTCTGATAGCAAGTGCTGTGGCTGCAACTGACTTGAGGCACGCAGGCAGAGCCTGGGCTACAGGATCTAATGTGCTCGAAAAATAAGCACAGGGCTTGTATTGTCCTGCTTGATCTTGTGTGAGGACAGATAATGCTGTACCTTCGCGTTCTGTGACGAAAAGTGTAAAAGGCTTACTGTAGTTTGGTGTAGCTAGAACTGGAGCTTGGCATAAAGCTTTCTTTAACTCATTGAAGCTGAGTGTATGTTCAGATGTCCAAGGGAGGACAGTCGATACGGCTGCCTCCTGTGTCGTTAACTGTATCAGTGGCTTGGCTAGAAATGCATACTGCGGAATCCATTGTCTGCAATAAGAAGTAAGGCCGATAAAAGCACGTACCTCCTTCTGGGTCTTGGGCTGAGGAAGACTCGCTATTAACTGGATTCGGTCTGGTGTCAACTGCCTACCCCTCTTGGACAGTAAGTGTCCCAAGTAGACCACTTGCTGGACACAGAATTGAAGCTTCGAAGGGGACACCTTGTGCCCCATCTCGGCTAGGAAATACAGAACCGTCAGTGACGCTCGCTCGCAGTCACGTTCAGAACGGGCTGTGATCAATAGATCATCGACATACTGGAGCAGGGCAGTGTCAGTTGGCATGTGAACATTATCAAGTTGTCTCTTAAGTGCTTGACTGTAAATACTAGGGCTTTCTGTGAAACCTTGAGGAGCTCGTGTGAACATATAGCTCCTTCCATTTAAACAGAATCCGAAAAGAAACTGGCTGTCTGGATGAATGGGGACACTGAAAAATGCGTTCTTGAGGTCTATGACAGTGAAAAATGAGGCTTCGGAATCAATGGCTGTCAACAGGGAAGAAATATCTGGGACCACTGGGTACTGGGGAATAATACATTTATTAAGTTCTCGTAGGTCAATCACTAATCGATATACTGGGAGTGCATTTGGATCAGTACGTTTCATGACAGGAATGATCGGAGAATTGCATACATTGGAGTCAGTTTCTACAACCACTCCTTGAGCGATGAGCTCGTCAATAATTTTGGATAAGGCTGCTACAGCCTCAGGTGGCAATCTGTACTGTCTGATTCGTGGCAGGACTACACCTGGCTTGAGAGTCACACGATGGGGTGTGATTTGCATATAACCAACATCAGTTGGACCTTGCGCCCATAGATGCTGCGGAACATTGGACAATCTGGGATCAAAATCTCGTAATACATAGTGACCCTTGAAGTCACGTAGGAACAGACGTATTCCCTCTGGGGAACAGCATATAACTGCACCTAATTCTTTCAGTGTTTTAATGCCTAATAGATTTTCTGGACATGACTTAGTAAGTAACAGATCAGTAGTGCGGGACAATGGACCTACTTCTAGAGTAACTGGCTTTGATATTTCATTTACAATGGGTTTTCCTGAAAATCCAAGGGAAACATTTCTTGAGCCTGAGAGCGGAGCCCCTGGAACTTCGGCGTGGCTAATTGTGGTCCTACTTGCCCCTGTATCAATCAAAAACTTTCTGTCTTTCCCTAATACTTGACTGTGAACATAGGGACCTTCTTGATCTACAGGTATCTCGATGAGAGGCAAGCCTACCTCCCTCTCTAGGCTGTTTCATGAATATGGCTGATACTCTGGATACTCAGACTGTGCATACTGGTACATCTGCTGTGTAACATGTTGTGTTGCAGCGATGGGCTGCGGTGCTGTAACTGTCTGTGGTGCATTCTGTGGCTGAGGAGTCTGTGAAACTTGTTCTTGTCTAGGTGGACGTGGTCTTTCTTTAGTCTTACCAGTAGCTATGTTGTGTTTCAGAACTGCACACTCGTTTATAAAATGACCTGGCTGTTTACAATAATTGCATGTCCCTTTAACGGGAACTGCAGGATGACTGGCTTGATTCGGACCCCTCTTCTGACTGTCTTGAGGAACAGATTGTGCAACTAGTACTTTCATTTTCGTGTCTTTCATACGTTTCCTTTCATGTTCTTGCTCTTCTCTGATTCTATTCTGGTGATATTGGAGCATCTGTAACATCTGGGACGGGGTATTAGCTTGCCAGGTACTTTCGACTTTCAAAACTCGATTTTTAATTGGTGGACTTGAATTCTCGACTAATTTAGTAACAAAAAGGTGAGGGTATGACTCACTACTTGTCTTGAGGCCACTGTTGATGCTAAAACATTTCTCAAATCTAGAATAAAAATCACTAATGTCTTCGTCTTGTTTCTGTTTACAGGCTGAGATTGCATCCCAGTCTTCCTTTTTCGTTGTTAACAATCTGGGTAAAACTTGAATCAATAATTCAGGTAATTCTTTACATTTCGCTCCAAGACCGGTACCTGGTACTCGTGCCTTATCTTCAGCTTCTAGAACTGCCCAATCGATCTTTTTCTCTCCCACCTCCCATTCTTTTTCCTTGAGCTTTTCATACACCCCTGCGGGCAGCAGAACCTTTAACATTTTAATTATATCTGGATACGTGTATTCTCCCATACGGAGTATGTCTTTTAATTCTCGATGGAACCCTGCTGGATCTTTATCGTGACAGGGAATTAATTTTTTCATCTCTAAGAGTTCCATCTTTGTGATCGGGGTGTAAACAAACACTCGTTCTAGTTCGCCACCCGTTCCTCTAACTGGGTGGACTTCTCGTAACGGATTCTGTCTCTCCATGTAAAATGGTTTACTTTCTGGGGGTGAGACATGAACAAAATGCGGGTTCAAAAACGTTCTATATTTGTGACGCTGTTCTAGAATGACACTAATTAAATCGGTACCTAGACCTTTCCATCTATACTGGAGTAACTCGTTCAGGATATCATGTAACGGGCCTGGATCAGAGTACTGACCCTCATACAATGTAATGAGGTGCTGGATCATATACATACCCACCAGTCGCTGCTCGGCTGGGGGCAGTTTCAGAAACATTTGTGCCACTATTTCGTCTGGAAAAGTGGTAGAATCAGTAATCCATCGGACTGCTGATCGGGCTAGTTCTTGTTCATGCATAGTACTTAACTCACTGTAACCGATTCGTGATTTCAGAATGTGATCGGTAGCTTGAAACACTTGTTCTAGAGAACCTTGTTCTGGTGCTGGATGATGGAAAGTTGACTTGTGTTCTAGGCGTAAATGGCGATCTGGAAATCTAGATTTTCCTACATACGCTATTCTGGCGGGATTCTCGTCGTCTACCTCTTCAGTATCAGAGTTACTTTCTTTCTCGCTTACTTGTGCTGCTTTACGCTGTTCGTGTAACTTTATTATTTCTTTACGGATTTTCTTGTACATACTTTCCATAGCACTGATGGTCTTGTGCTTACCCTCGGCTATATTATCACTCCACTTTGTCAGGGTTCTCATTTCGGCTTGATCTTTGGACGGGTAATCTTGTTCTCGTATTAAACAATTAATCAAAAACTTTAGTATCATGAGCTGGATCTCGGCTTTCCTTTGAGACATGACTTCGCCAATGCTTTCTGGATCATCCCCTGTACGGATGAAACGATATATTCTGTCTAGATCTTCTTTCATATTCGGTAGGGTGACTAGATACTCGGCCACCTTTCTTACGCGTAATGAATATAAAACCATATTATCCTCGCCTGGGACTGGATCATAGCCGCATTCATTAAGGGCTTTTCTTATTTCTGCTACAGACTGATATCTGGGCGTACGCTGTGACGCCTGAGCATGTAATTCGACTAACGTTAAACGCTTGTGTGGCGGCGGGGTCTGAGGAGGACCTCCTCCTGCGGCCCCTAAACTAGAATCGTCAACTGATACTCTTCGTACTAGGGTGGCGGGAAATTGAAATGCGGACTGAACTTGTGTGGCGGGCTGGACCTGGGGGACCGTAGCAGGTACTGCAAGGGGTACCCCGGTGTCTGGAGAAACGGGGAGTGCCTGATTTACAGGGACTGGCGGAGCGCGAACAGGATTTGCATATTCTGGGACTGTGTCGTCCAAATAGGACGAAATGAAAATATCAGCTGCGGTCGGTTTGTGACGTAGCTTGGTCGGAACTAATGGTGGCGGAAAGTTACTGGATGCCTCCGGGGTCGCTTTTGGCAGGCCCTCGGCAAGAAGAGGATACATACCCTTAATAAGAGCATGCCTCTGTCTGTCTAACTGTTCGGTTTTAACTCGTTCACCAATCTCGATTAATTCCCTTTCTTGGGCTCGTTCCAAGGATTCTCTACTTAATTCTGACTTTCTGATTTCTTTTTCGGTTCTTTTATGAGATTCTTTGCGCCATAACTCGATGGCATCTTTCTGTGACTGTCTGGCTTTCTTTTTCCATAATGCTTCTTCTACTCTCATGATGCACTCGGCATCCCATGTGCCTGACACAGGCCATCTATACTTTTCCTCTAACTGTTTGGTATACTCGACCCATAAATCTAGATATAATATGGCACTTATGCCATGCTTCTTATACATAAAATGACCTGGACTGTCCCTAGGCGGGACTGGAACTGCTGCTTCCAGCAGACCCTTTGTAGTTTTTAACTGACGTAACTTAGAAAACAAGGGCATGACTGAACTGTAACAGAGACACAATACGTAATTACACAATAAACACGATAATTACTTCACACTCATACCACAACATCAAAATACATGAAGAACATTTAGAAATAACAGTTCGAACAGAATACTACCTGGAATACGGAACACAGAATACATGAATTTTCTCGAACAGAACTGACTAGAACAGAAACTAGATGCACTGCTGAAACAGTACGAAACTTACCGGTCTCATAAAGAGACACGTCAGGACCCGCATCCACCGGAGTGGACACTTCGTTTTGTGGGCTTGTGTACCACCAACCCATGGACCAGAGTCAATTAAATTGACCCTGTCTAGATACTACCCCAGTAATGGTACTCACCGGGCAGTAAGAACGGAAGGCCTCAGACTGGACGGGACTGCTTGGACGCCGGACGGACGAACTTCGGACTTCTGTTACGGGTGGGCCTCCGGATACCTCGGACCTTGGACTCTCGGCTTGGGCTCTGGTCGGGACTCGCCGCGTTCCTCCACCGTCTCGTCTGGATGCTGGACCGCCTCCTCCGTCTCCTCCGTGGGCCTGAGGGATACTTGAAGCAGAAATATCTGCCGGTGCGCAGAAGAGTTCCGTCACGACTGCAGAGGGTCAGGGGGTCGGCGTGGATTCACCGACACGTGGGGAAAGGGCAAGTCCCTATTCGGGCGCCATTATGTGGTAAATAAATAAATAATACCTCTATTTTTGAATAAATAAATGAATAACAGATAGCTCAATAAATAAGAGTCAAGATTCGAGGTAGTAGGAGTTTTGCAGGTTTAATACAGCATAAGGACAGGAACAGGACAACCTGCACAGGAATAGGATGGCAAGCCCTGGCAGCGCTGCCGGGGTCAGGATCGGGGGCAAGACAAGCTAACTTTTAATAACAGTACATGAGCATATATACATAACGCAAACACATAGCATTACATTGCAATAGGCGTAGCAGTGGGTGGAGCAATAGGCATGACGCGTAGCAGTCGCGAAAGATAAGGGTGAAAAGAGGTGTAACAGGGCGTATACATAGACATGTGATGCAAACGTAACAGAATATGTCATGAATGGGGCGGAAACATGGAGGGGGCTACCTAAGGAGCCGGGACCTCTAACCTTAATGGTGCGCGCAAACTGGCAATGACGTGTTACTAGGAGAAGCTGGGGGCTATGAACTCTGTGCTAGGAGCAGAGACTGAAGTCTGGAGAGTCAGGGCGACATGTACCTAAACAGTATCTAGTATCTGATGTTTAGAGAACATGTTGATGGAATCCAAAAGTTATCGGGGTAAAGGCGAACAGACTCTAAGACTGGAGCATGCATTATTCTACATGTAGTGCGTGATGAAGAATATTAAATGACCATTAAATGCAGTATTTCTCTTACATGGAGACGTAGAGGCTAGACAATGACGGAAACTATTGATGCGATTCAGTAGCTTTAGGAATGCAGAGAAGGAGGGCTGTACTGATAACTCGAATCATAACATACTCTTGGCAGACTCAGAGGCAGAGCCAGGCTGAACCGGGCACTGCGAGGCAGGAAGTAAGTGAAGGGTCGAGGATACAGGTGGGGGCTGTATCGCTCCTCAGCGAGGCTTCAGGAGACAGGAGCTGAATCTGGTGTCCGGGCCCTTTTGAGGCCTAGAAACGGAGACTTTACAATGGAATAACGTGCACACTGAGAAACGTGGCAACGTAGCTTTACATAGGCCTGATATTCGTAGTATTCACGAGAACTGGAAACTGACATACTAAAGGTGGACACAACTATAATTGCGTCTTTAATCGAACATGGGGAATAACATATGCATATTAATCATGCACATATAACATATGATGGAGGACGCGTAGGGACACAGAACATGGCAAAATTTACTTTTCCACACTTTATGCAAGTCTTGGTGAAACAGTGGAGGTCTTCTTTGTAGCACATGTATGAAATTATCCTAGGTTATTTACCATCACTGTTTTTAGTCCACTCACTCGTTCAGTCATTTAATGTTTGTGTTCGGGTGCTCCTCTCATTTTAGCTTTATACCCCATCTTTACTTCATTTTTTAGTCTCAACTATTAATATCTGCTGCCAGAGTTCCGTTTACCAAGCTTTCACTCCCTCTGGGTTGGTGGTTTCTCGCCAAGGTGACTTGGGTTTTTTAATAAAAATTTTGAAACTAGTAGTTTTATTGCGTTTTGTCCAGCTTTTCTCTAATTGTATGTGCGCATCAAGCATCAACCACGGTCTCTTCCATGTCAAGGTAATTTTTTTTTAAACTATTTTCTTTATATAGCATCTTAACTTCTCTATTTCTCCAACTGCTGGTTCCCCCCCACCCCCCAGCTTTTTATGCACAATGATTTTGTCACACCCTATAGAGGGAAACTGATCAATAATGGAGCACAAAATCCATGACTACGATTTAGCAGCCATGTTTTCATGAATGGTCAGCGGTGGTGCTTACTGTGTAAGTGTTGCTTTGACTTGAAGGTTCTTCCTTTTTGTTATGAAATTAATTTCTCTTAGTAGAGCAGGGTGCTAAAATCATACGGCTGATGCTGCTGTTTTAATTGATTCCATTGTGAGTTTAATGTATGAACCTGATCTGTGGTAAAGGCTTCAAAAACTGTGGATGGTTTATGCATAAATATGTGGGCTTTTTTTATTTTCCTTTTTTGAACCTTTGTTTGTTTATTACATTTCCAAGATAATAGAGGTCATATACGATTTGATAGACAGAAATTTGACTCAGACGCTCAATCCCTTTGAAGGGGTAGTCTCACATCAGCCCATGACCGTAGAAGCAAATGAGAGGAAAATTTAAGTACGAATAGTACAACTTAAGGGTCCTCATGTTCCCTCCACGTGCGAGGGTAAAATTAGCCATCATAAGAACCATTACATTTCCTATATGTGAGGTAGGAGGCAGAGGGGGTTAGGAAAGCCAGAGGACTGCAGTACAATCCCAGAAAAGGGAAGAATCACACCAAACTATACAAATATATGATGTAACATCTATACAGAGGGTCGCAACTCCTCGGCCACTGACTTCCAATAAGTCTTACCTGGACCTCCCAATCATTAATAGCTGATGGGCAGGGGTGTCAGTGGTCTCCGTGAGCATCCCAGGGGGCGTCCGGGCAGTATCCAGCATAGGTAGCTCTGTAGGACCCTCCTCTGACTATCTATTATCAGTCACCCTCTCACTCAGTTTCACGGCTGTGTCATTTTGTAATCCTCCTGCACCAGATCCCAAGGTTTCGCTCTGCGTTATTGGTAAAGACTTTTTGGAGCCTGCACTCCTCAGCTACTGTCCGTTCTAGAAGATCAGACACCCATCAAATCTGTCGGGGGCGTCTAGCTTATCCAGCGTATTACTTACTATACGCCTGCGGGCATGTACAAACCCCAGCTGGGCAGATTTGTACTGCAGGGCTTTTATATTTTCAGCATAAAATGTTAGTTGTGGTAGCAGTTTAAGGTATCTGTTTTTTTTGTTTACTCCTCAAGAACAGTCTGCTTTTTTCCAGTGTGTTAGTACATCAGAAACAAACTCCTCACATTTTTTTGACAGTAGATAAGCACATGCTACAGCTTTTTCTCAATGATTATACGAAAATGTTGTTGCCTCCAACTTGGAGTTTGTACATAGTGCTTTCCAGCTATATTGCCTACTCAAGTTCAAGTTTCCAGATGTCTTGCTTCTGTAAAGATGAAACTGTTACAATTTTGTAGTACCATTTGTTCTGTGTGAATGACCCCCCTCAAGCAATGATACAGGTTATTTCCAGACTGCTTTGGTGCTATGTGTTACTCTTAAAGGGCGGTTTTGGTTGGCAGATTACCAGTTCCATGCTCCTAGCCTCATACCTTTTTCCCCCCTCTGTAGACATTGATCAGCTCATCACAATCAGCGGCATGATCATCCGCACATCCCAGATTATTCCCGAGATGCAGGAGGCCTTCTTCAAGTGCCAAGTGTGCGCCTACAGTACCAGAGTGGAAATCGACCGTGGCCGCATTGCTGAGCCCTCCGTGTGTAAGCACTGTAACACCACACACAGCATGGCCCTGATCCACAACCGCTCCATGTTCTCTGACAAGCAGATGGTGAGTGGCACGCATGATCTGGATCTTCTATGCACTGAGAGCTAGATGAGTTGTTTTTCTGGGGGAGGGCGCGCACACTGGAAGACCTTTGACTGCAGATATTCTGGCTTGGATGCCTGCAATTATGGGATTGACCAGAAAGCGTTCCATGTAGTGCATTAGTCACCACGTCTTTGCGGAATATGGTGTTGGCTGAATGTCTGGGCTGGGACATATTGCCTGACTTATTTGCCAATGCAGTCTGAAATGCATGGATTTTGAGATGTAGGCGGAGTGGGAAGCCCATGACTACGTTGCTATTGGCTACTTTTGATGGACAAAGAAAACTGTAGAATTTGTTTTCTTGTAGATACATTTGGAGATTCTTATCCGCTGGCGGAACACCTCTAATGAAGCACTTGTTTATGTTCTCAGATTAAGCTTCAAGAATCCCCTGAAGACATGCCAGCTGGGCAGACTCCTCATACGGTTGTACTCTACGGGCACAATGACCTTGTGGACAAAGTGCAGCCCGGTGACCGAGTTAATGTTACAGGTAAGTTGTGTTTCTCTAACAGTGGCAAAGTATTTTAGGATTTCGGTTTTAACGTTTTGAATCTTCTGGTCGGCCTTGATTGGTTAGCTATTCAAAAGACTCCCGCAGTAGTCCAATGAACTTCGGGTCCTTATCGAAAGCTAAAATCTGCTTTTCCCTTAAATATAATCAGTTTGAAGTTGGAGGCTGAGATTTTTTTGGTACCATTTCATTTATTCAAAATTAGTTTTAGTCCTGCAGATGCTAATGACAAATAGCGTTTGTTCTGAAATTGGATGCCAGTCATTGGAATTTCTTTTTAACTTGGTACACATTGTAAAGATAGGGTGCCCTTTATAATCCATGGCCTTCTAGTAGATAGTTATAAGGAGTAATTGCATCTATAATGACTGGTTTAAAATCCTGAGAGTGGATCACAGGGTAAAAGCAAGACTAAGCAGATGCTTTGAGAAGACATAAGTGGGCCTACTGGGTGGTGTAATATCACTTGTATGCCTTCAATGTTCACATTGGTGTAGTTTGATTTAAGTCTTTGCTACTGCACTGAATGTTGGTTCCAAGGCATGATTGTGTTTTGATCTACATCTATGAAATACTTGTTTTGAAAGGCGTCCATAAGCTGCTGTTAGTGGGTGCATGTGTCATGCAGTTGAATCCCCATATATGGCAAAGGGCTCACCATACATTGTTCCCTGCAGGTATCTACCGTGCTGTTCCTATGCGAGTAAACCCAAGAGTGAGCAATGTCAAGTCAGTCTACAAGACCCATATTGATGTCATCCATTACCGCAAGACCGATGCGAAACGATTGCACGGCATAGATGAAGATTCTGAGCAGAAGATGTTCACAGAGGAGCGTGTAGAGGTGCTGAAGGAACTTGCCAGGAAGCCTGATATCTACGAGAGGCTGGCCTCCGCGCTTGCTCCAAGTATTTATGAACATGAAGATATCAAGAAGGTACGTTTAGGGAGCGGGCCTGTAAAAGCAAGCAAGCCATGGGAGCTGTGCATTTGCCATTGAGCATAGCATTTTGCACTACTTGCATAGAAAAAATAGAATCTACATATGTTGCAGTTCTTGCTGTAAGCCATATGATGCTTTATCTGGGTTCCACACAAACGTTTTTGAGTAGCAGTGTTTGCAATATCCAAGTTGGGATTAAGGTTAAGTAATTTGTTTGTTGGTATGCTGTGTGTGCATGGGGTTCTGACCATTCACATGTTAGTGGGGAGTGTGGTGGGGAATTGTCAATTTTATTTATGGTAGTTTCAGGGAGCTCAAGTCCCTTGACAAGTGCCCAATGCTTTACTGATTTTCTGTGGTCTTTTTTTGTTCCCTGTCTGCATTTTGCCCTATTTGATCCTTTCAAACCACTCCCCCAGGGCATTCTTCTGCAGCTGTTCGGTGGTACACGAAAGGACTTCAGCCACACAGGGCGGGGTAATTTCAGAGCCGAAGTTAATATATTGTTGTGTGGGGACCCAGGCACCAGTAAGTCTCAGCTTCTGCAGTATGTCTACAACCTGGTACCAAGGGGTCAGTACACATCTGGAAAGGGCTCAAGTGCTGTGGGTCTTACGGCCTATGTCATGAAGGATCCCGAAACACGACAGCTGGTCCTGCAGACTGGGGCACTGGTTCTCAGTGACAACGGCATCTGTTGCATTGATGAGTTCGACAAGATGAGTGAAAGCACAAGGTCTGTGTTGCACGAAGTGATGGAACAGCAGACCCTTTCCATAGCTAAGGTAAGACATTCCATTGGTGTTAGGTCCACTTTAACAAGTGGTTATGCTGTTGGCAAATCCTGAAACTTTTTTGGACAGTTTAGTACCTCCAGATGTACTTGCAACAGATCACATCTCTAAACAAAAAAGAAAAGTGTTTTAAAATGCATTTAAATCTGTGGTTTTCTTGATTTCTTGAATCGGTCATCTTTCTAGAAAGTTATTGTGGATTCTGGTTTCCAAGCATATTATCCCACATCTTACACTGTTAAGCAAAGTGTTAATTATGATGTGACCTAGAGCAAAGCCATGTTTAGTAAATGTTTAAATTAAACTAGGTTTTGTTAATCAGGAGGAAAAATTGGCATCCTAAAAGCAATGGTGGCCGTTGAAACGGGTGAGGTGCGAAGTTAAAATGCTAGAAATCCAGGTCTAGTTTGGTTGTATGTTTAAAACCTCAGTCTTAATATACAGCAGCCTGAAGCAGGCTCCCAGGAGAAAATTTCCATTGTGCACTAGTGTTTGTCTAGGACAAAGGTCTTCAAACTTTTTGATGCAGAGACCCCCATGCCAAAACCTTTTAGGCGTAAGAACCCCCTCCTGAAAAAGTTCAAGAACTTGGTACTGCTCATCATTGACAACCATAAACGCCCCCAATTCCCATAGTAAATCATTTTTACAGTGGGGAAATAATAAACAGTATTTATCAAACCGAAGGTCAGTGGGCGTGGTCAAAGGTGTGGCTAAAAACAAACAGCCTCATTTATGAGGAATTGGCATAGGGCAGCACCACAAGTCATCTTGCTGCGCTGCCCCATGCCTACGTGAAAGGGCAGGAATAACCCGTATTTATGAAATACAGTGCATTCTTATCCTTTCTTCCTGCGTTGGTGCACTGCCTAGCGCAATGCAGGCAGGTTTGTTTTCATGCAGTAAGGGGCACCTTCCTGCACAAAAAATCCCAGGAGGGGTTTTCTTCGTTCTATGTGAGTTGCAGAATGCAGCACTTACAAAACAAGGAGAAATGAGAACATTTCTCCTTGTAACACCTGCTGTGGGGAGGCGTAGAATTTGGCCCTGCCCCATGTTTACATGGTTTTGTAAATCTAGGGCAGCGTCAAAATCCATTGGATGGCATGGGAACACCCACCATAATACCCATGGAACGCCTGCTTACCATAGTATGGCAACGCAGTGACTTGCGCTGCTTTGTCTTACTCCATATCTGAGGCTATGCAAAGCCACACAGGGTGACTTTACGTCGTCTCATAGAATTGAATGTGATGCTTGTACCTTCGGAGGTTCAAAAAAAGTGACACTCCGGCGGTGTAATCCTCTCCTAAATCAGCCCCAAAATATTTTCAGTTTTTTAGGTCTCACCATCGGGTAGCTACTTATAAAATAATGGGTAGCTAAAATTAAAAAACTTTAAAAAAAGAAATGAAATGAGAAAATTATAAAGCACAAAGCGTTCACCTGAGGATGTCAAGGAGCTCATCTGACAAAAGATACCGGAGAGATTTGACAACATCAGAGAATAAAAAGCCACGTTTTTAGCGCCTTTCTGAAGGCCAACAGAGGAGTTTCTTCCTTTAGCCTTAGTGGAATCGAGTTACAAAGTCAGGTAGTACAGACCAGGAAGTTTCTACCTCCCCAAGAACACTTTTTGAACCTGGGAACTACCAGGTTATGAGCATAAGCTGAGCGAAGAGAACCGGCCAGAATGTAGGGCTTGCAAATTCTATTTAAAAAGGCAGTTCCTATGTCATGAATAGCTTTAAAAGCTACGCAGAGGGCCTTAAATTCAATCTGTCTCTTCACCAGCAACCAGTGTAGCTCTTTAAGCGACATAGAGACAGATTTGTGTTTTGGGATGTTCAACAGTAAACGTGCTGCTGCGTTTTGCACAGTCTGTAACTTTGCCAGCATTTTTCCTGAAGGTTGATAAAAAAGGCCATTACAGTAGTCTGGTTGGCCGGAATAAAAGGAAGAATCCTAAGTAATTTTAAAGTGTAGAAGGATGTCTAGGTCAACTGGTTCACATGAAACTCGAAAGAAAGCATAGAATCAAACATGATTCCTAAGTTCGTTACTTTATTCACTGGATTGTAGGGAGCCCAGCGCTATTAGATAATGCACTGCAGAGGTCTGTGTGTAACCAGAGAGCCACAGAATTAAATTTGGTTGGTGCAGTGGAGAATAGTAGCTTGTGTATTTTTAGTGCCACGATGTCACAGCCTGTGACAGAAAGCACTGTGAATGTGTAAGTCGTTATTTTATACTTGCATTACACACATTAGAAGACTGCCTCAAACTGTGCAAATAGTTTTAGGATAAAATGGAGCTTCCAAAATGTTGATTTTAGTAATACCAGGCCATAAGTATTTTTTTTTTTTTTTTGCACAACTGTCCCTTCAACATCTGCTCTGGGGTGCTAAGCGCTGTGCAAGTGCAATCCTGATTGAAAACATGCACTTCACAGCCCAGTTGTTAACTCTTCCTACTACCACAAAAAAAATCTTTGGCATCACAATGCTTGGAGTGATTCGAGCAATAAAAACCAGAACCGTTCACAAGCACCCTTTACATTTGCAGATTAAGTTATACATTTACATATCATTCAGGCAAGCAGGCACTCTGGCACGAAGGATTGTTTTGCCTGTCTGCCGGCCTTTTCCTTTCAGAACACACTCAATTAACTTTGGTTGAAGCCTTGAAGTGTCCTGGGAGGTTTTTTGTTTTTATTCCTTTTCACATGTTTTGGATTCCAGACAGAAGTGAAGCCTGTAAATGTGTGACCCCCTTCCCAAGGCACCACGGCCCCATGGGGTTGCACCCCACAGATTGAAGACCTCTGGTCTAGGTTGAGCTGTGTCTCCTACTAAACTAGTGTTTACTAGCTCAAAGGCTGCGCTTGTGTCTTAAAATGTAAGGTCAGTTGAGGCCCATACATTTGATCACCACCTTATTCCACTTACCAGACCCTGAAAGCTATGACATGTTATTCCCGCACTACACCCAAGCGTTCGCTTAGTTGGCTGCCTCTCTAGGGGGAAAAAAATCCCCGACGATGATAATTTTAGGTAGTCAGATTAATTGTTTTATATATCTTTACACATTTCTTGTGACCTGATTTTTACTTCTCCATTCTCTCCAAGTGTCTGTGGTTATGAACTTGTGTTTTGTTTTTCAGGCTGGAATTATTTGTCAGTTGAATGCACGTACCTCTGTGCTGGCTGCAGCGAACCCTGTGGAGTCTCAGTGGAATCCAAAGAAAACCACCATTGAGAATATAGAACTTCCCCACACGCTGCTTTCTAGGTACTCATTACATAAATTATTCCATGGTGGTTTCTACTGGGCATTTTGTTTTTTGTAGGGTGAGTGTGTCTAGAAGGATAATTTTATTCGGTTTCACTCCTTTGGTTGAGCGCACTCATGGAACACACTGTAGGAAGCTGGCTTTTTGTGATGGTACCAATGTAAGGGCACACCATGTAAAGTCTAGATGACTCTTCTTGCTTTACAGGGCTTAATTTAATAATTCCAAGTGCTTTATTTGTGGTAGTGTGGTCAAGCAGCTTAGGCTTATCAGAAGTGTTAAGCATTTGTTACACACACTGGGTCAATAAATGAGACATGCAGTCGAAAATCAATCTGAGACCAATTTAGAAAAACAACGCAGATTTTAATATTTAGACACCAAGATCTCCAGAATCATGTAAGTACTTTCGAAGTTATAGATTTTACAAGAAACATAAAAAATGCTCAACATCTTTTGAGGCATGAGACTCGAACGCTGTAATGTTATCCTATTGGAGGAATACGTGAGCTGCATATAGATACTTCCATGTGATTGTCGAAGGTGCCTTAAGGTGCTTGGGGGCCAAGGTCCAAAGAACCCCCAGCAGTTCGGATTTACCTGCCGTGGTGTGGTGGTGTGTACAGGTGCAGGGGTGCTGGCAGTGGCGGCTCTTGCGCAATGGCAGAGGAGTGTCGCCCCGCTGCCTGGCTCAGAGCCAGCAAATGTAAAATAAAACTATGGTCTTCCACCGTTTTATTTTACATTTGCCTGCTCTTAGCAAAGCGGTGTTGGGAGGGGCGGGTGTAGGTATGGAAGGGGAAGGGGGAGGAGGAGTGCTAGCTCACTCCACTCCTTAAGTGCGCATATGTGTTTTGGCTGTCGTCTCAGGCTGACCAAAACACATGCGCACTTGCCCAGCTGCATTGAGCAACCGGGCTGGCGAAACCCCAAAGACTCCCTGGTCTGAGCAGGGTGTCTTTCCTGCATGCTCAGACCAGTCCCCCTGCGTCACGATGGTATCCTCGAGCACTACACAGTTTATTCAAAAGTACCTGTAACAAACAGGCTGCAAGTGGGGACTTAGAGACAAGTCTGGCAGAACCTAAAGGGGAACTCTGCTTGCGAAGGTTTCTGGAGCGAGGGGACGCAGAGATTTTTTTGTCCGCTGGCCACTAGAGTTGGAGGCTCTCTTGGTTCATGTGTTGACCCGGAGAGAATGAGAAAACAAGACGGCAGGGCCACTCTGCGTGCCTCATTGGTCCTGAAGTCCCTCGTCGGTAGGTTGTGTTTTTGCGGCGGGGTAGCCAGGATCGCATATCAAAGGTGGTAGAGGCTTTGAAGCCTCTGGCCTTGATATGCCAAATTCACTAGTCATCCTGCTAGAGGTGTGATCACCTTCTGCCAGGCAGGCAATGTTCATGACCTTTGAAAGTGCGGGCTCTCACCTGCAGTGGGTCAGAAACATGTCTGTGGTGGCAGTCTGGTTGTGGTTGGTCCCAGTCAGGCCACTTGCTAAGTGACTAGTGTGGTTCAGGAGGCACCTATACGGTGCCCTCTGGGTGCCTGTCTTCATAAATCTGATACTGGCATCAGTACGAATTCATCAAAACAAGGTGTTTGGTACCAAACATCAGTATTTTTAATGAGGCGATTATGTAGCTGTGCAACTCTTAACGACCAGTGCCTCCTACGTACCTTTAACATAGCTTCCTGATCCCTTGTAATGACTAGCAATGGAACTTTGGCATTACATGACCACATCTGCTCATGCAGATGTGCCCTCGCATGTAATTTACTGCACCTTGCCTTAGAGCTGTAAGGCCTGCTGTAGTGGTCACTTACATATAGTACATGCAGTGTACATGAGCATAGCACATTTAGTGTGCCATGTCGTGTTTTCAAAATGGTTTGCACCATTTCACTCATCATGAAAGGGTAGTTTATCTGTAGTTTTGGTGTGAGCCCCTTAGGGTGGCATAATGCATGCTGCAGCACTAAGGTACCCTCTTTAGTACCCATGCCATAGGTGTCAGAGTTACCATTTACCAGGGACTTGCAGAGGTGCTAAAGTCCTTGCCAATTGGGTTACAATTAAGTATTTGTCTTGGTTTTAGGCAAGGAGCACTGGCTCTGGGGTCTGGTTAGCAGGGATCCAGTGCACTGCCAGTCAGTACTGGTGAGCAAAAAGTGGGGGTGACCTTGTCAAAAAGGGGCACTTTCATACATTCACTCTTCTGTTGTCTCCCACTCCGTGGTGTTTGTTTAGTTACAGGTAACTGTCTTTTATTAGGGTTCTTAATGGTCTCAACATTTGAGTAAGTGGGATATATTTTTCTTTTGTACTCTGCTGGAAGTAAGCCACCCTTGTGGTGCTGGATTAGGGCTGCTAGGAAGGGACACCTGGTTGAAGACCTTAAAGTTTTGACCACACTGCGAACAATCACCTGTGCTGGGATGCCAGAGCATCTAAGAGGTGTGATGGGTTTCCTGTGCCAGTGCGAGGTAATATTCTGTTCGAGGCATATGGGCTGCAGATGGTAAATTTATGAATAGATCGCCATCTGGTGTTGGGCTCGGATGATTGCACTTTGTTTTTCTTCTGGAGAAGTCTTTGTCGTCATAGGTGACTCCTCCTCTCGGTGTTAGTGCGCATGGGCATCGGCTCCATCCTTAGATTGTTTTTTTCCGCCATCGGGTTCGGATGAGGATCGAAGCGCTCCGGACCGACTTCAACAAAGAAGGTTATAACCGGCGCGTATTCCTTTCCAAATCGACGGTATCGTTATCGAACGCGACTTCACTCCATACCGACGCGATTCGAAGGACGACGACTACGA
Source organism: Lissotriton helveticus (assembly GCF_964261635.1). Taxonomy (NCBI): domain Eukaryota; kingdom Metazoa; phylum Chordata; class Amphibia; order Caudata; family Salamandridae; genus Lissotriton; species Lissotriton helveticus. The sequence continues at coordinate 701,501,707 of NC_136063.1, read as the reverse complement.
GAAACTCGACGTAGTCCAGCCCGGGGTCCATGGAAAGGACTCCATTCAAAAAATGTCCAACGTGTGGTGCTAAGTTCCCACACAAGGACCTACACGAAGTGTGCAACCTCTGCTTGTCCCCTGAACACGAATCCAGGGACTGTGAGGCCTGTGCAGCGTTCTCGTCAAAGTCGACGATTAGAAACCGTCGAGCCCGAAGACACGAGGTATCGAGAATGCAGTCACAAGCAATCCCGGAGCTGTTCGAGGACCAGCAACCAGAAGAGGAGGAAGAAGAGGCCGACGAGGCGGGGTCAGAAGCGGACGAGTCCGACGTCGAGGAGATCGACGTCCAACAAACCGTGAGTGACGACGTCCCTTTACCGAAAAACAGACCCCGCACGGTGTCGACCCCGCCCTCGAGCCCGGTCAGACAACCGAAAAAAGTTTCCAACGCCCCGCCTTCGAGCCCGGCAACGAAACAGAAACCGAAACACTCGGTCCCCCATCATAGTGGTTCCGGTTCCGATAAACCAACCACATCGACACCGAAGCACCAGGTCAAGGAAAGCTCGAAGTCGAAGCAGTCCATGTCGACACCGAAGCACGCTTCGGCGCCGAAAACACCCTCGACACCGGGGACATCTTCGATACCGAAGAAATCGGATCCGAACAAAACTTCGGCACCGAAAACACAAATGGACATTTCAAAGAAAAGACACCTTTCGGAACCGAAAACTGCGGTACCGACACAGGAACACGGAACGGATCCTAAACAAAAGACTTTGTTTATTGACCCAAAGACTGGCAAGGTAGTCACAGAGCTACCTAAAAAGAGGAAACATGAACATTTGGACGACAAGGCTCATCCAAAGAAGAGAACAATGGGGACGAATACAACTCCTCCCCCTTCTCCCAAACCTCACACACCATCTTCGCCTATTCCTCACAATAGGCCAGATATTCCTCCCACACGTCCATCTACACCTACAACAGATGGAGAAAGTGACACAGGGGAGGGGGGACACCCTGGGGATGATGAGGACACAATCCCAGAGGAGGCAGACCCATGGGAGGAGTATAATGTGGGATCAGGTAATGATACCGACCTTGAGTCATATCCCTCAAAACCTTCACCTCCTGATGACAATACTGGGTTTGCACAACTCATTACTAGAGCAGCAACATTTCATAAGGTAGACCTACATACAGAACCTCTAGTACAGGACTTCTTATTAGAGACACTACCTACTGCACAAAGAACATCAGGAACACTACCAATGCTAAAAGGCCTTCTCAGTCATACATCAGAGATATTCAAAGACCCAGTGAGGGCTAGGGTATTGAACCCAAGAATTGATAAAAAATATAGGGCAGCTCCAAAAGACCCAATATACATTAAGGGACAAATTCCTCTAGACTCACTAGTGGTCACAAACGCTCGCAAGAGAGCAAACTCTTTATCTACGGGAGAAGCGCCACCTCCTGACAAAGAGTCTAAACTAATAGATGCCTCTGGCAAGAGAGTAGCATCTCAAGCGGCAAACAGTTGGCGCATAGCTAATACACAAGCACTACTTGCAAGGTATGACAGAGCGCATTATGATGAATTAGAAACACTCATCAAACATCTCCCTAAAGAACATCAAAAGAGAGCTGATCAACTTATACAAGAAGGGAAGTTAATTACTAACACTTCAATAAAGTGCGCCCTAGACGCGGCAGAAACTGCGGCAAGGTCGACAAATACAAGCATCATGCTAAGGAGACATGCATGGCTCAGAGTGTCAGGATTCAAACAAGAGGTACAAACCTCGTTACTTAATCAACCTTTTGATGGGAAAACACTTTTTGGCACAGGGACAGATGAGGCCCTAGAAAAAATGAAAAAGGATACAGAAACGGCTAAATCAATGGGAGCATTGCAGCAGCCGACACAAAGAGGTTCCTTTCGTAGATCCACCTATAGAGGAGGATCCAAAAGTACAGGTACAAACCAACAGCAAACCTCTTTTACACCTACATCACCCAGAGGTAATTCTAGAGGTGGATACAGGGGTAACAACAACAAGGGTAGAGGTCGCGGAAACAACAACAACCGCAACTCTCCAACCCCAAAACAGTGACTTCATAGAGCTTCCCCCAGACCATATAACACCGGTAGGGGGACACCTATCACAGTTCCTACCTGTCTGGGAAAACATCACATCAGACAAGTGGGTAAGACAAATTATCCAACATGGTTATTGCCTAGAACTCACAGCTACCCCACCAAACATCCCCCCCAAACAGCGTCCAATGAAACAAGATCACCTGACACTGTTAAAACAGGAAGTAATATCACTGCTAGAAAAGCATGCCATAGAGAAGGTTCCACAGCACCAACAGGGAACAGGAGTATACTCCCTATACTTCCTAATCCCCAAAAAGGACGGGTCTCTAAGGCCAATACTGGACCTAAGACCTCTCAACGCATACATAAATTCGGAACATTTCCACATGGTCACGCTCCAACAAGTACTTCCTTTACTGAAGAAAGGGGACTTTCTTTCTACACTGGATCTAAAAGACGCTTACTTTCATATCCCTATTCACAAAGCCCACAGGAAATACCTCAGGTTTGTGGTAGAAGGACAACATTATCAGTTCAAAGTCCTCCCATTTGGTGTCACGACGGCACCAAGGGTGTTCACAAAATGCCTGGCAGTGGTAGCAGCTCACCTAAGAAGACAACAAATTCATGTCTTCCCATACTTGGACGACTGGCTAATAAAAGCCAGGTCGCAAGAGGAGTGTCTGCAACACACACAAAAGACAATTCAGCTACTACACCAGCTAGGGTTCACGGTGAACTACACAAAGTCACACCTACAACCAAACAAAGTTCAACAATATCTGGGGGCTACCATAGACACAGAAAAAGCCAAAGTGTACCCCAACCCAATAAGAGTCCAAGCAATGCTTACAATCATTCAGAGATTTCAGCCACAACACTCACTAACAGCAAGAGTGTTCATGCAGCTACTAGGTATGATGTCATCCTGCATACTGCTAATACCATATGCAAAACTACAAATGCGTCCGCTACAAGAATGCTTAGCGACACAGTGGAATCAGGCTCAAGGACAGATTACGGATCTGGTGTTGGTAGACGACCGCACACACCGCTCTCTGAAGTGGTGGAACAGAACAAACATTACCAAGGGGCGGTCGTTCCTAGAGCCAATTCCACAGGTGACAATAACCGCAGACGCATCGCTCACCGGATGGGGAGCACATATGGACAAATACACAGTACAAGGAAGGTGGAGTGTGCAGGAAAAAACACTGCACATCAACTATCTAGAACTACTGGCAGTGTTTCTAGCATTGAAAGCCTTTCAGATACATGTTATCCACAAAGCAGTCCTGATCAGAACAGACAACATGACAGCAATGTATTATATTCAAAAACAGGGGGGGACGCACTCTCTCCAATTATCCAGACTAGCACAGGAGATTTGGAGATGGGCCATTCCTCAAAACATCTATCTGTTAGCCGAACACCTACCAGGAGTTCAAAACCAGATAGCAGACATCTTAAGCAGACAGTCGGAACAAATACACGAATGGGAACTGCACCAACAAATACTGCAGCCATTCTTCCAAAGATGGGGACAACCAGAGATAGACCTATTTGCCACTCATCAGAACGCAAAATGCCAAAGCTTCGCGTCCAGGTACCCACATCACCTGTCGCAGGGCAATGCGTTATGGATAAATTGGTCCAACAAATTTGCATACGCTTTTCCCCCTCTCCCACTAATCCCATTAGTGGTCAGGAAACTGCAACAACATTCAATGACCATGATACTAGTAGCACCCACGTGGGCAAGACAGCCGTGGTTCACCACGCTCCTGCAACTCTCACAAGTGCCACATCAAAAGCTACGAATTCTACCCATGCACCTTACACAGAACCATGGAGAGATAATGCACCCAGATCCAACTCAATTGAACTTAGCGATCTGGCTCCTGAAATCCTAGAATTTGGGTACTTAGATCTCCCCCCAAATTGCATGGAAATAATCAAACAAGCGAGACGTCCAACCACCAGAGCATGCTATGCAGCTAAGTGGAAGAGGTTTGCTATACACTGCACTAATAACAATATCAACCCTCTAGACGTATCAACAAGGGAGATTATTTGCTACTTGTTACACTTACAGCAATGTAATCTAGCGTACACATCTATCAGAGTACATCTAGCAGCTATAGCAGCATACCTACAAAATAGGCAGCGCATATCACTGTTCAGAGTACCAGCGATAAAAGCATTCATGGAAGGGCTTAAAAGAGTCATTCCACCAAGATTACCACCTTCCCCAGTCTGGAACCTCAACGTAGTACTCACCAGACTAATGGGGCCACCCTTCGAACCTATGCATAGGTGCGAAATACAATTCCTTACATGGAAGGTGGCATTCCTTATAGCCATTACCTCACTCAGAAGAGTAAGCGAGTTACAGGCATTAACAATACAAGAACCATTCCTACAGATACACCAGAATAAAGTGGTTCTTAGAACAAACCCAAAGTTCTTGCCTAAAGTAATTTCAGCATTCCACATCAATCAGCCAGTGGAATTACCAGTCTTCTTTCCAAAGCCACAGACGGTGGCAGAAAGGGCTCTACATACACTAGATGTTAAAAGAGCCATTTCATACTACATAGAAAGAACACAAGACTTCAGGAAAACTAAACAACTATTTGTAGCATTTTCCCCAACACATAAGGGCAATCCTATCTCTAAAGCAGGCATCGCAAGATGGATTGTAAGATGTATACAAATATGTTACATTAAAGCAAAGAGAACATTAACTGTTCCTCCTAGAGCTCATTCCACAAGAAAACTAGGAGCATCTATGGCATTCTTAGGGAACATTCCCCTAGATGACATATGTAGAGCAGCAACTTGGTCTACACCACATACATTCACAAAGCACTACTGTGTTGATGTACAGGCTGCACAACAAGCCAGAGTGGGCCAAGCTGTATTAAAAACTCTATTTCAGACAGTTGCGACAGACACTGGTGACCACCGCTAGGGAGGTAACTGCTGTACAATCTATTCATAAATGTACCATCTGCAGCCCATATGCCTCGAACGGAATATGCTACTTACCAGTATGCATCTGTTCTTGGCATAGAGGGCTGCAGAGTGGTACATGCCCTCCCTGCCTCCCCGGAAACCTGTGTCTGTCCCAACATTATCTTATTTAGATACATTTACATGGGCATATCTTTATGTACTACACTACACTACTCCATCTAACCCTACTATGGCAAAACAATCTAAGGATGGAGCCGATGCCCATGCGCACTAACACCGAGAGGAGGAGTCACCTATGACGACAAAGACTTCTCCAGAAGAAAAACAAAGTGCAATCATCCGAGCCCAACACCAGATGGCGATCTATTCATAAATGTACCACTCTGCAGCCCTCTATGCCAAGAACAGATGCATACTGGTAAGTAGCATATTCCTTCTCGTCATTATGTTGCTGCTTTTGCCATACACGTGGACTCGGTACATGATGATCTCACTACCAGAGTTAGACATTTTATTAAGATCTTATGAATAAAGTACATGCCTGAACATTTCTGAACAGTTTATCGTCAGGTTTACCCTTTGCCTGTAGTTATTTTCCTTACATGTTACTGTTCTGGCCCAAACAGAATTGTGCAGTTTGGGAGACTTGCTGTAAAAATATTTGGAAAGAATGTTTAGTAAGTATTCATTTGGATATTGTTTGCCACAGGTTTGATTTGATTTTCTTGATGCTGGATCCACAAGATGAAGCTTATGACCGGCGTCTCGCCCACCACTTGGTTGCTCTTTACTACCAGACCGAGGAGCAGATGGAGGAAGAGCACATGGACATGGCGCTGCTGAAGGACTATATTGCATATGCACGGACGTACGTCACACCGAAGCTAACCGAGGAGGCTGGCCAAGCCCTGATTGAGGTAAACTTCCACAACCTTTTATTATTTTTTGAGAAGCCAGCTACAAGTGTATATAATCTGGTGCTGTTTGCACACAAGCTTCAAATAAGATATAAATGTGCTCCTTCCATTTTGATTTTTCAAAATTTTGTTCATTGCAATGTACTCGTTGCAGTCGGTGTACAATCATTGTGCATGCATTAATGTGGAGGAAGTATTGACACATTTTTTATATTGCTTCAGGGAACTTTTGGACTGGATCAGTTTAGCAGTTTTGGACTTAATTTTTACTACCTCAATTAAACTCGTGAATGTGCACAGGGTGTTAGAGTTCAGGTGGGTTTGGTGCTCTGCACTTAAGGTAGGGTATGAGACTGTTCCTGATTTAGATGTGTCCCTGGAGAAGTACTATGGGCAAAGTCAGTCATTATATGAACCCTGAATCCACAGCCTTTACCTCAAATGCTGCTGAGAGTCGCAACACATGGGTGATTGACTTTCTTGAGAGCCCTAAGCGCCATGCCTTCCTTGCCATGTAAGACTAAAAGAATTTGGCAGTAGAATGAGATACAGGGAGCTCAAATGTGGGTGAGGAAGGCCCAGGTACCTGACTTCCTGTGAATTCATAGTTGAATGATATATTAACACCTGCTTTAGTCTGCTGGGAGGTCTGCCTGTCACAGCCATTTTGTAATCTTTAGAATTCTGATAGCTTTTAGCTAAACGTTATTTGGATAAACCACAACAGCCTAGCATTTTTACAGATGGAAGAATGACATTCGGCGAGAGTGGAACATTCATTGCTGTGCTTGTGTTCCCTAGGCGTATGTAGACATGCGAAAGGTTGGCAGTGGACGAGGCATGGTCTCTGCCTACCCCCGTCAGCTGGAATCACTGATCCGCCTGGCAGAAGCTCACTCGAAAGTACGCTTTTCAAACAAAGTGGAAACAATAGATGTGGAGGAGGCAAAGCGCCTGCATCGAGAGGCTCTGAAGCAATCTGCGACTGACCCCAGAACTGGCATCGTGGACATCTCCATTCTCACCACAGGTCAGTCTGAAGGACTGTTAAATGGCCTAATAATCTAGAGCTGCATGCACTGCTGCCTTCAGAACCAAGTTTGTGCATCAAGATTATCAATTGGTATAAAACTTGTCTTTTAGGATAAAAATGGGTATTTATTCAGATTTTTAGGTCTGGCTTTTGACTGTACAGCCCTATTACTAACCATATTCATAAAATCGTTGGGGGCACCCTATAAGGTATTGGCTTGAGACTGTCCTCTGTCCTAGCTGTGACCATTGGAGCATATATCTCCACTCAAGGACTCGCTTTGGACTTCATGAAGGACTATTTTATAACTACAGCCCTCTGCCCCCTTCTGTTGGCATCCTCCCACCTATGTGCATCGCTCAAAACTCAGACCCTATTTGCTTGAGTTAATATCAGCCACTACTAGTCACTTGGGCCGCACCCTAGTTTATCTTGCATACCATGCCGCCTCATTTTGGATCCAGCCATATGCAAATCAGTGTTCATTACATTACAGCCCGAACTGCCGGTCAGGCCCTCCCTAAACTGAAACACAGGACAATCCTGGCAGGGAGCAAAATTATATTTATATATATATATATATATATATTTATATATATATCGCAGATTTTCTGAAACTTATTGTACTTTGATGGATCATCTTACTCAAATACATAATATACAATGATAAGGCCAACACTGCTAGGAGTGTATTGATGCCAGACCCATAAAAGGACATTAAATGCTGTCCTAATTTCTAGTTACTAGTTGCTAGTTACTAGTTTGGGGTCTCTATTCAGTCCATAGAATGTTTCTGAAGGGTTTGGGGAGGAATGTTGGGCTGACTTTGTGCTGCTATTATGAACCGGGGTGCAGTTAAATTAAAAAAAAAAAGTCATAAGTGATTTAGTCCTTATTGGAGATTTAAAGTTTTTAGAAGGAAAATGAGTTGCACTTGTTTGAAATGTGTAATGGCCAGCTTGCAAAGCTAAGTTTAAATAACTTGTCTGGTGGTCCTTGCTTAGCATCATGACCGTTAGATGGCACCTTGAATCATTGCCACTTGGTGTTTGTAACTTTCTCTCGTAGGAATGAGTGCAACCGCCCGAAAACGCAAAGAGGAACTAGCCCAAGCTCTGAAGAAGCTTATCCAGTCAAAGGGCAAAACGCCGGCTCTGAAATATCAGATGCTCTTTGAGGATCTCCGAGCCCAGTCTGACATGGTAAGTGGTGATGCGCATTCAGTGTTGTATGTATTGGGTGCTTGGTCATAAAGCATAGGTATTTGGAGAGGATGGTGTCTTCAAGACACTCCTGTAGACTCAACTCTCTTATTAGTACCACTGAACTAGTAGAAATACACTATGCAGCCTGCAACATGCATTTAACCAGAGACGTACGCGTGGAGGGACTTGCTCTTTAGAGTACCTGTTTGCTCCAGAGGAGTGCAAGTACTTTCCCATTAAATGTTTTGCAGCAGTGCTGAGAAGTCCGGGGATTTAAGCAGTGCAGGTACGTCGTGCTGGAAACTACCTGCCCGTTTAAAGCACTGCATATAGCAGGACTCGTCCCATTGTACAGCACAATATTCCCTTGGCAGACACGGATTTTCGGGGCATAAGTCTGGGTTGCCTTGTGTTGGCTTTTTATAATGGTATTTTCGTGCGGCTGCTTAGGTACTTTAGCTTTGTGAGGTGCAGAAAGAATTATAGTTGATGTGTTGTATCTTTTTTTTTAATTATTGTTCCTTTTCTTCCAGGCTGTGACCAAGGATATGTTCGAGGAAGCCCTGCATGCCCTGGCTGACGAGGACTACTTGACTGTAACAGGAAAGACTGTTCGATTGCTCTAAGGAGAGACATTTCAAGGCTCCCTCACTCAGTGGGGTCTCTGTACTATAGATGCTGATCTGTTTGTCTAAAACCTTGTCGCCAAAGTTGTGACGGTGACCAATCGGCTTGCATCACTGCCAGTTTTGTAAATAGCCAGGTTCTTCGTGCGTGTGAAAGATGGCAGTAAATGCTTTTTTGAAGTATATAGGTCTCCCGAATGACCACGCAACAGCAATAAAACATTTTTCTTTTGCAAAAAGTTACGTTCGTGCGATTTCAAGAGCCGCTGCTTCAGAGGACGTGAACACTGCCTCTACAACGAAGACGTGTGTACCTCTTGTGTTTCGAGCGGACTTGAACATTCTAGCTTACACTAGAGCGGTCTAAACTTACTGGACACTGCCGGCACTCAAAGGAGCCTCAAAGGGAATCCTGTGGGTGCTGATAAGAAAATTCTGGAGTGACCCATCTGGGATATCAGATAGGGGTGGGTGGAATATAGTACTGGCGGGCATGTCTGGAGCTCACTTAAAATCTTACTTTGTTTCCCTGCGTTTCTACTGCTCTGAGCCTCTGATATTTTTTATAGAACAGTTCTATGGCTGCAGTACAACTTCAGTACTGCAACACACTTCTACAGCCCTGGAAGGACACAAACTCATTTGAATTCTCCACATCGGTTTTTGAGTCACTAAACAGGCAAAATACAGGCAAATGCAGGCAGATAAATGGATCATAACGCTACATCCAAGCTCTCCGGTTGTCCCCCCACTCCACCCAATGCTGCAAATAGTTCTCACATGGGTGCATCTTGTGTTGTAAATTGCAGTGAGTACTGCAAAACCACTGGGGCTGACAGATGTTGTATAGGTGTTGCAGTGGAAGTGGTGTAAATTTTATAAGCATTCACAACCCTGATCTTTCAATAAACAGGATCTTCTCTATAACCAAGAGTTTGGGCCCATGTAAACTCAATCACTTACAATATCAGGTCCTCCGATGAACCTTTGTTAGAGCTAATAGGAACTTGATAATGAGAGACTTCAATGAAGTAAAAATGCCTAACAACCATAGTCACAATATGCAAAATGTCAACTCATTAATAAAAACAAACTTTGAATACTTATAAAGTAACCTTTGTCTAATATTTCAGAATATGAATGATCAATACACAAGTACAATAAATATCAAAAGAATCTTCATTAGTCCAATCTTACAGGTATTTTCACAATAAGAAAACAGTTCAAACAAATACATCAAAGTTCAATAACAAGTGAGTGGAGAGAAAGAGAATAAATAATTCATTGTAATATCCTTATGCAATTCAGATTTTTCATATGAACCTAGATCAATGAAATCTAATGCACAGCGTGCAATAGTCTGAAATAGCGAACCCTTCGGCTGAAAAGGTATAGCTTAAGCAACATCACCAGCCGATGAAGGGCAAAGTAATCGGGACAATCTCGGTCAGGAATTGCAAGGATAGTAGCCAGCCAGAGTAGCGGAGAATACAGCAGCAAGGTTCTCTTCTCAAAGCAACCTCTACTGCCAAGTTATTTTCTCACGGTAATAATTATACCCCAAATTGTTCACAATCCAACCCCCCCTAAAGTAACACTTTTTTACAAATCACTCAATTTCATTCCTCTAACTTATGAGGTGAAAATCAGCCTCACCAGTTCATCTGGGTTTTTTTAATTTACTTATTTATTTATTTAAACATTTGTAAAGCGCTACGAAGGCCCATGGGCATCTCGGCGCTAGTATCTGCTAAATTCAGCCCTACAGGAGGATGTAATTATTGGTCAAATAACCACGTTTTGAGTTGCTTTCGAAAGGACCACAAGGAGGGGCTGTTCTTTATGAGTAGTGGCAAGGAGTTCCAGAGCTTAGGTGCTGAAACGAGGAATCTTCTGTCACCCCAGGAGACCAGTTTGGTACGGGGTACTTCCAGCTGGAGGAGATCAGAGGACCGCAGGGACCTGGTGGGCCGGTAGGGAACAAGTTGTTGAGTGAGAAAGGCTGGTCCCTGGTTGTGCAACGCCTTATAGACGATGCACAGAGCCTTGAACTTAGTTCTGTTCCTGATGGAAAGCCAATGCAATTCTCTGATGGTGCCTGAGACTGATTGAAATTTGGGGATATCACCCAGCAGTCTGGCAGCCGCATTTTGAATGGTTTGCAGCTTATTGAGGACTCTCTCTTGGGAGTTCAAGAATAGAGCATTGCAGTAGTCCAGGGTGGATAAGACCAAGGACGTAATCAGGGTTTTGCCAGCTGAAGCAGGAAGGAAAGGGAGGATTTTTTTAATGATTCGTAGTTTGTAGAACGCGGAGGAGGCAATCTGATTTGCGTGGGGGAGAAAAGTGAGACGGTCATCGAACATGACACCTAGGTTCCTCACTTTGCTGACTGGAGTGGGGGGTGAACCCATGGACTGTGGCCACCAGCGGGAAGACCAATCTGGGGATAAGTTTCCAAAGATGACCACCTCGGACTTATCCGAGTTCAATTTAAGGCAATTGGAGGCCATCCAATTCCCTATGGCCTGCATGCCCAGATTGAAATTATCGGCCATTTTTTGGCCGTCATTTCTGATGGCCAAGACCAACTGGGTGTCGGCAGCGTAGGATGTGAGGCTCATCCCATGAGCTCAAATGGTATTGGCAAGGTCCGACACGTATATATTAAAAAGTGTCGGACTCAGGGATGAGCCTTGGGGTACTCCGCACGGCAGAGACAGGGTGGTGGACTGAAAAGGCCCTATGGTGACCACCTGAGTCCTTTCGGCAAGAAAGGACGCCAGTAGAGTCTTAGCCTTGTGCTTAATCCCCAAATCTTCGACACGGTCGATCAAAATAGCATGATCGACCGTGTCGAACGCTGCTGACAGGTCCAGCAGTATCAAGACTGCTGTGCCACCCGCATCACGAATGATCCTGATGTCTTCTGTGGCCTTGATCAGGGCCGTCTCCGTCCCATGATGTTGGCGAAAACCAAACTGGGAATCATCCAATAGATGATGGGATTCTATAAAGGCTGACAGTTGGGCATTTAGAGCCTTCTCAACAACTTTAGCCAAAATAGGCAAGTTGGCAATAGGTCGGTAGTTTTTGAGCTCGTTCCTATCTAAGTTCGGTTTTTTCAGCAGCGGCTTTAGTAATGTCTTTTTTAAATCAGAGGGGTAAACTCCTGTGTTAATCAGAGTGTTACAGATAGTAGTGATGGCTGGGAGCAGGACTTCCAAGACTGGGAGCAATACTTTAAAAGGGCAAGGATCAAGGGCAGAGCCTGATTTAATGGGTGACAAAAAATCCCTGACCTGAGTGATAGAGACCTCCTTAAACTGAGAGAGAGAAGGACCAGCTATGGGGGAACTCGCCTTCTCAGGGGCAGTGTTTAATGGCATTTTTACGCAGTTGGCAAAGACAGCATAAATGTCATTGACTTTGTTGTAAAAGTAGTTAGCCAATGCATCACAAAATAATTGGGAGGAGGGGGGTTGTAAATTAGGCAAGCAGCCGGCCAATTGTTTAGTGGTCTCAAACAAGGCTTTGTTTGAATTTTTGGATAGTTCAATTTTTTCCGAGAAGAACTTCTTCTTAGCATCTAGGATCATATTTTTGTATATGGTAACAGAGTGCTTGTATATTATTTTGGACTCTTCGGAATAGTGTCTGCGCCAGTTCCTTTCATTCCTCCGACACAACTGCTTCTGTGTCCTTAGAGTTTCCGAGAACCATGGGGCAGACTGGGATGATCTGTTTCGGGAGCTTTGTTTTAACTGGACCAAGAGAGTGGCCGCAGATGCAACCCATTCATTGTATTGGGAAATAGCTAGATTGGGATCATGTGATAGAGGCGGACTAGTTTTAATCAGAAGTGATTGTAAGCTATTGCTGTCAATATTTTTCCAATCCAGGAAGGTCTGACGGTGATTACCATTTTCCATAGCTGTTCCTAGGGCATGGTTGGTTAGCGTGGCCGTTATAACAAAGTGATCTGACCATATGGTGGGGAAAATGGCAGAGACCTGAAGGTCATTTAAATTAGAAAAAATGCCATCCAGAGTATGGCCTCCTTCATGGGTAGGGGCTTTCACTAGCTGGGAAAGTCCGAGAGTAGTTAGGCATGCCTGGAGGGCGACTGTATCACTATCTTCAAGTTTGTCGAAATGAAAATTGAAGTCTCCTAATATGGTAAATGAACCATCCAGAGCAGATACTTCCAGAATGTGACTGATGTCGGAAATAAATGCCGACCTTTGCCCTGGAGGACGGTAAAGAAGGATACCTTTGAAGTTTACCGAGGGAGTAAGTTTAATGGAAAATTGGAGAGCCTCACAAGAAAGAAGCGGTATCTCGTTAATTCTGACCGCATAGGTATCCGGAGCAATTATGGCTATCCCTCCCCCTCTCTTGCGTTGTCTATCCAGTCTGTGGATTGAAAACCCATGGGGAACAGCGATAACCAAATCCGGATCGGAAGCATTGTCCAACCAGGTCTCTGTTAAAAACAAAAAGTCTAATTGTTTATCTTCCATGAGCTCTGCTATCTCATGTCGATGTTTACCCAATGAGCGAACATTGATGAGGGCCATAGAGTAGTCACAGGGAGTTTTATTGGGCTTCCGGCGAGGAAGGTCGTGGCAGTTTGATATTGTGGTGGCACAATTCGGGCATTGGTGAGCATTTCCCACAAGATAATGCGGGTCAAATATGGAACATAGGGGATCTCGTGGAGGTCGATAGCTCCAGAGCTGGCTGGAGGTGTACGTCCCTAGTGGAGGTAGCGGGAAAAGGCCAGGGGTCATGGCCCTGGGCCCGGATCCGGTGCGGACGGGCGCAGACGGGCTTGCCTTTGGCGCGCCGTCGGCGCGCCCGCTGCGCGGACGGGACGACCCCTGGCTTAAGTACATCCTAGTAGGTGGGAGGAGGGTGGGAGGGGCTGCGAGCTCCAGCGCGAGCCTTCCCCGGCCCAAGATGGCGCCTCCAGTTACTGGGGGAAGTGACCAGCGCCTAGCAACAGCGGTGCTGTCACCCACGGAGAAATGTCCTAGCGATGTTAATCTCGCTAAGGTAGGGGCTACTGTTAAAATCACCACCTATTAAAATATGTACAGTTGTTAAAAATTGTTATTCGTAGTCAATAACTCCCAGCACTACAATTAGCGCTAGCGAGACACAATAGTGCGCAAGGTACCCCCGGCTTTCCGCCTCAAGGGTGAATTCAGCAAATATCCCAAATAGCAAGTAGACGCCCTTAAGTACCTGGGAGGGCGGGAGGGGCTGCGAGCTCCAGCGCGAGCCTTCCCCGGCCCAAGATAGCGGCTCCAGTTACTGGGGGAAGTGACCAGCGCCTAGCAACAGCGGTGCTGTGTCACCCACGGAGAAATGTCCTAGCGATGTTAATCTCGCTAAGGTAGGGGCTACTGTTAAAATCACCACCTATTAAAATATGTACAGTTGTTAAAAATTGTTATTCGTAGTCAATAACTCCCAACACTACAATTAGCGCTAGCGAGACACAATAGTGCGCAAGGGAGCGCAAGGTACCCCCGGCTTTCCGCCTCAAGGGTGAATTCAGCAAATGAAAGTTCATTGTTAAACTAATGGCGTCCTCTTTTCGAAAGCAGGAGGAAATCATTGTATTCATCATGCCTTTGCGCTCACTTGCACATCAGCTTGCAACATAGTCGACAATTATTCGTAGAAAGAAATATTTTAAGTATAGGAAGTGTAAATCCTAATGATATGGTTTACACAACTAAAGAAATAATTCAGCATGTAGAAATAATAAAGGACTGAGTACATTCTTATGTGGCCTACGTTAGGAAATAAAAATAACTTTAGCAGAGTTTGAGGCCTTCTTGGAGTAACTGTAAAATCATAGTTTCTTCTAAAGAAATAAAACATTTCAGTTAAATAATTGCAAGGAAATTAATAAGAAATGTATATTTCTAAAGACTCTTTTTTTAAATATATTTTTATTTTCCGTTTTGCACACGTTGTACATTATTGTATCATTTAACATAGTACGTCAGAACATAAATGTTATACATATACAGTACAAATTCATAACAAATCATATTCATTACAATGTATTATAGCGCCCGAACCTTCTGGGCCTATAATACAGCAAAACCGATCACCATCAAAAAATAATGTATACTGACAATGCAAACGTGTGGTGATTTAGCAAGCTCAATGTAGACCCAGTCCCTCCTTCCAGCTAGTTACGGGCTCCCATATTCTCAGACCTAACATCCTCCCTCTCCTGCATTTCCGTGCATATATGTTTTTCTCTAAATTATAGGCTGCCAACAGATTAGCCAACCATATTTGCATTGCCGGAGGATTTTTATCCAGCCAAGCCCCTAGCTATGGTTAACCTATACACTGCCATTGCGATAAACATAAATTCCATCTGCGTGTTATCAACTTCTGGACAAATCCCCAGCAGAATCCAAGTGGGAGTGAGTGTTGTTTGTATACCCAATGATCTACCCAGAAAGCCTTCTATATCTCTGATCAGCGTATGTAATTGAGGACAGGTAGCAAAAATATGAACGCTATCTGCTTCAAGAGAATTGCAGCGAGGACAGGAGATACCCGTAGTGCCACCCCACATTGCTATCCTTGCTGGGGTAAAGTACAGTGAATATAGGGTTTTATAGTGTTGAGACTGTAGGGGGGATGAACAAAGGATTGTACGGTCCAGATCCAATGATTCTCGAAACCAATCTGGTTCACCGCCCAACTTCTCAGCCCATTTGTTACAGTATTTTTCCATGTCATCAGATTTCCCTTTTACCAAATTTGCATAGAAGGATCGGATCATGCGATCTCCAGAAAGCTTTATTTCCTCCAGAATCTTATTCCTACCAAATCCGGCTGGCCCACCCCGCTTATTACTTAAAAAAACTCCTGAGCTGGAGGTATTTAAAGAAACCCCTTCTGTCAATGCCATATTTATTAGTTAATTCTACAAACTGTACCACCCCCTCTTAGTCTATCAAATCACCAATCTGTACAATCCCCATGTCCGCCCACCCTGCCATTGTTGAATCTGGAAAAACTACCGGAGGGAGTAACCTGTTCTTATACAACCTAGTGTATCTGTTGTATCTCCCTATCCTGATTTTTTTAAAAAGGCATTCCAAATCTTGATGGCCGCGCTGACCGTCTTGAACCTTGTCCTCTTAAAGTATCCAAAATCAATGCAATTTAAAAAACAATTTTCTGCTTCTGCCCCTAAGACTGCTGAATAAACTTCTGTGGAGAAGCTTGTAACTTTTTGATCATGACCACCACCTCCAATCAGTCCCTGCATATACTGTATGGCTGCTTCCCAATAATAGTCTAAAATCAGGGGCACCCCACCCTCCCCTCTCTCTCGGGAGGGAGATAAACCTATAGGCCCTTCGTGTCTTACCATGCGCCCAAATAAATTTATTCAAAATTACCTCTAATGTGTTGAACCATCTAGCTTCAAAATATAAAGGGATGGTCCTAAAAAAATAAAGAAACTTGGGCAGGATCAGCATCTTTATAACATTAGGGCAGCCCACAAGCGATAGATGCAAATTATTCATCCTCTCCAGATCTGTTTTTACCCTGGACATTAGTGGGGCCATATTATTTTCTACCATAATATCAAGATTTGCCGAGATTGCCACTCCCAGATATACTGCTGAACCAACAACCCTTGTATCGTTGCACCTAGAATATCTATTTTCCACTATCTGTGTCTTGGATCTATTCAGACTGTATCCAGAGACCTGCCCAAACAACTGAGCCTCAGTTTCCACCTCCCTAATAGCCAGTGTCGGGTTGGGTGTCAAAATGGCCACATCATCAGCGTAAGCCATAGTTTTTACCATGCAGCTATTTACCCTCATTGACGGGATCTCGGGATTCCTTTCTAGCCTACGCAGGAGCGGATCCAGATTAAGCGCAAACAGCAGGGGCGATGAAGGGCAACCTTGCCTAGTCCCCCTTAACTGCTGCAGAATGCCCTCTGTTGACCCTGATGTTAGCTGTTGGTTCTTTATATAATGTCTGTATAGCATTTATATAGCCTTCACCTATACCACTTCACCTCATAGCTAGCCATAAGTATTCCCAGGAGACCCTATCGAATGCCTTCTCCGCGTCTAGGAACAACGCTGCCATAGGGTCTCCCAGGGTACCTGCCGCATCCAACATTGTAACCACCTGCCTAACATGCTGCGTTGTGCCTTTACCGGGTATAAACCCATGTTGTGAGGGGCTTACCAAACAGTTCAAAACAACAAAAGAGTATCCAGAACTAAGATATATACAAAGCTCTAAAAGGGGGGAAAACGGTAAGACAGCCCGTCCACCACCACCCTTAAGTGCCTTATATCAGAAAGTAAACTGTGTCAAAAGAATAGTGACTTCCCAATGTGGAAAAAAGGAACCCTCAGGCACCCACACACAGTAGGTAGCCATGTTTCTTCATAAAAGTGCTACCATCTAGATACGGATGCAACTTAACCCAGGGATCCCCCATAGAATTGTGTAATACCATATCTGAGAGCGCTCTGTATGTCTTTTTTCCTCCCTAGGTACTGTCTCCCTGGTTGCGCAAATGAACTAACGGGGTCATGTAGATTAAGATCACCGAAACAAACAATTGGTTCAGGCCACTGCGCCAATTCAGCGTCCAAAAACTGAAAAACATCTGGGTCATCCTCCGTGGATCCATAAATTGTGACCAGCGTTATAATCCCTCCTTTGAAATCTAGTTCCAGTAGCACCCACCTCCCCCATTGACCCTCTTTCTTCCTTTTCACAATCACATCCTTACTTCTCCCCAGGACTGCCACCTCCCTTGTTTTGGACCCCTGCTTGGAGTTTGCTAATACTGCAAACCCTAATTGCTCCATAAGATATGCCTAAAGACTCATTTTTCTAATTAAGCCCTTAAGTATAATCTTATTTTGAATAATAATCGATAGTTTCTTGCTGTTTGAGAGAAGCATTCACGAAAAACATCTTTCAATTAGCTTTTTTAATTCTGGAGGTTTTATTTCTCTATTTACGAAGATTCTACTACACATTTAGCAAGTCTTTCTCATACTATGTTTTACATAGACCTAAAAACCCATGTTTTCATTTGTTTTCTGCACAGAAACTTAATGCAGTTTGTTTATTGATAAATGTGCTGTATTTCGCCTGCACATTTTTCGACGTTATTCTTTTAAAGTACCCATATTAATAATTTTCACACTATAAGTTATTTGTTTTGTTAATAACACTTCTGAGCAGATTTGATCAAGCAAGATCTTTTTCTCAATCATGCTCCATCATAGGCAAATAAAGGTTTAATCAACTTTAGAATTCCTGGCACCGACCCAGTCAGATATTTTTTTTAATTTCAGAGCTGGTGTCCAATCACAATATAATTTACATTAGTAGGTGAAATGATTTAAACACTTAAAATGTCTTCAACAAAAACGTACAAATCAAAGAAATTTGCGTAAGAGCTATACTTCTGCACGGTTTAAGACTTTTATAAACTTTACAAAGGAAACTAAAACAACCTTCATTTACTTTACATGAGAGCAAGAAATCACTTAATTAATTTATGTGACTTAATACACAGTGCAGCAGGCTTTCCGTGAACATTCTGTTGAACATAGTGTAGGGAGGAGACCTTCCACTCACTACCAATTATCAATCCTTGATATTCTTCTTGTTCCATGTCGTCACTTTTATTGCAGGGTTAGGTGTTTTGGTGTTTCCTTCTGCCCTTCATCTGTCTTTTAGTCTTTTATTTTAGTGTGTTGGACCAGTCTGCCATGAACCCCTTTCTGAACCAGCAGACAATTTTCAAGATGAGCTGCTGAGTAAAATAGCTACAGTTTTATCACATCAACTAATTCAAACTAACTTTCTCAGGTTTGAATCTCTAATCAACTTCTTTCATATGTATTTCAGTGTCATGAAGCAAAACAAACACTTGACATTGCTTCTCAGTTGTTTAGTTGTCTGCTGTAAACCTTGCGCTCCCTAGAGCCATTTTGTAAGAAAGGGCCTATATACAGCCTTTTTGTTTTTTTAAGCATTTCTTTATTTAATTAACAGTAAGTGGATGGCCAAGTGCCCGGTATATAAACACTCTATGCACCTAAACCAAACTACAACGGGGCAAATCCACCCACCTCAATGCGGTAAAGGTGTGTGTTTGCGTTTGCTTGCGGCGCAGCGATGTCACACAGAAAGCACCAAAGGTCATCCGATGGGCTTAGATGGCAATGCCTCAGTAGTAGGAATATACATCACGTTGTGCCTCGGCCACGGGGGTAGTCCGTGGTCAGCAACTCTATAGTGTCTTATTTTTTTCTGCCATATAACTTATCTCCTTTCGGGCTTCTCCCCACCCCTTGTTAACAGTTTCAGCTTAGTTGCATCTTCCTCTTTCCAAGGGGCTAGAGATATTATTTCTGAATGTATGCATGCCCACCCCCTGGAAGGAGGACCCAAATGCCAATATTGAACCTTCAGCATTGTTTGTTTAGGTCATGCCTCATAGATTAGAACCCCATGCCTCTTCAGATCTTAGACAGAAAATGTTTAGCTTTCTGGAATGGATTTTTCGATGCTGCTGTCTGATGATGTACCACTACATTCAAATCTTGGACAATATCACTTTTCTCGGACCCAAGAGTTTTGCTGGATCCAATCTGTCCGTGTCCATAAATAGCTGTCCTCTTTGCCCCGCCCCACCCCAGGTGTATGAACCAATCCAGATTGGTTTCTTTATCAGCCCATTCTCCGTGAGGCTGCCCTTTCTCCACTACATGCATGGAGACAATTCAGTTTTGTGTTAGTTTAGTACTTCTGTGTCATACTCGTAAATGACATACCAGTCTTGTTCTGTCACCTCATTGCCTGTCATTGGAGAATGTACAGGTCTAAGATGGTAATGGCTGCCCAAAAAATTGCTTGTCTCGCATGTTTTGTATGCATTGGATGTGCACCTGCCCACTTTCATTTTTCTTTCGCTTGAGTATCATGTTTTACTTCTCTTGTAAAACGTATTCTAAAGCAGCAGGTGACACATTGGGCAGCTGTAAGCCAGGCTTGCGTAAGGCCTTTTGTGTAACCTTTGATGTGGCTCTTACTGAGGTGTGTAATATCCGAAAGCATGGGTAACTGGTGTTCTGATTCTCCTGTATGGCTTTAAAGGACCTACTGGACAGCTTTCATGTATGGCAAAGCAGCTCAAGCCAACTAACCTACATCTCCTGATCAATTTTAGTTTCTTTTCCTGTTCCAAGTATTGTGGTGTTCACCCAGTATTAGTCACACTCAGATCTACCTTACCCTCAAAAGGAAATGTGCCCTTTTCCGAGAAGAGTAACTGGCAGGTATCTTGCCTCTCTAGTGAGTTATGATCTGCTAGATGCAGAGTGTGGAGTCCAACCTAGCTCAATGAGAAGTATTTTACTATTATGATCTATTATCTACATTTGCCTACAAACTGTGTATCAGAATGATAATTATAATTGTAAAACACTCAGAAGATATGAAAATTTGGGTCAATGTTAGGTAAACCTTGATCATGTTTCAACACAGACCTCCTATCCTCTATGTAGTCCCTACCTATTTTGTTTGAATATTGTCAGCCATTTGCATTAGTTTACTTGGCCTTCAGCAACGATTCCAATATGTCCAACTGTTCCCTGGCACTGGTATCCTTTTTACCAATATTGTCTTAAGAAGTCACCTTGTTCTTTGCTCCTGCTTTGCTACATAAGTGCGCGAATGGTGCCTGTTTACAGGAGCCCAGGAAAGCTAATGCTACTTCTTCCTTCTAAGACTGATCTCCCCCGCAGTTACAACATGCTGTGGTAAGTAATTATGCCAAATATAGTGTAAAAAAAGCATCTGTTGGAGTATCCACACACAGGTAACGCCAGATACAACTGAAATAGAATCCATAAGTGAACTTGAAATGCAGAGTAAGAATATACAACAAAGGACCAAGTACATAGCAGGTTAGGAGAGGTTAAGAACACAGTAAGTGACTGCAATCCTAGTGAAAGCAATGTTACTATCAACCTAGCTGACTAGGCTCAATCTGCGCCGGCACGCGTCGTTTTGCTGCCGTGTTGTGGACTCTTCTCTGGAAGCCTCTGGAGAGAGTTCAGCGTCGCCCTCACGCCTTGCAACGCCGGAGGTATTCTTGCAAGTGCCCCCTTGGAATTTATGGAGCCTCCTCAGGAGCTTCCGGGTCCGGCAGGCTCTTCGCCTCCCCAGGAGCCCCATCAAGATCCTCATTCTTCAATGGGGCTCCCTTTACTGGGGCATTGGTCTCACTCTGTGTCTTGGGGGAGGGGGGGTGGGGGTCAGCTTATAACCCTCCCCCACTGATAAGCTGTTGTCCCCTCTGCCGAGGGTTACCGAGGCTAGTGCAGCTTTTCTGAGAGTGGTCTCCTTGGCCATTTGCATTTTGAACATGCAACCCGCTTCTGCCCCCTTGTCTGTGGACCCCTTGCTTAAGGTCCTTCACTGTGGGTCCAGGAATGTGGAGCTGCTTCTCCCCTTTGAGGGTTCCCTTTATGATGCCCTTTTGGATACCTGGGTTCAGCCTGCTTCAGGGGTTCGGTGGCTCGTTCAGTTTTACACCGCCACCGTCCAGCTCCACATGATCCGGTCTTTGTGCATCCTGATGCGCGGGGATTTGTTTTACAGACTGCCTTTCCCTTCCTGCCCCCACTGATGCTTCCTCCCTCTCGGGAGTCCAGATGATTTGAGTCATGGGGTAGGAACATCTTTGTGTCCACTAGTGCAGCCCTGTGGTCTTTTAATACAGTGTGTGTTTTAGCTCGGGCTACATCTGCCCTGTGGGACTCTGTGAAGTCTTTGCTTTCTGCCACCTCGTGTCGACCTTCATCTCATTAGGGATGGCCGTGACCTTGCCGAATTTACAACCTGCTCGGCTTTGGATACCGTGGATTCTTTAGGCTGGGCTATGGCTGGTTCTGTTGCCTTAAGGTGTCATGCTTGGTTGCAAGATAGTGTCTTTCCTGAAAATATCCGGGAGCGACTTGTTGACCTACCCTTTGATGGGGTTTTGCCGTTTGCTACTCAGTCCGAATCGGCAGTTCACCTGCTCCTTGTGGGCTTTCGTCCTCCCACTTAGGTCTTCTTAGGCCTGTCTTCCATGGTGGTACTTTTAATTTAGCATCCTTTAGATGCACCCTGTGTTAATATGAGCAGTAAGCCTTACGTCTTTTTCTGTGGTCAAGGGTAATTACCCTTTTATTGGCATCCTTGAGTGTGTTTTGCTTTGAGCTAACTGTTGGCCTGCTGTGGCAGCGTTCCACAGGTTGCTGTGTCGGGTCCTCTGACTGTGGTATTGAGCCAGTGGCTCAGCTCGGTAATGTCAAAGGGCTCGGAACTCATGTTCCCGGGTTCGGTTCGTCACTGCGCTCTTTTGGTTTCGCTTTATTGTCCTAAAGTGTTCGCCGATGTTGGGCTGTGCATACTCCATGTGGGGGTACTTGTATGCTATTATATAGCTCTGCTTCACTCACCTTGGAGAACCTGTGGGCTCCATGCGTCGCTTAGTGGTCCGTTGTACGGTGCTCTCTGTTTTTCCCTGGTGCCATCTTCTATGTTATGTTATATGTGCATGAATAGCGCACGGCTGCCCCAGCAAAGGGGCGTCCCTGCGCTTACTGTATGGAAAGTGGACAGAGGATGGAAGGTGGGGGGAGGAAATTGTTTAACAGAAGAGGTGTGTTTTTATTGCTTTCCTAAAGGTCAATAGATCTTGTATCCCTCGGATCTGGTCTGGGAGGCCATTCCAGAGTTTAGCGGCCAAGTATTTGAAAGAACGGCCACCCATCCTGGATAGTTTGATACGGGGTACAGTTGCGAGATTTTGTCCTTCTGAGCGTAGGGCGCGCCGAGGGACGTAGGTTGACAAGAGTGGGCAGAGCATGGGGGGGGAGGCCATTTTTAGGATTTTAAAAGCTAAGCATAGCGTTTTGAAGTGGATCCTTTTCTCCATTGGGAGCCAGTGGAGTTTGATAAGGACGCTAGCCACAGACATGTGGCGAGGGAGACCTACCAGAGCCCTGCCGGCAGCGTTCTGGACTCGCTGGTGTCTAGCCTTTTCTGCTACGTTCGCCCCTAGCAAAAGGGAGCTGGCGTAGTCCAGCCTGGAGAGGATGGCTGCTTGGACTATCGTCTGACGAGTTTGGTTGTCAAAGAATCCTAGGATGGGTCTAAGGTTCCGTAAAATGCCGAAGCAGGTTGCTGCCACTATTTTAGTATGGTGAGTGAATTTGAGGGCAGAGTCTACCCAGACTCCTAGGTTTTTGACACAGTCCTTGGGTTCAGGTGGTTGTCCCTGGTTTTCTGGCCACCAGTTGTTCCCCCAAGTGTTTGTCTTTTTCCCCACCAACAACACCTCTGTTTTACCGGCGTTGAGCTGGAGGTAGTTCGCTGTCATCCATTCTGTGATGTCAACGAGAGTTTGTTGGAATTTTTGGGCGCTATGCCCACTTTCATCGTTTAGTGCCACCACCAGCTGCGTGTCATCAGCGTAGGATACAAGAGACATTCTGTCTCTCCTCGCTACCTCTGCCAGGGGCTGGACATATACATTGAACAGGGTGGGGCTAAGAGCTGACCCCTGGGGCACGCCCTGTTCAATGGGGCATTCCCTGGAGAGGTAGGGGTGTGTGGAGAAAGAAAGTCTCTAAACCAGTCGAGGGCGAGTCCTGATATCCCAACCTCTTTTAGCCTGAACAGCAGAACCTCGTGTGACACCGTGTCGAAGGCAGCACTGAGATCAAGTAGAATCAGTGCTGCCGTTCCACCAGAGTCTAAAATGGTACGGAGGTGTTCTGTCACACTTAGTAGGGCTGTCTCTGTGCTGTGTCCAGCCCGGAAGTCATGTTGTGACCAATCTAAGATGTTGTTAGATGACAGGTATTTGGTCAGGATGGTATACGCCATGGGTTATCCTGCCTGTTCCACCTCCTTGTGGGGTTTCATGTTCTCCTCTTCTAAAGCGGCCCGCCTGCCTTTACTGTACTAAGGATGATCCTGTATGGACATGTTTCATGGTCCTAGCTAGTTCTGTTTGTACATATTTATATGTTTATACATTTATGTATAAATGCTGGTTGCCATGGTATTCTTCCTCCGTTGCCACCTCTTTTTGGCGCTGCGCGGTCTGGACCAATATCTCCATTTGCAGGGGAGCTTTTCTGAGCTTTTGCAAGATGCCCATAAGTTTTTTTTCCTTGCTTCTACTTATTGGGGTGATTCCCATTTTGACAAACTGCTCCCATATTGGGGTTGGACACTGTACTTGTTCCTTTCTGGAATGGTTGGTCTTGGATTCTGAGACTCTTTCCCCGATTCTTTACCTTGGTGTTTTTTGTGGCCACTTCCTTAGTATTCCCCCCTTCCCACATTATCACCCTACTATTGTAAAGCTACACCTGCGGGACAACCCTTCTGCTGGCAGTGGTCCTTGGCTACTCCCTGCAGGCTTGTATTTGTGGGCTGTTTCTCACTTTGGCGTCATACTGCCTGGTCAGTCACTCATGATTTATTGTGTACACCACTTTGAGGTCTCTATGGCCGCTTGCCTGCTGCATGTCTCTATGGTGCCTGGCTTTATATTGCTGTTGCTCGCCCCTGTTTCCCCTTTTTGGGGTGGGGTGTGAACTTAGCGTGTTTCTTGTCCTGCCTGTTATTCTGAACGCATTGCTCAGTTTGTAGCTCTTGCCTTTGGGCTCTTGGCACCAGCTCCTTCAGCCTTCCTTCTATTGGCTAGTCTGTTAGGCTCTGGTTGCATCTATTTAGGTTATTTTCAACCTTGGTCGATGTACTCATGGTGTGCTGTTTAGCGGAGAGTGTTCCCCTCTCTCTCGTTCTGGTATATGGATCATGCCGTTCTACCTGTCATTTTTATATGGGTATGGTGTTGCGCCATTCTGGTGTTTTTAGGATGTCGGCCATCCTTTTATTGCTGCTCTTCTGAGTTGCTTGGGTTGCTGTCTGGCTGTTCCGCCACAGCCTTCCCTGTTATCCGTCACTCTGTTGCCGGATCACAGGCTTGGCGCTTTCTGTTCTCTCGCAGACCCACCTCCCCTTTGGGTAGAGCTGTGGTATCTATTTTAAGTTAAGGAATTTGCGGCTAGATGTCTATCAGATGTATGAGTTACTTACCTTCGGTAACGATGTAGCTGATAGAGACGTTGTCTAGCCTCAAATTCCTTAACACCCACCCAGCCTCCCTGTTCTGTGAGGACTTTGCCAAGTGAGGTTCTCCACTGGCCTCTTTCAGTTGCCATTGATTTTTAGGTCTCGCCTATTATATCCCGCAGGGATTAATAGGCGAGTATATAGTAAGCGAAACAAAGTCTTGACGAAGCGCGGATTACGTCCAGGGCATGTGATCCAGTCGTGTGAGACGCGCGTGCACGTCAAACCCATCAGCCTCGCACCAGACTTCAATGGAATGCCTCCCAAGCTGCTCCCCCACCATCCCACAAAGCAAGCCAAGAACATCAAAGCGACCAGCCGCTTTGAGTCCATTTGCCACCATCCACTTCACGCGCTCCGCAGGTCATAAACAGGACCAGCTGCTCGTGAATCGGGATGCTGGCATGGTTGCCCAGCCCACCTCACAGCGCTGCCTTTCCTCTGCCGGCAACTTGTCACCCTTTTCTTTTAGTGCTTATCCGCTTATCCTCTTCTCCCCCGCCTCCCCCCCCCCCCCACACACCTATAAAGTGCTAGTGCCAGGAACCTCTGTGCTTATAGTGCGCTCTACCAATCTGCATGACCTGCATTATAACAAAAAGTTAAGAGTGCAAATGTAATAATCTGGACTGTGGGTAATTAGGATGTATTCCTTAATGTTTTTATCTTGTTTACCCAATTTCTGACGGCGACCAACCCTATGCTTCTTGGCCCCTTCTCAAAAAGTGACAGACCAGCCTCAAATGCTGCGTCCTACGCTAACGCATCATTGTACGTGGTTTTTCCAGCCAATCAGTTTGGCAGAGTTGTCTTTTTCGCGCCTTGCTCTCTAAGACTTCCTTGTTGGGTGACGCAGTCCCGTGCAGAGGCCCCCCCAATCGGAACGGCACTTATCAGTAATACATGTTCCTGCACCAGACGGGCCAGAGCTTCAGAACCGCCTCGCAATAGTTTGGGCGGCCTGACTCCGCTCCCACATCTTTTAAAATCTATAAATATATTTGAAAGGACACATAACCTTTAGGCGGTGGCTGTTAATTTAATCCCGCAGCGGCTCTGTGCCATGCTCACATGCCACATCAACTGTGCAGAAACGTGGGAATTACAAAGCTCTTTGCGGCTGTTGTGATACTTCATCAACTTCTCCATTCCTCACCCTGCATGCCTTAGAAAATTGGTGCCACTGTGTGTCTTTCCCCTAAACCATAATAATCCAAACATTCTGGCCAAAATGCATGTAAATGAGACCCAGGTGAAATGTTGTTTACCCTGGCGTAATCTCGTGTAATTGCTGGCATGTTGCGTTATGCTTGTTAGGCAAAATGCCTGAGATTCCTCAACGTTGCATAACTGAAATGTAGGGGTAAAAATACCAATGAAGGAGTGTGGGAACAACACAAATTAACAGAACACGAGTTGATGCACGATTGTGCAGCATTATTCTAGCGCAAAATGCAACCTCATGCCCAAATGGATGCAAAAACTAATTTCACACCCATCGTGGGGATAAATTCCCACTAACAAATATTGCAAAATGCCGACTGGCATTCTATGTATTTTTGTGTAAATCGTTTGTCATTTTGTGTAATTTCCACAAAGCAAATTACGCAACTCTCACCCAGGCCTAATGTGAATCTAGGTAACCGCAATGAGAATATGGGATAATTAAGGTGGTTTTTATTTCCCTTGCCATTTAGAGAAAAGCTTTTCATTAGCCGAGACCTTTTAATTGTACAAAAATTATTTCTTTAGTATGCTCACTTGTAGGGGCTTTCAGCAAGCCCTCTTCATCCATTGGTCTGTTACTGTGTCTGTCACATTTTCTTCCACCCACTACAGCATGAGGCCATCGGTCAGCCCACATCTGACTTTGGCTAACTTCATTATGTGTGGCTGCAGTCAGCCCTTTCACAAGGAGCACACACAAAAGGTAGTTCCTTTCAGTGTCGAGGACTACTGTGGCAATGAGTGCCTTTTGAGTCCCAAAAATAGTTAGCCAGTGTTTTCTTTTAAATTCACGAGGGCCCAGTAGCTTTCCCAACTGAACCAAACAAGCATTGACAAAGTCAGAAGTCTGGCAGCCAACACCAGACTTTGCCAATGCTTGTTTTTCTACTGGTAGGGTGCTTTGTCTCTGTTTTCCTTTTAATTGTGTTGTTTTTGTGACTCTTGGCTCCCGTTGGTCAAACTACTTCTGCATCTGCGTTATGTGTTTGCGAATCTGTGGCACCACTCAGCGCCACAGCACCACAGAATCACTCAGCGCCACAGAATCACTCAGCACCCCTCAAGGCCACATCACCCCTCAACGCCACAGCAGTATCGCCACAGAATCACTCAGCACCCCTCAACGCCACAGCACCCCTCAACGCCACAGCACCACTCAGCACCACTCAGCGCCACAGCACCACTGAAGGCCACAGCATCACTCAGCACCACTGAAGGCCACAGCATCACTCAGCGCAACCATTCAACAACTGGTTGTAATATGTTCTCTCAATGTTTCAAACTTTATTACAAATGTCACAAAAAGAGGTTAATATTTCACTTCGGTTCTTGGATTTTCATCACAATAAAATACGCTGAACATAATCTTCCCAAAAGTTATTTACAAAAGTTTAAGCTATTGCCATTATAAATTACATTAACTTTTATTTAAGTATTAATTATTAAAAAAAATATAAGCCATTGTTATTTGTAATATTAATACATCTAAGTCATGTAAATACAACACATATTGCTTTACAAATGCTATAGGTGTCACGTTTGCGAAAGTTAAAACTATTGGCATTGTAAATGACAAAGCTATTAATTTTGCTATTTTCAAAACCAACACATAAATAAAAAAAATGTCATTTACAATACCAATAGCTCAAACTTTCCTAATGCGAGACCTATTTCATTGCATTGCAAATGCTTGTTTCTCTCACTGGTGCTCACATTGTTGCGTCCCTTTGAGAATTGCCATACTACAGCTGACTCCCTCCAAGGGGGTTCTTTCCTGTAAAATGGTGCCTTTTGATTCCCCTTCACCAGGAGATGCATTTTCTTTTTTTTTTTTTTTTTTTTTTCTTTCTTCTCCTGCTCCCTTCCCTCCCTCCTGCTCTTGCTAGTGACTCAGGATTTTGTTCTTCTTGAAGTAGTCTTCTTTGGGGATCTGTTCACCTCTGTTTCAGTCCTCCATTTCTATTGGGGCAGTGCTAGTAATTTTTTTTTTACCTTCCTGCAGTGGACTGTTGCTTTCTCTGTGCTCCGTTCTTGCTGAACGACAGTTCTGCATGGTATTGGCAGTCTATTTCGGTCTGTGATATTCTTCCCTTGTTCTCAGGAATGGATCTTTCTCACAGCTTTTTCACTTATATGTAGGCAGTGTCTGATTCTGTCTCTTTACGATGGTGTCTTCCACCATCCTCCTCCTCCTTTATTCACAGATTTGTCATCCCTTGCACACTGTTACAATACTTTCAAAGTTTTTGTTGGTGGCTCTGCGTTGTGCCATGGAAAAGTTTCGCAGAAGAAAACTGACGTCAGTGAGCTGGGAGGGACTTATATGACCTCACTGACGTCACTTATGTGGATGACATCAGGGCGGGGTCGTGTGGCGCGGTCACCTTGCGTGCAGAGGTGCTGCTGCAGCAAACATTTTCCGGATCCAGTCTGACGCCTGGGGATAATTCTAAGTTAAGGAATCTGTGGCAAGACAATGTCTCTACCAGATACATTGTTACCAAAGGTAAGTAACTCCTACTTCTTGACAGACTAGATCATACAAGCAATGGTAGCACTACCATAAGAGAATATTAGTCCACTTTTCTAAGCCCCTGCCTATTACATCAATTTATTGTATAGAGGAGTGATGTTTAAATGCAACTAAAGGCCTGTCTTGCATATAACATGAATTGCCCTATGAAATTCCTGCCACACTGCAGTATTGCAATTTTTGACAAGCTTAACACTTGCTAAACTCTAACATGAATCCCCTTCTTTCGTTTGGCTTGGTGTTGGCCAAGACCATCCGATAAAAAAAAATATATATATATATATATATATATATATATATATATGTATATATGTACAATATACTCATTTAAACGGGCTTACAGTCAGCTTTCTTCATTCATTGGCCTATTGGTGTCACTCTTAACATTTTCCTTCTGCCCACTACAGCATGGGGTAGGACGACAGCCCACTTCAGGCACTGGATAACTTCACTTTGAGTGACTACACTGTTCTCTTTCACAAGCAGCACACAAACTAGTTCCCTTCTGAGCCAATGTTTTTGTTTAATGTATTCCTATAACAAATAAAGTCTGTCAGCAGGATGCTTTATATCTGATGTGAGCACAGGCCATGTTCACGCTTTTATCAGTTCTTGGCTCCTATCAGTGCTGTAGTAAATTCCTTTTGGGACAGTCCTTAGTTTATCTGTTGTCCTCTGATAAATAAAGGACACTCCCAACTGGAATTTCACAGCACAACAGGTTTTGTCCATTTGAAGATGTTATTAAACGCTTCAATATGATAGATTTTAATTTATAGGTGGACAGTTCTTCAGAACATGTTTATTCTGGATTCATTTCACAATTAGTTCTTTAATAAAAATAATTGTCCCCAAGAAGAAAGTCTTGATCATGTTGACGTTGCAACATCATTGTTTTTTATAACTTTCATTCCTCCTTTACTTTTTTATTGATTCCTTCTTGCCCTTTTCCTTCATTTTTCATTACTTTTTCTTTCGCCAGTTTCCTTTCTTGCTTTCCTTTTTATTCCTTTCTTTCTTACTCTTTTCGTTCATTCCTTCTTTCTTACTCTTTTCTTTGTTTCTTTCCTTTTTCTTTCATTCCTTTCCTTCCTTTCCTTTTTATTTCTTTTTCCCTTGTTCATTTCTTCTTTTTCCTTGTTTATTTCTTTTATTTACCACTTCCCTTCATTCCCCCTTTCTTGCATTCTTTCTATCCTTCTTTCTTGTGTTCCTCTATCGTAGGCAAGTTGCTGCCAGCCAAAGGCATAACTGTTGGCTTTTTTTTAGGTCTGTGTTAGCCAAGACCTTTTGATTTTACTAAAATTTTGCATATGACCGTTACTTATAGGGATTTTCAGCCACACTTCATCCATTTGTCTGGTGGCATTCACATTTTTCTTCAGCCCACTCAAGTATGCATCAAGAGGCAACACACGACTATATTCAGCCATTAGCCGACTTCCCCCATGGATTATGGCTTGGTGCTCTTTCACAATGAGCCACCTCGACACACAAAGTTCCCTTCAGTGCCAGGGACTACTGTGTGCTTTTGACACAACATTTTTGCCTTTGGTCAATGTTTTTTTTTTTATATTGCGAAACTCCCAGTAGCTTTCCAAACAAAGTTTTGCTAAATCCATGATAAAACAAATGTTTCCAAAAGACTGCCAGATCTATTTTCTTTTCCAATGCTTGTTCTGTAAAGGGGCTAATAGCTCTCTGACTGCCACATTAAAGACGTGTAGCTTGTCTCAAAAGCTGTGTGGTGATAACTTTGTACGGTCCGATCCAAGCCTGGCTCGCTAAAAGTGTGAAATAGCTGACCAATATGCCATCACCTTCTACTACCCTATTTGAATGCACAGGAGATGAATTGTCACCTGCAACTGAGTGTGCTGTTCAAGTTCTGGAAGCACCGTAACCCTTCTTAACCTTGGCAGATAATTAAGATATTTGTGGCCCGTCTTTTCCAACAGTTTGACGTAGCAGAGTTCTCTGGGAGAAGGAATCATCTGTTGGTCCGCATCAGCAGCCTTTGGGCCCACCCACAAAATAGTGACTTATTTTAAGCGGTCTTCTGTAGTCACCCCTTTGGGGACTGGCTGGTTTGAAAATTGCTGCTCAGTCCAGCGTGCTACCCTTTGATGCCTCACTGGTTGAGGGGGTAGAACGCCCTGTGCCTAAGCTGGCGTTGAATGTTTGTCACAGTTTTCCCAATGCTTTGCCTTCTTTTACTCTTTCGTCCGGGTGGGTGTACAGGAGACATTTTGTACTCTGCCCTTGCTCCTGGCCTCTGGCCCCTAATGCATGCTTTGCAAACTGGACGTCCACATTTTTCCCTGCATTAGTGGAGTGTCTAGTGAGAGGACACCATTGTTGTATTGCGTTTTAGGACCCTAGTGTAATTTTCCCGATTCATGTCCTTATATAGGTAAAAATTATCGTATCCTTATATAGGCATAGAAATTATAACCATATTAAGACATAGCTCAAGTAGGCCTAATACGGCTTGGCTACTTCCACTAGTTCTGAAAATTTACAAAGATTTCTTGGAATAACCTGCCTTCAGCAGTCAGGGACTTCCCCCTGCAGGAATATTAATTTATCCAAGAAATCATGGAGTTTTCAGAGAATTAAGTCTCTAATGACGTTATTATGTCCACTCTTACGTCAAACTCGACACCTTCAAGGTATAAATATGTCCGCACTTGTCCAAACAAACACACAGTGGTTTGGAGCAGTTTGACTATGTACTTGCCCGAGGCGCTGAAGAACCGGGTTATTTAAGACCCGGCAGCGCCAGGGGCACGTCCAAAGTCTTCGGGTTCACCTGTCTTAGAATGCAGAGACATGGGACTCTTCTTGGTTACGTCAAAGATTGAATTTATTGACTGCAGCCAGCAACAGAAGTCCTAGAAATCTTCACGGTATGAGTTCTCAGGAGACTGCTCAATTTTACAAAGCAAGTCCTCCCTTTTTATGCCAAAAATCACATTCCAGACAAATACCTTACATTTACGAACTGTCCAATCACATGTATCCACACCAAAAGTATCGCATGACGGTAAAACCCACTTTTCAGTTGTCCGGCCTATAATCAATCATCGGACAAACCCAACATTCTTCCTTAGACAGGCCGAACGAACCCATAATAAGAAAGGCCACAACCCATATCATAAATAGACCATAAAGAAAGAAACAGAAACAGGTGGGAGTAGGATAAGACATATTTGTGTGTAGTAAAACTTTACGATGTCCTGCGCTCTGATCCTCAATCTTGATCAGCTACTGGGCAAGGAACTGGCCTAACAAGGTCAGCTTCAGGCAACAGGGTCAGTTCACTCAGGTCATTCAGAAGTCAGCTAAAGTGTACGTGTACTAAAGACTCGTTCGGCCCCAGTCATCGGCCTATGTGAGGGCAACCACAAAATGACTGCCATACACAAAATGGAAACCAAGGTTTAGAATGGAATCTTCAAATACACTGCGAATCCTTGTGTGTAACGTGGCGCAATCACTCGTACTTGCCGAACTCGTCGGTTACGGTTCCTTGTTACCCAAATCGTAACGGAACCATGATATTTTAAAACACGGGTTCAGAATTCACGGAACCGCAGACCCTCCTTTTGCCCTTACATAGGCAATTACTCAGTCTATATCAGAGTCAATGTCAATTCTCATCAGATCACCAAGGTGCTGTTGAAGCATTATCTTGTTCCTCTGTGTATCTCTTGAGGCAGGCGGTCCCCTGACACACACAGTAGCACAAAGGCCACATATGGCAGGACCGCACTGTATACAAAGACAACACGAGAAAAGAACCGCTAGAGCCGTACCAATGACCATCAGAATCTTCCATCCCCAAGTGGATAACAGTCCCCAAAACCATCCTGTCAACGACCAATCTCCTTTGTCCACATGTATAGACTCTGAGATCTTATGTAACCTGGAAATGGCCTTGTATACTGTCGGAGCATTATCTGGAATAAAAATGCAGCAACTCGATTGGATCACTTTACATATTCCACCGCGATCTGCAAGTATGACATCTAAAACCATACGGTTCTGTAACGTCATAAGACGATCAGCTTGAAGCTCAGCAGTCAAGTTACTAAGGGCACCGGCAGTTTCATTTACGGTGGACTCAACCACTCTTGTCAATTGGCGTATGTTCCTACTGTTAACCATAGGTCCCCAAAACGGCAGGAAACCCTTAAAGAAGTCTCCCACTTCTTGTTCAGCGGTATCTTCCTTATCGAAGGCACCTCTAACAACTCTCGTTCTGTGGTAATCTGCAGCAGCAGTGTACGTAGGGGGCAGCAAATACGCCACATAACATGTGCCCGAAAAATCAGGGGACAACCATGTATATGCTCTTTTGAAGCAGACAAAATACGTGCCCTTCGCTGCTAAAAACGGTGGGGAAGATTGAGACGCAAAAACGTACGTCTGAGTATATTCACTCTTCCCTAACTGAGCTTTCGGATTCTTGCCATTACCTTGCAAGCAAAAATGACCTCGGTGGGGTACGATCCAAATCGGAGGTGACCTCTTCCGTCTCTGCTTCTCACCCAGACTAATACTATATCCGGTTGCATTCCAACCAACATATGCTAGTAACTCATCCTTGGGAATAGTCCTATACGTTTCGATATCTCTACTCATATTCGTAATTCACTTCACCAAGGCTTTATTACTTGAGTTATCTCTCATGGGACGCAGGGGATAGACTTCTATGGCATAAATAAACATCATTTGGAAAGCCCATAAAGACCCATTCTGACTAAAAGGTAAAACCAGATAGGGAATACCTCTATCCGTAGTGAACGGCATAAGACCACACACCCAACAATTAGTGGTGTTCACTACCAACTGGTGTTGATGCAGAAGCTGTACAAAAGAATTATTCACAAATTCCGACCTTCTAATCTGCTCGTGTTCAGGTAAGATATGAAAAGAATGCAAAGAAGTAATAGTAGGAAAAGACATAGGTTGGGAGGTGGGTGCAGAAGTCAATTGGGTAGTGAAAACAATCCAACCCACCAATGCTAACGTCATACTTAAAAACATCAGAACACATGTTATCAGAAAACATTTGCTATGCATTAATTTACGCAGTTTCATTTTAAAGCTCATTTCCTCGGCAGCTCTCTCCATCACAACAAACTCCATCCTCTAACCGTGCTATTCGCGGCAGTTGGTTTTCTTCCGCTAAGGAATGCGTCTGTCAGTCCAGGGAATGCCCTGAGACCAACCAGAACCGTCGACCTTGTGTCTACACGGCTGCAATCCCAAGTCTTTACACCGCGACCCTACAGCTGAGCTCGGATGGCAGCTCGAAAAAGAAAAATGGGCCAAAATAGTTTCCTGGATGAGAGAGCGCAGTTCTCCAAAAAATAAAAGGAAAAAATTATGCTTTTATTTGTCCATTGTTTCTCGGTCGTAAATTATAACGGCCTTTACCAGGCACTGTCTGATCTTTAAACAGAAGTTCAGGCTCAGTGGTGTCCAATCTCAGATGCGGAAGTACAGCTGCTTGCAAAATGACGTCGTCCTCTCGTTCAGACTTTGTCCATACTAGATGTGCATCGCTAAACGGCATGAACTTCGGCACCCGTTCTGTCTCTGAGTCACCAATACCTTCACGGATCCACTGGTCGTACGGCAGAGGTAAAGGCACCCTCTTACAATGTACGCCGTGGATCCAATTTTTCTTCCCGAAGACCTTCACCGAGGTTCTTGTCGACAGGAGCACCTGGTGGGGGCCGGTCCAGCGGGGCTGCTCGTTTTTGGTCCGCTGAAAGTTTTTCACGAGGACCCAGTCACCGGGATTGATGGTGTGACCTGGGTCCACAGAGGCTGGCGATAGGTTATCGTGAACCTGTTGATGCAAGACACGCAATTTAGCCGTTAGGTCATACAAATAGTCCACCAACACAGGATACTCGATGTCACTAAACTTCACTGGCCTCGGCACTCCCCACACATTCGCCGGGCGTCCAAAGACAATCTCATAAGGACTAAGTCGGATTCGGGAATGTACTGTAGTTCTAGTTGACAAAAGTGCCAACGGCAAAGCATCGGGCCATTGGAGACCAGAACTCGCCTGAATTTTGGCTAACTTTAGCTTCAAAGTGCAATTGTAACATTCTACTAATCCAGGTGATTGGGGATGATTTGCAGCATGAAATTTCTGTCGTATTCCCAAACCCTCACACACTCTCTTCATGATCTTCCCCACGAACTCACTTCCATTATCACTCCACACCATCCTTGGCAACCCAAACCTACGGAAATATTCTTTGAGCAAGACTTTAGCTGTGGACGAGGCAGTATTGTCTTTTAGGGGATATACCTCTACCCATCTAGAAAAGGCGCAAACAACTACAAGGACGTATTTCAAGTTGTTACATCTCTCCATGTGGATAAAATCCAATTGCAGAACCTCGAACGGATACGTCGGAGGTGCAAAGTGACCAGCTGGAGTTGGAGTTACCTTACCTGGATTATACATCAAACACACCATACAATTCTTGACCACATTCTCAGCACATTTAGGAATCCCAGCATTCTGCCATACTGGGGCCAACAACTTACAAATTCCTTTTGCACTAATGTGAGACAACCCATGTGCCATCGTAACCACCGCAAGCACATACGCATCCGGCAACATCCATCTTTGGTGTTCTGATAACTCAACCCAACAACCAGTCGAATCCAATCTACCCGTAGTTTCTCTCCACACACTCTTTTCATTTTCAATGGCTTCAGCCTGGATTGATTTCACACTCTCAATCGTATCTTCACACATTCCAGTTGCACCAATCCATCTCGCAGGGCCTGCAACATACATTCGACTCATCACATTTTTCGCTGTTTGTTTCGCAACTTCATCCGCAAATGCATTACCACGACCAACATCATCCGTAACCTTCCGATGAGCACTACACTTCACAATCGCAACTTGCTTCGGCAAAGTAAGTGACTCCAGAAGCTCATTCACCAACTGCCCATGTTGAATCTTAGTCCCATGCGATGTCAGTAATCCTCTTTCTTTCCACAGGCATCCAAAACTGTGTGCAACACCAAACGCGTACTGGCTATCAGTATACACATTCACTCTCTTTCCCTCAGATAAAATACACAATCTCGTTAATGCAATCAACTCTGCTGCTTGTGCCGAATTATAGCTCACTCGTGCAGTTTCAACAATTGTGCGTAATGTCGTTACGGCATATGCTGCAGTCGTATCACCATTCGGGAGCTTGTAGCATGACCCATCAACCCATAGCGTACCATCAGGATCCGTAAGAGGAGTGCCTTTTAGATCGACTCTCCCCTTGGTTTCCTCCTCCGTCCTAAGAAAACAATCATGCTGTTCTTGACCATCTGTGTCCACAGAAATCGGCAACAATGTCGCTGGATTCAATACATTACACCGCTTGATGTGTATATGACTAGCCAAAAGCGTCAACTCATAGCCCGACAATCTCGCACTAGTAAGGTGCTGAGTCTTTGTTCGATTTAATAAAGTGTCCACTGCATGTGGAACCATCACAACCAATGTATTATCCATCACAAATCCAGCAGACTGTCGGATAGAAACAGCCGCTGCCGCTGTAGCTCTTAAGCAACTTGGCAGCGCTCTAGCTACCGGATCTAAAGTCGACGAGAAATACGCACATGGACGCTGCTTATCACCAAATTGTTGAGTCAAAACTGACAATGCGCAACCCTCTCTTTCGTGAACATAGAGCGTAAAAGGCTTACTGTAGTCAGGAGTACCCAACACTGGAGCAGAACACAACGCATCACGCAGTTCAGAAAAACTTTTCTGACAATCGTCGGACCAAGAAAAAGGGTTCGGTATATACTTACAAGTTAATGCCAACAGGGGTTTTGCCAACAAGGAAAAGTTCGGAATCCACTGTCTACAATACGACGTACCTCTCTCTGCGTTTTAGGCACAGTCATTTGAGCAATCGCTTGAATTCGTTCTGGGGTCAACCTTCTTCCCTCCTTCGACAAGAGATGACCTAAGTAGGTCACTTCTTGGCGACAATACTGCAACTTAGGTGACACTTTGTGATGCAAGTCCGACAAATGTCGCAAAAAAGAAAGAGTAGCTTCTTTACAAGTTTTCTCATCATCAGCGGCCACTAACAGATCATCCACATACTGTATAAGAGCAGCACCAACAGGTAACACAAGAGTATCAAGCTGGGTTTTCAAAGCCTGGCTATAAATGGATGGACTTTCACAATAGCCTTGGGGAGCTCTCTTAAACCAGAAGCTTCGGCCTCCTAAAGAGAAGCCAAAAATATCTCTACTCTCCTCGGCAATTGGAATACTGAAGAAAGCATCTTTCAAGTCTATGACTGAAAACCAGGCAGCTGAAGCAGGAATCAAAGTCAACAAAGCAGTAATATCCGGAACAACTGGAAACTGTGGCACAACAATCTTGTTAACCTCTCTAAGATCGATCACAAACCTCTAAACAGGTGGCTGAGAAGAGTCAGTGCGCTTCAGGACAGGCAAAACAGGACTGTTACACACATTACCTCTAGTTTCTTCAATCACACCCTTCTCAATTAAATCATGAATGATTGCTAAAAGCGCTCTTTCACCATCACTAGAAATCCTATATTGGGGAATGCGTGGCAACTTAACATTTGCTTTAAGCGTTACAACATAAGGTGGAATCTCCAAAAGACCCACATCATTAGGACCAGTAGCCCAAAGAGTATCAGGGAGAGAATGCAATTCCGGTGGAAGCCGATCTTTAGGTTTAAAGCATTTTTATCGGAAGCCGATCTTTAGACAAATACATCGGAGAGATCACTTTCTACCCAATGTAAGCTGTACTCCCGAAGGAGAACAATGCAATGTCGCATTCAACCTTTTCAACAAATCCAAACCCAACAAATTCTCACCACAACCTGTCGTTAAAATGAGAGGTGCTTCCAATTCACAAGGCCCTATAGAGAGAGACAAGGGACTAGAAACTGGATTACGAACTGGGGCACCAGAGAATCCAACCGAAACGTTCGTTAAGCCAGACAAAGGTGCGCCAGGGAGTTTAGAGTGCATGATTGAACTCTTCGCTGCACCGGTATCCAAAAGAAAAGGCGCTACCACACCTGATGTAACTACTGCAACATAAGGCCCACTCTGATCTACTGGAACCGACACTACTCCCTCTCTTTGTCCATGGCTGTCCTAGCAATCATTATAGTCAGCATTCTCACTCTCAACATAATAGTCATCAGCATAGTACTGAGTCGACTGACCAGATGCAATTTTCTGTTGATCAAAACAATTCATAGAATTTTGTGGGGGAAAGGAACGTTCGTTCTGAGGAAACGCACCACGTCCTCTACCCCTAGACACTTGCTGAAAACCACCACGACCTCTCGGGGCCGTCATACCACTCGCACGCTGTCGCAACACAGGGCACTCATTTTTATAATGACCTTCCTCCCTACAATACGCACACTGATTTAAACCCAAAGGTGGTCTTGGAGGAAAATACCCAACGTTCTGTTGCGATCTCTGAAATGGCGGAGGTTGCTGAAACTGTGGGCGTTGCTGCGATTCTTGCTGATTCGAGCGGGGCGGATACGCCTGCTGCAAAAGAACCTTTGTCTTTAAATCTTTAGTCTTTTTCTCTACTCTGTCTTTTTCGTCCTTATCCTATTCTCATAATAGTGCAGTTGCCAATATCTGGGTCGACGAGGAAACAGCCCAAGAACTTTCAGAATCTTTCAACTTATTACACAGTTAAAAACAAACTTATCTATGAACAATCTTTGTCCACCTTCCGTACTCATATCCTGACCACTATGATCTATAAATGTCTCTTCAAATCTAGTGAAGAAATCAGATTCACTTTCGTCCTTCTTCTGCTTACATGCTGCTAACTTGTCCCAATTTACTCGTAACGTTGGCATCATCGTTTTCATAAGATTTATAATTCTGCCAGGTAGATCTGTCACTAGAGCCTCAGGTTTAGCACCACCAACCTGTCTAGCGACCGCAGCAGCAATATTGAGCCATGAGTCACCTAATTCAACTGCATGATCCTCATGACGAATCTTTGCCCATAGAGGTTGAGGTACTACATTACCCAACAGCATATCTATATCAGCCAAATTAATGATGCATGCGTCAACTGTCTGAGACAATTCTTTGTAATAGCCAGCTGGATTCTTACGGGGATCAGGTAAAGACTGTTTAAGGGCCAAAACTTCTACTCTCTTCCATGGCACATGTACCCATACTCTTTGAAAATGGGCTGGTATAGCTGGGGGATTATTATTCACACCAGCAGCTACCGCATCACGCCATACTGGAGGAACTTCTCTCATTGTATATTGTCGTACCTTTCTCCTGACTGCGGAATCAGGCTCAAATAGTCGCTGAGAAGGGAAATCGCTCCTAAACGCAAGTATCGTCGCAACTGCTTTCTCAACGCCGGGACCCACTATCGTCCCTTTCGCAAACTCGGACTGTACATTAAGCAACTCCAACGGGACCTGACCCGATTCAATATCTTCCCATTCCTCACGGAGGAGAGTGCACATAACATCAAAAACGTACCTTTGTTTCGGTGCCTCCCACTGTTGGAAGACAACCATAACTGACTCTAAGTTATACCTCGAAACATTCGAAACCCATCTGCGAGCCCAGAGATCTAACACTGCCCGTTCTTCGGGACCAGGAAGCTGACTACGCATTTGTTTACGTGTAGAAACAGGGGTCATACTCAATGACCCAAAGAAAGGAGACAAAAGACCAGAAACAGTATCAGTCATTCTTTGTCGAGCAGAAGGAGAGGCTGTCATAAGGACGTGAGACAAAGTATTTTGAGGTGATAGAAGCGTAGGGTTAGTAGCAAGAGAAGTTGAAGGTACAGGAGAATAAGACAAAGTAGTTCCAGACAAAACCGATAGCAAAGTCGGCGGCCCCAGAGGAGGCTGCGCCGTAGGAGGAAGAACCAGCTGAGGAGGAGCCGGTGGTTGAGCAGCAACAAGAGGTTGTGCAACTGGAGGTTGCGGAGGTGCCGTAGCACTCTGTGCATAAGGGGGTGGCAATCTCAACAAATGTGACATTAAAGGGTCCTTTTCAGGATCCTTTGTCGCCTTCTCAAAGAGAGGTGGCAATGCTGGATAAAATTTATCAATAGCCATATTATGTTGCCTATCTGATACCTCAATTGCTTTATCTTCTTCGTCTTCTTTAAACTGCCTGGCAGCTTGCATTATCGACAACCCCTTTTCTCTCTTATCTTTTTTAGCTTGTTTGATTTCTCGTTGTCTAGCTTCTTTACCCCAAAGGCGAAAGGAGTCAAACATTGCCGGCCGGGCTTTCTTCCTAAACAATTTTGTTTCTAGATTATCTAAAATCTCAGTGTCAAAACTACCATATTGGGGCCATCGTAAAACCCCATCTTTTCTGGTGTAGCGGACCCATACTTCATTGAACGTAATGGGACCCACGCCGTGTTTAGAATAAAGTTCATGAGTCGGATTTCCAACTGGAGGTATCGGACATGAATCCTCCAATCGGGAATCCTTGTTACAACCACAACAGAATATTCTCCTAATTTTGCTAAGACTAGGCATCTTCGCTCACTAATCTAGCTTCAAACTTCAAGGGATTATCTGCAACGATAGTCTCGCAAATATACGAGTCCCTCGGCTTTGGGAATGGCAATACCCAAATCAAAGACCCAAAAACGAAGTATCCAAAGAACCAAAATACAAAGAACAACAAAGGACTGGGAGCGACCCACGTACACTTAACTAAGGTATCAGTCACGTCACCAGAAGACCCGTCTATCGTCTCGCCTTACAAAGCTGCACAAAGGGGGGTCCAAGATAGGGCAACAGTCAGGGCAGCGGTCCTTCGTAGCCGTCTAGAAAGCGGGAAACCTCGCAGCAAAGACCTTCAGTCCACGTTCGACATACCGGGGTCGATGAAGTGGGGGCCCTCTTCCGGAATTTCCTCACGAAGCTCCTCACGATCTTCAGGCTTGGACCGGTACCGCTTGATGTCGCCCAACGTTGGGCGCCAACTGAAGAACCGGGTTATTTAAGACCCGGCGGCGCCAGGCGCACGCCCAAAGTCTTCGGGTTCACCTGTCTTAGAATACAGAGACACAGGACTCTTCTTGGTGAAGTCAAAGATCGAATTTATTGACTGCAGCCAGTAACAGAAGTCCTAGAAATCATCACGGTATAGGTTCTCAGGAGACTGCTCAATTTTACAAAGCAAGTCATCCCTTTTTATGCCAAAAATCACATTCCAGACAAATACCTTACATTTACGAACTGTCCAATCACATGTATCCACACCAAAAGTATCACATGACGGTAAAACCCACTTTTCAGTTGTCCGGCCCATAATCAATCATCGGACAAACCCAACATTCTTCTTTAGACAGGCCGAACGAACCCATAATAAGAAAGGCCACAACCCATATCATAAATAGACCATAAAGAAAGAAACAGAACAGGTGGGAGTAGGATAAGACATATTTGTGTGTAGTAAAATTTTACGATGTCCTGCGCTCTGATCCTCAATCTTTTTTTTATTTATTTATTTTTTTTTTTTTTTTATTATAAAACCTTTATTTAGCATAAAAGAGAATACAATGACAGGCCTACTAGCCTCCGGGCCGGCCAATGACACATCTGAAAAACAATATAGCAGTACACAGCTCATCAGCCGACAACCAAGGGTCCGGCGGCAATGGTTGATCCTCAATCATTCAGAAGTCAGCTAAAGTGTACGTGTACTAAAGACTCGTTCGGCCCCAGTCATCAGCCTATGTGAGGGCAACCACAAAATGGCTGCCATACACAAAATGGAAACCAAGGTTTAGAACGGAATCTTCAAATACACTGCGAATCCTTGTGTGTAACGTGGTGAAATCACTCGTACTTGCCGAACTCGTCGGTTACGGTTCCTTGTTACCCAAATCGTAACGGAACCATGATATTTTAAAACACGGGTTCAGAATTCACGGAACCTCAGCGCCGTGCTGCAGCAAGTGCCGAAGGAAGCCGACCCTCCAACTGACGCACTGAGAGAGGCTGTACTTTCTCCTGCAGAGAAATCCTGCTCCAGTGTTTCCAGGCTACCCTTGCGGGTTGCTGGGAAATAGAGTCCTGAGAGAGAGATACCAGACCTCCTACATTCTAAAACCAAGATACGGAGCTGATTAGACCCTAAGAGAATTCTTGGATTAGATTCTTGGCAAACAAATACTAAAACTAGGCTACAACTTACTTCCTCCCTTGTACTAAGCCTAGGTTAGGTACACTGGGGTAGGCGTATTTTAGAAGCACCAGTTGAGTACTTTTAGTCATTATTTATCACTGTATGTATTTTATGCATTTTAGGTAGTTTATTGCTTAGTAACCATATGCTTTTACAATATTATTTTATAATACTCTTCGTACTGTATGCTTTGTACTTTACTGCAAGTATTACAATTGCAGCAGTTCATTTCTTATGCTTGAGAAAGAAGACTGTTCAATAAATATTTTATTGAAAATGCCCGTCTCTCTATTTCTCTGCACCTCTGGTGAAATGAAGCATGCACGATTGACTGAGTGAAATAACTATCTATTGTTTCCACGACTCTAGAGATATATTTCTTATTCTTGGGAAACAAAGTTGTCATGTTTTGAGCGGTTATCAGAAACTAAATTCCTTCTTGTTTATTCAAGAAAGTTTCTAGTGACCTCTGAGCTAGCTGGCACACACACAATTAAGTTTAGTATATTCGGTAGAGACCTAGTCGACCTCCGTCCTACGTCTAAACTACAGGATACACTATTCCAATGCGCAGAGCCTATTGGGAATATAGGAACTACAATACATGGCGCCCAACGTTTGGTAAGGCGATATTTTAACTCTAGATAGTAGTGTAACTCAGTCGTGCAGACCCCTTTTTCCCATAAAATACTCCAATAGACCTCTGGAGTGGGTTAAAGGATAAAATATCCGCTTTAAACTGAGTAGGACGAAAAAATCCTATGTATTAGTTTTTAGTTTGTTCAACGTTGAAGGATACAGTGTTCCAAAAATATTGTGCACCTAATCTTTGTTTCCTTGAAACTTGCTCTGCAAACTTTCGGTCAAAATGTCAGAAAGTGACGACGAAAGAGAGAGAGCTGCTGCAGCAGCTCAGGCAGTTTTGGATGACACAAATCTCCAACAAAATGACCCGGATGCTATAATCATCCCGGTAAATATAAGGAAAATAATTACTATAAAACTCATAGAAAATGGGGTATCACCAAGAGGTGGTAAAGTGATATTTGTCATAGAGGCACATGAATATCGGCAGACAGAGGTATTCTATTCATGGATTCTGTTTCCTGCAGCAAATGCAGTAACACACGAGTTCCACTTCTATAAATTAGAGGAACCACCTGCAGAATACTTTCCTTTCGAGGACGTTAAAATTCCACTAACTTACCAAGAGCATCAGCTCTGGTTCAATGGCGCCCTACAACATCAAAATCACATTGCCAGGCTAGGTCCACATGGTAGACCAAGAGCCACATGGCCGGTACTAGCCAGCTATACATCACATCCTGACATTGAAATAATGACAGCTCCTGGGTTGTTAGCTCTGCTAAAACAGCTGATTAAAATACACAGGCAGTTGGTTCAATATGTCATGCGGAACACAAACAAAATTACACCACAGACTATACAGTCAGTCATTGGTCAATTACCCGCAAAGCGGGAACCAATTCCATTCTGGTTAGCTCAAAAAATTACTCAAATAGAGGCAGTATTCCCTGATTGTTAATTGATGTGTACATTGCTGTGCAACTCTTTTATGACACGCAACAAGCGTGTCACACAAATTCACCTAGCTCAAAAAATGACTCAAATAGAGGCAGTATTCCCTGATAGTACACCTCATGAGAAACACAGGATTCTAACAATCTGTTTACCAATGGGGATTGCACCACACGTAGAGGACTGCGACACTTAGGGTACAGTCTTTGCTTCAATCTACACAAAAACACATGGTGTCCCGTCTATGGCGGTAATACCAGACGTTCTGAGACCGATTCAAAATGAATACGGACCAGACCCGGCCTTAAATCTGGGTATGAAATTACAGAGAGATTTCAAACCGGTCTCGGCTATACTATTAGCCAACATAAAAGGTGAAGCAGCATCAGTGGCAATCCGCCAAAAACTAAAAGAAACAGATATAACAGAGCAACTTTTTGAACTTGCCAGAATTATTGAAAAATCATATGAAGAACTAGGTAGAGATAGTTTGGGTGGGAAACCAGTAAAGCCCTAACTAACTGAAAATCACGAAAAAGTTTTTATTAAAAATAATCACACTACTACTAAAAAGAAGTGGGAAAACAGCAAACAGACCCTTCCTAGAGAGAAGCGTTCCCAGTCCAGAGGACGGTCTCCTCAACAGGAGCCCTCTGAAAAGAGGTATAACCT
Organism: Lissotriton helveticus; assembly: GCF_964261635.1. Lineage (NCBI taxonomy): Eukaryota > Metazoa > Chordata > Amphibia > Caudata > Salamandridae > Lissotriton > Lissotriton helveticus. The sequence goes on along the minus strand of NC_136063.1, from coordinate 701,457,376 downwards.
TAGAAATAGGGATAATTTGAGAAAACCTGATAGATATCTGCATCTGAGAGGCCTGCACAAATAACATGACACATTTGTCCTTCACTGGGAACCAAACACCCTAGGGCAGTGCCTGACTCTCAGAGGGTAGCGTTGCAGAGCAGTCTGAGGCTTTCTCAAGGGAGGTGGTGTGGCTAGTAATCGCCATTTGCAGGTGCGCAAAAATAACACTGTCCAGTCTGTACTTTGCTTTATAAAAGTAAGAGTACATTTATTAAACACACACACCACTCAATACTATACACCCATTTACAAATATACATAAGCTGATGGAATTACTTTGTGACATTGCATAACATCTCCACCCCTCTCGCAGGGGGGTGGGGTCTAGTACCACCACTCCCATGTATGCACATCATCTTGCCCCCAATGCACTTGAATTGGTCTTAACCTGGAGCGAGGGTCCTGCGCACTGGCACCAGCCCAGTGGCGACCCCCCCCATTACCTCAAGAAACATTAAACAGGCTACACCTGCCTTGGTGACACATGACCCTGACTGAGCATCTCCTACTGACCATACAGTATGCACCTCTACCTCTTAAGGGCTAATAGTCTGGGGTCTTCACCTAAGCGCAGCAGCAAGAATACATGCTTAGCACACTTTAGAATGACAGTACTCAGCACATTTGGATATCATTAAAAATGTCTTGCAATAACAGCCCCTAAAGGCATCACAGATGATCACAGGATTAAGTTGTAAATACAGTCAGACACCCTAGCAGGAATGTCTAGCCACTTAAATCCACTTTGCTTATGACATCACCTTACAAACTGTGAAATTCAGTCCCTCCAAAAGAAATAACTGTTAGTAAATACATTTCAATGTCATTACACCATTTCACCTCCAGGGAATGCCCTTCGAGACATCTCCCACTCAGCCCTTCAATCTTTGATGCACTGTTCCACAAACCCCCAGCTGTAAAACCAAAGTTCCAACCTAGGTGGTGATGCAATCTTCGCCGAGCGTTGAGGGGTTATTCTTTTTAAAGCCTCAAGAAACTTAGGGTGGGACTTAGCTCTGTGCTTGGGGCGAGACTGTGCTTCTCCAGTAGCTCCCCCCAGCACCTATTCACACTCAAGGGTGACCCCTCTCCTCTAGGGGCCACCAAAACACCCCAAAACGGTCCATTCCCCATGCCTTGCAAGGCATTATGGGGCGCTTCAGCTCCTGCTGCTGAATAATAGATGAGCGGCTCTCTCGCTGTGCCGGGGAGAGTCGCGCTGGCGCTTCACTGCTTTCAGGGACACGGTGGGTGGCCCAGTTCCACCCAGACCCCCAGGTGAGCACATACGGCTCGGGGAGCCCACCCCCGGCCGCTCCTCCTCTTTTCTGGGCCCCTCGCACCACTGACGGTCTTCCCTGGGGCCCCGGTCCCACCCGGGACCCACGCGGTCCTCCTTTGTTGGAGGGCAGCCTGGGGAGCCCACCCCCACCCCCAGCTGTGGCCAGCACTCTTCCGTGCTGCCGCGGGAGCTGGCCGATACCTTCTGGTCTGCCCGCAGTCCCGTCGGCACCTCGGGGGAGTGCGGCGGCACTCCCCCAGCCTCCTCTTCCACGTCAGGGCCCGGGGATGGGGTCCCGGCCCCCGGACATCTTTGGGGGAGTGCGCGGCACTCCCCCACCTCCGCCTTACTTCGGGGCCTGGGAATGGGGTCCCGGCCCTCTCCATGACTTCTGGGCCCAGAGATGGGGTCCCGGGCATCTTTGGGGGGGGGGGAGCGATGGCACTCCCCCGCATCCCACATCGGCGGGGGGGCCAGGGTGGGCTCCTGGCGCTCCCTGGGGGCAATTTTCACGGGGGGCGTGACGGTGCTCCCCCGCCCCCCCTTCTTCACATCACTGGGGGCCAGGGTGGGCTCCTGGCCCCCTTCGGGCATCTTCACGGGGGTTGCAACGGCGCCCCCCGGCTTTGCTTCTTCCTGAGGAAGCCCCCGGGACCTGACCCACCCAGGGGGCATGATTAAGACCAGCAGCGGAGCCCCACGCGCTTCATCGTCGGTCCCAGGCGGGGTCAATAGTCGCCTACCTTCTCGGGGGCATATCTCGGCCCCCTGGAGTATGATGTGCCCCATTTGTGCGTCTTCTCGCTCCTGGTGGCGTCCCCCAGCCACTGGGAGCACTCTCCTTTGTCCACCGGGTCTCCAAGAGGGTGCATTCTGCAGGGAGCGGTTTTCACTTGCTTCCTGCGCCTCTCTTCTCCCTGCGCAGAGGCCTCTTCTTCTGCGCCCCGGTCCTGGGCTCTTCTTCTGGCGCTGTTAGGGGCCTGGGGGCAGTCAGGGGTGTCCTCCTTCCAGCTGCCCATTTGCACCAGGCTCCAGCACCTTTCGCCTCAGCAGACCACACCCCAGAGAGAGCTTCTCTTCCTGTGCAAGTATTTTTAAAAAGTTAAGTAGGGGGCTGGCAGGAAGTCCCTGGGTGCCCTATCAAACAGCGACACATCACTTCCCTGCACCTGCTCCCCCCTCCTTGTCCAGCCTCTGGGTTTGTTCAAAATGGCGTCATCCAGTGTCTCTGGCCACATGGCTTCTGAAACCCAACTCCTTCCTGGCACTCAGCGACAGCAGTTGATGGATTGGCTTTTAGCTCCACCTATCTCTTCTCCTTGGAGGGAAGATCTTCGCCCTGGAAAGAAAGGTCATTAATCTAACCTGCCTTGGCAGACCGCAGCCAGGGACTCAGAGAAATATGACATTTCCGGACGACCCAAAAGCAGTACAAATATGACTTTGGACTCTGCAGAATACTAATTTTTACATCTGCTACACTGGACAGTGCGCGTATGGAATCTGTAGGCTTTGTGGAAGTCACTTTAGCCCTGGGCCCCACATCCCCATTGGGAAATAATGAAGTGAAAACACAGTAAGACACACTGACTAGCCCTGGCATGTTCGTTTCCAGTGTATAAAGCCTATTCCATGTCACCACCCAATTCTGCCTAAGTCCTGCCACACTATTCACTCTGTAGCTGCTCCTGGACTGTGCACGCTAGGAATCTCCCCTGCGCAGCCCCTACACGTGTGCACACGCATGTACACCTGTGTCTGCATGTAACCAGCACGGTGTTCCATACTCCAGCTGCTGCGCAGCAGCCTAGTCAAGCCAGGGGTACACCAGTAAAATCTTCATGCAGTCTCCTTCATTATGAGTTCACTGTGGGTGAGTCCCAGATTATGAGGCTCCCCATAGTAAAAGCTCAACAATTAGGTGCTCAAAAAGCGAAAAATCCAGGCGGCCCATAGTGTCAGAACCACCTTCTAACAATATCAAGATAATGATACACGTTCCTCTCGTACCTTTCAGACTTCCTCGCAGAAATCCGAAAGAAGAGGACGATCAAGAACAAAAAGAAGAATGCGTGAAGTCCAAAGACGAACAACACGTTCCAAAAAATAAGAAAACTCAATTCACCAAAAAGAAGGTAGCAAGTCTAAAGATCAGACATGCCGAGGATCTTGAGGATACAACTCAAGAACGGGGAGTGGGCCCAAACATTGCTAGACAGCGCAGCAGAGGTAACCATAGCTCGCAAGATCCTGAAGGATCATTTGGAGACAGTGGACTTGAATTAAAGCATCCAAGTTGAAACTGCAGATACAAGGGTTAGTGTACCACATAAGTTATATGAAGTAACACTCCGGATGCAGGGGGACAAACCAAGAAAAATTAGAGCACACTTTCGGGAGAAGCTCTCTATGGGTTATGACATCCTACTAGCTGAACAGGACTGGCCACCTGAATTTGTCAGGGAGTGCCCACATGGCGAAGATATAATTATGCCAGCCTTCTCGAATCACATTTAAATTCATAAAAAATACACATATGCCAGGAAATGGGCTGTAGCCCAGGCCCCAGCATTATACATAAATCATGTAGGTTATGATGAGGAATCCCCTCACCATAAAATCCAGTTGAAAACTCAACCAACAATGCAAAGACAATATCCTGTAAAACAGGAAGCTAAAAAACAGGTCAGGGAGATTTTAAATCAACTTGAATACCAAGGGGTGATTGAAACATACACCTCATCAATGAACAATCTTTTGTTTCCTGTCTCCAAACCAGACAATTCATATCGTCTAGTTTTGGATTACAGACATCTAAAATCTTGTTGCAAAACTTTTGCAGTACAAAATGAACATAGTGCAGCACTGATGAATAACAGCGTGCGCAAAAAATATAAAACTACATTAGATATCTCAAATGGTTTCTTTTGTCAAAACATTGCACCAGAAAGCAGGTATTTGACCGCTTTCTCAATAATGGGGACACAGGGACAATTTTGCCGTCTCCCCCAGGGATTCAAGAATAGTCCAGGGTTATTTTCAGCCAGAGTAACAGAGTTACTACAAACATACGATGATGAGGCATTGTCCTATGTCGATGACATCTATCTTACAGACGATGATTTGGACGTGCACTTGAAAAGAGTGAACACCATCATACTGGGGTTCGCTTCTGAAGGGTATAAATTAAATTTTAAGAAATCACGAATTGCCCACCTAAACGTCATATTTTTGGGGTATGAGTTATTATGTGAAGGCAAAAGCCTGGCGGCAAACTTTTTAGAAAAATGTGCGCTGCTCCAACCTCCAAAACCGCTGAAAAACGTAGTCAATTCTAGGTTTCCTGAATTTTGGAAGAACATATGTTCTAAATTACGCAGAAAGGGTTAAACCTCTCTACGAACTTATCAAACCTGATTTCAAACCTAGTAATTGGACACAAAAACACACAGAAATTTTGCGTTCAGTACAAACAGACATGTTAGCAAAAACACAGTTACAAACTCGCGACAACGTGCGCAACCTAGTGATCCGAATCATCCCAGGGAGATGTGGAGTCACATACTGTCATATACATATGATTTGCCTTCATACTGTGTTAAGTTAGCATGAGCTTATTAGGAGTTTAAACGCCATTATACCTTTCTGCTGCTTCTGCACACGGCACATATTGTTATTAGAGCTTTGAGCCCAGTAGAATATTTTGCTTCACACAAGAATAATATGTTTTGCTATTTGTATCAGCTTTACTTGGTAAGCTATGTCTGTACAGTGAGTGCCGAGGCCTTCAAGGTTAGTTCAACACAGTGGTTGTTATGAGGTCTGATCTTCGCACGTTCTAGACATAACATACATGCAGCTGCGGCCAATTCTGGCTTTAGGCGCGTTTAATATTGCACTGCACAGAGCACACACACACACTTGATGATGCTTCGCATGCAGAGAGCTGGTGGAAGATGATGTGATCCCTTTCCACTAGGATCAGAGGTATGGGGCCGCCCTGCTAAAACCCAAAGAGACCTTCTTTAGGTATAAAATAATATACTAGCAAGGGAGGGTAAGACTTAGGTGTCATTTAGCCTTCTTCCCACTAGCATTTTAACATGCTTTCTCCCTTTGTATTGTATGGACTAGTAACTATGCTGATTACGTTGTTTCTTATAATATGTTTGCTTGTATTAGCAAAGATACTGCACTTGAGACCCCAGTTTCAGAAAAAGAAAGTTGCCGCATTAACAGCGAGATATGCCACAGATAATGAGAACGCAGCTTCGGAATCAGACATGGGCCCTGACCTTGCTGGACAGCGCGGCGGAGATTACAATAGTGCGAGAGGCCCTGCGTCGGCTACTGAAGGTGACAGTGACTGACCGTTATGTTGTTGTGGAGACGGCTGACACTAGAGTAGCTCCCCCTGATAGACTTTATGAAATAGTACTTTTAGTTGAAGGTGACATACAACGTACCATAAAAGGGGTATTTTGGGAAAATCTTACGACTACCTATGACATTTTGTTAGCGGAGGCTGGCTGGCCTCCACCTTTTGTACTCGCAGCTCCGAGAGGGGAGGAGGTAATCCTCCCTAGTTTCGCGCACACTGTCTCGAAGGAGCATGCGCTGAATTTTGCAGAAGAGTGGGCTAAAGCCCTTGCGCCGGCTCTGTATCGTACACACTGTGGTTGGGATACATTTTCCCCACACCACGAGATTCCTTTACGGTCTATGTCACAGCCTCAACCTCAATATCTCATTAGACGCGAAGCTAAGGCTTCCATTGCGGAAATCCTTCAACAATTGGAATATCAAGGTGTAATTGAAACATGTGTGACACCGATGAATAACCCTCTTTTTACTGTGACCAAGCCTGACGGATCATATCGTTTGGTATTTGATTACCAGCATTTGAACTGGCATTGCCGTCCTGTGCAGTACAGAATACTCACGGCTCTGCCTTAGTGGATAGTCTTGTGTGTAAGCGGTTTAAAACCACACTTGACATATCCAACGTTTTTTTTGCCCACCATTTGGATGGTCTAAGTTCCCAATGGACCAGTTTTACAAGCGGCGGCAAACAAAAACAGTTCAAATGTTTACCAATGGGCTATAAGAATAGTCCAGGCGTGTTTGCTGCCCGCATAGTCTCTCTCTTGGAGAGAGTAGACCCAGATGCGTGTTCGTACGTGGATGACATTTATCTCACAGATTACAAACTTTGGGCGCATCTGTGTCGCGTTGACCGCATAATTTGTAGCTTTGCGGACTTCAGCTACAAATTCAACTTTGCAAAGTCTCACATTGCAGAGTACACAGTGTTGTTCCTGGGCTACGAGCTGAACAATGAAGGTCGAGGATTGGCTCCTCACTTCTTGGAGAAATGCGCACAACTGCGCGCTCCGTCAACTCTGAAAAAATTACAGTCCTTGCTGGGATTTTTGAATTTCGGGCGAACATACATTCCTTAATATGCCCAGCGTATCAAGCCTTTGTATGCTTTGATACAACCTACTTTTACCAAATCGTGCTGGCTGCCAGAACACTCTATTTTGCAATCTTTGCAGGCTGATCTTCTAGAATCTAAATTCTTACTGACTCATGATAACCACACCAACCTGGTGATAAGAATCATCCCTGGGGCGGTGTGTTTCACTTACCTAACTTTTAATGGAGGAGACACAGTACCTATTGCTTACAAGTCACACTTGTACACATCAGCTGAAATGCGTTTTTCCTCTGTGGAAAAAGTTTTAACAGCAGTGCAGATGGCGATTCTTAAGGAACGTGCGCTGTCACAGGGAAAACGCATGTTGGTTGTTACCCCATATCCTGCATTGGAGGCAGTTACGAAAGTCAGTGTACCAAATTCTAAAGCTTTGCACCCACGGTGGATACAATGGGCAGCATCATTGACGTCTCCGGATGTCACGTTTATTTTTGATGCCTCCTTACAGTCGCAGGAGTTTTTGCAATATGAATTCATTCATCCTTCACCTTTGGCTATGCGGCCTTTGGAGGATTTCCATTGCATCATATACACTGATAGTTCAGCGCATACGTGTCCGCTTGAGCCATTGTGGTAGGTGCCATGGTGAATGATGAGTTCAAGTCCAGAGTCGTGCAAACGCAGACTCTAGGGGACTGCACTGCACAATTGGCAGAGCTTCGTGCTCTGATGCTTGCATTGGAGTAAGCTGATCCTAGTGTGACGACTCTTATTGTGAGTGATTCTTACTACTGTGTCCAGTCTTACAATGAAAACCTGTTCTTTTGGATTCAGAATGATTTTCGTGATTCCAAGGGTAGCACAATAAAACATAAAATGATCTGGGTCCGAGTGGCTGAGCTTAAAGAGCAGTTGCCGCTCGTGTTTGTAATTCACACTTTAGGTCATCAGCGCTTAGGAGTCCACGCTGTTGGCAATTCGTTGGCAGATGAGGCCGCGAACTCAGCAGTATCGTCATATTTGGTTGCAGCAGTTACACGGTCCAAATGTAAGATTGATGATGATATCTTGGCAGCTGTTGCTGCGACTGAGAAGGGAAGTAAATATCCTAAGGGGTTCCCTTCGAAGTATTCATACCACTTAAGTCCTGATAACGTTCCTTCTGCGAAAATACCTGACGTTGGTGAGAGGTTGATTCCCAACGCGGATTGCAGGCACACATTGCTCACAGCGGCCCATGAAGGAGTTGCGCATGCGGGCGTTTCGGCTACTGTGGCTCAATTACAACAGCATTTCTGGTGGCGGGGACTGTACAAACAGATGCGTGATTATGTCCTTCAATGTGACATTTGCCAGCAGATTAAGCCTTCGACAGCTACGCGTCCGCCCCAGACACAGTTGTACATTTCTAATTAACCACTTGGTTGTGTTTACTTAGATCACTGCAGTCCTTTTTCTTCTGATACTGCGTATAAGTACATCTTAGTAGCAGTTGATTCATGCACACGCTTTGTGTGGGTGTGGCCTCAGTGCAGCGCTGATTTACGAACTGTCATAAGTGACTTGCGTGTCTTTGTAGGGATTTTTGCCTGTGGTACCTTCCATTCGTATCAGGGTCCGGCTTTCGCCTCTAAGGCGTATAAGGATGCCATGACTTGGTTGGGGGTCCAAGTCAAGTTTTCATCTCCATACAGACCTGAGGGTAATAGTGTTGTGGAACGGATGAACCGTGACTTAAAGCAGTCTTTGACAGCTCGAGTTATAGGCATTGGCAGGAACTGGCTGGCCCACCTCAATGGAGTGCAGCATGCTCTTAATAATCTCCCTAGAAGGTCTCTGGGTGGGCGGACCCCATACGAGATGCTCTTTGGTATCAAGATGTTTGTACCAGACCTTGACGGTCTATACTCGGCGGCTGTTGCTGCCTCCTTTGACGTAGACGAACATTTTAATGTTTTACAGAATCTACAAGAGACGAGAGACAGTCTTGCAAAGGAACATTTGCCCTCCACCTCGGATGATGCGTTGCAGATCCCGGTAGTTGGCTGGCTACCCCAAGTTGGAGAACTGGTTCGGGAGAAGATCGAAAACAAGAAAGAATTTGGTCCCTCTTATCGAGCTCCAGTTCCAGTGCTTGGTGTGAAGGGAACAAGAACAGTCATTTTACCACCACTTCCAGGCCGTAAGGAAAACAGGTATATCTCCATTGACAATGTCAAGATACACAGAGTGGCCGATCCTTCTTAGTATGACACCTGCAGTCTCATGTCCTTCGATTGTGAGAAATTCTGTTTTGGCCCCGGCTTCTAATCCAGTGCCTGAGGTTGCCTACGAGATGCCTGCAATTTCTAGTGTGATGTATTCCTATAGGTTCTGTATCGATCCCCCTATTCCTGACCCTATTGTGGTTAACAAGTTAACTAGCAGCCATCCCATGAGGCAGAAAACCCCCATGATGCAGGAACCGTTATCTGATTAAGCCACACTACGGCACAGGAACGTGTTATCTGATTAGGTCATAACGCTTGCCATCTAATTAGACAAGCGATATTCCTCCAGCCCCTGATAAGGCATACGGAGTTCTCAAAACAAATCAAACCTATGACAACCTGGGAAAAACCCTGCGGCCATTGTTTTGATTTCACCGAGAACTTCAGCAAAAGAATGTGCTAACGACCAGGTCGTATGACATCCTTATTGACGTATCTATGTCCATCCTTACGTCAATCTCGGCACCTTAAAGGTATAAATATTACCGATATTGCCCTATGCAAACACACGCGGTGGTGACGAGATCGGAGCAGCCAGACTTGCCGAAGCCCAGAGCAGAGCAGACCCCGCTGGCGCAGCCCCGCCTTCCTGACGCGCTGAGAACGAGACGCTGTTTTCTCCTGCCGAGAAATCCAGCTCCGGCGCTTCCGGGTAGCCCTCGCAGGCAGCCTGGAATATCGAGACCAGAGACGAGAGATACCATCCCTCATTCATCCTAGATTCCAGGTACAGAACTGAATAACCCCTTGCAGAGAATTCTTTAGTCAGTCACTTGGCAAAACAAACTTAACTTAAACTGCTACTTTCTATTCCCGCCCACGTATTAGGCTTAGGTCAGGTACATCTGGGGTAGGCGTAGTTAGAAACACCAGTTGAGTACGATTAGTCAAATGTATATGTGTATGTATCTATTTTATCCATTTTAAACCATCATATGGCTTAGAAACCATATAAATGTTTTTACAGTATTATTTTATACTTCTGCTTTTAATGTATGCACTTTACTTAACCATAAGTATTGCAATAATATCGATCCATTTCTCTTGTATGAGAAAAGAGACTGATCAATAAATAACATCTTTTATTGAACACGCCCGTCTCTTCCTTTTCTCTACAATCTGGTGAGACTAAGAATGCACGTACTGACTGAGTAAAATAAGTCGTCTTTTGTTTTCACACGACTCTAGAGATACACTCTTGATTAGGGGAGAGCAAAGTTGTCATGTTCTATGGTTGTCAGAAACTAAATCCCTTCTTGTCTATCCAGGGAGGTTCAACTCCTCCTTGCCTATTCGAGAAAGTTTCTAGTGAACTCTGAGCTAGCTGGCAAACCCAAAACTTTAAGTCTAATATCGACAGTAGTAGACCTAGTTAACGTCTGGTCTAGGCCTATACTATTGAAGGTATTATTCCAATGCGCAGAGCCTATTGGGATAATAGGAACTACACTACATGGCGCCCAACGTGTTTGGATAGGCGATAAAACTAACGTAAGACATTTAGAGTAACTCAGTCGTGGTTTTTCACTCAGACCCCTTTTTTCCCATAATACTCCAAAGACGTCTGGAGGGGGTGAAAGGTAATATCCGCCAGACCTCGCAGGAGGAAACTCCTATGTAAGGTCCTTGGTTTAGTCAACGTTGAAGGATACACTGTTCCAAAATATTGTGCATCTAATCTTTGTTTCCATAAGAACCTGATCTGCAAACAAACAAAATAACCTTCTGGACAGTACAATGTCAGACAGTGAAGGAGACAGAGAGGCAGTTAGAATAGCAACTGAACTCGCAGCAGCTGATACGGCTATGCAAGAAGCAGACCCGGGTATAATAATCATCCCGGTCAACACAAGAAAATCTATAACTTTAAAACTTACAGAAAATGGACTGACACCTAGAGGTGGCACAGTCATATTTGTAATTGAGGCACACGAATATCGGCAGACAGAGGTATTCTATTCATGGATACATTTTCCAGCAGCAAATGCTGTAACAAAGGTCTTCCACTATTACAAAACAGAGGAACCTCCTAATGAGTACACTCCTTTCGAGGAGGTGGAAGTACCACTTAAATTTCAAGAGCATCTGCTCTTATTTAATGGCGCCCTAAAACATAATAATCACATCACCAGGCTCGGTCCATTAGGTAGACCAGGAGCAACGTGGCCGGTTCTAGCTGGATACACACCACATCCAGACATCGATGGGATGTCTGCAGCAGAGCTTTTAACACAGCTAAAACAATTAATAAAATTACATAGACAATTAGTCCAATATGTGATGCGGACTTCAACAATTCAACCAGTAATTAAAATTCCACAGCTGACCCCTCATCAGGGGAACACAAATAAAATTACACCACAGAACATACAATCCTGCCTAGGTAAGGTACCAGCTAAACGGGAACAAATACCATTCTGGTTAGCACAAAAAATCACCCAAATAGAGGCGGTGTTTCCAGACACCACCCCGTTAGAAAAACACAGGATTCTGACTATCTGTCTTCCAATGGGAATCGCACCACACATGGAGGACTGTGACACTTGGGGTACAGTCTTTGCTTCCATCTACACAAAAACGCACGGTGTTCCATCCATTTCGGTAATACCAGATGTGCTAAAACAAATTCAAGACGAATACGGTCCAGAACCCGCTTTAACTCTTGGTATGAAATTACTAAAAGACTTCAAGCAGGTCTCGGCTATATTATTAGCCAACATAAAGGGAGAAGCAGCAAACGTGGCGATCCGCCAGAGGTTAAAGGAGACAGATATAGCAGACCAACCAGCTGAAATTGCCAGAATTATAGAAAAATCCTATGAGGAACTAGGTAGAGATAGTTTAGGTGGAATACCAGTAAAACCACAACTGATTGAAAGTCCTGGAAAAATATTTTTTAATAATAATTCAACATCACAAAAAAAGAGCTGGGATGGAAACAAACAATCCAATCCTAAAGAAAAGAATTTCCAGTCCAGAGGAAGGTCTCCTCGGCGGAGAGAAAAATCTCCGAACCAAAGACACAGGTCACCCCAAAGTGACCCCTCTGGGAAAAGATATAACCTTAGAAATAGGGATAATATAAAGAAACCTGATAGATATCAAGACATTGATACACGTCCCTCTCAATCTTTTCAGACTTCCTTGCAGAAATCGGAAAGAAGAGGACGATCAGAACAGAGAGAAGAGCACGCCAAGTCCAAAGACAAGGAATCTGCTCATCTAAAAAAGAAACTACAATTTCCAAAAAAGAAGGTAGCCAGTATCAAGGTAGTAAACAATGCCGAGAATACTGAGGACACAACTGAAAAACGGAGAATGGGCTCAGACAATGCTAGACAGCGCAGCAGAAGTGAGCATAGCTCGCAAAGTCCTTATGAATCTTCTGGAGACAGTGGACACGAATGAATATCTTCAAGTGGAAACTGCAGACACCAGAGTTAGCAAACCTCACAAAATATATGAAATAACTTTACGTATAGAAGGGGATAAGACTAGAAAAATAAGGGGACTATTTTGGGATAATCTCTCCAAGGGCTATGACATCCTTCTAGCTGAAAAAGACTGGCCACCAGAGTTTGTCAGGGAGTGCCCTCATGGCGAAGAAATAATTATGCCTGCCTTCTCAAATCATATCCCAATTCATAAAAAATACACACTTGCCAGAAAGTGGGCAGTAGCTCAAGCTCCTGCTTTATATAAAAATCATGTAGGATGGGATGAGGACTCTCCTCCTCACAAAATCCAGTTAAAATCACAACCTACTGCACAAAGACAGTACCCAATTAAGCAAGAAGCTAAAAAACAGGTAAAAGTACCAGGGGGTGATTGAAACTTGCACCTCACAAATGAACAACCCTTTGTTTCCGGTCTCCAAACCAGACAATTCATATCGTCTAGTTTTGGATTACCGACACCTTAACTCATGTTGCAAAACTTTTGCAGTGCAAAACTCGCATAGTGCTGCACTAATGAATAACATAGTGCGCAAAAAATACAAAACAACATTAGACATCTCTAATGGATTCTTTTGTCAAAACATAGCACCAGAGAGCAGATATTTGTCTGCGTTCTCAATAAATGGCACTCAAAAACAATTCTGTCGGTTAGCCCAGGGGTACAAGAATAGCCCAGGGGGAGGAGGAGCTTGGCGGGCATCCGAGATGGCCGCGTGAGCACAGCGCTCCCCGGACCCCCGCCGCTCCCGGCATAATATCCTGTATGAATCCTGATTTTTCGCGAGGATTTATATAGAGGACGTTGGGCTGATCTACCTGGACCTTTCAGAAATTGATTTGGACACCGGGTGCCTGAGTTATGATGAATTGACCTTTTGGGCTCCGCCCTTGAGGTGCGCCCGGGACTGGGTGAGGTTCGGTGGCCGTCTTGGAGTTGAACAACAACGGCAGGGGGATTTGACTGGTGGGTCCCCTTCTTAAGTTTCGGTTTCGATTCTGCCTCAGACTGGGACATTTGGTGAGAGGGTCGGGCCAGAACTGGTGCCAGGACACACGTCGGCTGTCGGGCCTTTGGCTGGACTTTTTTCCTCGTTTGCTGCCTCTATCCTAGTGATACCCCTTTGGCGGTCCTCTGGTCCCGGGGTCTCCATTTCTGGTGCCCGGTCCGTTGACCCTGCTGAATCTTCTTGTGACGCATCTTCAAAATGGCGGGCAGAGGGGACCGGGAGACGCGCAAGACGAAGACACCTCTGCGCGGGGGTCCGGTCCAATCTAATGTTATGGACCGTTATACCCACTCTAAGGGGTCCCCCGGAGCTGTCCTGCCCGGTCCCAGTGCATCTGACCACGTAGTGGATGCGTCGACGGAGCCCTCCTTGCAGGACATCATGGGCGCCATTTCTGGCATGAGGGAGTCAATAGGCCAACAGTACGAAACCTTGGCCCACAAAATTGACACTGTGGCAATCGAGGTGAATCTGATTCGTGCCGATCTCTCCAAAACGAACGAAAAGGTGAAGTCATTGGATATCAAATCATCCAGCCTCACGACGGACGTCTCTGAGATACAGACGGAGATTGGCAATCTCCGTAGGGTGAACGATTTCATGACCCGGCGCTTGGAGGACTTTGAGAACAGGGCACGTCGCTGTAATGTTCGCGTGGTTGGTGTGCCGGAGAACCCAGAACCCCACTCGGTTGATCTCCTGGTTGAAGACCTGATCCAGAACCACCTATCTCCATCTGGCCTTAGTAAATTTTTCACAGTGGAGCGTGCACATCGTGTTCCGGGGGGCCAGGGTAAGCCAGGCGCCCCGCCGAGACCTATTGTTGCGAAGCTTTTTCACTATAGAGATCGGGACGCTATCCTGCAGGCTTCGCGGGTGAAGGGCCCGGTGGCCTTTGAGAATGCCACGGTGAATTTTTATCCGGACTTTTCCCAACAGGTCCAGAAGCAGCGGATGGGATTTCGTGGTGCCAAGAAGCGTCTTAGGGACATGGGGATGCGTTACTCTATGCTCTTTCCGACCAGGCTGCGGGTTGAGTATAATGACCGAACTTTCTTCTTTGATCGGCCGGATGCTGTGAATGACTGGCTGGACTCCCTGCCTAGCCGACCTCCAGAGACTGAGTTCGATGCCCACCCGGGCGGTGCTGAAGGTGGTGTAGAGAGCTGAACATTTCGTCTATACCTGGTGCCTTGTTTTGAATAACTTTTCCAGGGGTGTACGCCTATGTTCCTCTACTGCTTATGTGTTTGATGTATGTTCTTTTTCTCGTCATGGGTCTTGATCGGGGGGCGGGTGGGACGGAGCCTTTCCTCCTCCGGGGTCTTTGTGTAGAATAGGGGTTCTTGGGCGACAGGCACACTGCAGGTTGGGGTGGCTTTTTAGCTTTTTGCAGGGGTGCAGGGTGGGGGGTGTTTTCTTGTTATTTGGGGGGAGGGTGGTAGGGAAGTTTGTTGTTTGTGTGTTCTGTTTTCAAGGCGACTTTATCCTTTATTTTTAAAATGTTTTTGGTGTCATGCTCATTGGTGGGGGGTTTCGGCTTTGTCGGGTGGGATGGGGGGTAGCGGGTTGAGATTTGTTTCGTGGAACGTTAACGGTCTGGGAGATCGTATCAAACGAAGTGTGGTGTTGAAATGTATACGACGTTTATCTCCTGATATTGTTTTCCTGCAGGAGACTCATTTGGTAGGCAATGTGTGTCATGCAATGAATAGGTGGGGCTATCGCCTCGTGGCACATTCGGGGTTTACCTCGGGTTCTAGGGGTGTGGGTATCCTTGTTCGGGCTTCCCTCCCCCTAGCTATTGATGATGTGATTCAGGATGACCGGGGGCGGTATGCTGTCCTTGTGGGTCGCTATGAGGGTCGTGCCCTCTCCTTATTCACTGTTTATGTGCCCCCCGGCTTACAGACTTCTACCTTTTCAGATTTGGGCCGTGTCTTGTTGGACCTCCCTGATAGTACTCTCTTTCTGGCTGGTGATTTTAATTTGGTGTTCTCTGGTCTCCACGATCGCCACCCCCCTAGAGATACTCCTGCGGCCCAACAGTGGTTGGGTGGATTTTTGGATACCTTTGGCTTGGTGGATTGCTGGAGGCTTTTGCACCCCACTCAGCTTCAGTACACCTTTCATTCTGGGGCCCATGGGAGACGGTCTAGGCTGGATTATTTCCTGATGCCTGCGGCTCAGTCGCCAGCGGTGCGTGAGATTGTACACCTACCCAGGGGTATCTCTGACCACTCTCCGCTCTGGCTTCGTTTTGAGGTTGGAGTGGAGGCAGTGGGCCGGGTGGCTCCCATCAATCCGTGGTACCTTACCTCCCCCGAGACCCGCAGCCTTTTGCTTAAATCATTGGACGCGTATTTTCTGGATAACGAGGGGTCTGTTTCCTCGGCTGTGTCCCTATGGGAGGCCTTTAAGACGGTGATTCGTGGGCAGGCCCTCTCCCTTATTGTTGAAGCTAAGAGGGCGAGGAATAGAGAGGTGGTGGATCTTGAGGGAGAGATTTCTGCATTGGAGGATGCTTTGGAATCTGGTGTCACGTCTGCGAAACTCCATGCCCTGGGTCTGAAACAATTTGCCTATAAGTCCATGGTCACAGATGCTGCTAAAGTGATGTTTCGGGAGCAACAGGGACGTTTGTATGATGTGGGTGACAAAGCGGGTAAATTGCTGGCATGGCTGGATAAGAAGGAGAGGGCTAATCGTGTGGTACCCGTGATTCAGTCTTTGAGTGGTGAGAGTGTGACGGACCCGATTGGAATAGTTGACCGTTTTGCTGAGTATTTCCGTGTGGTGTATACCCCTGTGTCTGTGAGAGATGTGGCTGACTCTCGCCTTCTATTGCGTGATATAGCTCTGCCCAGTGTTTCCGATTTGGATCGTGTGGCGTTGGACTCCCCCTTTACTGTTGATGAGATAGCTACTGCCATCCGTTCACTCCGTTCGGGCAAAGCATTGGGCCCGAACGGGTTGCCAATTGAACTGTACAAATTGCGTCCCGACAGGGTGGCTCCGTATCTTCGCGCCATGTTTCTAGAGTCCCGGGAACGGGGTATTCTCCCTTATGATCAGCGACTGGCCACGATAGTTGTCATCCCCAAGGATGGTAAACCGCGAGATCTTTGTTCCTCCTACAGGCCCATATCCCTGCTAAATGTTGAACCCAAGGTATTGGCGAAACTCCTGGCGTCCCGCCTCCTGACGGTCATTAGTGGCTTGGTCCATCCAGATCAATCCGGATTTATCCCGCATCGCAACACGGCTCTGAACCTACGTCGTCTTCACGGCGCGATTGCGAGGGCGGGGCTTCTGACGGAGCCGGCCATTTTGGCATCGCTGGATGCCTCAATGGCTTTTGACACGGTGGAATGGCCTTATCTTTGGGCGGCTCTTGAGAAATTTGGTTTCGGGCCTGAGTTTATTGGTTGGATCAAGTTATTATATGCGGAACCTCTGGCACAAGTAGTGGTCAATGGTAGGGTTTCGGCTCCTTTCACCCTTGGTAGAGGTACCCGTCAGGGATGCCCCTTGTCTCCGTTGCTTTTTGCACTCGCCCTGGAACCATTGGCTGCTTGGCTTCGGTGGGAACCTTCGCTCAAGGGGATTCGCTGGTCTCCGGACTTTGAGGACCGCGTTTCACTTTACGCGGACGACATTCTTTTATATCTCACCTCCCCGCGCAAATCTCTGTCTGTTTTATTTGACGTTCTTGCTTCCTTTGGTGCCAACTCAGGCCTCGTTATTAACTGGGCCAAGTCCTGCGTGTATGTTCTTTCGGGTGTTTTGCCCCCGTTGCCGAGCAGACTTCCTATCCAGGTGGTCCAGTCTGGCTTCAAATATTTAGGGATCTTTATTACGTTGGACTCCTCGCTCCGCTTTGAGCGTAATCTCCTCCCCCCGTTGCTTAGATTGCGACTGGATGTGGCCCGTTGGCGTAAGCTTCCTTTGTCTCCTCTGGGCAGGGCGGCCCTGTTTAAAATGATGTCCTTGCCGCGGTTCCTTTACGCGCTCCAGAACTCCTATGACGCAATCCCCAAGACCTATTTCCGAGAGATCGAGAGTCTTCAAAGGCAATTGATTTGGGACGGGCGTCCACGTATTGCCCTCGCGAAACTCACCATCCCTTGGTACGACGGGGGCATGGCGCTCCCCGATATCAAGCGATATTACTGGGCTTCCCAGTTGTCTGCTATTAATCACGTGATGTTTTCACCGGGCCGGAATCCTGTGTTCGAGATGGATAGACTTCAGCTGCCGGGTGGGGACTTTAATAGAGCGCTTTATTCTCGATCAGCCGGGCGCCATCTTGTGGGCCCATCCAGGATTGCAGTAACTGTATGGCGAGCCGCGAATGTGAGTTTGGGATGGGAGGATCGACTGACGCTGGCGACGCCGCTTTATGCCTCGGAACGTTTGGGCTGTCTCTGGTCTACCAAGGGTTTCGACCGCTGGGATATGATTGGGATTTGTAAGGTGGGTGATGTATGCTCGAAAGGTAGTGTGAAGTCGTTCCAGGCCCTCCAGGCGGAATATGGTTTGAATGATAGGGAATTTTTTCGTTATCTGCAGGTCCGGCACGCCCTCGCCTCAGTTTTGATTCCTGATGAGGCCCTGCCCGAGTCTTCCCCCCTCGAAGATCGTGTCCTTGATGGGCACCTGCCTGATAGCACTATTTCCCTGATCTATAAGAAGCTGATCAATAATCGGGCGGACTTATTGGCCCGACTTCGGGAGGCTTGGGTCAGCGATAGGACGACGAAGATTGGCAATCGGCACTCTCCTCTCCCAAGGAGGTAGCCATTCCTGCCCGTCTCCGTTTGGTTCAACTTAAGATCCTTCATCGAGTGTATGTCACTGGTCCGCGTCTGGTGACGATGGGCTTTTCCTTGGATGGGTTATGTAAGCGTGGTTGTGGGTCGAGTGCTACCTTTTTACACATTCTTTGGGAGTGCCCGGTTGTGGCGGCTTACTGGACTGCTGTGCTTGAGGTGATGACTGAAGTGACTGGTGTGGCCCTGCGGCCGGAGCCTCGACGATGTCTGTTGAATGTGTGGGAGCCCACTGACTACTCTGTGGCCCAGACCAGATGGGCTACCTTGGGTTACATGATTGCGAAACGGGATGTTGCGCAACTCTGGGGCGCTTCCAGGCCCCCTGAGGTCTCGAAATGGGAGGATAACATGGACTGGTCCATGTTTCGTGAGAAGACTGTTTATGTGGCCAGGGGCAGACCCAGGGCGTGGACGAAGATTTGGGGCCAGTGGAATGAATATCGTGGGGATATCTGTACCCCTCCCCTTGTAGGCACTGCTGAGGTTATCTTATCTCCCTAGGCGAGCGTTCCCGGAACCCTTTCATGCTTTTTTTTGCATTTTCGATTCTCCCCGCTGCTCCCCTTCCCCCCCGACCTTGTTGGAGCCTCAGGGCTCTGGGTATGTTCTCCTGTCCGTGGACCATCCCCTCCGTTCTTTGGGCTGACCTTAATTACCATGCATTCGCCTTTTTAGTGTTTGTTTTGCTTTTTGTATAAAATAAAAATTTAAAATGCTCTGTGACATGTGAGGAGTAATGCTTTATGCTGGATTTGTACCTGTCCACGGGTGTCCATTTCTAATTCATGCCTTGTGCCTTATTATTAGCGGCCAGCCCGTGAGGTTGTAGGCCCATTCTTGTATTTTTCTATGCTTGCTCAAATAAAGGTTTTTGAAAAAAAAAAAAAAAAAAAGAATAGCCCAGGGGTATTCTCAGCGAGAGTAACAGAGTTACTACAAACATATGATGACGAAGCATTATCTTATGTCGATGACATATACCTAACAGATGATGACTTGGATACTCACTTGAAGAGAGTGAACACCATAATACTTGGGTTCGCAGCAGAGGGTTACAAATTCAACTTTAAAAAATCGAGAATTGCCCATCTAACAGTCCTGTTCTTAGGATATGAATTATCAAGTGAAGGCAAAAGCCTGGCTGACAATTTCCTGGAGAAATGTGCCGTACTCCAAGCACCTAGAACACTAAAAAACTTACAGTCAATTCTAGGCTTCCTAAATTTCGGAAGAACATACATTGCAAATTACGCAGAAAGGGTCAAACCCCTTTATGATCTAATAAAACCAGATTTTAAAAGAACCAATTGGACTCAAATACACACAGAAATTCTGAGATCCTTACAAACAGACATGTTAATTAAAACAAAATTAGAAACATGTGATAACACACGCAATCTTGTGATTCGAGTCATCCCAGGAAGATGCGGATTCACATACCTGACCTCTAATGAGGGAGAAAAGGTACCAATTGCATTCAAATCACACTTGTACACAGAAGCTGAAAAGAAATTCAGCATTAAAGAAAACATTGTTCATGCAGTTCAAACCGCAATAGCTAGAGAAAAAGATCAAGCGGACGGTAGACACATCACAGTCAGAACAGCAGAATCAGCCTTTGAGGCATTAACAACACCGTGTAATTTACCAACAACAACATTGAATCCGGAATGGATACAATGGGTGAATTCAATTACAACGGACAAAGTATACTACTACTTTGATCCAGAACTAAAGGAATTGAAAAATCTAGAATATGAAAGAACATTCCCTCTGCCTATCGACATTCTGCCCTTACGACAATACGCTTGTGTAATCTATACAGACGGACATGCTCACCCTCCGTTTGGGGAGAACAAGCATACAACCCAACATGTGAGATTGCAAAAGAAGTGTGGCGCGGAGGTAATCTAAGACCTCTATTAACAAAAACACACTCAGTAGAAACTAATTCAGAACAACAGACTGAAATTATAGCATTAAAAATGGCGCTAGATAATGCGGATCGCGAATTCCCGACACTTATAGTGTCCGATTCATATTACTGCGTCAAATCATATAACAACGATTTGCAGACATGGATTCAAAACGGTTACAAAGATGACACAGGTGCAACAATAAAGCAAAAACTGCTTTGGGAACAAATAGTTCTGTTACAAAAAGAACTACCAAAGACTCACGTGATACATACACTGAGTCATCAGCGTGATGGCGTTCACGTTGCAGGGAATTCATTGGCTGAGACAGCCACAGCGGTAGCAACTAAATCGGCTTCCGTAGCTCGAAAAAAGCGTACAGTGAAGTATATTGACGGTGAAACAGTGCTGGCGGTGAAAACGTCATCAAAAGGCGACTGCTCAGCGCTACCGATCAACTATCCACTCAATTATACATACATAATCGATGCAAACTCCGTCCCTTTTGCTCGAATCCCTGGAGTGGGGGATAGAGTGATTCCAAACATGGACAGGAGAACCTTGTTAATAGCAGACGCACATATGGGCGAGGGTCTCAGACACCTCAAACTAAAAGATTCTCTGGAAGAATTACAATCAAGGTACTGGTGGCCAGGCATGAGCCTGCATCATACCATGTTCGTAAAGAACTGCCCAAACTGTAACAGAAATCGCAGTGGTGAGAGAAACGGTGTAATACCGTGTCGTTTCACTCAAAGAAAAGATCAACAGTAAAAAGCAAAAGCGTCCGATTAACATATACAGGCTAGTTTCCACTTATAATGTAGATCACCAGCGCTCGGCTGACGTCTGGACTGTTATACAAAGATTTGCAAGTCTAAATGGCATATACGCTAGAAGCATGCTACGTTTGACCATTGTTTTCACTCTAGCCCTCCAGCCTGAGGGGAAACATGGCCAAATGAGCATAGCACAGCGGGACTCTTCTCACTTCCTTCCTGAGGGATACGGGATGGTGTAAAGAAAAAACCAAGGCATAAAGCTATCTATAACAAAAAGGATATTAGGTTCGGGAGCTGGGTGGGTCAAACATCTAATAAGTGTCCAACGTAGTCTAAATAACCTGCCAAGAAATTCTCTGAAGGGATTCAGTCCGTACAAATTATTGTTTGGAACTAGGATGTTAGTCTTAGACCTCGACAGTCAGACTTCAGTGGTGAAGGAAAAAAGCTTTGATATCAAAGATCGTTTGGCTATTTTGCAGGACTTAAACGAAACAAGAAAAGACCTGAGCAACATAAAGTTGAAACAGCAGCCAACAACCACTGAAGAACCACCACCTGTCCCAGCAAGACCTGTCTGGATTCCAAAAGTCGGGGATCTAGTCAGAGAAAAGATCGCGGTAAAGAAGGAATTTGGGCCTTCTTACAGAAAAGCAGTTCCTGTCTTGTCTATCAACGGGACAAGATCAGTTGTACTACCGCCGCTTGCTGGTAAAAAGGAGAACCGAGTTGTATCCATCGACCTGGTAAAACCACAATCATGTGGCCGATAACAAATAGTAGGCCAAGTGGACTCCCGAAAAGTAGTAGAACACCAAGATTTGCTACAAACACAGAGGTCCAATCTAAGAGGCTAATCACATTCGAAACGCCTACAGAACTACAACAAGGACTATGCAACAATGCAATGGAACTTAGACCTCTGAAAACCCAAATAAAAACATTTAGCAGAGACACACCAATCTATAATGAAGTAACAAACGACTATGCAAGAAACAGTAATCCTGAAGCAATTGGAACAATTGACAGAACTGCATCCGGCTACTTCATAAACTTCGATGATTCCTCTGAAGGCTTCACTGAATCAAAAACACAGCCATCAACAAAAACCTTTAAAGATAAAGTTAAAGTACTTTTGAAACAACTGAAAGAAACATATCTGATTTCTCCATGGATTGAATTTTGGGTGGGTTTTGGTGCATTTATCCTCATACTTTGGCTCATCATGGTACTAACTTTGGGACGCTTCATTGAGGGAAAATATGCTAAAATGGACACAGCAAGTCAGAAAATCAACTTGATCCTCAAACCACACACATCTTCACACGTCGAGAAAAGAGAACTTTCTTCAGTCAACTTCACAGCCAATCCTATACCGGGTGGGGTAGCATGGGACAACACTGACTACGAAATTTATGGTCCGGTTGAAATCCTGAAATATCCACACCAAATTAAGATCTCGTTGAGTGACTTTGTAAAAGCAAGCTCATTTGCTGATGATTGGGACTTTGAAAGTATTAATAATATGATGTCTGACTTAGTGATGTCTGCTAAATTTACAAAACATGATTATTTGCAGGGTTCGACAAATTATGATAGTATGTACTGTTATAACCACTATGGTAACCATTTCCTACATAGATCTGCACAACCTAGAAATGTTTTAAATTATAATCAATGGGAACATTGTGCAACCCTTCCAAAAGGAAGCTCAAGAACCGTTTATGACAAATATTCATACTTTTCAGGTTTCAACTCAAGTAATGCTGAAACATTTTATTTCAAATTGTCAAATAAGACAGGGACAAAGACCATGATAACAAACACGAAATTGATATATTCAGACTCATTCTTTGAACAAATGAATACTTTTGGTTTTGATTATTGGGACAAAAATGTTGAAGTAAAGAGTGTTTGGGGTACAAAAGAATGGCAAGTACAGGGTATAGAATCTTTGTTTAGAGCCTGCATGATCCCAGAACAAATTATATTTTTAAATGACACTGTTCAACAAACTACCTGTCTCGGCCTAGCCAAAATCAAAGACTTAAATAAACCGTCTATTCCAAAACCAACAATGAACAGCAATAGCTCTACAGATGAAGAGATAGACGTAAATTATGTATTAAACCAAAACAGAACACATCCTGATTGGAAAAAGTGGTTGATCTGGCCCACAGATACTAATAACTGTCAAGACAGATTCCTGAACAAAACACAGGGGTTCAAAATGACCAGGCCAGACCCTAGATATTCCCAAAGACAACACCCAGGGATAATAACCACCTACAGTGTGGGCAAATTATGCCTTCAGTGGCTACAAACTTCCACACTGGCAGAAATTAAGCAACACCTAACTTTACTTACTGATGGTGCTGACTTGCGTGATTTCATTATGGGACCGCGCAAACAGCGTCAGAAACGTTTCATAGCAGCCTCTGTATATGCAGCATACAACGAGGCCTGGAAGGTGACTCAAATTGAGACAGCAGAAAGAATACGGGAAATTGACCGTATTAATTTGGAAAAATCACTTTCTGTAGTGGACAATGGGTTAATGACTCTGTCCTCCAGAATTTTTTCTCTGGACAGCATTGTGTCTTCAGCAATCGACATATTATCGCAAGACTTACTGTTGTTACAACACGGTCATTCCCAATTGCGTTCTATTGTACAGCTTGGCTGGACGTTACAAAATCTGCGTTCAGGCTATGTGCCTTGGCGTTTAATCAACACAACGTCACTATTCAATATCTTTAACCTCACTGATAAACAAATCAGTATGGCACAAAAGGGTGCTGATTATACAATCCTGAGCATTGAGAAACTCGAGAGATTACCAGTGACAATGTCAGAACGACCTGTCAGTGAATGGATAATACATGGGATAATTAATATTCCAATATCTACCTTCAGGTTTCAATACTGCCAAAAATATATACAGGCTGGCATGTACGAAAAATTGGGAAAAGGGTACATTAAAACAACATGAAACTTGCCCTATTCACATGCATGTGTCAGTAATAAAGGACAGAAAGTGTTTCTTGGTGGCAATAATTGTGCGATGTCACTGAGCGGTACACCTCTGTGTAATGGAATTAGTTTGCATGGAGCCTGTGAAGGGAACTCAAATAACCTTTCATGTCACCAACTAGGCGCACCTGCAACAGAGATAGAACCATTCTTTCAAAGACTCTATAATGGGAGTTACGTTCTAATTGTGGACCGCAGATGCTGTAGTCTTATGCCCGGGACTCCTTATCTCGTAACTACGACTGCGAAGGTCAAGTGCTGTGGACGCCTATTGTTCCCCAGCTCCCTTCCAGACAGGGAGGCAAGGGCATGGCCCAACTTGAAAATTACTTCTATTCGAATAGATACTTTAAGCAGAATGAAAACAGTGCTTCTTCAGACGCCGACCAGGCTCACGTCATCAAAAGAAACGTATGATCTCCTAGTCGCAAGGACGACTGCAGAGATTCACTCATTGTTATCAACTAATTCCCCCATACATTTTGCAGAAATCCTGAATGAAATCTTAAATATTTCTGATACCAGTGGAGTCTCAAAAGTATTTAAGACAGTATTTTCAATGGCATTAACACCATTCAAAGCCATACTGGGTATTTTTCCAGATTTCGTCCATTCGATTTTTGGCGGACTTCCCCTCATTTTGGGACTAATTGCAGGAATCCTATTCCTAGTCCTTATATTTCGTTATGGCAAACCATGTCACAGACAAAACACCTGCGACAAGGGAAGAAACAATCCTAGCCATTGGATACCGGGACCGGATATCAATAATCCTGGGACTATCCCGGCATAGAGACCTGAACATGACTTGGTTTCTTTCATTTCGACCAATGTGGCAACGATGTGTTTTACCTGTATTGAGGTGCTTGCTATGCGGAGAAGAATGCGTGTTAGACACCTGTCTGACGCTACAATCGGATGCGCCAATGGATGCAGAAACATTGTTGAGTCCAATAAAGGCTCATGCTTTGTGCTGCCCTCAACGGCTACCAATCCTGATGACGGCATTCGTGGAAGCTTCACCACTACGATTAAGGGGTAGTGAAGTTCAAGATGAAAGCAGCATTGATCAGGTACGACCTTCTGTCAGCAATTCTAATGAAAACGTCAATGGAGACAATCATGCGCACGAATGCATGGTTACATCCTTTTCCGAGTTAGTGGAACTCTCCCAGGAAGCTGTTGACAGCTTTTTCGACAGTCTACATGATATGATGTTCTCACCAGAACAGAAATAGAGACTTTTGAGCAAGCTCGCACACGGCGTTCCCTGAATTTGGCCTTCAGCTAGAATAGCAAAATACCATGAACAATTTTCCCTCCAGTTCACGGACAGCAATTTTTTTCAGCAGCCCCAAAATATTTCTACATATTTTTCGGGACACTTATCTTCTGCTTAAAGTAAGAACTATTCTTAGAGAACTAAAATTTCTATTTTTAGATACTTTATAGACATTAGCTGCCCGCTGGTATGTTCATAATTATTTTATTCTGTGATGGAATGGTCTCGAACCTTTTTTCTGTATTAAGAGCCATTTCATGTGTAAATTCTCATATACAAATTAGTGATAATGTATAGATATGCGTGATTACTTTAGCGTTGTTCTACAGCTTGAGTGCATATAATACATGTGACTGTTTTTTCCGTATATTTGATAATATTCAAAATGCATTTATGTATTTTGGGGTGGTAAGGTATACACGATACTCTACAGTATGTTTTACTATGCATAGATTCGTAAATATGTCCATAGTTAGCGTGGAGTGGGTGTGATGTATTCCTATAGGTTCTGTATCGATCCCCCTATTCCTGACCCTATTCTGGTTAACAAGTTAACTAGCAGCCATCCCATGAGGCAGAAAACCCCCATGATGCAGGAACCGTTATCTGATTAAGCCACACTACGGCACAGGAACGTGTTATCTGATTAGGTCATAACGCTTGCCATCTAATTAGACAAGCGATATTCCTCCAGCCCCTGATAAGGCATACGGAGTTCTCAAAACAAATCAAACCTATGACAACCTGGGAAAAACCCTGCGGCCATTGTTTTGATTTCACCGAGAACTTCAGCAAAAGAATGTGCTAACGACCAGGTCGTATGATATCCTTATTGACGTATCTATGTCCATCCTTACGTCAATCTCGGCACCTTAAAGGTATAAATATTACCGATATTGCCCTATGCAAACACACGCGGTGGTGACGAGATCGGAGCAGCCAGACTTGCCGAAGCCCAGAGCAGAGCAGACCCCGCTGGCGCAGCCCCGCCTTCCTGACGCGCTGAGAACGAGACGCTGTTTTCTCCTGCTGAGAAATCCAGCTCCGGCGCTTCCGGGTAGCCCTCGCAGGCAGCCTGGAATATCGAGACCAGAGACGAGAGATACCATCCCTCATTCATCCTAGATTCCAGGTACAGAACTGAATAACCCCTTGCAGAGAATTCTTTAGTCAGTCACTTGGCAAAACAAACTTAACTTAAACTGCTACTTTCTATTCCCGCCCACGTATTAGGCTTAGGTCAGGTACATCTGGGGTAGGCGTAGTTAGAAACACCAGTTGAGTACGATTAGTCAAATGTATATGTGTATGTATCTATTTTATCCATTTTAAACCATCATATGGCTTAGAAACCATATCAATGTTTTTACAGTATTATTTTATACTTCTGCTTTTAATGTATGCACTTTACTTAACCATAAGTATTGCAATAATATCGATCCATTTCTCTTGTATGAGAAAAGAGACTGATCAATAAATAACATCTTTTATTGAACACGCCCGTCTCTTCCTTTTCTCTACAATCTGGTGAGACTAAGAATGCACGTACTGACTGAGTAAAATAAGTCGTCTTTTGTTTTCACACGACTCTAGAGATACACTCTTGATTAGGGGAGAGCAAAGTTGTCATGTTCTATGGTTGTCAGAAACTAAATCCCTTCTTGTCTATCCAGGGAGGTTCAACTCCTCCTTGCCTATTCGAGAAAGTTTCTAGTGAACTCTGAGCTAGCTGGCAAACCCAAAACTTTAAGTCTAATATCGACAGTAGTAGACCTAGTTAACGTCTGGTCTAGGCCTATACTATTGAAGGTATTATTCCAATGCGCAGAGCCTATTGGGATAATAGGAACTACACTACACTAGTCCTTTATTGAGTACACTGCCTGGTACTCAACTTGATGAAACTGACTACACTTACCCAACTGACTTATCGATGCCTGATTTACAAACCCGCTTCGCCACAGAATCCAGATTTTCATTAGACACTGTTTCACACACATCAAGAAAGCCTTCAAGGATTACTGTTTATGCAAGATTATTTAAAAAACATTGTTTAATTCCCCCTTGGACATATATTTGGCTGGTGCTTTTTTCGATTTACCTTTTTATGTCAATTGGTTTTGTATTTTGTCAAAGGGATTTGGAGCACCCTGCTGACATGTCACAGCTGAATTACCTCATGCATCATGGTCGATGTGGTTCAGTGTTACTCGCTTCACACACAGTTCTCACAGTTTGTTGGCCAGTGCCAGTACCAGTATTCTTTTCAAGTGTATCCCCAGACACGTGTTTCTAGATTCCTCTTTCATCAGTGGGGAAAATGTTCATAGGTCGCTGGACGTGCTGCCGCAGTTTCCTCAGGGTTAGTGCCACTCTCAGCGCGCAGGTGCTCACAGAGCTCATCAGCTCACGGCCCAAGGGAGCCATCTTAAACAGTCAAAGGGATTTGGAGCACCCTGCTGACACGTCACAGCTGAATTACCTCACGCATCATGGTCGATGTGGTTCAGTGTTACTCGCTTCACACACAGTTCTCACAGTTTGCTGGCCAGTGCCAGTACCAGTATTCTTTTCAAGTGTATCCCCAGACATGTGTTTCTAGATTCCTCTTTCATCAGTGGGGAAAATGTTCATAGGTCGCTGGACGTACTGCCATAGTTTCCTCAGGGTTAGTGCCACTCTCAGCGCGCAGGTGCTCACAGAGCTCGTCAGCTCACGGCCCACGGGAGCCATCTTAAACAGTCAAAGGGATTTGGAGCACCCTGCTGACACGTCACAGCTGAATTACCTCATGCATCATGGTCGATGTGGTTCAGTGTTACTCGCTTCACACACAGTTCTCACAGTTTGTTGGCCAGTGCCAGTACCAGTATTCTTTTCAAGTGTATCCCCAGACACGTGTTTCTAGATTCCTCTTTCATCAGTGGGGAAAATTTTCATAGGTCGCTGGACGTGCTGCCGCAGTTTCCTCAGGGTCTTTTTTTAAAAAAAAATTTACTTATCAGTTTTATCAGAAAACTCAGACAACAGATACATGTCACACTTCAGACACAAGCAGTATGCAAGAGGTTTACAAAGTAATATATCTAAAATCACAGGTTTGCAAACAGTATGAACCCAGAGAGACTGTTCACACAATACACTTTTACATTAATACCGTAGTGTTAAGATTGGTACAAGTAGAGAGTTAGGGACGGACCATAATTGCAGGAGTCTCTTCAATAGGATCTGTGTCAGTACGCAGGTAGTCAGAGAGTGGGCCCCAAATATCAGAGGGTTTGGAGGCGGTGGGCAGTTCCTCCGCGTATATCATGAAGTTATCCCTGCAGTAGGCAGCGTCCATCAGCCAGTCTTTGATTAGTGGGGGGCGCTTGCTACCCCAATGTATAGAGAGTCTGCGCTTCGCCAGTAGCAGTAATATAGCCATGAGTTTCTTGCCAGTCGCCCTGAGTGGGACGTCCAAGCCTAACAAACACACTCTAGGAGTACAAGGAACTTCACATAACAGTAATTTCGTTAGATGGGCAGTGACATTCATCCAGTATTGCTGTACTTTCGCACAACACCAGGCTAGGTGCGCAAAGTCCGCGTCATCCATATCACATCTTTTACATTTAGCATCATCACGCAGTTTAAGTTTATACAGCTTAAGGGGAGTGTGGTATACCTGGTGTAGATATTTATAATGTATAATACGCAGATTCTCGTTGGGGGTGAGAAGTGAGGTCACTCTGCAGGCAGCTGTCCAGTCTTCTTCCGTGAGGGGGGCATCTAGCATTCTAGACCATTTATCTCTCATCGGAACGGTCTCGGCGCCAATTTCATCCTGTGCTTGTCTGTACAATTTGGACAGAATGTGAGCATGATTAGGCGAGGTGATTAGCAGGTGCAAAGAATGAAGGGTTGGGGCGTTCATCGGGGAAGGTGGGGTACAACTCTCGAGCCGCGGCCCGTAGTCTATGGTAGAGGAAACGAAAGAGAGGAGTTTGGTTACTAATATATGCCAGATCGTCGTGTGTGATGAATGAGCCATTGGGGTAGAGGTCCCCCAGGGTCGAAAAGCCTGCCTGCTCCAGTATGGACATGTTATTCCGTTCCCTCGTGATGGAGAGGTTGGAATGCCACGCCAGTGGGAGGCTTGGAGCGTATATAGGGGATTTATGGGCCAGTGTGCTTAGCCGCGTCCATGCGTGAGTAGTGGTGCGGATTGTGTTTATCTCCCTTTCCGCCAGATGAGGTCTAGTGTGTGATAAAATGCTTGTGAGTGGTATCGGGTGTGCGACCCCTTCTTCTACTGCTAAATGTGGCAGATACCGTACCGGATGATGCCAGTAGTAGGCAAATTGCGCCTGTGAACATAAGTAGTAGAGGTAAGCATCAGGCACTGTGAAGCCGCCCGCGCTGTATGGAAGAGTGAGTGTACGGAGACTAATCCTGGCTTGCTTCCCCGCCCAAATAAGCTGTATAAACGCTGTGCGAAGTCTGGCAAAGACCGAAGGGGGAGGAGTGAGCGGAGTATTAACAAAGAGGTATAGCAACTTCGGGAGCACTACCATTTTCAGCAGGGAAATCCTGTCAGCTAGGGAGAGCGGGAGTGTTTTCCATCTCTGTATCTGCGTTTCGATGTGGTCCACCACTGTGCCATAATTATGTCGAATTACGAGTTCCACATCTCGGTGCACCCATATCCCTAGGTATTTAATGGGATCATGTTGCCATACAAGAGGGAAATCTAATTGCGGAGGATGCGTGCACATGGTTAACGGGATCACTGCAGATTTAGACCAGTTAATGGTGAGGCCAGATTGTCTGCCAAATTTCACATATTCCCGAAGCACAGGGGATAAATTAGTATCTGGGTCTCGAAGGTAGAGGACCATATCATCCGCATATAGCGAGATGCTTATAGGTCGGAGGCGGAATCCAAGCGCAGTGTGAGCGTAATTCTGATGAATTTTACAGGCCAGTGGCTCCAGCACAATCGAGAAGAGTAGGGGGGAGAGTGGACATCCCTGCCTAGTGCCTCGTTGTATGGGTATGGATTCCGAGACAAAACCGTTAACCTTTACTCGGGCCGTGGGGTTTGTGTAGAGCAGTTTGATCCAAGTTAGTAGACGCAAGGGTAGGCCAATTCGTCCCAGTATCACAAACATATACGTCCACTCCACCGAGTCAAAGGCCTTGCTGCATCTAATAGCACCGCCACTGCACGGAGATCTGGCCTCAATTGGTACATTAACGCAAAGATCGTCCGCAGGTTGTATGTGGTGGATCTATCAGGGATGAAGTCGGATTGATCAGGTAGCACAATGGTGGGCATGAGTGGTTGCAATCTTGTAGCGATGATTTTCGCAAGTATTTTTACATCTGTATTTATTAATGATAAGGGTCGGTAAGAGTCTGCCCTAGCGGCGTCTTTGTCAGGCTTGAGCAGTGTTACTATAACGGCCTCTCTCAATGTTTGTGGTAGAATGCCATCGGTATGGGCCTCATCGTACATTTCAAGGAGGTGGGGGATAAGGTCCTCAGCGTACGCCTTATAAAATTCTGCCGTAAACCCGTCAGGGCCTGGGGCTTTCCCATTCGGCAAGGATTTAATAGCAGTGAGAGTTTCCTCCTCCGTTATGGGTGAGGCTAAAAATTCTTGGTGTGAGTCCGACAACCACACCAGCGCCACATCTGGTATGTAGTCTAATATGTCTGATTCGGCGGCAGTGTGCTGTGTAGTGTAGAATTCACAGTATGTGGTGACAAACGTGCGCAGGATATTAGGGGTGTCAAAGTGTAATTGCCCCTGCTCGTCTTGAATTTGCGTAACTAATTGTTGTTTTTGTTGCATGCATACCTTCTGTGCCAGTACACGGCCAGGGCGTCCCCCCTCTCCCATCCTGCGCGCCCTATGTCTTTTGGACATGTATTTAATTTCGTCATCTGCCAGTGCGTTATATCGTGTGATGGCCTCGCGTATGTCAGCTAATATCCCAGTATCTTGTGTGGAGTCGAACTCCGACTCCAGCCGGCGGATATCGGCCTCGCAGTTTTGTAATTGTGTTCTGATATCCTTCAGGATACCCACAGTAGTAGAAATACACACCCCACGAAGTGTCGCCTTAAAAGCCTCCCAGAGCATGCCAGCACTATCTACAGATTTGCTGTTGATCGCAAAGAATTCCTCTATCGCCTTGTGTAGTGTTTCTTTATATAGGGGGTCGACGAGTGCTTTGGCATTGAAGCGCCAAGTAAACGGGGGGGGGTGTATGTTGGGACAGCCAGGGATAGGACCACCGGGTTGTGGTCTGATAATGTTTTAGGGAGATGCGTGACATCAGTGGCCCACGTAGAGGCCCGCTCTGAGAGCAGCCAATAGTCAAGTCGTGACCAGCTAGCGTGTGCTGCAGAGGAGTGCGTGCTTTCTCGCTGGGCAGGGTGACGGTTTCTCCATACATCACGTAGCCTAAATTCGCCAATGCCATGGAGGAGAGCGTCCGCTGCGCGTTTATGGTGTTCAAATGTATCTTGTGATCGATCCAGAGCAGAATCAAGTGCAACATTCAGATCACCACCCCAGATCCATTCTAACGGGGGATAGTCACGCAATTTGGTGAATAGAGAGAAATAGAAATCAGGGTCTTCAACATTTGGTCCATATATATTAACAATACCCACTTTAGTGCCACACAGCATACCAGTAACAATGACAAATCTACCATTGTGGTCTATGTCCGTGCGCTCTAAGCGGAACTGAACCCCACGACGCTCCAAGACCGACACCCCACGAGCATAAGAGGAGTACGTGGCAGAGACAGAGTGTTTAGCCCAGCGGTACCCCAGTGTCATAGCCTTACCAGGGAGGAGGTGGGTTTCTTGTAGAAGTGCCAAATCTATAGCGTGACGGTCTAAGTACGCAAAGATCTGCCTGATTTTCTTAGGGCTGTTAAGGCCTCTGACATTCCACGTCAACAACTTTAAGTGTCTACCCATAGCCATTCGAGCATTTCCGCTTTACATGCAAGTGTATTGTGTCATTTAACCTGAAGTAAGCATTCCAGAAACCAGGAACACCGTTGTGACAGAAGCAAATTGTGACAACATTATCCATCGTCGAACCCCCCCCCCTCCACCCACCACCCACTTCGCCATCCCAATCATGACAAAGCCTATACCCAATGTAGTCAGCCCAGAACAAAAACAACAGCAAACAAGCATCCATAACATCAGGGTGCCCTCAAACTTAGATACCTAAACAGGGCAGATAGTGTGGATTACACAGAGGGGGGCCGGTAGCAGCCCGCTAGTCGCCCAGCATAAATATGCCAGGTGATCAAGCCACTCGCATTAGCGCGAGTCAGTGACCGTTGGGTTTCAGTGCTCACATCGTGCAGTTAAGTCATGATATCTAGCCAACATCTACAATCAGAGAGAATTAACATTCTAAGAAGGGTTCTATAAGCGCTGCAGCAAATGTATTACGCATAGCCAATCTACCAACTGAATATTAGGAGGTGCAGGCATGCAGTCATGTCCTTCTCCGCATAGCAGGTGTGTCGTACATCAGTTATTCCACATCCGAGGGAGGGTCCTGGTAGTGTTGTTGACCAAGTGGTGATTTACGTCTCAGTACATGTGGATGGTTGGCTTGCAAATATTTAACTACTTCACGTGGTGTGTTGCATATAACGCTTTTCCCATCCAGAGTTACCTTTAGATGCGCCGGGTAGAGCATTGCATATGGAATATCATTTTCTCTCAGCTTCCGTTTGATGTCTATATATTGCTTCCTGGCCTCCTGTACTTGAGAAGTAAAGTCCGGGTATGTTGAGATTTGCATGCCCTCATGTGTGAGAGACCCAAGCTCGCGGGATTTCCGGAGCGCGGCGTCTCTATCTCTATTGTTCAGCAGTTTGGCGATGATAGGGCGCGGTTTAGCGCCAACCGCCGGTTTTGGCACCAATGTGCGATGTGCCCGCTCCACGATGAATACCGCTGAAAAAGTGTCCTTACCCAAAATGGTGGTTAGAAGAGTCTCGACATACGATTCCATGTTACTGATATGAGTCGTCTCTGCGATTCCCAAAATTCGCAGGTTGCAGCGGCGCGAACGTGCTTCTAAATCTTCCGTCTTAGCCGCGAGGCTTTGCAGGAGAGCATCCGCCTTCTTATGCTTCAGCTCAAGCTGTTGCGTGGCGTCCTCGGTGTCCGATATTCGGCGTTCCGCCATGTCCATGCGTTCCGTCTGCTTATCTAGACGCTCCGATATGCGGTCCACTCGATAAGTGAGCGTATCAATCTTTCCATCTATGTTGGTCAGGGTAGATTGAATGGCGGTGAACATAGCTTGCACGTCCAGTGTTGTCTGAGCCGTGGAAGAGGGCACAGAGTCGCGGGGTGGCGTTTGGCGGTCTGTGGACGGCATGGGCAGTTTCCGCTGGATCTCAAATTGAATTTTCGTCTGTGTCTTCTCCGGTTTACCCATGGTGACGGCGTGATTTGCAATCTTCCGGCCCAGATCCACGTGTTTCAACAGCAAGGCCGCGGCCGGCCAGGGGGGATGGCCCTCGGTGGATACGCCTCAGGTTGACGCGCCTCGGTCAGTAACCGACTTTGGCGTGGGCAGGAATCGGAGCGCCCCCCCAGCAAGGCCCCGGCGTCAGGGATGAGGGATAAGTCCGGGGAAGGGACCTCAGCCAGCTGCAGCCAGTTTGGCAAGGCCCGATCAGAAGATCACGCTGGAAGGCAGCGGGCACAGCAGATGACCCCCACTGTGGGAGGGGGGTATGTAGTGTCCAACGTGGCCCCACGGCAAGAGGAGATGCAGGATAGCCAAGAGTGTGGGCGAGCGGATCCCAGCCGCCACCCGCGTTATCGGGGAGAGACGGTAGAGGAAGGGGCGGCAGGCACTGTAGCGCTTTCTCACCTCAGTCTTGGTGCCGTCAACATGAGCCCATGCCTCGCGGGAGCATCACAGGGACGCAGATCAACCCACCGGGTGTTGTCAGGCTGCAATCCGCTACTGCTTTCTCGGGCCGACACGGCCTACAGCACACCAGTGCAGCCGCGGGCTCGCGTAGCCCGAATGTGGCCACGTACAGTCAGGGAGGACATCACTTCACTCCCGGGTCGCGTTGGTGTTGTCGCGCCGATGTCGGCCGTTTTTCACAAGGGTGGCAGCAAACGGCAGCGGAGACAGTCCGCTCGGCAGGCAGGCGTTTTTGGGTGGATGTGGCACGGTGAAACCCAGGATTAATTGCAGGATTGTGGCTTGATCGGGAGAGCTCGCCTACGGAGCGGCCATTTCCAAGCGCGGCTCGCAGTTTCCTCAGGGTTAGTGCCACTCTCAGCGTGCAGGTGCTCACAGAGCTCGTCAGCTCACGGCCCACGGGAGCCATCTTAAACAGTTAAAGGGATTTGGAGCACCCTGCTGACACGTCACAGCTGAATTACCTCATGCATCATGGTCGATGTGGTTCAGTGTTACTCGCTTCACACACAGTTATCACAGTTTGTTGGCCAGTGCCAGTACCAGTATTCTTTTCAAGTGTATCCCCAGACACGTGTTTCTAGATTCCTCTTTCATCAGTGGGGAAAATGTTCATAGGTTGCTGGACGTGCTGCCGCAGTTTCCTCAGGGTTAGTGCCACTCTCAGCGCGCAGGTGCTCACAGAGCTCGTCAGCTCACGGCCCACGGGAGCCATCTTAAACAGTCAAAGGGATTTGGAGCACCCTGCTGACACATCACAGCTGAATTACATCATGCATCATGGTCGATGTGGTTCAGTGTTACTCGCTTCACACACAGTTCTCACAGTTTGTTGGCCAGTGCCAGTAAAAGTATTCTTTTACTGTGTATCCCCAGACACGTGTTTCTAGATTCCTCTTTCATCAGTGGGGAAAATGTTCATAGGTGGCTGGACGTGCTGCCGCAGTTTCCTCAGGGTTAGTGCCACTCTCAGCGCGCAGGTGCTCACAGAGCTCGTCAGCTCACGGCCCACGGGAGCCATCTTAAACAGTCAAAGGGATTTGGAGAACCCTGCTGACACGTCACAGCTGAATTACCTCATGCATCATGGTCGATGTGGTTCAGTGTTACTCGCTTCACACACAGTTCTCATAGTTTGTTGGCCAGTGCCAGTACCAGTATTCTTTTCAAGTGTATCCCCAGACACGTGTTTCTAGATTCCTCTTTCATCAGTGGGGAAAATGTTCATAGGTCGCTGGACGTGCTGCCGGAGTTTCCTCAGGGTTAGTGCCACTCTCAGCGCAGAGGTGCTCACAGAGCTCGTCAGCTCACGGCCCACGGGACCCATCTTAAACAGTCAAAGGGATTTGGAGCACCCTGCTGACACGTCACAGCTGAATTACCTCATGCATCATGGTCGATGTGGTTCAGTGTTACTCGCTTCACACACAGTTCTCACAGTTTGTTGGCCAGTGCCAGTACCAGTATTCTTTTTAAGTGTATCCCCAGACACGTATTTCTAGATTCCTCTTTCATCAGTGGGGAAAATGTTCATAGGTCGCTGGTCGTGCTGCCGCAGTTTCCTCAGGGTTAGTGCCACTCTCAGCGTGCAGGTGCTCACAGAGCTTGTCAGCTCACGGCCCACGGGAGCCATCTTAAACAGTCAAAGGGATTTGGAGCACCCTGCTGACACGTCACAGCTGAATTACCTCATGCATCATGGTCGATGTGGTTTAGTGTTACTCGCTTCACACACAGTTCTCACAGTTTGTTGGCCAGTGCCAGTACCAGTATTCTTTTCAAGTGTATTCCCAGACACGTGTTTCTAGATTCCTCTTTCATCAGTGGGGAAAATGTTCATAGGTCGCTGGACGTGCTGCCGCAGTTTCCTCAGGGTTAGTGCCACTCTCAGCGCGCAGGTACTCTGATGAGCTCTGTGAGCACCTGCGCGCTGAGAGTGGCACTAACCCAGAGGAAACTGCGGCAGCACGTCCAGCGACCTATGAACATTTTCCTCACTGATGAAAGAGGAATCTAGAAACATGTGTCTGGGGATACACTTGAAAAGAATACTGGTACTGGCACTGGCCAACAAACTGTGAGAACTGTGTGTGAAGCGAGTAACACTGAACCACATCGACCATGATGCATGAGGTAATTTAGCTGTGACGTGTCAGCAGGGTGCTCCAAATCCCTTTGACTGTTTAAGATGGCTCCCGTGGGCCGTGAGCTGACGAGCTCTGTGAGCACCTGCGCGCTGAGAGTGGCACTAACCCTGAGGAAACTGCGGCAGCACGTCCAGCGACCTATGAACATTTTCCCCACTGATGAAAGAGGAATCTAGAAACACGTGTCTGGGGATACACTTGAAAGGAATACTGGTACTTGCCCTGGCCAACAAACTGTGAGAACTGTGTGTGAAGCGAGTAACACTGAACCACATTGACCATGATGCATGAGGTAATTCAGCTGTGACGTGTCAGCAGGGTGCTCCAAATCCCTTTGACTGTTTAAGATGGTTCCCGTGGGCCGTGAGGTGGCGAGCTCTGTGAGCACCTGCGCGCTGAGAGTGGCACTAACTTTGAGGAAACTGCGGCAGCACGTCCAGCGACCTATGAACATTTTCCCCACTGATGAAAGAGGAATCTAGAAACACGTGTCTGGGGATACACTTGAAAAGAATACTGGTACTGGCACTGGCCAACAAACTGTGAGAACTGTGTGTGAAGCGAGTAACACTGAACCACATCGACCATGATGCATGAGGTAATTCAGCTGTGACGTTTCAGCAGGGTGCTCCAAATCCCTTTGACTGTTTAAGATGGCTCCCGTGGGCCGTGAGCTGACGAGCTCTGTGAGCACCTGCGCGCTGAGAGTGGCACTAACCCTGAGGAAACTGCGGCAGCACGTCCAGCGACCTATGAACATTTTCCCCACTGATGAAAGAGGAATCTAGAAACAAGTGTCTGGGGATACACTTGAAAAGAATACTGGTACAGGCACTGGCCAACAAACTGTGAGATCTGTATGTGAAGCGAGTAACACTGAACCACATCGACCATGATGCATGAGGTAATTCAGCTCTGACGTGTCAGCAGGGTGCTCCAAATCCCTTTGACTGTTTAAGATGGCTCCCGTGGGCCGTGAGCTGACGAGCTCTGTGAGCACCTGCGCGCTGAGAGTGGCGCTAACCCTGAGGAAACTGCGGCAGCACGTCCAGCGACCTATGAACATTTTCCCCACTGATGAAAGAGGAATCTAGAAACACGTGTCTGGGGATAGACTTGAAAAGAATACTGGCACTGGCCAACAAACTGTGAGAACAGTGTGTGAAGCGAGTAACACTGAACCACATCGACCATGATGCATAAGGTAATTCAGCTGTGACGTGTCCGCAGGGTGCTCCAAATCCCTTTGACTGGTTTTGCATTTTATTTTTTTCGTCTCGTCAATGGACACTATGTCGAGGAGAGAACATGCATTCGACATATAAATGGAACATTGGCACCCCATTCCTCATCACACAGATTGAAGAGAGCCTTGGCTTTTGTTAATATCACTGCCTGGCCTGTCCTTGATGGGATTGTATGGGATGCTGTTAAATTTCAAATCCATGGCCCCATTGAGGTTATAAATGTTTCTAATGTACTTAGAGTTAACATGGGGGATGTAGTTAAGCCAAATATATGTTCTGATGATTGGGATGTTCAGGCCGTAGAAGCATTGTTTTCTGATTTAAAATATTATGCCGCCTTTGATGCTGAAGATTTGTATTTAGAATCGGCTAATTACGGTGATTTATATTGTTACCAACATTTTGACAATCACTACCTGCATAAAACTAGTACCAGGAGGAACACTGTAAATTATACACAATGGGAGCATTGTCCAGCTCCTATACAAGGCAGTTCTCCAACCTTTTTGAAAAGGTTCACTTATTTTACTGATTTTGACCAGTCTTATCCCAATACATTTTTTTTTCAAATGACCGAAAAGTCCACATCCAAAGTTAGACTTACCGATACCAAATTATTGTACTTGAAGTCCAGTTAGCTGCTGGAGGCTACGAGTTGTGGAAGGAGACGGTTGACCTTAAATCTGTTTGGGGTTCTAAATGTTGGCAGGTGCAAGACACTGAGGCTTTGCACCGTGCATGTCTCATCCCGAATCATATGTTGTTTTTGAATTCTACAATTTCACAGACAACTTGCTTTGGATTGGCGACCTCTAAAAAAATTAAATGCTCCTTCCTTCCCTGATTTGGAAGAATATTCGGGTTGGGGTAATACTACAAAGTTTTCGATCAGAGAGTTGCAAACTCTGTTGCTAAATTCTTCTTTTAACATATCCAGTTTGAATCCCAATGGCTGGTTGCTCTGGCACAGAAGTGCTGACTCGTGCCAACATCGTTTTTTGGGTTTGGCTCAAGACTTTACACAGGTTAGGGTGGATCCTTGTTTTGAAAGTTACCATTCTGTGACTACCTATTCTGTAGGCAAATTATGTCAGAATTGGCTCAAACATTCTACCTTGGCGTCAGTTAAACTGCATTTATTTAAACTGACTGACGATGTTGATCTGAATGATTTCATAAAAGGCCCGGCTTAAGGTAGATCTAAAAGATGGATATATGCTGTTTATAACGAATTCTGGAAAACATCCCAGATTGAGGCGGCTACCCGCCTTAGGGCTAAAGATCAAGCTAATTTAGAAAAAGTGCTAGCAGTTGTAGATAATAGCATTAACACGCTTTCGTCCCGCATTTACACGTTGGATAATATTGTGTCATCTGTTGTTGATATTGTGCAAGATGAAGTGTCTGTTTTGTATCATGGTCAAAATCAATTGCGTTCTATTTTGCAGTTTGCTTGGACCCTGCAGACGCTCAAGACCGGAAAAGTGCCATGGCATTACATGAATACCTCTTCTCTATTTGCCCCGTTTAATTTGACTGACAAGCAGTGTTTACTTTCGATGAAAGATGCCTCTTTTTCCATGTTACACATTGATCGGTTAGAGTCTTTACCGTTTTCTGTGGCAGAGGCCGCTACTGCAACGTGGCTTATCCACGGATTGATAACTCTCCCGTTTCCTCTGTTCGAGTTTAAAACATGTATGAAGTACTTTGCCATAGGTAGATATGAGCCTCTTGGAAGTTCTTATCTCCATGAAGCCTGGTCGCTTCCTTTTACATATAGATGCCTTAGGGAGGGCAAGGATGTTAATTTGAATGGTG
The DNA here is from genome assembly GCF_964261635.1 of Lissotriton helveticus. Classification (NCBI taxonomy): domain Eukaryota; kingdom Metazoa; phylum Chordata; class Amphibia; order Caudata; family Salamandridae; genus Lissotriton; species Lissotriton helveticus. Next base: position 701,417,837 of record NC_136063.1, on the reverse strand, counting down.
AAGAATGCACTGAAACACCGGATCCCTCATTAATGTGTAGACATATCCAATTACACGCATCCTGTAATCAAAACAAGACCAATTTAGCCTGTGTTTTGAAAGGTACCCCCGTGCCTGCTATCGTTCCCACATTCACATTACTGGCAAATGGGAGTTATTTACTATTAAACAATGAGGATTGCTGTGGGTTAATAAAAGGAATTGCTTATGTCGTTACCGTCAGTGAGCGTGTGGTTTGCTGTAAGAATGTAATGTATCCACCCACGCATGGGAAACTGGATGTTTCCATCTGGCCCAAGATTCCGACCTTGAAAGCAGAGTTCAATAAGATGAGTCGCATAAGAGCTCTATTGTCCCAAAAAGAAGTTGCCCTCGCATCTGCTCGTGAAACATTTGTCCTTCACGTAGCTAACACCTGCACAGAGGTGCATGCTTTATTAAATACTGATTTGCCATTGCATTTTGGTGAGTTAATTCACACTATCTTTAATGCATCCTCCACAACTGGGCTGGCGCACTTTTTTAAAGTGGTTAGCAGCGGCCTTGTGACTTCATTTCAGAGTATATTTGGGGTCTTTCCTGCTTTCTTTCATTCGATCTTTTCCAGCCTTTTTGGTGGATTTCCCATTCTACTGGCACTGGCAGCAGGCGTTCTTTTGCTGTTTTGTTTCATTCAAAATGGATGCACGTCCTGTGTTTCGAGACGAGCTGTCACGACTGGCACTGTTTCGCAACAGAATGCTTGAGTACTATGGAGCGCTGCCGCTTGCCACCTTAAGGGCAGTTTATGGATTATCGTTTCGAAATTCCTATTTTACATGTGTCCAGCCTGTCTTTCATTGCCTGAGCTGCGATTTCGACTGGGCCATGGATTTGTGTCTCTGCAATACGGTGTCTCCTGATGTGGATTATAACCAGCTCATGAGCCCCTTAGTTGCTCATGAATTGCTTTGTTCTGACGGAGGGATTAGGTCCTTTGCAGCGATGCATGGAATACTGGGTCGTTGGAATGTATTCGCAGCGGCGCAAGATTTCTTGCCACACAGCTTCATTGAGAACCCACCGAGTTGCCCTCTGATGGTGCTAGAGGCTCCGGTAATTGAAAAGCATGTATGTTCTTTCCCGCTATTAAATTGGATGGCTGAACTATTTTCAGATGAGAACAGTGACTTCCTATTGGAAGCTGTTGCTGCATATTTTGCATATTCAATGCTGGGATGAAGTATGTCATCACCATTTATTGGACATTGAAGATTTTTTTATTATTATTTTTTTCTGGCATATGACAATTTTCTCTGCCCCATGCCTATTGATTTTGCTAAAGCCAATGACTAAACTTTCTTGATTATGAGATTTTGTTTTTGGGTGACAATTTTTTATTTTTTTCACTTGCACAAATTTGAGCTGCTTGTCGTTCTTGAACTCTGCATTTCAAAATGTGCCTCTTATCTTATCTTATCCGTGCTCGGATCAAGGGAGGGGGTCATATAGATATTATTTGCCTTCATTCTGTGTTAAGTTAGCATGAGCTTTTTAGGAGTTTAAACGCCATTTTACCTTTCTGCTGCTTCTTCACACAGCACATATTGTTATTAGAGCTTTGAGCCAGTAGAATATTTTGCTTCACACGAGAATAATATTTTTTGCTATTTGTATCAGCTTTGCTTGGTAAGCTATGTCTGTACAGTGAGTGCTGAGGCCTTCAAGGTTAGTTCAACACAGTGGTTGTTGTGAGGTCTGATCTTCGCACGTTCTAGACATAACATACATGCAGCTGCGGCCAATTCTGGCTTTAGGCGCATTTAATATTGCACTGCACAGAGCACACACACATACTTTTTTTTATTTTTATTTTTTTATTTTTTTATAAAACCTTTATTGAATTATGCAAAATACTACAGGCGCAGGCCTACAACCACAGAGGCCGGCCGCAAAGTCAGGAAATAGACCAGGAGACATGTAAATATATGTGACCAAATAATATCGACGATACAAATACAGCATGTGATTGTATGTGCCACTAAGCGAAGGACATCCAAGGTTTCGTTTTAAGTTATGAAGAAGCAGTAGTGGCTGCACTATCAATGGCTTCACACCATGCAATAAAATTGAGTAGAGATGGGGGGACGTGCCCCGCAGTTTAATCAGGACCAGGTGATAAACAATACAGCTTTAGACACACAACGCCCGCCGAGGCAGACGAGGAGTAAAAGGCAATATAATAGCAAACGATTTAGCAGGAGCACCACCCCGAAAACCCACCCTCCAGAGACAGGGAGAGAGAGGCAACATAGGCGCCAGAGAGAGAAAGAAGTGAGATAAGGAAATACAGCCAACCCTACTGAGGAAGAAAGAAAGCCCATCGAAAAAAGAAGGAACGGGACCATAGAACAAAACAAACTAAAATAACAAACCCCCCCAGCACCCACCACCCTGCACCCCTGTAATGGCTACAGCCTACCCCACTAACAGCGTGCCTGTCACCCCGGAGCTACCCCAAAGAAGGGAAGAAAGAAAGCGGAGGAGGAGAACAACAGACACATTCCCGGCCCCCGTACCCCCCACCATTAGCGACCTCCCCAAAACATTTTGTCCATGGTTAAATGCAAGTATTGAGAGCCTACATGGGGAGGACATCAACCAAAACCGCCCGACTCCCAGCGAGATACACGTTACAATCCCGATATAGACCACATAGCATAGCCAGTTCCAATAGCCAAAAGCAACCTAATCAGTTCAGTCCTTCACGAAAACCCCATGTCACCCAGGCATTTCAACCTCGAAGGGAGCGAAGCGCCCCAGACAGGTCAATGCGATGGTATCGGGCCGAGGACAGGATGCTGGGTGAGGTCAGCCCCGACCTGTGCGATTCGTTATGAAAACCCATGTCGCCCACGCCACAGTAAGCATGAGATAAACGGGGCGTGCGTAGCAGTGCAAGGCAGCAGAATCGGATCAAAGACAGGATATAAAATGGTGCACTGCGGCCACACAAATTGCCGAGTTTTAACAACAAAGTAGTACGATCAGCGGGATCATTATTAGCCAGCTTGCCTTCCGTACCCCAGTAACACAAGTGAAATTCCCGCACAGGCAGCAGACAATACAATCATGCAAATATCAACCCAGACCCGCCCGATCAAATGCATGGATGCGACCCGTGTCAGTTACTGCAGCTGAAAGCAAGTACCGAACTGGACCGAGGTAGTAATGCTGGAGTCTGGCAGTATACAACAAAGCACTGTGAAGCCCCACATCACCAACATATCCAAGAGCCATCAGGAAACCACGTTGCAGTCTCATGGTCGATAGCACAGGGTCCGGGAGAAAGGAGAAAGACATGCCCTGGCGCCACCGAAGCTCCTCGACCGTGGTCGGAGGGGGAACAACACTGATAAGCATTCCCACAAACAACGCCTCCAACCGATCCTCTGGTTCCGCCAGGAATACCGGGCGCCGCTCGTGAATGCCGAGTGTCTGGCCATCTTGGACAAACAAGCCGCTTATTACACACTCCCGCACCGTGAACCACGGGGGTATTCAGCAGCCGGTTGCCTGTCCGCATATTGTCTCACAGCCGCCGAGGACCCATCCACAGCAGGGAGGTCCGCGATGCACGGACCCATCCCCGACACTACCACAGCAGAGCCGCACTCCAGGGTTCCCAGACTCCAACACAAAAAGGAGTGTAGTTCCATAATAGCCGCCATGACATCGCTCAGCGTTATTTCCGTTTTCACTCCCCCATTAGTGGCCCCCATCGCTTCAGCCGGAGCACCACCGTAAGAGGCAAAGCAATCCGGAGCAGTAAACCGGACCAGGGTATTGTCATCGGCGGGTCGAGCCATGAACGCATTGGGCCCCCTTCAAACTCCAGCACCTGCATTGCAGCTCGAAATGTGGACCACACTCCGACAGGCAGAAAAACGTCCCGTAGTTGCTATCGGTCAGCCGGGGAATAATCCCGCCAAAGTCGGGACACAGCCGGCCAGAGTCGGGCGCCCTCCTCTCATGCAGGATATTTGCGGTCGGCGTACGGGGAATCTCTCCTGCGGGGCAGCCAACAGTGGGGGGGCACTTCAGTCACAAGCAGAGCAGCGTAGGCTGTTTCCGCTACTGCCGCTGATAGAATGCGTGTTCTCCCGTCCAATCCGGGAGGGTCCCAACCTCGCACCCCACTGCCGCTGTTGTTCAATTCGGGGCCGGCCACTCCAGCACCATAGATCCCGGTCTCAAAGCAGGGGTCGGCCACAATATTCGTAATGCCATATCTCCGTCCACCCCGCAAGTTGGACACTCGGTGGCACACCGATCAGCAGCATTTCCTCTCAGCCGCGCTGGGACATGGCAGGGACGCAGGATAAAAGACAGGATGTAGTGGCAGGAGAAGGAGGTCAGCGGAGCCGGGAGCCTAAGCGGCCATCTTGGTCGCTAGCCTGGCTCCTCCTCCCACACACACATACTTGATGATGCTTCGCATGCAGAGAGCTGGTGGAAGATGATGTGATCCCTTTCCACTAGGATCAGAGGTATGGGGCCGCCCTGCTAAAACCCAAAGAGACCTTCTTTAGATATAAAATAATATACCAGCAAGGGAGGGTAAGACTTAGGTGTCATTTAGCCTTCTTCCCACTAGCATTTTAACATTCTTTCTCCCTTTGTATTTTATGGACTAATAACTATGCTGAATACATTGTTTCTTATAATATGTTTGCTTGTATTAGCTAAGATACTGCGCTTGAGAACACTGCATTAGCAATAAACATTTTAAACGTGCACGTGTCTTCATTTACTCCTCGTTCTGGATTGATAAGTTGGTATAACGAAAGAGAGTTCATGTGTTCCACGTTACCTGAGGTGTTCTAAGTCCATGCTCTGGGTTGTCTAAACATTGGGAGTTTGTAAGAACCAATGAGACACGGATTGCTAGTCTGGTAGGGGATTTTGGGTACTAAGGTGAGTTTTGGTACACCCTAATTCACTAAGGTTCCAAGTCTCTATGCACAGTTCTGTGTGAGAGCAGGATCCCTGCGACAATACCTAACCTTTAACAAAGGTGAGATGGTACCGATAGCATACAAGTCACACTTGTACACACAAGCTGAAATGAAATTCACTTCAACAGAAAAAATACTGACAGCGGTTCAGACTGCTGTAGCAAAAGAAAGAGCCCTTGCACAGGGTAAACGCATTAAAATCGTTACACCTGTACCTGCCTTAGAGCCAGTGACAAAGGCAAGCATTCCAAATGCTAAAGCTCTACATCCGAGATGGATACAATGGGTTAACTCTCTTGCTGCAACAGATGTTGAATAAGTTTTTGACCCGTATTTAAAAACACAAGAATTCCTGCAATGCGAATTAGAATGTCCTCTGCCGACTGAAATTCTGCCACTTGAACTTGCTCGAATCCCTGGAGTGGGGGATAGAGTTATTCCAAACAGGAAGGAGAGAGGTGCTTTGGTTCACGAAGCACATATGGGAGAGGGTCTGATACATCAAGGGATCTTAATGTCTCTAATAGAGTTAGAGAAGAGGTACTGGTGGCCAGGAATGAGCGTCCAAGTCTACGAATTTGGAATTAATTGCGATGACTGTTACAAATACCACAGCTTTGAACACCACCAGATTCCTGACTACAGTGTAGCCAGCCCAGTACAGACACCATTGTTAGACAGCATTAGACTATCTACACGCAGACGTCATTATAGACAAATGCGGTCCCACAAATATTAAGACAAGATTCATTTGATGTGGCCCCAGCGCTCGGCTGACGCCAGAACTGTTATAAAAGATTTACGAGTCTTTATCGGCACATACGCAATCGGCACGCTACATTCTGACCAGGGTCCTGCGTTTAGCTCTCGAGCTTACAAAGATGCCATGGCCAGCTTGGGCGTTGCGTTGCGGTTTTCGAGTCCCTTCCATCCTGAGGGAAATGCAGTAGTGGAAAGAAAAAAACATGACATAAAGCAATCTATAAGAGCTAGGGTATTAGGTTCGGGTGACGGGTGGGTCAAACATTTAAATAGTGTCCAACGTAGTCTTAATAATCTGCCAAGAAATTCCCCGGGGGGAATCACTCCATATGAATTATTGTTTGGTACTAGAATGCTTATCCAGGACCTTGATTGTCAAACTTCAGTGGTGGAACAGAAACCCTTTGATATCAAAGACCGTTTGGCTGTTTTACAGGACTTAAAAGAAACAAGAAGTCTGAGTAACACATCACAAAGCCCAACGACCACTGAAGAAAAACCACCTGTCCCAGCAAGACCTGTCTGGATTACAAAGATTGGGGATCTAGTCAGGGAAAAGATTGCGGTAAAGAAGGAATTTGGGCCTTCTTATAGAAAAGCAGTACCTGTCTTAGCAATCCTTGGAACAAGATCACTGTTACTACCGCCGCTTGCTGGAAAAAGGGAGAACAGAACAGTATCAATTGACCTGGTGAAACCACAATCATGTGGCCGATAATAAGCAGTAGGCCAAGTAAACTCCCAAGAAGTAGCAGACGACCAAATATGGCTACTATTTAAGAGGTTCAAACTGAAAGACTTATCCCCTTTGATAAACCTCCAGTGAGAAAAGAAGGACTATGCAACACAGCCATGGAACTCATCACTCTTGATACCCAAATATCAGTTTGTCAAGAAACTCCTGTCTACAATGATGTAGCATCTGACTATACAAACATGTCAAAGCAGGAAGCAACTCCAGTTATTTCGACAAATCCGGATGCGATACCAACCATTGACAGAACTGTCTCTGGCTATTTTATCAACTTCGATAACTTTTCTGAGGAGCTCAGTGAACCAGAAACAACGCCAGTAAATAAAGATTTTAAAGAAAAAATCACAGAACTCTTTCATCAACTTGAGAAAACATATCTGGTTTCACCATGGGTTGAATTTTGAATAGTATTAGGTGTACTTTTTCTGCTGCTATGGCTCATTCTTGTTTTAAGTTTGGGACAGATGATAGATGGAAAATACAGTACAACGGACACAGCAAATAAGAGCATCAACTTGCTCCTGCAACCATACAAATCGCCTCATCGTGAGCAAAGAGACCTGTCATCAGTGAACATCACAGCCGTGCCTATACCTGGTGGTATAGCATGGGACACAACTGATTATGACATTTATGGCCCGGTGGAGCTGTTGAAGATTCCACACCAATTTAAGGTTTCTTTAAGTGATTTTGTTTCATCAAGTACATTTTCTGATGATTGGGACTTTGAAACTTTTAATAATATGATGTCAGATTTAGAAATGGCAGCAAAATTTAAAAAACATGAACACTTGGAGGGTTCAACAAGTTATGAAGAACTATATTGTTATACTCATTATGGTCACCACTATTTGCACAAATCTGGAAACCCTAGGAATGTTTTTTCTCATAATCAATGGGAACATTGTCCAATGCCACCAAAAGGCAGCTCTAAAACATTTTATGAGAAATGTCCATACTTCTCAGGTTTTAACCCCTTCGATGCTCATGACGGAACGGTTCCGTCATGAGCATCGGTCGAGCTGTGCTTATGACGGAACCGTTCCGTCATGACCACGCCCGTTTTCATTAGGGCTCAGCCCTTGGGGGAATCGGGGCCGCACGGAAGAGGTCAATGTGACAAATCCAGAAGCGTTTTATTTTAAAAATAAGACAGGAATGAAAAACATGTTGACCAATACTAAACAAATTTATTCTGCGAACTTTTATGCTCAGCTGTCTACATTAGGGTACAACTTTTGGAAAGATAATATTGAGGCAAAAACTGTCTGGGGCACAAAAGAATAGCAGGTGCAGGGTTTGGAAGCCTTGTTCAGGGCCTGCATTATACCAGAACAAATCATATTTTTAACCGACACTATTCAACAAACATCATGTCTTGGCATAGCTAAGATAAAAGATTTAAACAAACCGTCCATACCAAAACCCACAACTACCAGTAATAACACTGTAGATGAGGAGGTAGACGTAAATCATAATTTATAACATAACAGAACTAATTCCGATTGGAAAAAATGGTTAATCTGGCCCATACGTAACAAATAGGTGGGGTAGGGTCTAAGGGGAATTAATATTTATAAACCAATCAGACAACCTACACCCCCATTTATCATGTAGAACCAAACAAAAAGGCTGTCAGTGGTCTGTGCTGTAAATAGAGGCAGAATAGAAGGACTATGTGTTTGATACAATGTGTGTGTCACCATAACAAGGAAATGAAACCCATCAGCCCACCCATATGGCGGAACATCATCATCTGGGATTCTCGTAGACGATGGTCTAGATAGGGAAACACACCTGTTGGTATCGTGTGTTATTCTCCGATTCTCCAGGACCACCAGTGATGGATCCAACCAAATATACCAAAGAATGGGTGAAGTGGTGTGGGATATTGATTGCAGTGAGAAAAATGTGTGATCAAAAAAACAAGTGTATAACTTAAAATTGGCTACCACGATAACAGGAAATAACTTTATTAGGGCTAAATCATGGTGTCAATGTTAAAAACAGGTGTATGACAGTTTGACATAATAACTGCCAGAAGAAGATGGTATTGCGGTCAACATGTTTCTGCCATTTCAAGGGGACACTCCCCTACAGGCTTTCATCAGGACCTTAAAATACACTACTGCAATAGAGTGTGCAAAGCAAAACAAAGTATTTACACAAACAAAATGATACCGGAAATCTTACTGTACGCGGAATGTCTGCTGCGTTTTTTTGTCCGGTTCAGTAACTCTCTTGGATTCTTTCCTGAAAAATTCCAAACACATAGACATGCAAATAACAGAAACATAAGACACATATTTCTTGCCCCATGTTGTATGTTGCTTAAAAGTCAACCTTCAAAGAGATAGTATTCATATTAGTAATAGAATCTTTAGTTCACTCACCCAATGATTCTTGGGAGAAAACCTCATCTCTCCTGGCCACTGCTCAGGAAAATGGAGGCCCGCTCTAAAATAGTGAAAAATTAATTAATTGTAATGTTGGTTCCCTCTCAAGGTGATACCAAGCCCATTATTCCACTATGTTTACAATCTCTAGTTGAACCTTGGTATTCAGTTTTGAAAGATGGAGACAACGGTATCCACTAATGCCAGCATGCAGCGGCGACAGTTCATTGTGATGTAAAATCTGACTGACTAAAACGCAGTGCCCAGGCGACCCAAGCAATATTTTGTTTGCCGAGATGTGACAGCGATGAAATTCGCTATATGCAAAAGGGAGAGCCCGTTATCCCGCTACCACTTACCTCTCCGTCGGTACCTCTGGCCTCGTCCTAAGCCAAGGGGGGAGGTACCGACGGGACGAAGCAGTAGGCTTTTAAACAGCGTGTTGGCAAATCGTCGCCCTCCAAATTGTCACGTGGGAATACGGACCACAGAGGGCAATGAGTGCAACTGTCATGTGGTCCGTTTTCCATGCACGTATATCCGGCAGACCTTAAAGGAACATACTTTTGCCATAGGCCTTGCCTCCGCTGATTGGGTAACGGCATAGCCAATAGCAAGAACGCAGCCAAGCGGCAATTCTAATTACTGTGGACTCGTGTTCGCTGTATTGGTTGTATCGGGACTCTGACTTATCAAAGTGTATTGACAAATAGTTGCAAAATAGATAGCAAACCCAAGACTCTGTTTGTTGGCTAGAGTCACATTAGACAGGAAACAGCGTTCGTCCAGCCTTCGTGGAGCCTGCAACCCTGGAAGCATATGTCTACACCTGATAGGTCGAGGATAAGCCTATGGGCGTGTCGAAAAGCGGGTCACATGATTGTTGAACACGTCTATCATTCTAGCAATGTCGTTAAAAACCATGAGCCTGACATAACAATAATGCGGAATGGTATATGACCTACAGTATGTCTCAAGTGTATAACGTATCAAATGTACACGGCCATTTGGTCACATATTCGCTTCATCATAGGATACTTGGGCTTTACACGGGCCGCCGAAAAAGAGACCCGCGACTCCATTAAATCCTGCTCGTAGATATGTGTAGGAGACTTAGCTCCCATTGATTATTATAAGACGGAAGCTCTCGTAAGGGATCGAAGAGTTCTTCTTGGGCATTATGGAAGGAGCTCATGGGTGCACCCATATAGATATTCACATATAGATGGTCCACATGTTAGATCAAGATCTATAGCAACTGTTTTTAAGATGACAGATTGAATCACAAACAGGTTTATAATTAAGATGGGAGCGGTGTTCATCTCGACATCTACTAATGAGACCCCCAGAACACAGAGTTGTCCATTGGATGTATGCAAACAATTGTGATAATGGATGGTTAGTGTGTCTATGAGGAGACAAATTGGTCCTAGATGGATACCCACGGGATATCGTCGTTCAGACCTTGGATGTCACTCCTCAACCTATAAATCCATATTTGTTCTTTAGTGAAAAGAAACCCAGAGATATCTCGTACATGTGGGGGCACAAAGGGTTTCTCCAAAACTGTCCAACTGATTTCCTCTGGAGTATGTTTCATTTGTATGAAATGAGTGGTCAGACTGGTCGCCTGTCTGTTGCTCCGAATTGTACTCTTGTGCTCATTTATTCGCAGTTTTATTTTCCTGGTGGTCATCCCTACATAGCGCAAAGAGCAGGGACATGTGATGAGATATATCAAATTATCAGAGTTACAATTGGTGTGATTTGTGAGGACCCATGGTCTTTGAGTCCCCATCTCAATCGTCAGGGTCTTTTTTGTTTGAGGACAAATGGGGCACTGGCCGCAAGGATAGTGGCCCTGTACAGGTGGCAGGTTCCACAGAGTGTTCGCACGTGCCGTCTCATTCCCACTGCATCTGGGCCTGGTGTGTACTAAGCTGTCCCTTATACTCGAACCCCTTTTGAATGAGAAAAGTGGTGTCTGGATGGTAGAACCTGCCGTATTTAGGATTTTCCAATTCTTCCTCACAGTTTTCTGTACTCTGTTAGACAGAGTACTAAACGTGGTCACAAACGTCAGTCTCTCCAGAGGTGATTTCTCTACAGGAGGGCCTAGCAGGGCTTCACGGTGGTTATTACGAGCTCGCTTCTGTGCTCTTTTAATCAAGCGTCGTGGATAATCACGCTCCTGTAGTTTCGATGCCAGGTCTTTGGCATAGATGTTATAGTCTGATATATCAGAACAGTTCCTGCGAACCCATAAAAATTGTCCAACAGGTAAATTCTCCCGTAGGGACCTGGGATGATGGCTGGTGAAGGTCAGCAAAGAATTGCGTGCCATCGGTTTTCGATATAACCTACTCCCAAGTCGCCCATCTGTAGGAAAAATGGTGATGTCCAGGAACGGGAGCTTGTTTTTGCTGTACTCGACCGTGAACTACAAATATGGATTCTGGTTATTTAGCCACATTTGGAACTCAATGATGGTCTCTTGGGCTCCCCACCAGACCACAAAGACGTCATCTATATACCGTTTCCACACCAACACCTGATGGAAATAAGGGTTGGTGTGGTTGAGGACGCTGGTTTCCTCAAAGAGATGGACGTAAAGGTTTGCTAAAGAAGGAGCAAACACACTCCCCATCGAGGTCCCCGATGTTTGTAAATAGATGCTCTCTTCAAATGCGAAAAAATATTCCGTCATGGCCACGCGGGCACACTCCATTATGAAGTTGACTGGCTTGATGGTTTCTAAGTCCAGGTCTTCCAGGAGGCCTCTGACTGCTTGCAATGTCCCCAGTTGTGGTATACAGGTGTACAGCAATTCAACATCGAAACTGACCAAATAGTCAGTCTCGATGTTGTACTCTGTTTCGGGTAGGAGCCGCAGGACGTCTTTGGTATCTTGTAAAAACGTCGGCATCTTCTTTACAAGCGGCCTCAGGAAAAAATCAACGAATGTAGATAGTGGCTCCAACAATGAGCCAATTCCCGAAATGATCGGGCGTCCCGGGGGTGGTCTCTGCGCTTTGTGTATTTTTGGCAGGATATAAAAATACGGAGTGACCGGGTACGCTGTGATCAAAAATTGAGCTTCTGATGCCGTGATCCAACCTTCGGCAGCTGCTTCATCGACCATGACTTGAACTTCAGTCGAGAGGCGAGTGGTAGGGTCTTGTGTAAGGAGGCGGTAATATCTGGCATCCCCAAGTTGTCTGAGACATTCCTCTCGATACATTGGTAGATCCATAATCACGGTGGCACCCCCCCTTGTCCGCCGGTTTTATTATGATGGTAGCGTCTTTAGCTAGTGCTTCGACGGCTGATCTTTCTTTAAATGAAAGGTTAGAGAAAAACTGTTTATCGCAGTGGGCAATCGTGGAGAGGTCATGCACAACTGCCTTCTCGAAGGCTCCAACCTGAGGTGGGACCTGGTGCAGCAGTGGTGTAAATGTTGAAGGTTTTTTTAGTCCTGTGTTGATAGATCGATCTTCTGCTTCTTTTGTTCTGTCCTTAATGAAAAAGTGCAGCCGCACTTTCCTAAAAAACTTTTTGACCTCACAACGTAGCTGGAAGGGATCCGTGACGTTGGTCGGTACAAAGCCCAAACCCTTGCTAAGGACCTGTTCCTCAAGATCAGTCAAGATCTCGGGAGCTGAGATTAACAATCAGACTCTCTCTGTGCTTGGCCCCGCTTGCTGTGGTGGTTGCGGTTGGTCCTTTCTGCTCCTGGTGTTTTGGAAGGGTTGTTCGTCTTCCCATTGCACCTGCGGTTGTCCTCTCTTTCTCCCGCGGCTCCGGCCACGGCCTTGGGCTAAAAAAGACTGGTCATTGTACCACTGTGGTGGCGGTTGGAAATTGGTCATGGCTTGGGGGAACTGAGGCTGATGCAAACCCCATGGGGCAGGTGGCCACCATGGTCCTGCCTGATAGTACTGATTACTTTGTCTGTTACCCCTTCGACTAGGTCTGTTATACCGGCTTCTGTTGTATCTCATCGGTGTATTAGCACTGGATGAATCTGAGTCACTAGAACCGGGATCAGAGGAAGAAGTAGAATAGTTTGACCCGTACTTCTTCCCTCTCTTGTTGTATTCTGGAGGGTTATACGTCTCACTAGTATATGGATACACCTTATACATCGAACATTTAGCTAAATCCTTGCGGAATTTCTCTATTTTGGCAGACAGGATGGGTTCTTTGTATTCCTTGTTTGCCTTGTTACTGTCATCAAGCTGTTTCTTAAAGGCAGTGTTAGTTAGGGTAGTCTTTATCTTGCCTTCTAGTACTTGAATCTCTACTAGAATGGCATCAGCTACTCTTTTTGCTGTCGTGATAATGAGGATTAACCAATCGCGGGTGCACCTCCACGCGATTAGGGACCAATCCTTTAAAAAGGTTTTGTCTGTAAGGAACAAGCGAGGTGCGTTTGTAACTATAAGCCCAGTAGGGGTGCACCTGCCATGAAGGTATTCCGCCATGATCTGACCGTGAATACATGTAAGTGAGTGCGTCTTTTTTAAGGTAAGGACTGAGCCCCAATCTTCCTGTTGGCCCGGACCTGTCGTTGGTATGGCATCCAGGATGCTCGGATTGTCAGTCAGAATAGACAAAAGGGTGTCATTATCAAATGACAAGCCTGTGAAGTCCGCCATCTCTCAGAAACAGAACACCAAAATTACCAAGGTGAGCTAAGAACTCTAGTATAGAACTGTACTACTAGAGGTATTTGATGAGACCCGCAGCCGTAGCTGCTCTAAATACGTAACAAATAGGTGGGGTAGGGTCTAAGGGGAATTAATATTTATAGACCAATCAGACAGTCTACACCCCCATTTATCATGTAGAACCAAACAAAAAGACTGTCAGTGGTCTGTGCTGTAAATAGAGGCAGAATAGAAGGACTATGTGTCTGATACGATGTGTGTGTCACCATAACAAGGAAATGAAACACGAATAGACACAAATAACTGTCAAGATAGATTCATGAACAAAACAAAGGGGTTAAAAACAAATAGGCCAGATCCAAGACACTCCCAGAGACAACATCCAGGGATAGTCACCACATACAGTGTAGGAAAACTATGCCTTGATAGGCTACAGACAGCCACACTTCCAGAAATTAAACAACACTTAACTTTACTTAAAGAAGACATTGACTTGCAAGACTTCTTACTTGGGCCTCGCAAACAACGACAAAAACGTTTCATATACGCCGGTATATACGCAGCGTACAACAAAGCTTGGAAAATAACGCAAATGGAAACTGGAGAAAAAATACGTATTAACTTAGAGAAAGCACTCTCTGTAGTGGACAATGGGTTAACGACTCTGTCCTCCAGAATTTATTCTTTGGACAGCATTGTATCATCTGCCATTGACATAATAGAACAAGATTTGCTAATGTTACAACATGGTCAGTCTCAATTGCGATCTATACTGCTACTAGGCTAGACGTTGCAAAATCTCCGTTCAGGCTATGTGCCATGGCGTCTAATCAATACCACGTCATTGTTTACTGTCTTTAACCTTACAGATAAACAAATCTCTTTGGCACAAAGAGGAGCAGACTATACGGTGCTGAGCATTGAAAAACTGGAAAGATTACCATTAACAGTTTCTGAGAAACCTGTCGTTGAATGGATAAAACATGGCACCATTACGATACCAGTGACGATTTTCCAATTTCAGTATTGTCTACGGCATATACCAGCAGGCCTGTATGAAAGGTTGGGTAAAGGATACATTAAGTCAACCTGGACTTTACCATACACACACAAATGTTGGAGTGGGGGAAAGGAAGTATTTCTTAGTACAAAAAATTGTAAAAACTCACTAAGCGGTACACTTTTATGTGAAGGTTTTAACCTACATGGAGCCTGCGAAGGTTCTTTAAATAACCTTTCTTGCCACATGCACGGTACTCCAGCAGCCGTGATAGAACCGATTTTCAGGCAGCTTTCCAATGGGAGCTACGTTATGCTCAAAGATCACAGCTGTTGTGGCATGCTGCCAGGAAAAGCCTATCTGGTTAGTGTGTCGGCTAGGGTCACTTGTTGTACGCAAGTATTGTATCCAAAGAGTAATACAGACAGGGAGACGGCGTTATGGCCTTCACTGAATATCTCTTCTATACGAATTGATACTTTAAGCAGAATGAAAAGCCATTCTTTTACAAAAAAATGTGCCACTGACCTCGTCTAGAGAAACGTATGATCTGCAAGTTGCAAGGACTTCCGCAGAGATACATGCATTATTATCAACAAACTGCCCAGTACATTTCGCAGAAATGTTAGGTCAAATCTTAAACATGTCTGATACCAGTGGCATTGCACATGTATTTAAGACGATCTTTTCAGGACTGTTAACACCATTCGAAGCAGTCCTCTGCATTTTTCCAAATTTCGTGCACTCTGTGTTCGGCGGTCTGCCTCTCATTTTGGGACTCGTAGCAGGAATTCTATTTTTGTTTCTCCTGCTCCGATATGGCAAGTCCAGTCACCAACGATGCCCAGACTACAATGGAACGGGCTCTCCTGGCCATGCGGTATCGTGACCGGATTACACAGATTCTTGGCTTGGTTAGTTTAAGAGATCTGAATACCACTTGGTTTCTTTCATTCAGACCAATCTGGCAAGATTGCATCTTACCTGTTCTACGATGCCTGCTTTGCGGGGAGGAATGCGTGTTAGACATCTGTCTTACACTTCCATCAGCGCTGCCAACGGATGTTGACACTTTGCTGGGTCCTGTAACGACCCACACATCGTGTTGCCCCCAACGGCTACCAATCCTGATGACTGCATTCATTGAGATCTCACCGGCGAATGCGACCATTGGTGAGGTACGTGGAACAACAGGCACACAGGTACCATCTACATCGAACATTGCTGATGCGAATGACACTGACGGCGATGCTTCACATCTATGCACATTTGATCTACTTCAACAACTTTCACCAACTGTGGTAGACGGTTTCTTTGCAAGCTTAGATGAGTTGATGTTTTCCCCTGACACCAAGAATAACTTTTGAAAGTGCACACAGCGTTCCATGTACTCTGAAATTCGGCCTTCGGTTTTTCAAAACAAACCCTCTGACTTGGAAACTGAATATTTCGGCAATCTACATTTGAATTTTTTTTTTCTCATAAAAATAGAACACTTCGCTTGGCACAAAGTAATCTGCTTAAAGTAGAACTATTCTTAGAGAACAAGAGATTCATTTGATTCTTCCTAAAATAAATTGGCATTATTATATAATGATAAAAGTTAACAGTTTATATATTATGCAATAGAATGGTCTCGACTTTTTTTTTTCCTCTTCTGTAAATTTAGAGCCATTTCATAAACTGTCATTTTATGTTTCATTTAGATATCATTATTTAATGACAAGCTATTGCTAGTGCAATGCGTGCAAGACAAATACTCATGTATGTGTATAGACCATGTTTGATGCATTTCATGTATTTTGGCTGGGCTTATGAAACACATCCTTTAGTTATGTTTTTTATGAATTTTTTAGTAATATTAGACATAATACGTGGAGTGGGTGTTGTATTGCGTTTTAGGACCCTAGTGTAATTTTCCCGATTCATGTCCTTATATAGGTATAACATTTTGTATCCTTATATAGGCATAGAAATCATAACCATATTAAGACATAGCTCAAGTAGTCCTAATACGGCTTGGCTACTTCCACTAGTTCCAAAAATCTACAACGATTTCTTTGAACAACCCGCCTTCAGCAGTCAGGGACTTCCCCCCGCATGAATATTAATTTATCCAAGAAATCATGGAGTTTTCAGAGAATTATGTCTCTAATGACGTTATTATGTCCACTCTTACGTCAAACTTGGCACCTTCAAGGTATAAATATGTCCGCACTTGTCCAAACAAACACACGGTGGTTTGGAGCAGTTCGACTATCTACTTGCCCGACGCGCCCTGCTGCAGCAAGGGCCGAAGGAAGCCAACCCTCCATCTGGCGCACTGAGAGAGGCTGTACTTTCTCCTTCCGAGAAATCCAGCTCCAGTGTTTCCAGGCTACCCTTGCGGGTTGCTGGGAAATCGAGTCCTGAGAGAGAGATACCAGACCTCCTACATTCTAAAACCAAGGTACGGAGCTGATTAGACCCTAAGAGAATTCTTGGATTAGATTCTTGGCAAACAAATACTAAAACTAGGCTACAACTTACTTACTTCCTCCCTTGTACTAAGCCTAGGTTAGGTACACTGGGGTAGGCGTATTTAAGAAGCACCAGTTGAGTACTTTTAGTCATTATTTATCACTGTATGTATTTTATGCATTTTAGGTATTTTATGGTTTAGAAACCATATCATGCTTTTACAATATTATTTTATAATACTCTTCGTACTGTACGCTTTGTACTTTACTGCAAGTATTACAATTGCAGCAGTTCATTTCTTATGCTTGAGAAAGAAGACTGTTCAATAAATATTTTATTGAAAACACCCGTCTCTCTATTTTTCTGCACCTCTGGTGAAACGAAGCATGCACGATTGACTGAGTGAAATAACTATCTATTGTTTCCACGACTCTAGAGATATATTTCTTATTCTTGGGAAACAAAGTTGTCATGTTTTGAGAGGTTACAAAAGTAAGAGCAGACTTGCACAGCACTTTGAATCCTAAGTAACACAAGTTTTGATCTGTGGCGTGCTGCCCGGAACGACGCTGCCTGGCCTGTCAGCGTTAACTTAGAAGACTACTACACAGCTCCCCCCGCTGGAAGGAGACTCCCGGTGCACAGCGTAGAAAAGACAATTCAGTCTTATGCCAGTGTTTCAGTTCAACGAAAGTTCAATCAAAAAATGCTCGAACAGTTCCTCATTAAATTTATTCCATAAATCAAAATTCCCAAAACATGATTCATCAATGTTTCAAGATGCCTGTGAAGACATCCTCCTTAAATGATCTCATCCAACTGTCATAACTCCCAATGCATTTCGGGCCGAATTAAAGCCCTTCCTCAGGGGATCGCTCTAAGAACATAAAGGAAAATAAACGGGTATCAATGCCCTTGTCATACAATAGTTGCCCCTCAACCATGTCCTCAAAATCATGCAGCTAAATACAACACATATTGTGTGTAAAATAAAGTAAACCTCACCCAATGTGCTCACAAATCAAAGAAACGTGATAGTAAAGCTGAAATGAAACGAGTGCTCATGCATATAGAACAAAACACGCTGCTATGCGTGACCGTAATCATCACCCCCAGTGCTCAAATGTGAAGCGCTGATGTCTAAACATATAAACTACGAAGCGTGTGCATCGAAAGAGCCCATGCGAACGTGGAATTTGAAGCGCTGCGGCTTAGGTCTCGTGAAAGAATTAGTTAAAGTGCGCGGTATTGATCACAATGAAAAGTTAGTCAGGGTGCGTACTGGAAATCAACAAACGTCAAATCTATTCATAACGTCCTCGGTAGAGGTACTTACATGCTGCGGAGTTAGCGGACCGACACTGTATATGAACAGCTCAACGCCGAAGTGCGAGATTACATGCAAGTAAGTAGACGCGTGGCGTGTAAAAATGAAAATAGGACTAAAAGCCGGATAATCGACGCCATCTTTGAGTGGTGTAAATCAAAACTAAACCAAAATGATCCCAAATGTGGTGCACCAAACTTGATAACCAAACTCACGATAAAACAACCTCACCCAGTGTACAGGATAATGTAAATGAAGTGCATTAACTGAAAATAAACGACATGCATAGCACATGTGTGTATCAAAAAACACATGGTGTATCAGGCATAAATGCAAACCCAAACATTAAATATAAATGCAATGTTCACTTCAGATGTAACACAAAAATTCCATTCGATCATTCAATCCGTGTGGCTGCATCGTCGCCATGAAGCGGATCCAGAAGTTCTCTCTCTTCAGTAGGGTGTTTTTGTTGTTATGTGTCAATTTCACTTGCTCCAGTATGAGGAATTTCAACTGAGCTACAGTGTGTTTATGTTCAACGAAATGAGCTGCGACTGAAGATTTGGTGTTACCAGTCCTGATGTTACTCTTATGTTCCAGCAGCCGTGCTCTGATTTTCCTCTCGGTGTGACCCACGTAACATTTCCCGCAGGGACACTTTAACATGTAGATCACGTTCGCAGAATTGCATGTGGCATTCACTTGTAATTTGATGGGGTTACCCTTCATGGGGTGATTAGTAACATTCCCCGGTATGCAATTGTTACAATTGTTACAATTGTAGCATGGTCTTAGACCTCCGTAGGTTGTCGCTTGGTTCTGCTCACTTGGTTTCGACAGAATCTCCTTGAGATTGCGTCCCCTGGTGTACGCAAATAAAGGTGGCAATGTGAAGGCTCCCTGGAAATCAGGCTCCAAACTTAGTAAGGACCAATGGTTGGCAATGATTTTTCTGAATTGGCTGCTCATAACAGAATACTTGGAAACCACTACCATGCGGGTGTTCTCAGTTTTGTGCCGGACCTGCAGAAGGTCTTCTCTGTTCATGTTGCCCCAACGGGTAATCGCATTTTCCAGTGTCTGTTGAGGGTACCCTCGGCTTTTAAACCTGTCAACCATGTTTAACATTTCTTGTTGGCATACATCATCCATGGATACAATGCGTTTAACACGCATCAATTGCGAGAGAGGTAAATTTTGTTTCAACCGAGGTTGATGAAAGCTCAAATGGTGTAAAATAGAGTTACGGTCCGTCGGTTTGCGAAAGATTGTCGTGGTCACCCTGCCATCTTTTCGTTCCACTTTCACGTCGAGAAAGTGAATGCACTCCTTGTCATAGTTCCAGGTGAATTGCACTCGGTTGTTCACGAGATTCCAAGAATTGAGAAAATCTAAGAGCTCACTTTCCGTTCCTGCCCAGAGCATGAAAATGTCATCTATGAATCTCAGGTAGAGTTTCCCCTTGTTGAGCCAAACTGGTTGATTCAAAACGTGAGTTTCTTCAAAAAATGTCATAAAAAGGTTAGCGTACGACGGCGCTGCGCAATTGCCCATGGCAGTCCCGCATAGCTGGTGAAACCATTCATCAAGTACTGTGAAATAACTGTGATATAAGGTGAATACCAACAGTTCTAAAAGAAAAACTTTTAAATCAGCATCCAGATCAGAGTTGACTAGTTCATGTTCGATAGCCATTATTCCAAGATCATGAGGTATGCAAGTGTACAGTGAACACACATCCACTGTACACAATATCAACTCCTGGTTAGCAAGTGGTTCAACTGCTTGTTGTAGTTTGATAAGAAAGTCAGAGGTGTCCCTGACATGTGATCTTGTCTTTTGTACAAAAGTCTGCAGATATCTATCCAAGAACTTGCCTGTTGTTTCATGTATGCTCCCTTTGGTCGAGACTATGGGTCTCAACGGCGGTCTTGTGGGGTGCTTGTGCACCTTGGGCAGCATGTGCAATGTTGGAGGTCTGGGATTCATGGGGGTGAGATAACGTCTCACTCGATCATCAATGGTCCCATTGTCAAAGGCCTGGCTGATCATATCAACGAGGATGGAAGCAAACTCATTGGTGGGATCCGTTGTCAGTGGTGCATAAGTGTTCAAATCCGAGGTGTGAGCACGAACCTGTTCAGTGTAATATGTGGTATCCATGATCACGAGTGCGCCTCCCTTATCTGCAGTTTGACACATGATAGCACTGTTGTTTGCTATTTTTAGCAGTGTATTTTTTTCGCTTCTGGTTAAATTGTCATGTTTGATCTTGGACTGAAAGGGAAGTCGTGCAATGTCTCTCTTGACTAAATTTTCGAACATGTCGATGATCTTGTGACTCACGGGAGCCATGAAAGTACTGTGTGGCCGTAGGCCACGTAGCATGTCTTCCCCTTGCACGGGTCTAGTGACCACATTGTCAAAGTAATGTCTCAGACGGATGTTGCGAAGGAGCTTGAAAGTGCTCACCTCTAATTCCAGCATGTTGGTATTGGTTGTCGGCACAAAAGATTGTCCTTTCTGTAGAACACGTATTTCCTCCTCATCCAATCTTGTGGAAGAGATGTTGATTACCAAGTTATCATGCTCCGTCATTTCCGGCGATTGCTCCTGGTACCTTTGGCCTTTTCTTTGTCTTTTTCTGCCTCTGCGGGTCTTGCCCCGCCTGGGTCGGTGGATTGGTTCTGGCCCTGCTCTAAAAAATGAACCGCAGTGTTGGAGGTTGACGGTTGTTGCTGTTCAGCAGTAGGTTTGGTCGCTTTCTGTGCCCTGGTGTCACCTTCAGAAGAAGAAGTCTCATTCTCAGAATAAGGATTGTATGGACGATTGGGGCGTCGGCGGGCATACACTTCTGCCCAAGTGTAAACCTCGCCGAGCTTGTAATCAATAGTGTCCCTTCTGTATTTCCGGAACTTACGTTCCTGAGTCTCCCGAGTGTGTTTGTCAAGTTGTGTATTGACGTCCTCCAGCAACTTCGCCAGATCCGTGGGATCCATGGCATTGTCCAGCTCAGTACGTACCGTTTTGATTTCTTGGGCTAAATCTTCAAGGGTCTTGGAGAGTTCCTCCACTATCAGAAGGATTAGATCTAGCGAACATTTGTTGAGGATAGCGTACCATCTCTCAACGAATTTCACATTGTTCTTACACAACAGAGGTTTGAGGGGAACTCGGAGGCCCCTTGGGATCCGCTGGGCTCGATGATATCGCACCAGTGTACAAGCATGTAGTTTTTGGTTTGATTCCTTTTTGAGTAAATAGAGCAGTTGTTTGATATTACTTTCTGCACTGCGGGTGCTGGCAGCCACTGCTGCCTCTTCCTGGATCATGCCATAAATTTTATCAGCATCCCCCGCCGTGAAGGCGAAGGTATCAGCTTTGAGTTCAGTCATGTTGGATATCAAATCGTAATTCATTTTGAAAGTCAATCGCGTGCCAAGTCTGGGGCGCAGAAAATTGTGAACAAACAAAAGTAAGAGCAGACTTGCACAGCACTTCTATCCTAAGTAACACAAGTTTTGATCTGTGGCGTGCTGCCCGGAACGACGCTGCCTGGCCTGTCAGCGTTAACTTAGAAGACTACTACACAGCTCCCCCCGCTGGAAGGAGAGAGAGGTAAATTTTGTTTCAACCGAGGTTGATGAAAGCTCAAATGGTGTAAAATAGAGTTACGGTCCGTCGGTTTGCGAAAGATTGTCGTGGTCACCCTGCCATCTTTTCGTTCCACTTTCACGTCGAGAAAGTGAATGCACTCCTTGTCATAGTTCCAGGTGAATTGCACTCGGTTGTTCACGAGATTCCAAGAATTGAGAAAATCTAAGAGCTCACTTTCCGTTCCTGCCCAGAGCATGAAAATGTCATCTATGAATCCCGAAATGCATTGGGAGTTATGACAGTTGGATGAGATCATTTAAGGAGGATGTCTTCACAGGCATCTTGAAACATTGATGAATCATGTTTTGGGAATTTTGATTTATGGAATAAATTTAATGAGGAACTGTTCGAGCATTTTTTGATTGAACTTTCGTTGAACTGAAACACTGGCATAAGACTGGATTGTCTTTTCTACGCTGTGCACCGGGAGTCTCCTTCCAGCGGGGGGAGCTGTGTAGTAATGTTTTGAGAGGTTGTCAGAAACTAAATCCCTTCTTGTTTATTCAAGAATGTTTCTAGTGACCTCTGAGCTAGCTGGCACACACACAATTAAGTTTAGTATATTCGGTAGAGACCTAGTCGACCTCAGTCCTACGTCTAATCGTCAGGATACACTATTCCAATGCGCAGAGCCTATTGGGAATATAAGAACTACACTACACCATTAGCTTGTGGTTGTTGAGCAGGAGGCCAGAATACTGCCAAATGTGGTTCACCACCACCCTCAGCCAACCTTTCCTTTGAGATGGCCGCCTTCTGCCTTAATTTGTTTGGCCTATGTGAAGGAGGTATCTACAATATCTTGAAAGTCTGAGTGCAGCGTGTTACAGTTAGATTAGCCATGTGTGTTTAGTAACATCTCATTTAAATAAAAGTGCCTGGAGCTGAATCAGTTTGTGGTGTGTGCTATAGAATGGCCCTGTCGAATGTATTGTAATTGCATTTATATAGCGTTTACTACCCCATACAAGGTGTCTAAGTGCTTTTTCGGTGAGTAGCACACTACTCCAGAACCCAAACGAATTAGTGGTGAATTAGTATAGTGAAATATGAAATTAATTTGAGAGGTGGATATGTTAATCTGTTATTTGGATTGAGAAAGATAGTGAAGGGATGGAAGAGGGAAGGGTTTGGATTTATACAGCGCTTGCTACCCCTTATGAGGTGTTGAAGCACTGTTCGGCGAGTAGCATGTTACCTCTGAATCCAAACAGAATTAGTATAGAGAAATATTAAATTAATTTGAGCGGTGGACATGTTAATCTGTTTAGATTGAAAAGAAATAGTGGGGAGCTAGAGGGAAGGGTCTAGGAAGTTTTGGGTGGAGTTTATAGCAGTAGGAGGAGGTTTGGGATAAGTAAATGGATGGTGGAGGGGGAAGAGTCAGAGGAAAGGGTTTAGAAAGGTTTGTTTGGGAGATCTCAGTAGTAAAAGGTGATTCGATGAGGGAAAGTCTGGAAAGGGTTATTTTGAGGATCATAGTAGTGGTTTGGTATGAATGAGTGTGGTGGTAGAGGATATATTGAGAGTGGAATTGGGTGAGAAATAGGGTAGTGAATTGGAAAGAGTAGTAGAATGTGGTTTGAGGTGAGTCAGAATTGAGGTAGAGGATATATTGAGAGTGGTATATGGTGAGAAATAGGGTGATGCATTGGAGAGTAGTAGAATGAGGTTTGAGATGAGTCAAAGTGGAGGTAGGGGGATATATTACAGAACTCCTTTCATAAACGCATGTGTAAATGGAGGACAGTGAGGCAGGGCAAGTCACAGGCAGCCATTTTAGAGAGCATACAATAGCAGAAAAAGGCTGGAGGAAGGAGTATGAGGGGGACAAACCTTACCCGTCAGGATAACTACAACCCAAAACAGGGTAAGCCTGAGCTCTGTACCCCTGTGCCGGGACTCATGCACGTTAACAGATTAGCTACACTCTGAAAAGTGCAAGCACTAAGGCCACCCCAGCAAACACCCCTCTGCACAAACTTAAACCACCAGGGAGCTTTCATTTAAAGCCCTATCCACCTAACACTGCTTGGTACCCTGTGATGCTGCTGGCCTGTTACATTAAGTGACCCCAACAGCATCACTTGAACTATTATGTCAATGTCAATGTCAGTGGTGCTTGTAGAGCACAAACAATCATCCTGAATAGGATATCACGCCGCTATTATGACAGAAATGGGTGGTGGCAAATAACAGTGTCATAATTATAATTTAATCAGATTTGGGGAAAAGAAATGTTTTTAATTGCCTTCTAAAGGACAAATAACAATCAGTTAATCTAAGTTCCATAGGCAACTCATTCCAGCTATTTGCCGCCAGGTGGGAAAACGCCCGTCCACCCATCCTAGCTGTTTTCACACGAGTATTTCTTGCTCTGGCTGCCGTGCGGGATCGCAGGTTCCTGGAGGGAACGTAAAATCTAATTTTGTTTTTTAGGATGTGAGGGCCAGTATTGTGCAAAGCTCTGTGCATTATGCACAGCAGCTTAAACGTGGCTCTCTGCCTCATTGGTAGCCAGTGAAGCTCACGCAGGCAACTTTTGGCTGGATCATACTTTTTTTTATTACAGATCGCCTTCGCCGCGGCGTTCTGTACGATTTGTAGTTTAGAAAAGAGGTAGTCAGCCATTCCCACGAACAGAGAGTTCCCATAATCCAGCCTGCTCATTAATAAGGATTGGACCAGTATTTTCCTGCACTCAATAGGGATCCATGGGAAAACTCGCTGGAGCATCTTAAGTATAGCAAAGCCTTTGCCACAGATTGTTGATACGTGAGCTTTCATGCTCAGGGTGTTATCCAAAGTCACGCCTAAATTCTTGGCCGTTGTTGCTGGACTGGGAGCGGTGCCCAGGGTTATGGGCCACCAGCTGTTGTCCCATAGCTGTGTATGCCTACCAAACAAAAGTACTTCGGATTTATCTGCGTTTAGCTTGAGGCAATGGTTGTGCATCCAGTTGGCTAGTTGAGTTAAACAATTCAATAACCTGTCCTTAGGGTCATCTTCTTCATCCAGTGTAATCATCAGCTGGGTGTCGTCTGCATAGGAACAGATCTCGACACCCCACTTTCTCCCTATCTCAGCAAGTGAGGAGACAAACACATTAAATAGGGTTGGACTCAATGAGGCCCCCTGTGGGACCCCATACTTGATGTTCTGGGGAGGGGAAACAAAATCACCCATCCGTACTGACTGTGTTCTGTCTTGCAGAAAAGACTGCAGCCACCCTAGTGCATTTTCCCGCTACCCTTGGCAGCAAGGATTTCCAGGAGTCCATGGTGTGGAACGGTATCAAATGCCGCCGAGAGGTCCAATAAAATCAGGGCGACTGTTTTTCCCTGATCAACCTTGGTTCTTATGTTATCCATCACTGCCAAGAGTGTTGTCTCGGTACAGTTGTTGGCCCGAAACCCTGTTTGGGAAGTATCCAATAAATCGTTGGTTTCTAAGAAATTGGATAACTGCCTGTTGACTAATTTCTCCATCACTTTAGACAGATATGGCAGTTGAGAAATAGGCCGATAGTTTGCTGGATTATTAATATCGGACCCTGCTTTTTTTAGTAAGGGAGTGACAACGGCACTTTTCCAGGTCTTCGGGAATTCAGCAGAATTCAGTGAGGAATTAAAAACTTTGGTTACAGCCGGGCAAATTATTGGTGTTAATTGTGAGAAAATATGGTGCGGGCATGGGTCCAATGGAGAGCCTGATTTTACTTCCAACATAGCATTGGCCACCTCCTCCTCTGTGAATGGGCCAAAAGTAGGACAGCTGGCCTGAGCTAGGGGTGGTACAAGGGTTTTTGATTGTTTCGATTCGGTGTTGGAAAAGGAGGTATAGATCGTATCTATTTTTTCACAGAAGTATTCATTAATTTTATTACAACCCTCTTATGAGGGAGTAAGATCCAGTGAAAGACTGGCAGGGCTACATAGCTCCTTGACTATTTTAAATAGTTCTTTTGATGATCTATGCAACACCTGATCTCAGAAAGTCTCATAACTGAACTAAAAGGCTACAGTTTTGTGATTGTTTTTAAGTATTAAACCCTAACCTTAACAATGACACAGCAGTATAAACGCCCCAGTATGGTTAGAAGAAATACACTGCCTACCCTTTTTTTGGTTACCCGTTTATATCAACACAGGCCTCAGTGCCCTGAACCTGCTCACCATTTGAGCAACAAAAATGCATATTCAGGTCAGTGCATGCCAGCCCCAAATAGTTGGTCCCAACAACCACTAGATACAGTGTATGTTCAAACAACCAACTGACAGCGTGCTTGAAGGACCCTTACCTTGATGACCATGACCCCGTGCATCCCGGGTAGCAGATTTTCAAGATAGTCCTGGATTCTCAACTACTTCCCGTCCTTTCTTTAGAATCACGATACGCTGCCAAGAATAGGACCCCTTTCAAGCCCCCTCCCGATACTGGTGATTTCTCGTCCCATTGTTCCATGCCCCCTCCTACTCCCTCGCCTGCCATACCCTCCCTTGTAGACAAAGCTATCATCTTAGGTGCATGTGGTATTGTATTTCAAATGCAGTATTCCAAATAAATTATTCGTCCAATGTGTTATCTTCCATTTTTTATGTGCCTGTTGGGACATCATATGTAAGCCAGAGTGAACGAGGAAGACTTGAAAAGTTAACAGACAAAGGGGGCCCTGCGTCCAGCCACTCATATGGTCTTGAACGGCGGTGAAGCCCTTTGAGCCAATGAGATCAAACCAGTGCTTAATTTAAGCCACTGGTTTCTGGTGCTCGGCGCCGGCACTTATGAGAGTCTGCCACGTGGTGGCAGTGTTTGTCTAAGTTAGAGATGGGCACAACAACAGTTGTTTATTAACTCAATGTTCATTAAATTACTAAAACCTGCCACCCAAGCCATTATTATAGCTTTGGGGGACTGGAATAATCTGAATTGTCACACTTGTAGGGTGTGATGTTTAGTAGATGTGTTCGCAGTGCTGGCAGGGGCAATGGGTGGTCCAAGCTGCAGTGCCTCCTGGCAATGGCCCCAGCACTTTTTTAAAACAAATTAAGCACTGGATCAAACAATGTTTCGAGTGGTGTTGGCTCTTGAACCCTCCACAGCACTTTGCTGTGCCAAGTCTGCCGACTGCATTGCTTATATTAGTTCGAACCTGTCTCTTGGAAGTGAGAAGGAAGCTTCTCTCTCAGATTAGGTTAACAGCTTGCAATTACTGAAGAAATATTTGAGTCTACAGTGGTCCCGGTTCCTCTGATCTAAAAAGATTGTTCTATTCGTCTTGAAGTCTGGGTTTTTAGACAGAGGAGTGGGATGGAATGGATAAAATGGGATTCCCTTTGCCCTTACCAAACTATTCCAGGGAGTCACCAGCACCAGTATGGAACAGATCAGTGAGTTGCTAGGTGATCTATGCTGCTGTGGGAGCCAGAGTAAGTTTTGTAAGGGTACTGGCGAGGTTCTTCTCTCAATGATTATTCAAGGAGTCTGATTCAGAGGTCGCAGCTATTCAATCGGCGGGTTAATTTGGGCTACTCAAACATAGTGAGATATGTCAGGTAGTCCCAGGACCACCCTCGTTTGGACTCTTAAACAGAGTTGCCTTTGCCACTCTAGAGGATTTTGATGCCCAGATAAAGTACATATAATCTTAGATTGTAGGTCCTTGAAAAAATATCTGGGGATACGTATTGGGAGTGCTTACTCTATATATAGAAGACAGGGAAGGAAATTAATTTTTATACAATTAATCGTTACACTCCAGTGACAAATCCAGTTTCCTCCACTAATAGCGGTCTTTGTAAAATATGTCACGGAAAAGAACTCAAGCTCCGGTTTTAGTGATGTAATGGACTCGCATGGTTCATTTATAAAACATAAAATAAAATTGTCAAAAAGCACGACCTAGTAATTCCTGTTTCCCACCTAAATTCTATGAATAGGCGGATTGTCGTTAATTCATCATGAGGGCAAAATAAGAGAGAAAGGGGACAACCCTGTCTCATCCCTCTTTTCAGTCTAAGGGTCTGTGTAAGTTTTCCTTTGAGATATATATATTCTTTTAAATATTTTTTTATTGCCGTTTTCACTAAATATATCACATAGACGAATATTAGGCCAGGGAGGTGCAGGAAATTCTCATCAATTGCATGTCCAAAGCAATGACAACGCACAACCCCCAGCCCCACAACCCCTTTGCCTATTCCCCCCCCCCACCAACAGCCCACAGGCCCAACATTAGCCACTAGCGTAGTGGTAAACGAGCATATCGGACAGCAAACAAAAATATTAGCAGACATTGACCCAATGGCTGTCACTGTGCCCCCTCTCGATCCAGCATTACATCTTCCAGCACCTCTTTCAAAGAATAATGCATTATCCACTTTCCCCAGACTTTCTGGACTTTTCGTGGGCAGCCTCTGCTAGAGGATGTACATTGTTACAACGCATGCTTTTACCACGCATGCTTTTACAACGCAGGTTTTTCGCATTGGGGGGTGCTGGATAGTGAATAGTTTCATTTACTATTCCAACTCCAGTCCCCGTGGATAGTAGGGAAGGTGTTGGATAGTAAATTAAACTATTACCTATCCTAGAGCGCCCCCCAGCACAATTCGTTGTAATGACTTGCGTTGAAAAACCAGCGTTGTAAAGGCACTGCGTGGTAAAAGTTGCGTCGTAAAGGATGTTTCCCTGTGCTAGAGTATGTGACCTTCTCTGCCATCATATACATATCTATCTCCCGATCCCAAGTGGCGAGCCACGTCTCTCTTTGCCACTGCTAACTGAAGTTGCAGAACGGCTATTGGGCAGGGGGCAAATCAACATCATTGGGGATGCCATAATAAAAAACGTGGTGTCCAAGGGAAGAGATAGTGAGAATAAGGCACTAAGTTCGCTCATGCGGGCACTCCAGTAGGACTATATGGGGACAACTCTAGAGTGTGTGATAAAAGGCACCTACTACATAGGTGCGGTTCTGGGGCCCTCCCCATAGCTTGGAGACAAAGTCTATAGTAGTATGCTCGATGGAGGATTTTAAACTGAACAAGCCTGAGCCGCGTCATAATTGCACCTTCTCTAGGGTGCATCAAGGCAGAGTCCCAATCGATATCCTCCATATTTCCCCCATCGTCCTCCCACCTCTCTCTCCAGCCCCTCAGGTTATCTTGTTCATTGTTAATAAGGGTTCTATAGCTACATTATACATTGACAATAAATCATGCATGTTGGAAAACGAGGCAGCATCTGTGAGGCCTGCACAAATAACATGACTACATTTGTCCTTCACTGGGAACCAAACACCCAATTGTAGCGCCTGACTCTCAGAGGGTAGTGTTGCAAAGCAGTCTGAGGCTTACTCAAGGGAGGTGGTGTGGGCTAGTAATCGCCATTTGCAGGTGCCCAAAAATAACACTCAATAATTGATTGTCCAGTCTGTACTTTGCTTTATAAAAGTAAGAGTACATTTATTAAACACACACACTACTCAATAATATGCACCAATTTACAAATATACATAAGCTGTTGGAATTAGTTTGTGACATTGCATAACATCTCCACCCCTCCCGCAGCGGGGGGTGGGGTCTAGTACCACCACTCCTGTGTATGCACATCATCTTGCCCCCAATGCAATTAGTTGAACATATCCTGGAGCGAGGGCCCTGCGCACTGGCACCATCCCAGTGGCGTCCCCTCCCCCCATTACCTCAACAACCATTAAACAGGGATACACCTGCCTGGGTGACATATGACCCTGACCGAGAATCTCGTACTGACCATAAAGTATACACCTCTACATCTTAAGGGCTAACAGTCTGGGGACTTCACTTAAGCGCAGCAGCAAGACTACATGTTTACGCACACTTTAGAATGACAGTACTCAGCACATTTGGATATCATTAAAAATGCATTGCAATTACAGCCCCTAAAGGCATCACAGATGATCACAGGATTAAGTTGTAAATACCATCAGGCACCCTAGCAGGAGTGTCTAGCCACTTAAATCTACTTTGCTTATGACATCACCTTACACCAGTACTTCACATTGAACATCAGTCCCTCTAAAAGAAAAAAACATTAATAAATGCATTTCAGGGAGGAGCTACGCGCGCATCCGAGATGGCCGCGTGAGCACAGGGCTCCCGAGTCCCTCGCTGCCCTCCGCATATATCCTGAAAGATATCCTGACTTTGACCACGGGTGCTTGAGGATGAACCTCAGCTGACACCTTAGCTGTTTTCAAAATTTCATTTGGACTTACAGATACGCCGATCGGAGTTTTTGAGGCCCGCCCCACGGTGACACTGGGAGCTGGCACGCCAAGACGCCGGGGAGTAGTTGAACAACATCGGCCTGAGGGGCTACCCCTGTTGCCCTGAGTTAACTTTCGGTTTTGTTTTTGGGCCTCTGGCCTCCTGGATTGCGTGATTGCCTTGTCGTGTGGGTCTGGGTGTTGGGCTGAGCTGCTGCTTTTGCCCTTTCTGCCCACTTTCGTGATTTCAGTGGTCTGGTGGTGAGCGGCCATTTTCACCAGGTCTCGCGGGCCCCTTCGGGGCTCACCATTCAAAATGACTACCAGGCCTGACAACGAGAAGCAGAAGACTAAAACGCCTCTACGTGGGGGACCGATTCAAACCAATGTCATGGATCGCTATACCCAACCCAAGGTGTCCCCCGGTGGCACCAGTCGAGCTTTGGAGGGCCCCAATGACGACCCGACGGCGTTGACCGAGTTGACTCTGCAGGATGTCATGGGAGCCATTGCCAACATGAAGGCTTCCATTGGTCAGCAATATGAGGCTCTCGCTCTCAAAATTGACACTGTGGCAGTTGATGTTACTTTGATCAGGGCTGATTTGTCAAAGACCAATGAAAGGGTCAAGTCTCTAGACCTGAAGACTACTAGCCTCACGACAGATATGTCTGATTTGCAGACGGAAGTTGGAAACTTGCGCTCCTCCAACGACCTCATGGCCCATCGACTGGAGGATTTTGAAAACAGGGCCCGACGCAACAACATACGCCTTATTGGGGTCCCTGAGACTTCTGGTGCTCTGGCAACTGATCTCCTTGTGGAAGACCTCGTCTTGAATCATCTTGCTCCTACAGGCCTGAGTAAATTCTTTGCCGTGGAGCGTGCCCATCGAGTGCCGGGCAGAAAACCGAAGTCGGGCGCCTCACCGAGAGCTATCATCGCCAGGTTTTTCAATTTCAGGGACAGAGACACTATCCTCCAGGTCTCGAGAGTAAGTGGCCCCGTAAAATTCGAGAACACGACGGTGACTTTCTACCCGGACTTCACTCAGCTTGTTCAGAGACAAAGGATGGGGTTTCAGGGAGTGAAGTGAAGGTTGAGAACTTGGGCCTGAAATATGCAATGCTATTTCCAACCAGGCTGCGTGTCGAATATGAAAACCGGACTTTCTTCTTCGATCGTCCTGACGGAGTTAGTGACTGGCTGGATACCCTTCCTAAACAGACTGACTCAACCGGGCATCCGGGTGGAGCCGAGGGCGGCGTATCGGAACAAGAGTGACACTTCACATGTTAGTCGGCTGGGTTTGATACTTCTTCTATTACTGTGTTCTATTGCTATATACCCGAGGGTGGCGGGGGGAGTGGAACTCTTTCGTCCTCAGGGGTTTCTTTTTGTAGACTAGTTTAATTATAGGGCGACAGGCACACTGCGAGTTAGGGTGGCTTTTGAGTCTAACGCAGGGGAGCAGGGTGGGGGGCGTTGTAACGGGTTCTAATTTGGGAGTGGAGGGGGGTTCTTGGGTGTTTGTGAGTTTCTTTCAAGGCAACGTATCGTATTTCTACTTGATCAGGTCATTGTGTTCGTTATGGGGTGGATTCAGCACTTCTTTCCGAGATGGGGGGTAGTGGGCTGAAACTAATGTGTTGGAGTGTCAATGGGTTGGGGGATAGGATAAAACGGGGTGTGGTGTTACAGCTATTGCGGCGCCTCTCCCCCGATATTGTGTTATTGCAGGAAACGCATCTGGTTGAGAACACGTGCCATGCCATGAATCGGCGAGGGTATCGTCCTGTGGCACACTCTGGCTTTACCTCTGGCTCTAGGGGTGTGGGTATCCTCGTCAGGTCCTCCCTCCCTTTGGCAATCGATGATGTGATTCTTGACGACAGGGGGCGCTACGCTGCTCTCACTGGTAGATGGGAGGGGAGGACTGTCTCATTTGTTACTGTATATATCCCGCCGGGTCTACAGACCTCGACTTTTGCGGATCTTGGGCGTGTAGTACTGGGGCTCCCTGAGGGCATCTTGGTGATGGGCGGAGACTTCAACTCTGTTGTCTCCGGTAACGTAGATCGCTACCCCACCAGGGATCTTACCAAGTCGCAATCCTGGTTGAGTGGGTTCTTGGAGACATTGGGTCTGGTAGACTGTTGGAGGTTGCTGCACCCGGATCAGGTGCAATACACCTTCCACTCTGGAGCCCATGGCAGTCTGTCCAGACTCGACTATGTTCTGGTGCTGGCGGCGCTGTCCTCCTCCATTAGGGAGGTGAGGCACCTCGCCCGGGGCATATCCGATCACTCCCCAGTGTGGCTTAGCATGGATACTACTATGAGTAATGAGGGGCGAGTCGCCCCAATAAACCCCTGGTTTCTTCGCAATCCCAAGACCCGTGCTGAGTTGATGAAATCCCTTGATCATTATTTTGTTGAAAATGTGGGGTCTGTGTCATCTGCTGTATCGTTGTGGGAAGCTTTTAAGACTGTGATACGTGGGCAGGCTCTGTCTCTAATCGCTAACGGCAAGAAAAGCCAGCATGAAGAGGTGGTCTGTTTGGAGGCGGACATAGCCGAGCTGGAGAGTGACTTGGAGCTCAGAGTTTCCCGTGCCAAGCTTCATTCCCTCAGCCTCAAACAATTAGATTATAGGACTCTGGTTACTGATGCTGAGAAGGTCATGAGCAGGGAACAGCAGGGCAGACTGTATGATGTTGGGGATAAGGCGGGTAAATTGATTGCGTGGCTGGACAAGAAAGAAAGGGCGAGTCGTGTAGTCCCTGTGATTGAGAACCTTGACGGAGTATGCGTGACTGACCCGGCTGCAATTGTTGAATGCTTTGTGGAGCACTTCCGAACTGTGTATGCTCCGGTCTCTGACAGACCGGAGGAAGACTCTCATTTGTTGCTCCGCGATATTACTTTGCCCTGCCTGTCTGAGGCTGATAGAGACCTGATGGACGCGGTGATTTAGGCTGATGAGGTGGCTGCTGCCATTCGTTCAGTGCGCTCTGGCAAGGCCATGGGTCCCAATGGTCTGCCCATTGAACTGTATAAATTGTGTCCGGACAAAATGGCGCCGTATCTTCGTGATATGTTTCTAGAGTCCCGACACACTGGCTCCCTTCCGCGTGACCAGCGTCTTGCTAATATCGTGGTGTTTCATAAGGAGGGGAAGCCACGGGATCGCTGTTCATCTTATAGACCAATCTCGCTTCTAAACGCTGAACCGAAAATTCTTGCCAAGTTATTAGCTAACCGCCTGACGAGTGTTATCAGCGACCTGATCCACCCGGATCAGTCCGGTTTTATCCCGCACCGTAGCACGGCACTCAACTTGCGGCGCTTGCACGGTGTTCTTGCGAGGGCGGCGTCTTTTCATGAGCCGGCCATCTTGGCTTCCTTGGACGCCACAATGGCCTTCGATACGCTAGAGTGGCCTTATCTCTGGGCCGCTCTTGTGAAGTTCGGATTCGGCCCCGGGTTCATCGGCTGGGTGAAACTTTTGTATGCGGAGCCACTGGCGCCGGTGGTTGTGAATGGTCGAGTCTCTGCCTCTTTTGTCCTCGGGAGGGGCACGCGGCAGGGCTGCCCGTTGTCACCACTGCTTTTCGCGCTTGCCCTTGAGCCGCTGGACGCCTGGTTGCGCTGGGAGCCCTCGATTAAGGGGATCCAGTTGTCCCCGGACTTTGAGGATCGCGTCTCGCTCTATGCGGATGATATCTTGTTGTACCTTACGTCCCCTCGAAAATCTCTGAATGTTTTGTTCGATGTGCTTACTTCGTTTGGGAAGAATTCGGGCCTCGTGATCAACTGGGCTAAATCCTGTGTATATGTGCTCTCGGGCGGGCCCCCTCCCTTGCCCCGCAGGTGCCCCATTCGGGTCTCTCCGACGGGCTTTAAGTACTTGGGGATTTTTATATCTTTGGACCCCGTGGCAAGATATGAACGTAATCTGCTCCCTCCCCTTCAGAGATTGAGACTTGATGTTGTGCGCTGGCGCGGGTTACCTCTATCACCGCTCGGGCGCGCAGCCCTTTTTAAAATGATGTCCCTGCCGCGTTGTTTGTACGCGCTCCAGAATACGTTCGATATTATTCTGGCGAGCTACTTTCGAGAGGTTGAGAGCCTGCAGAGACGGGTTAATCTGGGATGGACGTTCGCGTATTGGCCTCGTTAAACTCACTCTTCCCTGGTATGACGGGGGTATAGCGCTGCCGGATATTAGGCGTTATTATTGGGCCTCGCAGCTGAGTGCGATCAATCATGCAACATGCGCTCCAGCTCCTAACCCGGCATTCGAGATTGATAAGTATTTGCTACCGGGAGGGGACTACAGAAGGGCGCTCTACTCCAAGGCGGCGGGCAAGGATTTATCCGGACCTACCAAGATTGCTGTACGCGCGTGGCATGCGGCGAATGCGTCTGTGGGATGGAGAGATCGATTGACTCGTGTGACCCCGTTGTATGCTTCTGAAAGGTTGGGATGTCTCTGGAAAACGAAAGGGTTTGAAAAATGGGATATGATTGGCATTAGCAGGGTGGGCGATCTTTGGGTCAAGGGCAAAATCAAGACCTTTGCAGCATTAAAGACAGAATATGACTTGAGTGACAGGGAATTCTTCCGGTATGCACAGATTCACCATGCTTTAAATTCGGTTCTCCCTGCGGGTACCGTCATCCCCGAGTCCTCCTCCCTTGAAGATAGGGTCCTTGACGGCCACGTCCCCGACAGCACCATTTCCCTGATATATAAGAAGTTGATCAATACTCGGGTGGATCTGCTGGTGCGTCTTAGGGAGGTTTGGACCGGTGAATGGTTTGGAGGTGGACGACGAGGATTGGCAAGCCGCATTATCCTCGCCTAAAGAAGTTGCGATTCCTGCCCGTCTCCGACTCGTTCAGCTCAAAATCTTACATTGTGTATATATTACTGGTCCGCACTTGATTCGTATGGGTTATTCCTCAGATGGGTTATGTAAGCGTGGTTGTGGGATGCTTGGAACTTTCCTCCATATACTTTGGGAGTGTCCGGAGGTGGTGACGTTCTGGAATCGTGTGCATGCCGTGATGGGAAGGGTCACGGGAGTGGTGTTGCTGCCAGAGGCCAGACGCTGCCTGTTAAATGTGTGGGAGCCGAATGATTATAGAGTGGCCCAGACGCAGTGGGCGACCCTTGGGAATATGATCGCTAAAAGGGATGTTGCGCAGTTGTGGGGCTCCCAGCGGCCGCCCACGGTATCGGTATGAAAGGAGAATATGGATTGGTGTATGTTCAGAGAGAAGACTGTGTATGTGGCGCGAGGCAAACCTAGGAAATGGAATAGCATCTGGAGCCAATGGAAGGCACACCGTGGAAATATATGTACGCCTCCATTCGTGGAAAACCCCGAAGTCCCCCTGTCCCCCTGATCCGACATTCCATATATTGTATGCTTTATGTTATTCCTCATTTGTTTCCCCGCTGCCCCCCTCCCCACACCATGTGCCATTGATTTACTGTGTAACATCGTGCTTAGGTGTCCTCCTCTATGAACACATGTCCATGTATACTGTTTCCTTTTTTTGCCTTGTATGGTTTTTTTTTTTTCTTCTCTTAATAAAATTAAAAAAAAAAAAAAAAAAAAAATGCATTTCAGTGCAATTACACCTCTTCACCTCCAGGGGATGCCCTTCTCCAGATATCCCCACCTCAGCCCTTCACTCCTTGATGCAATTATCAAAACACCCTCAGCTGAAGAACAAAAGTTCCAGCCCAGTAGGGGTTAAATGCAAGTTGAGCCCTGGAGGTGTTGATTCCTTTAAATCCCCAAGACACTTAGGGTGGGACTTTCCTCTTTGTGCTGGGGGAGCTTGCGCTTCTCCAGCAACTCCCCCAGTACCTTGGCACATGTATGGTGGCGACCCCGCTCTCCTGAGGCCACCACAAGTCGTAAAAACGCTGTGTTGCCCTTGCAGGCTGGTCCTGGCCTGCAAGGAATTATGGGTGTTGCCGCATATTATAGTAGCGGCTCCTCCGCTGCTTCGGAGGGAGCCGCGATCTCATTGTGGCTTCGCCGCGTCTCCCGTCTTTGATGGGGGCCCGGTCTCACCTGGACCCCCAGGTGACTGGATGCGGCTTGTTGGGGGGACCGGTCCCACCCGGACCCCTAGGGGATTCATGGCAGCTCGGAGAGCCCACCCCCGGCTGCTCCTGCAGGTGAGTGGTTTCGCATCCTGGAGGTCCAGTCCCACCCAGACCTCGTGCGAGGCCCCAGTGCCTTCAGCAGCCCAGGGAGCCCACCCCCGGCTACTCCGGCCGGCTCCCCGCGCAGCCCGCACCTCTGTGTGCGTCTGCCAGCATCTTAATTTTGGTCTGCCGGCTCCGGTGGTGGTTCCCGCTGGTGCCGGCGGACCTCGGGGGAGTGCGACGGCACCAGCTTTTCTCCTGCTTCGGGGCCCAGGGATGGGGTCCCGGGCCCCCTCCATTCCTTTGGTCCCGAGGATGGGATCCCGGGTCCCGCCCCTCTGCACACCTTCACTTTTCGGCAGGGGCCAGGGTGGGCTCCTGGCACCCCGTGGGGGCACATACATGGAGAGCACGACAGCACTCCCCAGCTTACACGTCGCTGTTTGACAAGACCTCCTGACAGCCCCCTACTCAACTTTTAAAAAGTACTTGCACAGGAAGAGAAGCTCTCTCTGGGGCGTGGTCTGGCAGTGCTACAAGTTGTAGGAGTCAGAAGTCCTTCACAGCTCACTATGTTACATTACAAGGCTTATATGTTATGAACTGCAAGTAACAAAAGGATCTCTGTTAAAAGCAGTAACCCACTTTACTATCTACATAAAAAATGTAATCTGTCATCTGCATGTTACGTGATGTGCTTTGCAGCAGACACATTAACCTTACACTAATTTGAATCTCTTCAACCATATACTACTTTGATTCAAATTTGGGACTAAAAAAAAAACAGATCTCTCCAACAAATGCGTTAATCTCCAGAGTTATGTAACCATTATTACTATTCCCTGAGACTTACAGGGCATCTTTACAGCAGATGCCTTAACCCAATCAGATATTTTAAAATATGGACTTTGCAACCAACTAAGCAGAACAGATCCACTGCCATGCTTTGCCTTGTTGTCAATTTCTTTGTGGTAGTTTTAAACAAAATAAATGTATTAGTTGAGGCTTCTGCGTTGGGATTGCGCCACTTTTTTGGCACAACCCGACTCCAAATCTCATTTGTTAAATCTCATAATGCGCTTAAATGTACTCATGACATACCTGAGAAACATTTGTGTGAGGTCACTTCTTGTGATGTCACTTAGTGTGATGTTACGTGCATTGCGTCGTGACATCATGCGCTGTGATGGCACACGTCATGATTTCACTTGCATACTGCCTAACCTGGTTAGTTCCCCCACTTCTTTTTTAGGTCTCGCCTGAGCCAGCGCATGTGCTGGTCTGGCGAGACATTTAGTGAGTGGGCTTTAGAAATCCGACCACAAGCTTTTGCTTGTAACCTAAAGCTTGCGGATACGCGCGCGGCACCATCTGGCTTTCCTCGCGGCACCCTTACAACGCGCAATCAGGTGCCATCTGGCTTTCCTCTCGCTTGCTCTCCCAAGTGACTCACTCCGCCCCTCCCCCACCACAGAGCTCATCTCGGGGCCGCGCGTCTTGTTGGTATTATAACTTGTTCACTGTCTATAAACTTATTTTAAGTTTATTTTATGTACCTTGAATATTTATGGAGAGAACATTTCTATCTTCCCACAGCTTATTTTAAAGCATATTGTTTGAATAAAATATACACCGTAGGAATGACACCTTGGATCAGAGAAAGGAGTTCCTTTCTCCTTTTATTTTCAACTGTGGGTGTTTCGTGTCATGAAGTGAAAGGCCTGCATCATCTCAGTCTAAACACCTCCGGAGGGGCCAGCGCTTTGAGGTGTTAGATTCCCTGCTGTTCACGCCCCATCTTCATCTAAAACACAGCACTGACAAGCTAGGAGCCACACTGCTCCGTCATCAAATGCCATCTACTGAATCCTTTTCAGGAGATCAGTTTTGTGATTTCACACATTGCCCTTCAAAGCAACTATTCAGTTTGCTTTCAGTTTTATTATTTTTATTTTTTTGTAATGCAGTGTTTCACGGTTTAAATGGTTTATTTTACAGCAAATCAGGACACTCAGGCAGGAAGAGATTGGATATAGAGAAGCCAGGTATAAAACTAGTCAAATTAGAGTAATATATATTTAAAAAAACATAGCTACTAGATGCGACTGGACAGGTCAGCCCCCCTTGTCACAAAAACATTGCTGCTACAGCAGAACTCGTGCGCCTTTTTAAAATAAATCCATTCCTAGCACTCGTCGCTCAAAGTGAAACATGTTTGCTAATATAAGCAAAGGTGTGTAGTAGACAGTATGGGTATAAAACCCTATGCAGCCAGTTCACAGAGGTTTTTTACAAGCTTAAATCAGTCTTGCACCAAGAGAAATGTTAACTTTAGTTTAAGCCTGCGTGACAAAGTAGGAAAGAGGCTTAAATGCATGTGATGTCCTAGTGCCTGGTGTAGCAGCTTATGTGAACTCTAGGCACTTGTTCATAAACACTTTTTAATGTAGTGTGTCATACTTTACCTTTGTCATTTATAAGAGTTTTTAAGTAAGAGGTGGTATTATTGTCCAATTTAAAGCCATTTAATTTACCGATCTCGGTATGATGGAAAGCTGAGTTTGCCTTTCCGAGTTTCAGACCTGTGACCTGGAAATTAGAAGATGTTAGCGTCGAACATTTAACTCACAAGTCTTTTAGGAGGCACTGTTCAACACTTATTTAGAAAAAACAGGTGTAAATTCAATTAACTTAGTAGATATCCCAAATATTTTGCAAAGCATAACATTGCAAAGCATTTTCCAACACTTTCTTGACATTGGAATAGTGCAGTAGCACGGCAATACATTTTTACTGCTAGAGGAAAAGGTCATCAAACAAGAAAAGTTCTATTCGACATAGTTCACAACGTTTCTAACGCTTTGTTTGACTGATGGACAACACAGTGTGTAGATTAATAAAGAGAAGCATTAGAAAGGCACGAGTAAACCAACATCTTTAGTGTACCTGGGTAATTTATGACGTGTAAATGTGTGAGGATCACTCACATCAAACGTGAGACTTTTAATTGCATTTTTTACTTTAACCTACGTGCATGTGTTCTGGGGATCCCTTGCCACGGCGCAGAGGCTCATGGGCCATTTTGGCATCTTGGTCGCCTACCAAACACACACAATACCGCTAAACGCCCTAGTTGGCGTGCAGGTACTATGGTACTATACTGATAATGATCGCCCATATCGTGCTCTTTAACTGTACGGGCCAGTTACATCACCTCTCATAACTTAATGAGTACAGGTTAAACATCAGGTGTTTGTTTCACTCTGAGCACCAGAGCACGTCATGAAGAGCATGGTATATCTGCAACAAACAAATTGCGCAAACTAGTAATTCACTGTTTGTCTTGTCTTCTCTCTCTATGTTTGTTATTGTCATTTCTTTCCACAGGTGCAAACCGGTTTCTCAAAATAGAGCAACCAACCATTTTTATGATTGCACACTTTTTACACCTTTTTTCACTTTCATGTCCTCAGGTCAGGGTGGGCCTTAGCACGCCCATACCGCCGAGGTTTAGCACCTAGGTCCTGATGAATGCCAGGTAACTGACACCACGATGGCAGAAACATGTTGACCCCACCTAAAAGGAAGTTGCTGAACAATTTATTTAGCTCCCTTCCGACACTTTGCTTTTAATCTGTCTGATTGGCCACTCAATAAAACTTTTTGTGACACAATCCAGACATTTTTAAAAATAACATTGTCACCTCTTCACTCTTCACAAACCAGCTCCGCAGTAATTCTGGTGTCGACGCACACCGGGGAGGCATTCGGCCTCTCCCGGTTGTAGTGTCCTAGCATGGACACGTTCTAGTGTTCAAGTGTGATGTAACTTACTTTACACCCACCCACCACAGACGTCATGGTGTCACATGACGCTGCCAATAAATGGGGCCGAGCGCACGTGCTCGTGGCCATTCCTACTACCCTCATCTGGTGTCTGCGTCCGTCATTGCTGCTCCTAACATGCGGGCCTAGGGCCCTTCCCCTCAAACTTTACAATGGCGACGAGGTCGGTAGTGCAGCCCATGCGTGCCACTACCCTCGGCTGATCAAGAAGGAAAAGGGGAAGAGAGCTGCCCGTCTAGAGGGCATCCCCTGTGGCGAGGCGCAACGCGCCGTGAAGCCGGTAGGCACGTCGGCGCCCCACAGCAAGCCGACCGGAGCCCACCCGCGTCGACCGCCACCACCGAGTGCCACCAAGCAACAGCGGACCGCCCAGAGCCCACCTGCGACGGCCGCGAGGCTGAAGACCCCCACCGGAGAGGTGCACGGGCCGGGCGGAGCCCACCCGCCGCGACCGCGACGGAGCATCTGGCCCGCCGGCCGAAGGTGAGCCCCACGGGCGAAGTGCCCGCCATGAACTGTGCCAGTAAATAAGCAGCGCCAGCGGAGCCCACCCGCGGCCTGCCCGAGTCGTCCCCCGCCCCCGCCGCGTGTGTGCTTGGAAGCGGCAGGGGCACAGAGACTGAAGACCGCGTGAAAATAAGTGCGGCCGGACCCGCAATCACCAAAGACTACGAGGGGGAGGGAGCGGAGTAGCTAACCGCCTCCCGACCCCCCTCGCCACATCACCCGGGCCAGCGGAGCCCACCCGCGGCCCGCCGGTAGCCCCCAGCGAAGGAAGACTCAGCAGAGCCAGCGGAGCCCACCCGCGACCTGCGAGAAGCATGGCAGGTCTCCGCCGCGCAGCGTGAGCAAGGTGAAGCTGCTGCGGCGGGAGACCGGGGAATAGTGAAGCCTGCCGTGCCGGAGAACTAGTAACCTTTAAATAGGCAGAGCCGGCGGAGCCTACCCGCGGCCTGCCTCGAGCGCCCCTGCCCCAGGGAGGAGTGACGGGAGCGACGCGCTCCCCGCCTGAAGGAAGCATCAACACACAAACCCCCCCCCGCCCGCGTGAGGACTGCCGAGGCTGCCGCGGGCTGGGAGGGGAAAGCAGGAGAAGCAAGCGTCTGCACGCGGCCAGCGCCGCCAAGATCCAGGAAAGGAACAAAGTGCCTGTAAGCGGCCAGCGCCACAATAATAATTTTGAACTGGACAAAAATAACTTTAAAGCGTGTGTGAGAGCACGGACAACCAGCAAGGCACTGAGCATGGTTTCCCCCCCCTGCACATAGCCACTGAAGTACCTCGCCTCCATGCCTATGCCTCCTGCCCCCACCAGCAAATAAGAAAAGGGGACGGACTTACTAGGGGGGCAGCCCGGTGCCCAGCACCCAAGGACAGGGACTCAACAGGAAGGCAGTGTGAGGCCAGGTTCCCAGCAGTAGCTCCAACCCCAGCCCCCTGTGCACCGAGAGAGCACAGACAATAGAGTGCTCAATCTGCGAAGAAGGTATCAAGCAAGGCAGGCTGCTGACACAGTGAACACTGCCACCCAGTGGCCAAAAGGCAAAGCGCACCTGCATTTCAAAAAAAAAAAAAAAGAACTAAAACAAGCATTGCACAACGCAAGCTCAGTTAACAGCATCAAGGGGCATCAGACTGAGTAGCGCCCCCAGGGAAAGCATCTACACTCCCGCAGCAAGCAAGAATCTAAACTCCCGCAGCAAGTAACTGCGCAACAGCGCAAGTGACACCCACACACACCAGCAAGGAGTCGGCGGCTGCCACTTCCAACGCGATGTGGGAAAAGGCACCAATGCCTCACAAAGTATCCAAGCACTGACGTCTGGAGGAAACGACTGCCAAGCACTAGAAGACCGTCCAGGGAAACGACTGCCGCGATCAAAGGGCGGAGAGAGCAGCGACGCCTTGTGGCCACAGGCGCTCATCGCAGCATCAACTACTCCCGCCAACGGTCCAAAGCATCAAGTACCTGACGACAGCCAAAGCAGCAAGTACCCAACGTCCTGCAACAGGCGTCCCAGAACCCTGAACAGTAAGTGCGCAAACAACGCGCCACGTGGCGACGCACAGCCACCGCAAGCAGAAAGAAGAATGCATGCAGCGCCATCGCGCAGAACAATCTTCGCGGACGACCCCACGACATGGCGCCTCCAAGGAGCCGATCCGCAGAACGATCGCCCATCAAGTGCCGACCCGCGACAGATCCATGGCGCCTCCCAGGAGCCGATCCGCAGAATGATCGCCCATCAAGTGCTGACCCACAACGGGTCCCCAGGAACTGTTGTAGCGCAAAGTCCGACAGGACGACCGAAAGCAACCTGCCAGGCATCGGCAGAAGTGGACCACCAACCGGTCCAGGACGTTCAACCATGAACAGGTCTACAAACATGGACCCCCGAACGTCACCAACAAGCATCAAGAAAAGAAAGCATCAAGAAAAGAAGGTTCGCGACACCAACTCTGGCTACTGAGGAAGAAAGAGAAAGTGTCCCCGACGGGGACAAGACCAGGGGTGCACATGCAGGGTGCGCGCACTGCATGGAGGACCCAGGTCAGAAGAGAAGACACAAGATCGGTCCAAGTGATGTCGCGAAAAAGAAGGAAGAACAGGAGAGACCCGAGTGGCACGTCTGCCACCGTGAAAAGGAAGAAAAGAAGAGATCTGAGTGGCACGTCTGCCACCGCGAAAAGGAAGGAAGAAAAGAAGAGATCTGAGTGGCACGTCTGCCACTGCGAAAAGGAAGGAAGAAAAGGAGAGATCT
Source organism: Lissotriton helveticus (assembly GCF_964261635.1). NCBI lineage: Eukaryota > Metazoa > Chordata > Amphibia > Caudata > Salamandridae > Lissotriton > Lissotriton helveticus. The sequence goes on along the minus strand of NC_136063.1, from coordinate 701,374,781 downwards.
GAGTGGCACGTTTGCCACCGTGAAAAGGAAGAAAGTATATCCATGTGGCCTGTTGCCACAGTTAAGAGTAGAAGGAGAAGTCAGTGCGAAGCAACATCCCCACAGCGAACTAACTAAGGAAAGGGAGAGGAGTGCAGGAAGACCTCTCACACTCCCAAAGAGAAGGAAGGCGACAAGTGCCAGAACACCAGTGGCAAAGAAGACCAGGCCGGAAGAACACCAGTGGCAAAGACCAGCTGATCTGAACGACGATGTTTCCGCACACCCAGGATCTGCGGAGAGGAGCAAGCGAGACCGTTTGTGAGATCCACCTCTGGGGTCACACGGACACTGCACAATGCCAGCCGTGGTGGCCCAGGGGCAGAGGCCTCCGGGACAACAGTCCCCGCGACGAGAGACGGTCCTCCGACGCCCCTCCGAAAGGTCCGGGGAGGGCGAAGACATCGCAAGCAAAGACAGAAACCAACAGCTACCTTGGGACGAGGCTGCGGAACCTGAGGTGAGACACATCGTCTCTTCCATACCCCCACTGACGGCGGCGCAGGAACAACTGATGTGGACACATCCAGCCCAGCGCGAGTCTGAGAAAAGAGGACCTCAAGGATATCCCGTGGCAGGGGAACACCAACGAGAGAAGTCATCCTAGTGAGAGGGATGCCTTTCAACAGATCTGACTTTTGCTAAGTAAGACAAAGACCACAAGTGAAACCAAGGCAGAGGCCGGTATGGGAATATCTTTCCACGGCGAACAACAAGAACTCTAACTGCACCCGTTGCCACGGAAGTCAACGAAAGAAAGACTGTGAGGACAATTTGGTTGCAGAGTCGTCAACAGACTGTTTCCATCGAGCACCACAAACCGGTGCCACTGTGAACTGATGTTCCCCGCAACAGATTGAACATCATCTGTGATTCCAAGCAGCGGCGGATAGAAAGACACTGCGGAAGCTGAACACTTTACTGCATCCTGATACATGTTATTTTCCCCACAGGTTGATTTCTGAATGTGGGTCTTTGCAATTAAAAAATGGGAGGGATGTAGTGTCCTAGCATGGACACGTTCTAGTGTTCAAGTGTGATGTAACTTACTTTACACCCACCCACCACAGACGTCATGGTGTCACATGACGCTGCCAATAAATGGGGCCGAGCGCACGTGCTCGTGGCCATTCCTACTACCCTCATCTGGTGTCTGCGTCCGTCATTGCTGCTCCTAACATGCGGGCCTAGGGCCCTTCCCCTCAAACTTTACACCGGTGGGGCCCAATTATGAAGCATGTCACCAACTAGGTTGGTGAGTGAGGGCCTTCTGTATAAATCAAAGAAGATTTATTTATTTGTTCCCATGCTCCCTCTCTTGTTATTGAAGTAGTCACACTCTTTCGTTGTTTACATTACCTATTTGTGGGGGACCAAGAGTGTTTCCTTTATATTATCCCTCTCTCTCCTGTTGATAACGTGTAAAGTGTGCATGCAGCAGTGGGAAATGTTTGTGATTTACTCCCACGTATGCAGGAAATCCATGAGTGTTGTTAGCAATCAAGAGTCCGTTTTTTCAAAGGGATATATTTTGAATTGCAGATTGCTGTGAAAATTGCACAGTTTACAGTGTGACTCTGAGACCCATCAATTTTTGTGACCAACTAAGCTTTTTTCCTCTTTCCACACTACGTGCAACATAACCAAATGAACCATTTTCCAAACACCCATGGTTGTTTTTTGGCAAATTTAACGTATTAAATTGCACGAAAAGTTTCTTATTTTAATAATAGCAACTAAATGAGCACTTAGTCACGTAACACTGTGAAAAACCAATAAATGCAATTAACTGAGTAAAAGGCATAAAATTGGAGAATGCGGGCATCGATCCCGCTACCTCTCGCATGCTAAGCGAGCGCTCTACCATTTGAGCTAATTCCCCTTCCGGAGCTGTGATCTTTGTTTTCTACTTCCTGGTGTGGCGTGAACTGCGCATGTTCATTGGCGGTTGGACCTAGAAGTTCATTCCATTCTTAAAGGAGTAGACAGACATGAAACGAGTTCCTATTAGCCTTTTGCATGCATGAGCGAGGATGGGAGCAGCTTGAAGTGCAGACAGGTGATGACTGGAGTTGCTTTACTTTATGTGTTGCAACAGAAGTGCTGTATCTGTTTAGCAAGAGACCTCTATTTCGGAATCTTGATTTCTTACAAACGCTCTCGAAGTGGCCAATTTTCCGTAAATAAATGAAACCTGGACAAAAACCCTGCACACTGACTTTCTGTCAGAACATTACAAATAACCATGGGTGAGAGGGAGATGTCATCGTGGGGAATTAGCTCAAATGGTAGAGCGCTCGCTTAGCATGCGAGAGGTAGCGGGATCGATGCCCGCATTCTCCAAGAATGTTTATTTTCATCTGAAATCACATTTTCCTTCCTAAAATTAGCCACGAGACAGAGGTTTGCTCTGTAATTACCAGATGCTCAAACTGTTGCTATTGAAGCGTCTGACACGAGCTGGTGCATAGCGTGTGCTCTACATGGTGGTGCTCGTGTAAGGTTTCACTGTAGTAACCAACGCAACCCCATGCACCAATTACGCAATAGGAGTTTGGCATTCATCAAAGTGACTAAGTTGTGCACACGCGTGGCAGAATGGGTGGTCTTCGCCACACATTACATTTACTTCAAGTTTACCTCACTTATCTGCAGTGCACTTTTAACCAGTCTCTGCAGGGTGTTGTTTTGTGGGGGTTTTCTGTGTACAATGGGTCCCAGGGGGACCGTGGCACAAGCCGGTGTCCCCCTGGGAGGATTCGTGTGGTGGAACAATCCACCTAGCACGATTGGCCAGGTAGGAAGAAAGGGGGAGGGCTTAGCTAGTTTATTTTAGGGAGTGGGGCGGGAATGACGTCACAGGCATAGGCGGGAGGTGTGTGGCGCAGTTTTGTTTGTCCCACCCACCCCTCCCTCTTTTTAGGTTTCGTAACCTGGCGAGGGGCGAAGCCACTCCCAGATCGAAATCTGTTGTTTTTAATAGTGAGGTTAGGACAGCCTCTGTTTCCAATTGGCTAGCTCCATAAATGGAGGCTAGCCATTGGGAGGCAGAGGCTGTCAATCGCGCTTTCTCACGAAAACGCGATTCGGGGGCGTTTCTGGTGCTTTTTTTAAGCCCCGCCCCTTTGTCCCGGGCCGCGCTGCGATTGGCTGCCGGCCCGGGGCACCCCCGTGACGTCATTCCCGGGCCGCGCTGTGATTGGCTGGCCGGCCCGGGACCTGACTTGTTATAAATGTTGTTGCCTTGCTCTACTGCAACCCCTTCCTTTTTTCTCCTGTACGATATTTCAGCAACTGATTCTGATATAAACCGTGCATTACTGTTGTTATGCATTGTCAATTGATGCCACTCATATGCAAACGCGCTATATCACTACCGACTATTAGACATGTGAAGTCGGTTTTCCTTTCATAAGAAAGCCAGCTCCTCACACTGCCTCCTTAAGTGCTCTGGTGTGGGGCGCTTGATTATTTCATTCCTGCCATGCTCCACGTCGGAGAAAGCCAGCACCTCACACTGCCTCCTTAAGTGCCTGGGTGTGGGGCGCTTGTTGATTATTTCATTCCTGCTGCGTGTGAGGGCGGACCAAGGGTGGAAGGCCGACAGCACAAAAGTTCGCCCATTTAAGGCTCGTCAAGCTCCACGTCGGAGAAAGCCAGCAAGAAAGCCAGCGGAGAAAGGCAAACACGGCCGCAGTCACTATGCACGCAGTTTTTGAAAACTTGGGGTACGTTTTCCGTTTTAAGAACAAGAAGCTGTAAGATTAAAAATAAAAAAAAGTATTAATAGTTTTCTACCTAGCCATAACGACCGCGAAAATAATATGCCTCTTCCCACCCATTCAAAGTCAAATATCCTTAAGTGACACTCAACAAGACCCCGAAAGCGAAAGAGCGGCGGCTGCCTGCTGAGAGCAATTTGTTCAGATCTGCACTTCTCTCCCGACAGCAGCGAGACCCAGGCCGCCATGTGACTGGTGGCGGTGAAGCGCCCAGGGCACACAGGCAAGGTGGGCAAGCCTCTCCCGCAGCACATGGCTTGGAGGGGAACGCTATGCGCCCTGGTGACACTGCTCCACCTCCGGGTTCCCTAAGCAGCAGCGGCCGAGACACGCACAGGTAAGATGCTGCTATCGTGCCTTTCAGTGGCGCAGCTCATCCCAGCACTGACACTTGAAAGGCATGTGTCACCTCCACTCCCCCCACCGTGGGAGACAGCCCAGACCAGCCCCTGACCCCTTTTGATAGTTGCCCGCACGGGGCGGCGCCCCCTTCGCCCCTGGGAAATTTGTCGAGCCCATATACAGGTGAGACCTGCAGCCGCTTCCAGGGAAGTCGCGAGCCCGCCCTGATCATCTGTTACTCATCTGTTACCAGCTCACTGTACCTTTGAAAAAGATTAAAGAAAAATGATTGTCACCGTAAATTCAGATTCAGGCAGCCTTTAGATCTGTTGATTACTCAGTTACATGCATTTGCATTTTTTTAAACTGTTTTTCTATCACTGGGAGGTTTCAGCAGAGACCAGGCAGCGGGGGAGGACGCAGCTTGCTGTGGGTGAAAGGGAGAGCCGTGCAGCGGCGGCTGATTCTGCAGTGCAGAAAGAGCGTCAGCTGCGGGGCCTCCAATGGAATGTTCAGGGCTCGGGGGCTCCCTGGGTGTGTCAGAATGGGCCTTCAAGCACTAAAAGAGAGGGCAGGCCTAAGTGCGCCAGGATGCCCTCCCTCAGTCGACCTCCGTTTCCATTTCACTGAAGTGAAGGTTTAGTTGCCGGTTTTTACTTTGCTGCTGCCCCACCCTGAGTCCATTAATGGTTTCTTCACCTTGACCTCCCACCCCAGCCAACCATTTCTCTGGAGTTATCAGAAGTGCACAGGGATATTTTTTCCACAATATGTTTTCTTTGGCAGGGTTCATTGCCTTTTATTGGTCTTTTTGCACCGCGCACATCCCACAATGCATGTTATTTCCATCAAGACTACTAGGCTTTGTAAAATTCAGTGCTTGCTTTGCTAAAAATAAAAAAAATAGAAATAACTGCAGGCGCTATATTGTGCTTAGGTGCTGTTGAATGTCCTGGTTTGTGAATTTTAAGCTTACCTGGTCTTGATCTCTCCTCATGCCTCTTGCTTCTTGCTTCCAACACCTCCTGTTTCTTTATCTAACTCTCGCAGGCTCTTTACTTCCTTCTTTCCTCCTGGTCATTCTTTTCCTCCCCTTCTACTTTTTCTGACTTTCTCTTTCTTGGTCTAGAACAAAGTCTGATGGTGAGAAATGAGTTTTGGTCTAAAAAATGGACTCCTGAGTCCGCTCCTGCCCAAATTAATACCCTCTCCTTAAATATGAGTAATATTTATCCTTATTAAACCTCCCAAAAAGAGAATTGCCCCCTCTGATTGGAATATCTTCTTGTTCTTCTCACCCTGGAGTCTTTAGAAAAGTGGGCCGCTGCAGAATGCCGCCCCTTGCGTTCTCCATGCTGCAAGGGGCGGACGGGAGAGACCTTGGGGCTTATGGGAAGAGGGACATTAAAATAATTGTATCACCCATTGAGATGCTAGTCTGAAGAGCACAGCTGACAACCGTGCCTGACATGGAAATATAGAAGTGCTGGTTCTCATCATCGCAGAGCGCCTGCGTGCTACTGAGAAGTGCCACTAAAATATTACATCCCTGCTGAGGAGTGCCGGTACTCTGCCATCAAAGGTTTTGTACCTGCTGAAAAGTGCTGATATCTCCACTGAAATTATTGGTCTCTTGCTGAGAATGCATGTATACTCCAATCAAAAATATTGAATCCCTGCTGAGAAACACCAGTAATCTCCCGTAAAAAAATATTGGACCCACGCTGAGAAGTGCCAGTACTCTCCCGTTAAAAAATGTTGGCCCGCTACTGAGAATTGTCACTCTCCCATTAAAAATAATAGACCCCTGCTGAGAAGTGTTACCCTCCCATTAACATTATTAGACCCCTGCTGAGAAGTGTTACCCTCCCATTAACATTATTAGACCCCTGCTGAGAAGTGCATGTACTTTTTCTTTCAAATGAAAGAAGTGCTGGTACTAAACACCTTACTGTACCTGCCCATTGAAAGCACTGGCTGACCAGGAATAATTGTTACTTCAAATAAATGGATTCCTCTAAGGAATAATAAAAAGAGCTGTTAAAAGGAGTACACCGTCCTACGGCTGCCTTGTTACTGTGTAGCAATTATGATGCACACATGAGCTTACAGTGAATAGTTGTTTGCTACCTGCAGTGAGAAGTGTGGACTTCTTCCTAATTGCTTTAAAGACGCCCTATGGTGAATGAGTCAACCAGTAGATTTGTATAGCGCTTCTTGTCACCCGTGAGGGAATCCATCCAGGTGCTGGCAGGATCCAGTTAATTAGTTAAATAGACCGATCTTCAGGGATTGTCTGAACTCTAGAAGTGATGAGGAGGTCCAGAGATGATAGGATGGCTCATTCCATGTGTTTGGTGGTAGGTAGGAGGAGTGACCGCTGCTTCTGCTATGTCAGATGCGAGGGTGAGGGTTAGAAAAAGGGATGCGGAGTGGTGGTGTCTGGTTAAGGCGGTGGTTCAAGTAGGCTGGGCCGCAGTTGTGCAGGGCTTTGTATGCGTGGCTCAGTAGCTTGAAGTGGTATCTTTGCTGTACCCGGAGTCAGTGGAGTTTGCTAAGGTTGGGGGTGATGTGGGTTTGTCAAATGAGATCCTGGACCAATCTAATGCAAGCAGTCCTCCAAAGTCAATCATTGGGCAATTCTGACTGGTTGGTGCCCGTATTGTTACAATATGGTTACAACAAGGGGTGATTTTGTCAGGATATTTGGTTTAATGAAGAGCAATTTTGCCAACTTGAATTGCTTGGATTTTGGGGGCAAACAAGAGAAGCCCAACTGGGGTGTGATTGACTTTGGAGGACTGATTGCACCGTGCCATATCTGAGCTTGCAGCCGCTTAGTTTTTTTCCACATTGTTCTCTGCCTGTGGCAAAAGTGATCTAAATTGCCGGTCCAAGGCTGAGACTGTGATTAGTAAAATATAGGATGTGGAACTTGTGATACATATACCATCGCTCTGACATGGCGGGCTAAAAGACCGAATTGCATTTTTGAATGGCGCAGTCCTACTTTGATGACTGACGTAGTTCCCGGAATGAGGACAAGTGAAAGCATTTAAGTTCAGCCCGCTTCGTTTATGTTGCAAACACTGCGGAAGGCATTACCCAAAGTGCATCTGAATGGTGCAATATATGCTGGTTGAAACGAAAACTTAGTGAGTGCCTGGTGTGTTTTTTTTTAACATATATATATGAAAAGACTTTATAGTTACCTGTGAAATAAATACATTTTCGTGGTAAAGGCATATTCTTTGTAAAGGTTTGCATGGTAAAGGCATGCATGGTAGAAACTCATGCCGTGTTGTTATGGCATGCATTGTAATGGCATGCGTGATGCCTTCATACAACCTTTCCAGGGCCTTCTAGCTTGTATGTTCTCAACAATACCGACTCCCCATACACTCAGGATCTGAGTTGAGTGGCAACAGAAAAAGCTCTGCTATCTGAAGGAAGTGCTCAGACTGAAAGACCATCCTCCATTATTGGTATTTCCTTCACCGTACTACCCCTTATGTGGAGGAGATTGTGCCAGGGTATTTTCCTGTTGGTATTGTTCTTCCTTCCTGAGGCAGAAGGACTGTAATGTTATTGGAACATTCAATCCACTGAGGCTAGAAGGAACTAAACTAAAGAGGAGAAACAGAAACACGAGCACAGTATGTCGATGCAGATGGCGCTTTGGCCCTCTGCCACCCATTGTTTTCAGAGAAGCGCCCGATATTTCACTGGTCTAATGCTCATTTTAACACGCGTGCACTGAAATATTTACGCACATGCATATTACCCACTCTCCAAACTACATGTGATCCTACTCAAACAACCAGATCTCGAACTCTGCCCTATGACTGAATCCTTGACACAAATGCGTCAGTGTGCGCAAGCTGTGACACATCCCCACGACATAACATGTATGTAAAATAGTTAGTTCTACTATTTGTAATGCAAGTAGAACATTTTTTGCATGTTTCCTGAAGCATTTTTGTTGTTAATTTCTAAAAACAAAATAAAACGACAACAAAAAAACACAAAGCGGAAACTAATTTCTCTGCGTGCTGCACACCGTAAGGTGGTTTTCGAGTCTTGTGCATTGATTTTTCAATTTTCTCATTACCGTCTCGCTTTGTGTAAACTTAATTTACAGGTGCTACCTTAAAAGCAATAGGGGAAACCTGTTTCAATTACACGAGGGAAAGGGAAATAAATGTATACATTACATTATTCTTGTAATATCTGTGACAAAATTAAAGGGAAAGGAAACCTTTCAGCAAAAATGATGGATGCAGCATGAAATCAATTTGCGCGGGGGCTGCAGCAGTTCTGTGATCTCCAGGTGGCACTGGCTGTCCACTGCTCCGAAGCAGGCTTTCATAATGTATACCAGGGTCTCCGACACCTTGGCACTCTCACAGGCCAGCATTGCCTGATACTGTACACATGTGTGCCTGTGTTCCTCAGCGAGCTAAACTGGCTGCGAATTGTGCACTGACCTTTTCCGTTTATGCAGCACTTCTGTTTGTCTCGTTGTAGCTCTTGCTACAAAAAGCTGGTATGATAGGGTAGAAAAAAATCAGCAGAGAATCCGGCTGTCGTTGTTGCGAGTTTGGATGTTTGTGGTGTTGGTCTCTCGGGAGCTTAGAGTCATCTACTTCTACGACGGTCTCAGAAGAGAGTGGAATGTCCCTTCTTCGTATCTTCTGAACTTTATGTTGCAGAGGCACGTTTAGGCACCGCAGTCGATGTCCCTGTGAATTAAGCATTTTATGCCCTGCAGATCCTGCCCAAAGACAGTCTGGTGACTTCCCATTTCTGATGAGGAACCACTTACTGACACGAGAAGAAGAGGAGAAGGGGTGTGCTCAGGAGGCATGCCCCAAAACTGTGTTTTCAGCCAGAAATCCCTCATATCAATTATGTGGCTAAAAACAAGTTGAAAGATTTGAACCTGTGACCATTAGGTCAAACACAGACCACAACAGTGGACGCATTAATCCACTAAGCCACCAGACAGGCACTCTTCAATATGTCTATGAAATACCGCTGTTTTTCTGCGCCTTCTGTTGCCTCGTCATTCGAAACATCTGATTTGAGCTTGAAAGTTTGCAATGCCAGGCACAGTTTGCTACAATTTCATCTGCCTCCACACACACCCTCACACACCACATCACTCAGGGACACCACCACGTCACTCAGGGGCACCACCACATCACTCAGGGGCACCACCACATCACTCAGGGGCACCACCACATCACTCAGGGGCACCACCACATCACTCTGGGACACCACCACATCACTCTGGGACACCACCACATCACTCTGGGACACCACCACATCACTCTGGGACACCACCACATCACTCTGGGACACCACCACACCACTCAGGAACACCACCACATCACTCTTAATACACCACCACATCACTCTTAATACACCACCACATCACTCTTAATACACCACCACATCACTCTAATACACCACCACATCACTCAGCCCAACCACATCATCACTCAGCACCACAACAGCACTGTCCTTGCTTGCTACCAACAAGCATTGCCATAGCCAATAGGACTCGCATTAGGAAAGTGTAAGCTATTGGCTTTGTGAATAACAATGCTATTAATTTATATATTTTCAAAGCCAACACCTATTTAAACAAGCATTTACAATGCAACGGTTTCGCCTTTGGAAAAGTTTGAGCTATTGGCATTGTAAATGGCAACATTTGTATTTATGTGTTGGTTTTGAAAACAGATAAATAAATGGCATTGTCATTTACATTGCAAATAGCTTTAACATTTCCAAAGGCGAAACCGTTGCATTGTAAATGCTTGTTTAATTTTTACTTTCTTTAAAAAAAAAAAAAAAGAAATCTGTCACGTTAAGACAGTTTTTACAGTTATCCTTTCTTGGTTTATAAGCTACTTAGGCGCTCTGTGGGGGGTTAGGATAGTCTAGAGCGGGCTTATCCTTTCCCTCTGGGGGTGGGGGGACGGTAGGAGAAAAAATGGCTAAGGAAAGAATAATGAGGAGAAAAACAATGGTTGGGAATTGTACAGTAATGGGGGTATCAATTGATAAGTTGTTGGAAGAGGTTTTGGTTTTACAGTCATTATGGAAAATGTTTGGGGGAAATGTAACAATGTGTTTTCTTTCTATCGCAATAAATGCAAAGAAATGGATATTCTGTTTTTGACTGTCTTAAATAAAAAAAGTGACCTTTTTTGCTATTAAAGATATAAGTGTGGATTGTTCTTATTGCGCGATACGGCAGCTCTGCGTTTTATTAAAATTTCTGTAAATTGTCAGAACTGTAAAAATCTGGAATAATCTCATTTGAATGATTGAACCCCCTGCTATAGAAGCGTCTGGCACATAAGGCCGGCCTATATTGTTTCCTGTAGTTAGGGGCGTTCATTCAGCGTTCTGCTTTAATAACCAACCCTATGCACCCATTACGTAATGACGGGCATTCATCACACTGAGCATGTTCTACATACAAGTGGGAAAACGTGTGGTATTTTCTACACACACATCATATTTACAGCAAGTTTATCTAACTTATGTGCAGGGGACTTAAAACTGCCCTTTGGTGTTGGCTTGTACGAGTTTTCTGTGAACATAATGGTGCCGTTGCGATTTTTCTTTGTTTCTTTAAATTCTCTCGAGGGGTACAATCTTAGATAATCCCAATAGAAGCATTGAATGTGTTTATTTCTGCCTGCTTGTATAACATTTCAACAATCTTTAAAATACGAAAGCTATTCAAAAGCTTTAATAAATGATGTGTTAAAAGAAAAAATCTGCCGCAAGGCATGGATGCTAGCTGTTTAGTTAATTTTGCCAAACTGTCAACAGGTGATAATTTGCGTGAGTCAGTCAACATAACAGCCAGGCTATAATTAAAGACCTTGGTGCCCATGTCCTCTCTCTTTGTCGTAGCTTAAATCTAGATGAGTACCAGTTTTCTCTCTTTTTAATGTATTTGGGTGTTGAAATGTGTTTATATTTTGTGAAATGTGTGTGTTTGCTGAGCCTCTTGCTTACCATACATTGTGAAGGAAGCCAGCACATGACACTTTAGACAGACATGGTATAGATGGAATATTCTGCTGTGAGAGAGGTGTGAGCTTACAAAACAGCTGATACACTCACTTCCATCACCGTACAGACTAAAGCAGATCAGATTTGATCTCATTGCTCCCACACCCAATGATCCACCCACAACCTACCCACTTAAGACTACCTTAACCTGTTCGCTCCCAGAGAGAAAGAAAACTATCCTAATAGAACTGTCTTATTGTGCCAACCCATTTTCAGGTCTCGCCTCTTCAAGATTTTTTGTTTTCTAATTTATTTATTTATTTGTGTCATTTATAAAGGGCGCAGCTGCCCCAGCGGGGCGTCCCGGCGCTAGAGAATCTGGAAACAGAGGGCAGATATACGAAAGATTACAGCTCAAAAAGATGAGTTTTAAGAGCCTTTCGGAATAGAGATTCAGATGGACAGGCTCTGAGGGACAAAGGAAGTTTATTCCATTGTTGAGAAGCGCAAACTTCTAACAGTGGGCTTTTAGAGGCCGCCCAAGGCTTACCATTGGTTGGCTTCATTGTCACTCTCATTTGCTTGCTTCTTATTTATTGGTCAGCTGCCGTAGGCTTCCTTCCTCTTCTTGTGTTTGTCCCACCTCTGCAGCATGGATGCATTACTTGTATACTTCCACTGTTCATTTTTCTTTGTGTTTAAGCAGTCTACCACGTTTTCAGCTGGCTCGAAGGCACAGGAGTCACTAAAGGACCCAGTCGGCTCACCAAAGATGGAGGCCGACAGTGAAGAAGATGCAGTTAGGACCCTGATCTTCGAGGGATGAAGTGCAGGAGGCTGGAGCTTCTTGTAGCCTGAAGATACTCGGAGTGCAGGCCAACAAGCCAACACGGTGCACAGGGGTGTGGTCCCAGCGGCTTTGACGAGGGATACTGTCCTCAAAATTGCAGGAAAAACTGTTCAAGCCTCTAGGGAGTTGCAGAAACACCAACTGTGTTTCTGGGGCTCAGGAAGGCCATAAGACAACAGGATCAGCATACCGGTCATCTTCGTTGCTGTGCCTGCCGTTGCAGGGGAGAGACTCATTCACTCCAAGGGAGATTACTTTTGAATGTCCTTGATGCCCACAGGCCTTCTGTAGAACCTGGATGAAGCACAGACACAGATGACGCAGAAGACTTGAAGAATAGCGAGACCAGGAGCAGCAGGTATCTTCTTTGATGCAGACTCGGTTCCAGTCGAAGCCCAGGTGTCTAGATGGTCAAAGAGTGTCTTGGTTTCAGAGGTGAGTCTTATTCCACGATGAATCTGAGGACCCACCCACAGGGGCGCACTTAAGTACCAGAGGGAAAGAGTTGGACTGCCTCAGGGGTCCCTCCCAGAGGAGGGACTGGACAGAGGGCAGGATACTCCTCTGTCCTTTGCCCGGTTTTGCATCAGAGCGAGAATCAAGGGTTCCTGAACTAGCTCAAACCGGAGGATGCAAGGAAGAAACCAAATGCGCACTTCAAAGCAGTCTGGTAGTGCTGTAAAGTGTCCCCACCCCAGCCCAATACACTATGTCCTGTCCGGGAGGTGGTCACACCTCCCTGTTACAGGAAACCTATTGTTCTACCTTCCCCTACTCGACTCAGCTCAGCAGAAGGAGGGAGCTCCTCAGTACATGACATCATACTTCCAGATCCAGAATTGGTGTTCGGGTATGATTCCAACATGTTTGATAACAAATATGACCAGGTTTGGTGCAACCATTTTATAGTTAGGCATCTTGTAATGACTGATGTCCACTATATACCTTAAAATGGCTGACCGCACTTACAAAGCCTGGAGAATCAACTTTCGGGTTTGTGGGGGTGTCCTGCTCATGCAAGGGCACCCTCACACTTGTAACCAAGCACCCTGGCATCAGGACTGAAGGGCCTACCTTAGGGGAGACTTCTAGGTTTCAAGGGCAGTGACAGAAGATATAAGTAAACTTATTTCTGTCTTGAGAGGTGCAAGCACCAACTCACACAGGCTGCAATGGCAGGCCTCTATTCAGAGTTTAAGTCAGGGCCGGCTCTACTGCGGTTTCAACTGGTGCCAATGCACCACGTGATGACTTCATGGGGCACTGAGTTTGCAAGTTTATTTTGGTTTTAACCCTTTGCGTACGTTCGTCGGCCAACTGTCATTGCGAGCACTACCTCCGTAGTGCTGAGAACGTCCGTTGGCCAATGCGGCTCCGCCCACTTCGTTAAACCGTTGCACCGCTGAGGGATTGCCGCCGCGGTTAAGCCACTAAAAACACTTGGTGCCGCATTCCTTGCATCCAGCAATTTCCAAACAATAATAAAACTGTCAAAATAACTCCGGTGATTAATGTTCTTCCTGGAGAGAGATTGGAGTTTTGTCTAGTTGAGGTTTTGACTGATCATAAAATAGCACAGAAGGTTAATGTGCCTGCTGCAATGAACGTGTACCATGCAGATCACAAAGTGCATATAATGTAAATCGGTCAGTGGGTTACTGCTTTTCTAGTAGACATCCTTTTGTTACTTGCAGTTTATAAGTTAAAATCCTAATATAGAATTGTGAATTATTAACCACCATCAAAGAACTGCATGCACACTGCAAAGTATAGATTAGAGCATAGATTAATGTTGCAAAAAGGGTCAATGTGGGTAGAAATCGATTCTCCTTATTAAAGAGAACTCCCAACTATGGTGTTCTGTTTTCAATTCTGAGTTTGTGCTTCTCCAGACCAAGCACTCTTAAAATATACTGCCTACCAGTATGGATGATGTCACTCCTACCCCTTGTAGTCCTATATCTTATGTAACATTTCCTATACGCTGATTTACAAACGTATGATTGATTGTCTCTGTGTGATGTGTGTGCGATGCAAAGTGCTCTGACACCCTACACTGGTATATAACTACATAAATGCATCTGAAAGAGAGCCTTGAGGGGCACTGTTAAAAGGTGGTGGTGGTGAGGAAATCCATGGTGTAGGTGGTCTCCGCCACGGATGGGGATCACTAAAAAACACTGTCGCAACGGGCGCCACCAGCCCTGGTTTAAGTGGACTCCCATGGGTGGCACAATACATGCTGCAGCCCGTGGGAGACACCTGGTGTACCTATGCCCTGGGTACCTCAGTACCATATACTATAGCATTACAAGTGTACACCAGTAACTAATTGTGGCTGTACCAAAGTACTTACCAGATCCAATTTAGGGGAGAGAGCACAGTTACTGGGGCCCTGGTTAGCAGGATCTCAACAGACTACAGTCAAAAACACACTGACATCAGGCAAAAAGTGGGGGTAACCATGAAAACAGATCTTACTCTCCTAAAGCAACCATAACTCCATTGAGAGCATCCCAGGCTTTCTTGGATTTGCTGACCCCTGTTAAGTTTAGCCCTCTGGCGGTTAGCCCTCATAACCAAGGACTGTGGCTTAGGTGGTGTGGTGTTGATTACCCTATTTTTTTTACTTTGTTGATTAAATCCAATTTATCCCTAATAATGGATTATTTATAGGTGGAAACTCAGTCTAGCGGTGTTATATCCTTTGGCTTTTGTTTCTCTAAATGCCCAGATAAAGAAAAGTCTCCTAGGACAAGTAAAGATTAGAGAAAATGCCAAACCAGGCTGGGTTGATAGGGAATGTAGGCTAGCAAATAAGCATTTTAGAGGTGCATCAACATCTGTCCTCAGGATTAAGGCCAAAGTAGTGGTGTGTCGAGCTGCCCACAAAATGTTCTTTAGGAATAGAAAGCAAATTATTAAGCAAGAGGCCTGGGATGGTCTGGTTGTCAGTCATCCAACCTAACAACAGGGGAGGCTTCTGGAAAATCATTAATAGACCTAAACCCACTGAAGCTTTGGGATCCAATATAAGTGGAGAGAAATGGGTTACCCATTTTAAAGCTATTTACTCTTTTATGGTGTCAAAGGATACAAAGTCTGTGGACTGTTCTTCCTTTCCCCCCCTAACCATAACGTTTGATTTATCTGAAATGTGGGAGTAGATTATGGAATGGCCATCAAGGAAGACACCAGGGTCGGATGGTGTCCTGATGGATCTATATAAAGAGTATGTTTAATTTTGGCCTGATTATTACACACGTATTTGATAACGCAACCTTATGTGGCTTTCCCTAGTCTTGGCATAGCGCCTTGATTGTGCCGGTATATAAAAAAGGCTCCAGAAATGATCCACTGTGTTATATACCAATCTCACTTCTGGACTCAATGGTCAAGGTTTTTGGGCATATAGCCCTTAGTAAGACTGAGTAGTGGTCTAGCGCTAACCACGTAATTTCTCCTGTACAATAAGGGTTTGAGGAAGGCTTGAGCACTCCTGAGCAATGTCTTAATCCCCACTTAGTAGATAGAAAAAACACACTTGCAAAGGAAGGCTCGCTGTTTCTCTCATTTATGGGAAAGAAGAATCCACCCTCGCGAGCGAGGGCGACGGGTGTCACCTGCTAAATGATAATAATGGAGCATCACCACATTTCCAAGATGATAACAAGAACCAAACTAAGGGGCCGATTATGATGGCGGACGGACCTGAGTCCGTCCGCCACCATAGAGTAGGAGGGAACCTCCGCATGGCATGCGGAGTTCCCTCCTGTGCAATTAGGATGTGACGCCACCCTGGCGGTCACATCCTCTATTTTTAACATAGCGGCGGGTGCTGCTTGAAGCAGCACCCACCGCAATGTTAAAAATGAAAGTTGTGCATTTGCATGCACAAAGCGGCAGGCACGGCAGGCACCGCGCGGTGCCTGCCGCTCTGTGCACGCAAATACAGGGGGGTACCATAGGTACCCCCCATGTGCACCCCTCACCCCCCCTTCAACCCTGGGGGCCCGCAACGGACCCCCAAACAAGAATCCGTATGCCTTTGCACGGCTGACATGCCGCCGTGTAAAGGCATTGAAAGTCAGACATCCTAATATGGCTGGCGGTGTCTTATAGACACCGGCAGCCATGTTCAAGCTTTTCCGCCACGGTCGGAAGGCGACCGCGGCGGAAAAGCTGCGGACTGAAAAACGATCCCCCAGCCATCCTAATCTGGCGGGGGGTCTTTTTCAGTCCGAAGCGGTTTTCCCGCATCCTCCGGGCCGGCGGTGGCTTCCGCCGGCCCGGAGGATGCGGGAAAACCGCCATCGTAATCTGCCCCTATGTTCAAATCCAGGGAGAATGCGACAGACCGTAGACACCAAAATTATAATACAAAAAACAAAATTTATTAGGAATACTGTACATACAAATTATTTAATTTATTACGGGATGCATCACAAAGCAAATAAGACAAACATACAAAAAACAAATGTATTATGTGCTGCAAACATTCAAAAATACAAAAGAATGTAAAACATTTTTTAGGCCATTTTCGAGTCTCAAATTTTATAAGTGAAAATGATTCCGTCCCCACACACACAGATCTCAACGATAAAAACGGATCTCAGACACATGCACAAATACTCATCCGTCTTGCTACACACACACTCAACAAACTCACATACGGCAATGACACAATAAATATATACAGCCAAATGCAAAATGCAAGATGAATGGACCTAAGCAGCAGTTCAATAAAGTTAACCGCAGCAAACTCTGAGACACGGGTACTCATAGTACGGCCCGCGGGCCGTCAGCGGCCCGGCAAGCCTTCATGTGCGGCCCGCGGACCTTGTAGACATGTACCTGTGTTCTATTTATTTTTTGTAAAGTGTCTGCGAACACCGCCGGTTGTTGATTTATGGGGGCCGCGTGATTTCAGGCGGAGATGCTGGGGCGCTAATAAGAGGTCAAATACAACAAGGCCTCATTAACAATTAAATGGTCTTTTAAAGACCTGTGAAGTACTCCGGTGATTGGCGCCAACGGGGCTTTGAGATGACTGCTTGGGGGAGCCGTGACAGCTGTGACCCCCAGGCCAAGTGGTGGGACACCAACCCTACAAAGCAGCACATTCTGAAAGAAAACACGCTTGCTGTTACATTAGGGGGGGGCTGTCTCTGGGCTGGTGACGGGGACGTGTAGACACAGTATGTGTGCACTGCCCGAGAGACAAACAGGGGAAAAGACAGACATGGGCAGAGACAGACAACGGCAGAGACAGACAGGGGCAGGGGTAGATGGAGGCAGAGTGGCAGTTAGGGGCAGAGTGGCAGAGACAGATATGGGCAGAGACATATAGGGGCAGAGACAGATAGAGGCAGGGGCAGATAGAGGCAGGGGCAGATAGAGGCAGGGGCAGATAGAGGCAGGTGCAGGGACAGACTGATAGAGGCAGAGACAGATAGAGGCAGAGACAGATAGAGGTAGCGACAGATAGTGGCAGAGACAGATAGGGGCAGAGACAGATAGGGGCAGAGACAGACAGAGGCAAGGGCAGATAGAGGCTGGGGCAGATAGAGGCAGAGACGGGGACAGACTGGCAGAAACAGATAGGGGCAGAGACAGATAGGGGCAGAGACCGATAGGGGCAGAGACCGGGACAGACTGACAGAGGCAGAGACAGATAGGGGCAAAGACCGATAGGGGCAGAGACCGATAGGGGCAGAGACAGATAGGGGCAGAAACAGACAGACATAGACAGATAGAGGCAGAGGAGGAGACAGAGAGGAGGAGACAGAGACGGAGGGAGACAGAGACAGAGGGAGACAGAGACGGAGGGAGACAGAGACGGAGGGAGACAGAGAAGGAGGGAGACAGAGAGGGAGGGAGACAGAGAGGGAGGTAGACAGAGAGGGAGAGAGACAGAGGGAGACAGACAGACAGAGTGAGACAGAGGGAGAGAGAGGGAGGGAGACAGACAGACAGAGGGAGAGAGAGGGAGGGAGACAGACAGAGGGAGAGAGACAGATAGAGGGAGACAGAGGGAGGGAGACAGACAGATAGAGGGAGAGAGGGAGGGAGACAGAGTGAGTGAGTGAGTAAGTGAGTGTGTGTGTGAGTGTGTGAGAGTGTGTGTGTGTGAGTGAGTGTGTGTGTGAGTGTGAGAGATGTGTATGCCAGGTCTGGTGGCTCAGTAGACAAAGGCGTCTGTTGCAGGGGCCTGTGTTCAACCTCATGGTCAATTTTTTTTGCTGCTCTAGCCCCGCCCCCTCCCCCACTGACCCCGCCCCCACCAGTGCGGCCCTCGGCCACAAGCCACACTGTAAATTTGGCCCCCGAGAGAAAGTTTGTGAGTACCCATGCTCTGAGACATTCTTTCTGACTATGCAAGGCGCCACCCCCCTTAGGGGAGTGGCGTCGTTAGTGGCAGCCAAAGGGCCGACCACGTCAGGGAAACACTTCCGGGTCATCTGACCCGGAAGTGAAAGCAGACAGTAAGGACCAATGGGCGCGGGGGGTATTAACGACCCGGAAGTGGTCGAAGGGCGCGAGGCTTAAAAGCCTGCGTCCATCTTAGGGACCCCCTCTTCGTCCACTGACCAGCCAGAAGTCGGACGTATCGGGAAGAAGGCAGGAGGACCGTCGCGTGGTCGAGGGTCAATCCGACTCAGAGGTTGGTGGGCCGCACAGTGTGTGTGCATCTTTGTTTCATCTATAGTTGCGTGTGAGTGGCGTGTGGGCTACAGAATGTTTTTTGTGTGCGGAGAAGGGAGAGGGCGCATGGCGCGTGCGAGCTGAGGGAAGCGGTGATGGGAGACAGGGCGGGTCTGCGCGCGCCTTGCATTATTACAACTTTTAATTTAATCGCGTAGTGCAGATGTACCCTGCTCGTTCGTGTACGTCACGTTGCTGCTCGAGGCAGTTGTGTGTTGATATTTACTCCCATACTTCTTATGTCTTAACTCAATTCATTAACGAGGACGAGTGAGCAGTTCGCCCGGGCTTGTAACGCGCTGTAAATCAGCCTTGCAGAAGGCGAGAGGGCATTCGTCAAAACTTCTTTTAGCTGAAGCCGGGTTCACGCTCAGCTACCTACAGCGCTCGGGGTGCTAGCCGTGACATTCAGGGGTTAATGGGGTTTTCCTATTATCAGTAAACATTGCCTGCCATAATTTACATTTCTCTGCCGCCTCCTGTCCCCCTTTATTTTAACCGATTCTTAGCACTAAATCTTCCGGGACGAGGGGCAGTTCTATCCTGCAGTTTACTACAGCGATTGTAATGTTGTGTGGAAGCGTTCCTTGCAACGGTGATGCAGTTTGTAATCACTTGGTGGAGGGGTTGATCACATAATGCTGCCGTACACATTGGGTGAGAGTGGAGGCTAAGCCCTGATGTGGTATTAAGGGGCTTATTTACAGCAGCACACTGGGTTACCCATATCTACTGGGCCAAGGGAAGTCACCCTCTGACATAGCTGACAAGGATTCAGATTGCTATGTGTGACATTTTCATAATAGAATG
This sequence comes from Lissotriton helveticus, assembly GCF_964261635.1. Lineage (NCBI taxonomy): Eukaryota > Metazoa > Chordata > Amphibia > Caudata > Salamandridae > Lissotriton > Lissotriton helveticus. The sequence goes on along the minus strand of NC_136063.1, from coordinate 701,355,215 downwards.
GTTCAGTTTTCTATGTGTGACACTTTCATAATAGAATGGTTTGTTAGGTAAATAACGGCTTAGAGAATACGAAAGGTTGAAAGTGACAATATTATGTCTTTTAGCCAAAGGGGGGGGGCGCAGGCTTCTGAGGCACAACCTGGTTCATCTTGGCAGGCAGGGTGGCTTCTTCAGGGTGGAATGGGGTCCAGGTTAAGGGGCTGATAACCCAAAAAGCAGCATGTACTGTCATTTTTAAAAGTGCTAACGCTTGTTTTCTTCAAGTGCAGGATGCCGCCAAAAAGGGCCCGAAGGGGCAAAGAGCCCCCAGCCACAAAAGAGGAGCAACTCGCTTTTACGGAACTTCTGGAGTTCACGAAAGAGAAAGGTGCGGAATGGGCACTAAAGATGATGCGAGATGGGGCCAAAGCAAACACGAAGTCTCAGGAAGAAAGAGGGAGAGGCAAGAGAGTGAGGCGTACGCCGGAAAGGTTTAAGGAGGCGGCAAAAGGCAAGCGGTCTAGGGCGGCTGAGCCACAGTCAACATCATCAGGTGAGGAGGTGCCAGAGACAATTGATTTGAGTTCAGTGGCTGATAAGGACAAGGACGCTGTGGAGGGTCAGCACGTTACTGCCGAGGCTACACACATAGGGGGGTACCCTGTCGCTCATGCGGGGGTACCTGGTTCTCAGGTGGCGCTACCGCCAGTAGTGGCGCAACCAGGTAGCGGGGTGTCACAAGTTTGGGTGCAATCTGGAGGGGTGGCACAGTTACCAGGCATGCAACTCTATGGTTCACATGGGCAAGCAATCGGGAATGGCCCTGTAAGCTCGATGATCCCCAGCACGAATTACCCGGCAAGTGGGGGCCCCTTAATGGTGAATGCTTACCCGAATTTGGGGTGTCCACCACAGGCCCCAATAGCTAACACTGCAGTTGAGTGGTCAGTGTCTAGTAATAACCAGACACAAGGGGGGGCTGGGGGGCAGATGGTCGGTCAACCGATGTTGGCATTCAGTCCGTTAATGTTTGGGTCAACCTCAATGACCCTATCGCCATCTACAGGGATCACCTGGCACGTTCCAGCAGATATAAAGGAAAGGATACTTAGGGGTGAATACATGGATGTATTTGATCTCTTAAATGCAGGGGTGGCCTCAGGGAAGTCCAGGGGAGCGAAAGAGGGCGAGCACAATCAAAAGAAGAATTGGGTAGATTGGTCCATGAAGAACTGGATCACGGGATTTGCCATTTATGCCGCAGTTATGCTGGAGAAATATCCTGTGTTGGGTCCTCAAATGATGAGTTACTTATCCCTAATACATGGTGCCGCAGCTGAGTTTCCAGGCTTGGGGTGGTTGAAATATGATAGAATGTTCAGGCAGATGAAGGCAGTTCACCCAGGGATAGCATGGGATCAACGAGAGATCAATCTATGGCATACAGTGTTTTACTCCTCGCCTTCACCTTCAACGTCCAAGGCTACTCCCCCTGTTCTGAATCAGTCCTTTCGGAGTGACAAGGGATTCGGCGATAAAAAACAGGTCTGCTGGCAGTTCAACAGAAATGAGTGTACTAGGGGGAACTCGTGCAGGTTCAAACACAGCTGTTCTTACTGCGGGGGTGCATCCCATCCAGAAATCAAATGTTTCAAGAAAACAGGGAATCCCAAAGAGCAGTCCGTCCATAACACCCCAAAGGGAAAGCCACCCAAAACAGCCGACAAAGCTCCCAACTCCCATTAAACGTCATGTTTTGACACACCTCCTTAGTAAGTATGACAAACTTGAGGAGGCGCAGTTTCTGCTTCACGGCTTTACATTTGGTTTCCGTATCCCATCTTCAGCCTCCCCCACTAATGTCCCGCCTCGCAATCAAAGTTCAGTGCTTCAGAATAGGGAAGCAGCGCGGAACAAAATCATGAGAGAAGTCGCCTTGGGACGGGTCGCGGGTCCTTTCAAAAATCTACCTACCCCTGATCTGATCTGCTCACCGCTGGGTTTAGTTCCAAAAAAAGAGGAGGGCAAATTCCGCCTTATACATAATTTATCAAGCCCCCCAGGGTTGTCAGGCAATGATAAGTTAGACCCAGAATTGTGCACGGTTCGCTATACGACATTTGACACGGCAATTAAAAAATTACAAGCACTGGGTGAGGGAGCCTTAATGGCCAAGGCGGATATTGAGTCGGCGTTCCGGTTGCTGCCTGTTCACCCAGAAGATACGAAGTTCTTGGGTTTCACTTTTGACGACAATTACTTCATAGACTTGTGCATGCCCATGGGATGCTCCATTGCTTGTGCAGTTTTTGAAACTTTTGCCAGGTTCTTAGAATGGGCGGTGGAACAATTCCTGACCTCAGACAGATCCCATGGATTGGTACATTACTTGGATGATTTTCTATTCATGGGCCCTAAGGGTTCCCAGTCATGCAGGAAGGCCCTGCTGGGCTTCCAGCACCTGGCTGAAGCTCTGGGGGTGCCATTGGCAGCGGAAAAAACAGAAGGCCCAACTACATGTCTGACATTTTTGGGCATTGAAATCGATACCAGATCAGGCGTGTGCAGGTTGCCAAGGTCAAAAGTGGATGCGTTTAAGGCCGCAATTGACAATTGCTTAGGAGCAAGGAAAGTAACTTTACACCAGTTGCAAGTCCTCTTAGGGCAACTGAACTTTGCCTTGCGGGTTATACCAATGGGCAGGGCTTTCTCGAGGAGTATAGCACGGGCGATGTCTGGGCTGCGGGCAAAACACCACAGAGTGAGGCTCTCAGCTGACGTGAGAAGGGATTTATTGGTTTGGAAGCATTTCTTGCAGGAATTCAATGGCACGGTGTTGTGGCGGTCAGCCAGCACCTCAAATGCCGACCTCGAGCTGTTCACTGATGCAGCAGGAAGTATTGGTTTTGGAGCCATTTTGGGTCCAAAATGGTGCATGCAGCATTGGCCAGATGAATGGACAGAGCGAGGGCTGACCCGTAACGTTACTTTCCTAGAGTTATTTCCCATAGTGGTGGCGTTGCACTTGTGGGGGATATGCTTTCAGACAAGCACATTGTATTTTGGTCAGACAGCATGTCAGTAGTGATGGTGATCAATAACCAGAGAGCAACCTGCACATGGGTGCTCCGTCTGCTAAAAGAGTTAATATTGCAATGTTTGAGCCACAATGTCCATTTCACTGCTAGGCATGTTCCTGGGGTTGAGAACAAAGCGGCTGATGCGTTATCTCGTTTTAAGTTGACAGAGTTCCGTGTACATTGGCCGCAAGCAGAGAAGACAATGACAGCTTTCCCAGCGGAGCTATGGAAGTTTGGTGCCCCACTGCCTCCGAATTGATAGCAGCATCCTTGGCCTCCAGGACTAAGTGTATGTATCAAAAGTCTTGGGAATGTTATAAGGCTTATTTAACGGGGGCGGGCCGAGTAGAGGCTTTTGTTCCACAGAGTGTGTTAGGATTCATAGTACAGCAGAAAGAGAAGGGGAAATCAGTGGCATTTATGAAGAGACAACTATCAGCATTGGCATTTTATGCAGGGTTAAAGGGAGTTACGGACCCAACGAAGGACCAGAGGGTGAGAAGAGCTGTGAGGGGTTGGGAGCGCTTGACGCCTGGGGTGAAGGATTCTAGAAGGCCCATAGATGTAGGGAAGTTGGTAAACATTTTGGAGACGTTGCCGCTCGTTTGTTTTTCACCTTACGAGACCCAACTATTTAGGGTGGCTTACGTGTTAGCCTTTTGTGGAGCACTACGGATCTCTGAATTACTCCCGGCATCAAAAACAGATAGGGAGGGAGGCTTAAGGTGTTCAGACATAATGGAGTCGGGAGATGTCCTGAGACTCAGAGTTCGGAGGTCCAAGACGGACCCTTTAGGAAAAGGGGCTTGGTTACAATTGGGTAGAGTAGAGGGAGAGTCTTACTGCCCGGTTAGCTTGATGAGAGGGTTCAGGCAAATCAGGCCGCAGGGGGCTGATGATAGACTACTAGTTCACATGAATGGCTTACCCCTCACCAGGTTCCAGTTTACAAGGGTAGTCAAAATGACCTTGGCAAAGATCGGGGTTGACCCGACTGACTTTACATCTCACTCTTTTCGCATCGGTGCGGCAACCACAGCTGCTGGCCTGGGGCTGCCCGAACAAGCTATTAAGAGATTAGGTCGTTGGAAATCAACTTGCTATGAACGTTATATACGTACGCAATTAGTTTAACAGTCTTTGTCAGTACTTTTTCCGCCTTTCTGCCTAGGTCCGTTCTTACCGTGTCTCTCAATGTTTACTATAGGTACTTCCCCCCAGAAGATCCAAATATGTTGGTTCGGCCACTCCTTCATTCGCAGGGCGGGCGTGATCTTCAAAGAGACATTTGGAAGAAGGGTGCACTGGGCGCAGAGATGGGAACATCATTGGGTGGGGATAGGCGGGCAGCTCCTAGCTGACGTCCCGAAAGATTTAAAAGCGGCACTGGCCGGAGGCATGCCTTATCCAGATGTATTCGTGTTGCACGGTGGGGGCAATGATATGATTCCGGCCGGAAGGAGAGGAGTTAAGGAGTTCTTGTTTACTACTCTAGCAGCAGTCAAGAATATTTTGCCTAAGGCGGTATTACTATGGTCTGAAGTCATCCCCAGGCAAGTATGGTCACGGGGCGCACCCACGAAAGCAGTGAATAAATCGATAAAAAGGTTAAATCAGTCAGTGGCGGAAATCTTACAGAAATCCAGCATTAGGACTATTCGTCACAAGCTAATACAAACGGCCAGGCCAGAGCTATATGCGAAAGATGGAGTGCACCTTTCGGAGGCGGGCACTGAGATATTCATACAAACAGTCTTAGGAGCCATCTCCGAAGCTCTTGAGGGCAGGGGGGGAGGTCGAGTCCGCCAGTAAGCGCCTCGCCCTGTGGCGGGGTTCCGGACAAGAATACCACGGGAACTTCTTGTCCAGTGACAGTTTTACCTCTGAACAGGTTGTTTCTAAATCATCATGGGCTCCGGGCTGGCGGGAGAGTTGGGGCTGACCTGCTGGTGGCCTCGGCTTCTCCAGCCCTACCCCGGAAGCCGCTGGTTGCCACAAGTGGTGGCACATTATTCACCTGCGGCTCTGTTGACCGGAAGGGGGTTAACTTAAAGAGGGCAGGCTATCTTGGTTGTGGCCTGCTGGCGCAACCCGAAGTTAAACCAAATGCCCATTGGAGAAAGGGCAGTAAAAGAGTATATATATGTATATAAGTGTGAGTTTCTTAATACTGTGGTGTAAAAATAATTTGGACGTAAATAAAGAACTGGAGGTCAATGAAGTAATTGACCTGGGAACTTGTTTTAATAAACATGCACACTGCAGAAAATCAAAGCATGACTCCTGAGTTTAATTGTGAAGGGGCCATTATTTAATGCATGCTGTGTGGGGGAGAGTGCACTTTGTATGCCATCTATGCAAGGCGCCACCCCCCTTAGGGGAGTGGCGTCGTTAGTGGCAGCCAAAGGGCCGACCACGTCAGGGAAACACTTCCGGGTCATCTGACCCGGAAGTGAAAGCAGACAGTAAGGACCAATGGGCGCGGGGGGTATTAACGACCCGGAAGTGGTCGAAGGGTGCGAGGCTTAAAAGCCTGCGTCCATCTTAGGGACCCCCTCTTCGTCCACTGACCAGCCAGAAGTCGGACGTATCGGGAAGAAGGCACCCACCCACCCATCCCAGAATGTTAGGGCTTTAGGCAAGGCTTTAGCGGGGTTCCGGACAAGAATACCACGGGAACTTCTTGTCCAGTGACAGTTTTACCTCTGAACAGGTTGTTTCTAAATCATCATGGGCTCCGGGCTGGCGGGAGAGTTGGGGCTGACCTGCTGGTGGCCTCGGCTTCTCCAGCCCTACCCCGGAAGCCGCTGGTTGCCACAAGTGGTGGCACATTATTCACCTGCGGCTCTGTTGACCGGAAGGGGGTTAACTTAAAGAGGGCAGGCTATCTTGGTTGTGGCCTGCTGGCGCAACCCGAAGTTAAACCAAATGCCCATTGGAGAAAGGGCAGTAAAAGAGTATATATATGTATATAAGTGTGAGTTTCTTAATACTGTGGTGTAAAAATAATTTGGACGTAAATAAAGAACTGGAGGTCAATGAAGTAATTGACCTGGGAACTTGTTTTAATAAACATGCACACTGCAGAAAATCAAAGCATGACTCCTGAGTTTAATTGTGAAGGGGCCATTATTTAATGCATGCTGTGTGGGGGAGAGTGCACTTTGTATGCCATCTATGGACTCGACGTGGACTTGGTTACCTTTTTTCTGGTCCTGCATTGTGGGGTAAATGCATCTATTAGTTTTTGGCCCAGTAGGGAATGCACAAACCCTGCTGAGTTACATCGAGGTGTTCGCTGGTGTTGTGTCCTGGCCCTAATCTTGTTTTTATTGTACATTGACGGACTGAATGCATGTTTAGCAACTGCAGGAAAGGATATGCCCATGATTAAAACCACACCTTTTCAAGCCCTGCTTTACGCAGATGATGCTGTGCTAATGTCTCGTACCCCAAATGGTTTGAGGACCCTAATCAGCAGTTTTGTCACGTTCATGGATGGTTTAGATTGAGACAATGACACAGCTAAAAACAGAAATGGTCTGTGGCCCTAGATAAAGTAAAAAGTAAAGTCCACATTAGTAAAGCGCACAATCACCGGTAAGGGTCTCTAGGCGCTGGGGGCCGTCGGAAAGATTAAGCGAGCTATTGCCCAGAGTCTCATGGTGCTGGGCTAACCTGCCGCCGGAGCCGGGGATCGAACCCTGATCCCCAGATTCCAGCGTCAGTAGATCAAAGAAGATAGGCTCATTCTTGATCGAATGAAAGAGTTTTGGCTTTCCCTTACTTGGGGGTTGTTAAAAAAAATGTATAGAGTATTTTTGCCGTTATGAACATCGAACAACAATATAGCCATTCCTTGTTACATAATATTCTGTTGCATTACTCGTACAAAGCATCCATTCCTAAATTAAATTGTGTACAAATTGAGGGCGCAGCAAGATGAAACCTCTATTCTTAAAATTAATTTCATCTGTACAAATTACTCAGCAGATCCATTGCAGTAAGTGTGTTTGTAATTTTCTCCCAATAATCCTGTATCCCAAGGCATGCCCACGCTAGATGTATAAAGTCTGCTTCCGGTGCCTCACACCAAATGCATACCGCTTTCTCTCTTAACCAAAATCTATATAGCTGTATTGTTGTTTAATTGGTGTAGGTATTTGAAATGTATAATTCTAAGGTTACCATTCGCTGTCAATTGGCCTTTTACGTTACAGCATATTTTCCAATCGTCCATGTTGATTTGCGTGAGAATGTCGGCATGCCACTTAGCCAGGGGCCCCTCCTCCATTGTTTGTGTATCTGTCTGTGATAGGTTGTACAGGCACGTGATTAAGTGATACCACGTAGTTGTCGTGAGTGCCAGTTGAAGCGCACCCAGTGCCCTCGGCTCCTTTGGGAATTGTGGGTGTAGCGTAGGACGTGCTGCACAAAGTCTGCTGTATGTGAAAAGGTACTAGAAAGCAACTACGGGTGGGCTCTGATCAGCAAGGCTGAGCCAAATTATCAAAAAACAAAGATAGGATGCCAGTGCTGATATTAATAGTTTAAACAAACATTGTACTAACCAGAACCTGAACAGAAAATTCAAGAACGGGAATTGCTACTTAATAGCTTTTTATTTCAATATTTTAAGAAAAATAGATTTCTGTTTTTTTCAAACAATCAAAAAAAGCCTATTCACAAAGAAAGGACAAGTACAATTAGAAAAAACTAAATATTTGTCTTCAAACATTCGCTATTACACCCATATCACAGGCATTCAACAAACTTTCACACCATTCAGGAAAAGGACTATAGAAACATACATTATAATCTTAAAAAATATATACATTTGCAATTTCTACTTCACAAAAGAACATAAAGCCACATACTGCGGACACAGTGCTACAATAGTAAACAAAACGACTTTTTTCAAATGTACATTCGTCTCAAATAATTTTTAACTTACAAAGATTCTTCGTAATGTACAGACGGGATGGGAAAATTAATTAGATGACCAAGCCGTTTTCGCAGGTATGTTGTGGCAAAGAGCCTACGCGTTTCGAATCCCAATTGTTTTCTAAGGATTCTCTTCAGGGCCTCGAGTAATATCTAAACAAAACACAACCAAGAATTTAAACACAAAAAATATAAATTAATAACTCAAACATACTAAGTGACAACCAAAACGGCAAATAAGCAGATCAGGATTTACCTTTTAATCATATTTTATATTTAGACCAACTCTCAAGAAACCTCGGCCACCCAACCCACACACTCTGTGGCTTACCAATAGGTGAAATACGCCAAGATGGTGGAGGAGGGTCGTGAATTGGAAGCAGGGAAACCGTATCTACGAGGTGAATAAACATGTCTCAATTGGATATGTTCAGAGGAACGAGTGTAAACTAGGAGCCCCCAATGTGTTGGTAATACTTGCCTTTGTCGGCTGTTACGTTGTATTCAATATTCAAGTTCAGGACCGGGAGGGCGTGGTGGATGCGGTCAAGGTGCAGCTATCTGTTAGTTTCAAAGAATGAAAATATGATGGATTTGGTTTAAGCATGCCTTTGTTAAGCTTCAAAAAACGTGACTGAACACGAGAGTTGCAGTTAAAAATTTAAATTCTTGGTTGTGTTTTGTTTAGATATTACTCGAGGCCCTGAAGAGAATCCTTAGAAAACAATTGGGATTCGAAACGCGTAGGCTCTTTGCCACAACATACCTGCGAAAACGGCTTGGTCATCTAATTAATTTTCCCATCCCGTCTGTACATTACGAAGAATCTTTGAAAGTTAAAAATTATTTGAGACGAATGTACATTTGAAAAAAGTCGTTTTGTTTACTATTGTAGCACTGTGTCCGCAGTATGTGGCTTTATGTTCTTTTGTGAAGTAGAAATTGCAAATGTATATATTTTTTAAGATTATAATGTATGTTTCTATAGTCCTTTTCCTGAATGGTGTGAAAGTTTGTTGAATGCCTGTGATATGGGTGTAATAGCGAATGTTTGAAGACAAATATTTAGTTTTTTCTAATTGTACTTGTCCTTTCTTTGTGAATAGGCTTTTTTTGATTGTTTGAAAAAAACTGAAATCTATTTTTCTTAAAATATTGAAATAAAAAGCTATTAAGTAGCAATTCCCGTTCTTGAATTTTCTGTTCAGGTTCTGGTTAGTACATTGTTTGTTTAAACTATTAATATCAGCACTGGCATCCTATCTTTGTTTTTTGGTATGTGAAAAGGAGCATGGGGGAAATAGTACCATCCATCTACCTGTAACTCAGAGGACATGGGTGGCCTTAGGCATGTGCAAGCTGTGCACCTGCCCAGGGCCGCCAAACCCCAGGGGCCGCCAAGCCAATATATATCTTTAAGATAATAATCCTCTGAGGATGGATACATATTTGCGTGGCGGCCTCTGGCAGGGATTTGGCGGCCTCCAGCTCTGTTCCACTTCAACGTTTTATTAAAACACCTTCCTGATCTCCGGAGGGCTCTGCCCCACCCGGACCCCCTCTTCCGGGGCCCCCTACCCACGCTCCCTGCCCAGGGCTGCCATGAGCCTAGAGCCGCCCCTGCAGAGGAGTCTATGAATTTACCATCCCTGTACACATCTCCCATAGTGTGAAGCCCAGCCGCCCTCACAGTGGTTAACAAACGCAACTCCCCTGTGACCGGGATATTCGAGTGGTGCTCAAGTGGCATGGCAGGGGCGTATATTGGATCTAACGGTGCTCCAAGCCCAAGTTTCTTCCAAGCATGTACTGTGCCAATTTCTCTGCTTGTACAAATTGTGTCGCTGTTGGAAATCATGGCCTTAAGAGGAATAGGGTGTACCACATCTCCTTCCACATCTACATGCGGGGTATAGTTCAGAGCATGGTACCAGTAATAGGCAAAATATGCCTGTGAGCATAAGTAATATAATTGTAGCTCTGGGGCTGCGAATCCTCCTTGGTCATATGGGAGTGTTAATATCTCCCATTTGAGTCTGGGCTGTCTCTCTGCCCGAGCCAGCTTAATTAAAAGTGAATGCAATGTTGCAAGGAAGCTTTGTGTCAAGTGTATGGGGATATTAGTGAATAAATACAACATTTGGCCAGCACTATTATTTTCATCAGTGGCATTCTATCAGCTAGAGACAGGTGAAGTCTTATCCGCCTCGTCACCTTTTCTTCTAGGCATGAGATTCCCTTGCCGTAAATATATTGTATAACCAGCTGGCGGTCCATGTGTATCCATATCCCCAGATACTTGACGGCGTCTTCACACCATTCCAGTGGATAAACCAGTGTGTGGGGTATTGAGCTATTAGTTAAAGGAAGAATGCCCAGTCCCGAATACTATTCAAACCTCACATCTTCCCTTATGAGATACTCCAAATGTTCCTTGGAGTCCCTAACATATAGCACCATATCAGAAGCATACAGTGATATAGCTAATGGTCACGAACAAAATCACAAGGCTATGTCTCTGTCGCAATATACAAGCTAGAGGCTCCAGCGCTACTGCAAAGAGCAGATGCAACAATGGACACCCCTGCCGTGCCTCGGTGAATCGAAAAGGTCTTTGATGCGTGTCCATTGACACACATCCGGGCTACTGGTTTGGTGTACAACAGTTTAATCCAGCTCGTAAATGCTGGTGGTACACCCATAGGATGCAGCACTGCGAACATATATCTCAATTGAATTGATTCAAAAGCTTTGGCAGTGTCTAGTAACACTTCCGCAGCTGGGAGCATGGGTTCCAGTTGGTGCAACACTGCGAACAGAGTTCGCAGATTATGCAAGGTGGATCGTACCGGCATGAATCCTGATTGGTCCGGAATAACCATAGTGGACAGTAGCAGACGTAATCAAGTGGCCAGTGCCTTAGCCAGAATCTTAGCATCTGTATTTATAAGCGATAGTGGCTGATATGAGTCGCAGCTCTGCGATGGTTTATCGGGTTTCAATAACGTAATTATGAGGAACTCCCGGAGGGTGTCAGGCAGACAATGTCGATAATAGGCCTCCAAATACATAGAAAGTAAATGTGGGACTAAAAGGTCAACATACTCTTTGTAAAATTCTCCAGGCAGCCCATCACTACCGGTAGCCTTCCCGTTGGGTAGGGTGGCTATGGCCTCTTTTACTTCCAGTCTCGTGAGTGGTTGCACTAAGAATTCACGCTGACCTTGTGAGAGGCAGACCATGGCAACATCCTCAAAGTAAGCCACAATATTTGGTCCCCGGTAGCTTGTCTCCTTTCTGGTGAAGAATTGGCTTGGTAGTTTGGTCTGCCCTGTTCCCATGATGCACTGGGCCAGGGACAGACTAATTTGCATATAGCCAGGTTCTGAGCTGGGATGGGGCAGTGAGATAAATAACGGTGATGGATCAAGCCCTGATCTTTGGACTGGGTAAGAGTGGTCTGCTTAATTCAGACACTCTGTTCATCACCACCCCCTTTTCTGTATCGTTTTTGGCCACTATAGGTGTGGCAGGGTATACTCAGACATGAGTCCCTTTCTCACTGCTCCATCAGGATTCAAGCAAGCCGGGCCGAAGAGGCTGAAATGCCAGAAACCGGTCCCCGGTAGCTTGTCTCCTTTCTGGTGAAGAATTGGCTTGGTAGTTTGGTCTGCCCTGTTCCCATGATGCACTGGGCCAGGGACAGACTAATTTGCATATAGCCAGGTTCTGAGCTGGGATGGGGCAGTGAGATAAATAACGGTGATGGATCAAGCCCTGATCTTTGGACTGGGTAAGAGTGGTCTGCTTAATTCAGACACTCTGTTCATCACCACCCCCTTTTCTGTATCGTTTTTGGCCACTATAGGTGTGGCAGGGTATACTCAGACATGAGTCCCTTTCTCACTGCTCCATCAGGATTCAAGCAAGCCGGGCCGAAGAGGCTGAAATGCCAGAAACCGGTCCCCGGTAGCTTGTCTCCTTTCTGGTGAAGAATTGGCTTGGTAGTTTGGTCTGCCCTGTTCCCATGATGCACTGGGCCAGGGACAGACTAATTTGCATATAGCCAGGTTCTGAGCTGGGATGGGGCAGTGAGATAAATAACGGTGATGGATCAAGCCCTGATCTTTGGACTGGGTAAGAGTGGTCTGCTTAATTCAGACACTCTGTTCATCACCACCCCCTTTTCTGTATCGTTTTTGGCCACTATAGGTGTGGCAGGGTATACTCAGACATGAGTCCCTTTCTCACTGCTCCATCAGGATTCAAGCAAGCCGGGCCGAAGAGGCTGAAATGCCAGAAACCGGTCCCCGGTAGCTTGTCTCCTTTCTGGTGAAGAATTGGCTTGGTAGTTTGGTCTGCCCTGTTCCCATGATGCACTGGGCCAGGGACAGACTAATTTGCATATAGCCAGGTTCTGAGCTGGGATGGGGCAGTGAGATAAATAACGGTGATGGATCAAGCCCTGATCTTTGGACTGGGTAAGAGTGGTCTGCTTAATTCAGACACTCTGTTCATCACCACCCCCTTTTCTGTATCATCCTCAAAGTAAGCCACAATATTTGGTTCCTCTGCTGAGCTGCGGCCCGCATATATATGCTCGTAATATTCTATGAATGTATTTAGGATGCCCGATATACCATGGCTTACAGTGCTTCCTTCAGACATCATCTCCACTATCTGAGATCTCGCCCATGGTTCAGCTATTCTATTGACCAACACACGTCTTGGACTACCACCCTCCCTGAAAGTCTGGGCCCGCAATCGTCGCAACATGTTTTGCACCTCCTGCTTCCCTGTTTCATTATACTCGGTGGCCTTATCTCTGATCCCTGCCAGTATATCTTTCCTGTGGGTAGCCTTGTATGCCTTTTCCAAGTCTCTTTGGTCCATTACAATCTGCTTGAGTCACCCATGTACGGATTTGAGAACCATTTGAATGCTTCCCATATAGTTTACGTATCCTGCACAGACCCTATATTCACAATAAAATATTCTACAATTGCTGAACTCACCCCTTCACTGAAAACTTGATCTAGTAGCGAGGACAGCTGCAATATCCACTAAAATGGTGGTGGGGCATGCGTGAGGATTGTTATTGTTAACAAGACCGGGGCATGGTCCAACAATGTCTTGGGCAAGTTGTTTACTGTGACTATCCATGCATTTACGTCCTTTGTGATTAACCAATAGTCCAGACGGGACCATGATTTATGTATATACGAGTGGTATGTTTTCTCCCTACTTCCAGGGTGTTGCAGCCTCCAAAACTTTATAAGGCCCATATCTCTCGTACCACCCACTAGTATCTCAGCCACCCGTTTAGTCGCCCCCCACCCATCGGAGAAAATCGATCCTAATGCGATATCAGTGGAGTGTTAAAGTCTCCACCTCATATGAATGCAGAAGGTGGTAACACATGCAGCTTGTTCCATATTGTCATGAAGAATTCAGAGGCATCAATATTAGGCCCATATACATTAATAATTGGGACCAGTGTGTTGCACATTTTTCCCCGTGTAATGATATATCTACCATGTTCATCCATCTCTGAATGGGTGAGCTCATAAGGTAGATTCTTTTTAATGAGGATCATTACTCTCCTCAAGTATGAGGAGTAGGAGGAAGCCAACCTCACCCCAGCCCATCTCAACGCCACCTTTGCCTCTGATTGCCTCGTGAGATGAGTTTCCTGTAGTAGCGCCACCAGTATCCCATGTCGATCTAGATGGGCTAGTATTTGTCTCTTTTTTTTTTTTATGGCCCAGAACATTCCAAGTGACCCAGGATATGCGGCCCACGAGCTTGCCCGCTGTGTGACTATTCTTTTTTGCCGATATCACTAAATGTTCTACTGGGTGATATTGCTGCTCCTATATCAATGCATGTAGAGTGACCATAACTTTTCATGGCTAAAAAAGAACCCTCTGCCCCACCCCCTCCCACCTTAGCATCCCAAACATGCCAAAGAGAATCCATTATGAACAATGCACTACAATTATAGAACCACACAAAAGACTTGCAACCTGATTACAGGTATACTCGATGAAAATTTCTAACATTTCGGGTACCCCTTCTGGAGACCACTAGCAGCCAACACAACCCCTTGAGGTAAGTGGGGGTCGGTGAAATCTCACAGGCCGTCTCATGGCCCATCAATGCAATCATCTTAGTCCGGCACTATTTGTTGCATCTGCCTTCCTGTACTTATGTCTATTTCCGTATTATTACAAGAGAAAATGTCCTTTTCCTTGATGGCCAGCGTAGCTAGCAACCCGCTCGCTGTATTTTTTATATTGCTTAACAGAACAACATCTTGTCTACTATGTGGACTTAGTGTCTGTTTCCCTCCCTAAAGACTCCTCACCGCTACTACATGAGGTCTTCATTAGTGGTAAGTGCCAAGCAGTAGGCTTAACCGTTGTTGTCTACGTCATCGCCTGGTCGATGCAGTGGATCTGTCTTTTCTTGCTGCTTAACGATTGCCATTGCTTCTTTGGGTGACAGAAAGATTTCTGTTTTACCTCTGTACTGGATCCTGAGGAAAACTGGATATAGCATGGCATATTGGATTTTCAAAGTCTTCATTTTCTTCTTGACCTGCTGGAATTCTTGCCATGCTTGTTGTAAAGTCACGGTAAAATCCGAGTATAGGGCAATTTCGATACCCTGATATGTAGTGACGCCCTTCTCTCGGCCAAACCTGAGTGCTGTGTCCTGATCTCAATAATTCAGTGGTTTAGCAATAATGGCTCTTGTGGGGGGCCCTGGTTTAAGTGCCAATGATCTATGGGCCAGTTCCAAAAGTAGCACTGACGAGAAGTGTTCTGCCCCGAAAATATCCCTTAACATGGATTCCATATATAGCTCCAATCTGCCCGTATTGGTGGACTCGGGGACCCCCATAATGAGGAGATTGTTCCATCTAAACCTGGCTTCCAGGTCTTCGTTCTTGGCTTAGATTACAGTGTAGGAGAGTAGGGTCTGATTCCTGTGGTCACCCCCACTTTTTGCTTTTGTTTCTCTGGTTTTCGACTTAAATGTGGCTGTGGGCCTGCCAATCAGACCTACAGCCCAGATGCACTCTCTCTAAATTTACACCATGTACTCTAGGTACATACACAAATGGGAATTGGTTCACCTTGTCAGCCCCTGTAGAAGTGTACCCTAGGTAGTCAGGGCATAGGTGTAACCAAGGCCTACCAGGGGCCGCAGCATGTATTATGCCACCCCTGCCTGGCCACTCGAATAGACACAACTGGCTGATCACTCAGCTGGGGCAAGGTTGTGTAATCACCCCTTGCTTAGGTATGGTATTCCTATACCTACTTATATATGGACACATAGTAACCTATAAGTCACCCCTATGGCAGGCCTTAACAATCCTGGAGGCAGAGTGCCTGGTTATGTGTGAGATGGTGCTCTAGCATGAGCTGAGCATGTCTGCAGCTTTCGGAACCATGTCCTTATAACTGTTCTATGATATTGCCATACCATATACTCTTAAGTGCATTATGAACCTCGCGGTTAAATGCTAACTCTGGTTTGGCTTTATCAAAACATGTCGTGTAAGGTGTCATATGCTTTGGAATACTACCCCCTCACCAGTTCTAACGACGGGGGTAGCATTCCACCCTACTAGAGGGAAAAGACATGTTGTTGCTGACTATCCCGGTTAAAGTTGACCAGAGCCCCAGCATCACAAAATGGACACTGCTGCCACCAACACAAGTCTGACCTCCTGTTGCTGGGAGTCCTTCCAGTCACGGAGGTTTGGACAATAGGTTTCCTGCCTGGTGAGGTGCAAGCACCACCCCAGACAGGACTTTGTGTATTGGGACAGGGAGGGCTGAATAGAATGAGACACTGCCTGGAGCACACTAGGTGCTCCATGCATACCCCAGTTCAAACCGGTTGCTGGGCCACCCAGAGGAGGGACCTAGTAAGTAATCCAGCCCCTTTTAGTTGTATAAAGGTAGGAGCTGAGTCCTGAGACTTTAGATTAATCCTGAATTGAAACTTGACACGAAACTCTGGACCTTCGACATTCTGCTGAAGCTGAAGACTGAAGAATCTCCCTTGTGGCCAAGGAGTGACCACCCTGGGCAACCAGGCACCATCCAGCAAATCAACGGCTTGCTTTGTCGACGTTCCCACTGGAACCCGAGCACAGAGCCTAACAAGACCCAGACTTCCAGACCTCTCTGACCCTCTCTTCACGACTGCAGCATAGCTGTGATCCGTGGAGGCGACGAGACACGTGGGACCGGACATCTTGGAAAGCCTGCAACTTGCTACCTGCGCAGCTCCTGAGGTACCCTCGAAGCTGTGCACCAGGGATTGAGAAACCCCGATCCGAGATCCATCTGTACCGAAGATCAGCCCCCACACTCCACGAGTTCTGTGTGGGGCCCTTCTGCTTTTGTACTGCTCGACGCGTTGTCCGGTTGCTGGCCTGTTGGCTAGTAGCCTCTGTGACGACAATCCTTTTGAACCACATCACTGGTCTGGTTGCTCCAGACTGGCCCTTGCTTCCCTGCAAAGGTGAAGCACCTCAGACCTTGCTGGTCTGCACCAGAAGCCTTTGTTGTATCCTGCGTGGGTTGCCTTTGCCAAGGCTTGTTGACTCCATTCCGGAAGTCGATCCCTCCCTGTGCGAGATCCTTCGTGGGACAGTCTGTCTCTAGCACCTGGTCGTCGTCGACAGCTCCTGGTCCACGTGGCTGCCAAGACAAGCTTCAAGACAGCACCTGAGTGCTCCACGACGTCGTCTGGTTCCTTTCTGGTTCCACCCGGTCACTGGCTAGTGACCCAGACTCTGTCCCCTCTGCTTTCAGGTCCTCTTCATCCTCGATCCACCCTTGGATCCACCCGGACATCTTCCTCCTGGGCGCCTGCAGCCCCTTTCTTCAGGTCTCCATAGCAATAAACGACGAAACCCGACACATCTTCACACCTATGCACCCGCCGTCCGTGGGTGAGGTAGCGCGCGTACTTTGGTGCTCCCAAGGGTATTGACTATCCAAGTGTCTAAGTCTCTAGTTGTTTCCTCCTAGCTAAACCGGAAGTGTCCTAAATCCTTCTAAATCTAACTTCTAAGTTCCCATTGACTTTACATTGACTCCCGCGTGTGTGTAAAGACACTGCACGCGCCGCCTATGGGCCTCCCACTCCTAAACTATTTTTAAGACAGTGCAGCCCCAGCGATTCCCTAGGCCCTAGGCCTTTCCTTTTCTCATGACGTGGTACTTATACCACTTTCTTAATATATGGTTTGCTTCGCTCCTAGGGCCTAACCGTAAATTGTGCAACTTAACATATAATAACTAAGTGTCTTGTTATGTGCTTTGGCCTCTGATCTCATAAAGAGTTCAGAGGAGTGTGTTAGAAATAAATACATATATATTTTATATATATCCTGTGTGGTGTCATTTCATTTGATATTGAAGGGGTTACATATGGTAAAACAGATGGCTTTACACACCCTTAAGAGTCTTTTAGCCTAAGACTGCTCTGTCCATGCTACCACTAGGACAGCAGGTCTATAAGGTTGACTTTACAACCACCACCATAAGGGTTGATTGGACTGGTGCAAGGTGATCACTAGAATAGTGAACATCATATACCAGGCCAACTTCTCACATACAGCTTGTAGGTTCTTCATCTGTAAGCATGAATTGTGCACTGTGTCCAAGGTGTCCTCTGATGTGGAAATCTGTTGTTCTGCTTCCGCAATTCGAGTCCCCTGCTTATCCAGATTTGCTGCCATATGGCCTATTCTCAGAGTTAGGGTACCCATTTTACTATCCATTGACTGTAAACTGTGCTGCATTGCCAGCAGGGTGCTCTCCATATTGGTACCGCCCCCGCCTCCAGGTCTTGATTGTTGCGTTTCTGTCTTCCCCATGGTAGTTCCCCTGCACCTCTGCACCAGTATTTTCAGAAGGGGTGCGCCCTGAGAGCAATACTCCACTACCTAGCTTAGTGGTTTGCCTGTTTTCCACTACTGGCAGTGTTATACTCACATGGGGAGGGCAAAATCTATTGCTGGTTCCCCCTTCTCATCTGTTGGGGCATCCCCACTTTTCCAGCACAATCGTATTCCAAGGGCCAACGGGGTCCAGGCTCTCTAACTGCTGTGTCTCACTGTTCTCGCAGCCTGTATAATGTTGTTGTAAAGTTTCTGTGCGCAAGAGAGTCAAATGGCCCACAACAACATTAGGGGCATCTGTCCAGCGCTTCTGGCATATGTCTGCTGCACTCGCTCCACAACTGTTCACTCTCGCACAATCTCACCTGTGTTGCCCAACCTTTGTTTACGCCGCCCAAGTGTGGTTTTGACCTCTTGGGAGTGATCGCGCAGAAGGCCCCTGGCATTGTGTGTGAACTGCGCTACAAGTGGCCGCTCTGGATCATGGCCCACTTGCGTTCTCACGCCGCAGTGCTCACAAGCCGCTACCAGACTGCAGGCCGCTCGTCAGTCCCAGGCAAGTCCCACTGCGCCCGTTCGTACTTGCTGGATCGGGTGTCTTCTTTGTAGATCTCGCTGAGCCAATGCGCTTGCTCATTGCTGGCGAGATTATAGTAAGGGGAAAAGAAAAGTCAACCAAAGACCTTTGGAATGCGGTTTATGGCCAGTGCATGTCAGGCATTCAAGCTCGAAGCTGGCATCTGGCGTGTGAAGGTCGCCAGCCACATACCACACCATTTGTTGTCTGAGCCTCGGCATCAGACTTCAAAGGAAGCCGCTCCCGCGCTCCCCCGCCCCCCCCCCCGCCACGCAATGCAGAGAGCTTGTTTTTTCACTTTCAGCACGGCGCACGGAAGACTTGCCTGCTTTGCCAAAGCTTGTCTTTGATTTTGTATCACTCTCCGTATTTGCACCTCTGTTCATCTTATTATAAATAGACGATTCTTCTCTCTGGCTAGCTGGATATTGGCGGCGTTACCTCACGCCTTTGCGTGTTTCCCACTTCACCAAGTGTGTGTCTATTTGTTTTGTGCTTGTCTCTCTCTTCTTCTCCCCCTCCTCCACTGCAGGCTCAGCATAAGATAATGCGCCACACTGCTCGGCTGCGCTGTGCCCGTCTCAGCTCCCCCCTCTCACCCCCAGCCCCTTACGACAGCCACTCTAATGCCATTGATAGGAAAGACTTTCCTGCTTTGCTAAAGCTTGTTGAGTGTTATGTTGAGTTCTCTTGCGCTCCGTTTACAGATCTATATTTACCGCTTACATGCTTGATCATGCATTAAATGTTGAGATTCCCACTTAAATTTCCCGAGCAGTTTATTTAACTAACACATATGGCAGTTCACACGCACACACACACATGCATGTGCTTTCTATTCAGCAAGCTGTTACTCTGTGTCATTATTTCAGGTACATCCTCCCAAACGTTTTCTCACTTTTCCACCGATTAGCCGGGCTTTTGTCAGAGGTACCTCTTTGTACTCACAGATCAAAGGGAAGGAAATGGACACGCTTCACTCATTATTCCATGTCAAAATCCCTTTTTAGGTTTCGCCTGGCGTCCGCTGCGCCGCAGCGTTCACGCAGGCGAAATCTGTTGATCTACAGTATGTGGCAATGTCCCGCCTTAGTCTACCATTGGCTAGCTCCATAAATGGAGGCTAGCCATTGGCAGACATTGTTGTCCGTCACTCTTTGCCCGTCCGGACGTGAATCGGGGGCGTTCCCGTGCCTTTTTTTAAGTCCCGCACCTTTTTTCGTCACGGCTTTCGTCACCCGCCCTCCGCCCCTTTTTTCGTCACGGCATTTTGTTTTTTTGTGTTCATTACGAGTATGAGAGGTAAGACTTTTTATTATTATTTATTTTTAGTAACTGCTAATGCTAATGTGTGTTTAATGCTGACTCTTTACTAATGTGTTTATTTTGCTAATCGTATGTTTATTTCTGTGTTTTTCAGGTCCAATATGACCCGTGGCGTCTCCGTGCAGCTGTGTGCACTGCTGTGCACGAACTGGTCCCGATATGCTGCTGTTTTGCTGATCGAGGTAAGGCATTTTGTTTATTGTGCTAATCTTATGTTTATTTCTTTCTTTTTCAGGTCCAATATGGCCCGTGGCGTCTCCGTGCAGCTGTGTGCACTGCTGTGCACGAAGTTATTCTGACTGGTATGTATGCTGCTGTTTTGCTGGTGCAGGTAAGGCATTTTGTTTATTGTGCTAATCTTATGTTTATTTCTTTCTTTTTCAGGTCCAATATGGCCCGTGGCGTCTCTGTGCAGCTGTGTGCACTGCTGTGCACGAACTGGTCCCGATATGCTACTGTTTTGCTGTTCGAGGTAAGGCATTTTGTTTATTGTGCTAATCTTATGTTTATTTCTTTCTTTTTCAGGTCCAATATGGCCCGTGGCGTCTCCGTGTAGCTGTGTGCACTGCTGTGCACGAAGTTATTCCGACTGGTATGTATGCTGCTGTTTTGCTGGTGCAGGTAAGGCATTTTGTTTATTGTGCTAATCTTATGTTTATTTCTTTCTTTTTCAGGTCCAATATGGCCCGTGGCGTCTCTGTGCAGCTGTGTGCACTGCTGTGCACGAACTGGTCCCGATATGCTGCTGTTTTGCTGTTCGAGGTAAGGCATTTTGTTTATTGTGCTAATCTTATGTTTATTTCTTTCTTTTTCAGGTCCAATATGGCCCGTGGCGTCTCCGTGCAGCTGTGTGCACTGCTGTGCACGAAGTTATTCCGACTGGTATGTATGCTGCTGTTTTGCTGGTGCAGGTAAGGCATTTTGTTTATTGTGCTAATCTTATGTTTATTTCTTTCTTTTTCAGGTCCAATATGGCCCGTGGCGTCTCTGTGCAGCTGTGTGCACTGCTGTGCACGAACTGGTCCCGATATGCTGCTGTTTTGCTGTTCGAGGTAAGGCATTTTGTTTATTGTGCTAATCTTATGTTTATTTCTTTCTTTTTCAGGTCCAATATGGCCCGTGGCGTCTCCGTGCAGCTGTGTGCACTGCTGTGCACGAAGTTATTCCGACTGGTATGTATGCTGCTGTTTTGCTGGTGCAGGTAAGGCATTTTGTTTATTGTGCTAATCTTATGTTTATTTCTTTCTTTTTCAGGTCCAATATGGCCCGTGGCGTCTCTGTGCAGCTGTGTGCACTGCTGTGCACGAACTGGTCCCGATATGCTGCTGTTTTGCTGTTCGAGGTAAGGCATTTTGTTTATTGTGCTAATCTTATGTTTATTTCTTTCTTTTTCAGGTCCAATATGGCCCGTGGCGTCTCCGTGCAGCTGCGTGCACTGCTGTGCACGAAGTTATTCCGACTGGTATGTATGCTGCTGTTTTGCTGGTGCAGGTAAGGCATTTTGTTTATTGTGCTAATCTTATGTTTGTTTCTTTCTTTTTCAGGTCCAATATGGCCCGTGGCGTCTCTGTGCAGCTGTGTGCACTGCTGTGCACGAACTGGTCCCGATATGCTGCTGTTTTGCTGTTAGAGGTAAGGCATTTTGTTTATTGTGCTAATCTTATGTTTATTTATTTCTTTTTCAGGTCCAATATGGCCCGTGGCGTCTCCGTGCAGCTGTGTGCACTGCTGTGCACGAAGTTGTTCCGACTGGTATGTATGCTGCTGTTTTGCTGGTGCAGTTAAGGCATTTTGTTTATTGTGCTAATCTTATGTTTATTTCTTTCTTTTTCAGGTCCAATATGGCCCGTGGCGTCTCTGTGCAGCTGTGTGCACTGCTGTGCACGAACTGGTCCCGATATGCTGCTGTTTTGCTGTTCGAGGTAAGGCATTTTGTTTATTGTGCTAATCTTATGTTTATTTCTTTCTTTTTCAGGTCCAATATAGCCGTGGCGTCTCCGTGCAGCTGTGTGCACTGCTGTGCACGAAGTTATTCCGACTGGTATGTATGCTGCTGTTTTGCTGGTGCAGGTAAGGCATTTTGTTTATTGTGCTAATCTTATGTTTATTTCTTTCTTTTTCAGGTCCAATATGGCCCGTGGCGTCTCTGTGCAGCTGTGTGCACTGCTGTGCACGAACTGGTCCCGATATGCTGCTGTTTTGCTGTTCGAGGTAAGGCATTTTGTTTATTGTGCTAATCTTATGTTTATTTCTTTCTTTTTCAGGTCCAATATGGCCCGTGGCGTGTCCGTGCAGCTGGGTGCACTGCTGTGCACGAAGGTGTTCCGACTGGTATGTATGCTGCTGTTTTGCTGGTGCAGGTAAGGCATTTTGTTTATTGTGCTAATCTTATGTTTATTTCTTTCTTTTTCAGGTCCAATATGGCCCGTGGCGTCTCTGTGCAGCTGTGTGCACTGCTGTGCACGAACTGGTCCCGATATGCTGCTGTTTTGCTGTTCGAGGTAAGGCATTTTGTTTATTGTGCTAATCTTATGTTTATTTCTTTCTTTTTCAGGTCCAATATGGCCCGTGGCGTCTCCGTGCAGCTGTGTGCACTGCTGTGCACGAAGTTATTCCGACTGGTATGTATGCTGCTGTTTTGCTGGTGCAGTTAAGGCATTTTGTTTATTGTGCTAATCTTATGTTTATTTCTTTCTTTTTCAGGTCCAATATGGCCCGTGGCGTCTCTGTGCAGCTGTGTGCACTGCTGTGCACGAACTGGTCCCGATATGCTGCTGTTTTGCTGTTCGAGGTAAGGCATTTTGTTTATTGTGCTAATCTTATGTTTATTTCTTTCTTTTCCAGGTCCAATATGGCCCGTGGCGTCTCTGTGCAGCTGTGTGCACTGCTGTGCACGAACTGGTCCCGATATGCTGCTGTTTTGCTGTTAGAGGTAAGGCATTTTGTTTATTGTGCTAATCTTATGTTTATTTATTTCTTTTTCAGGTCAAATATGGCCCGTGGCGTCTCCGTGCAGCTGTGTGCACTGCTGTGCACGAAGTTATTCCGACTGGTATGTATGCTGCTCTTTTGCTGTTCGAGGTAAGGCATTTTGTTTATTGTGCTAATCTTATGTTTATTTCTTTCTTTTTCAGGTCCAATATGGCCCATGGCGTCTCTGTGCAGCTGTGTGCACTGCTGTGCACGAACTGGTTCCGATATGCTGCTGTTTTGCTGTTAGAGGTAAGGCATTTTGTTTATTGTGCTAATCTTATGTTTATTTATTTCTTTTTCAGGTCCAATATGGCCCGTGGCGTCTCCGTGCAGCTGTGTGCACTGCTGTGCACGAAGTTATTCCGACTGGTATGTATGCTGCTGTTTTGCTGGTGCAGGTAAGGCATTTTGTTTATTGTGCTAATCTTATGTTTATTTCTTTCTTTTTCAGGTCCAATATGGCCCGTGGCGTCTCTGTGCAGCTGTGTGCACTGCTGTGCACAAACTGGTCCCGATATGCTGCTGTTTTGCTGTTAGAGGTAAGGCATTTTGTTTATTGTGCTAATCTTATGTTTATTTATTTCTTTTTCAGGTCCAATATGGCCCGTGGCGTCTCCGTGCAGCTGTGTGCACTGCTGTGCACGAAGTTAATCCGACTGGTATGTATGCTGCTGTTTTGCTGGTGCAGGTAAGGCATTTTGTTTATTGTGCTAATCTTATGTTTATTTCTTTCTTTTTCAGGTCCAATATGGCCCGTGGCGTCTCCGTGCAGCTGTGTGCACTGCTCTGCACGAAGTTATTCCGACTGGTATGTATGCTGCTGTTTTGCTGGTGCAGGTAAGGCATTTTGTTTATTTTGATAATCTTATGTTTATTTCTTTGTTTTTCAGGTCCAATATGGCCCGTTGCGTCTCCGTGCAGCTGTGTGCACTGCTGTGCACGAACTGGTCCCGATATGCTGCTGTTTTGCTGTTAGAGGTAAGGCATTTTGTTTATTGTGCTAATCTTATGTTTATTTATTTCTTTTTCAGGTCCAATATGGCCCGTGGCGTCTCCGTGCAGCTGTGTGCACTGCTGTGCACGAAGTTGTTCCGACTGGTATGTATGCTGCTGTTTTGCTGGTGCAGGTAAGGCATTTTGTTTATTGTGCTAATCTTATGTTTATTTCTTTCTTTTTCAGGTCCAATATGGCCCGTGGCGTCTCTGTGCAGCTGTGTGCACTGCTGTGCACGAACTGGTCCCGATATGCTGCTGTTTTGCTGTTCGAGGTAAGGCATTTTGTTTATTGTGCTAATCTTATGTTTATTTCTTTCTTTTTTAGGTCCAATATGGCCCGTGGCGTCTCTGTGCAGCTGTGTGCACTGCTGTGCACGAACTGGTCCCGATATGCTGCTGTTTTGCTGTTCGAGGTAAGGCATTTTGTTTATTGTGCTAATCTTATGTTTATTTCTTTCTTTTTCAGGTCCAATATGGCCCGTGGCGTCTCCGTGCAGCTGTGTGCACTGCTGTGCACGAAGTTATTCCGACTGGTATGTATGCTGCTGTTTTGCTGGTGCAGGTAAGGCATTTAGTTTATTGTGCTAATCTTATGTTTATTTCTTTCTTTTTCAGGTCCAATATGGCCCGTGGCGTCTCTGTGCAGCTGTGTGCACTGCTGTGCACGAACTGGTCCCGATATGCTACTGTTTTGCTGTTAGAGGTAAGGCATTTTGTTTATTGTGCTAATCTTATGTTTATTTCTTTCTTTTTCAGGTCCAATATGGCCCGTGGCGTCTCCGTGCAGCTGTGTGCACTGCTGTGCACGAAGTTATTCCGACTGGTATGTATGCTGCTGTTTTGCTGGTGCAGGTAAGGCATTTTGTTTATTGTGCTAATCTTATGTTTATTTCTTTCTTTTTCAGGTCCAATATGGCCCGTGGCGTCTCCGTGCAGCTGTGTGCACTGCTGAGCACGAACTGGTCCCGATATGCTGCTGTTTTGCGGTTCGAGGTAAGGCATTTTGTTTATTGTGCTAATCTTATGTTTATTTCTTTCTTTTTCAGGTCCAATATGGCCCATGGCGTCTCCGTGCAGTTGTGTGCACTACTGTGCTCGAAGTTATTCCTACTGGTATGTATGCTGCTGTTTTGCTGGTGCAGGTAAGGCATTTTGTTTATTGTGCTAATCTTATGTTTATTTCTTTCTTTTTCAGGTCCAATATGGCACGTGGCGTCTTTGTGCAGCTGTGAGCACTGCTGTGCACGAACTGGTCCCGATATGCTGCTGTTTTGCTGTTCGAGGTAAGGCATTTTGTTTATTGTGCTAATCTTATGTTTATTTCTTTCTTTTTCAGGTCCAATATGGCCCGTGGCGTCTCTGTGCATCTGTGTGCACTGCTGTGCACGAACTGGTCCCGATATGCTGCTGTTTTGCTGTTCGAGGTAAGGCATTTTGTTTATTGTGCTAATCTTATGTTTATTTCTTTCTTTTTCAGGTCCAATATGGCCCGTGGCGTCTCTGTGCATCTGTGTGCACTGCTGTGCACGAACTGGTCCCGATATGCTGCTGTTTTGCTGTTAGAGGTAAGGCATTTTGTTTATTGTGCTAATCTTATGTTTATTTATTTCTTTTTCAGGTCCAATTTACACTTTCAAACAAGCTATCCTTTCAATATTCCATCCAACAATTTACAGTTTCACCCATTCAGCCATCCTTTCACTTAGTAATACATCCACCCAGTCACTCATCCGTCCACCCATTCAATATTTCACTCATCCATCCATCCTATCTTCCTGCTCTCCACCATCCCTTTCACTCATATATACATTCTTTAACTCATCCATCCATCATCCATCCATCTGTTCACAAAAATACATCCTTTCACTAATACATCCTCTCTTCCACCCATCAATCCATTCACTCATCCATCCAACTATGTACACTTTCACCAAAACTATCCTTTCACTCATCCATCCACTCTTCCACTGATCCATCCACTCTTCCACACATCCATCCATTCAATACTACATCCAACACTTTACACTTTCACTCATCCAGCCATCCTTTCACTTACTCATTCATCCACCCAGTCACTCATCCATTCACCCATTCAACATTGCACACATCCATCCACGCATCCAGCCTTCCAGCTATACATCCTCCCTTTCATTCAAGTATGCATTCTTTTACTAATACATCTTTAGGTTCTTCTTTTCACTCATCGATGCACAAATTTGCCCATACATTCTGCAAATAACTCATCCATCTATCCACCCTCCATTTAACTCTCCATTCCCCTTTCAATTAAACACCCATCCTTCTATCCGCCCTTCACCCATCCACCCACTCATCCATTTGCTCATCCACTCATTAATTGAAAGGCTGGGACCATGGGCCAGAGTCCACTTTGCAGATGCCTTAAAAGTTCTCTGAAAAAATAAACCTAACTCTCCCAGGAGGGGGTTAATTCACAGCGCTGAAATACTTCAGCTGCAGTGGGAGGCAAGGGGTCTCCTCTACTAAAATTGAAAGCGTGTCTAACTTTTTGTAAGGCGGAACCGTTGCATTGTAAATGCTTGTTTCTTCATTGTTGCTTATCCTACATTACTTGTTTTCCTTCCACAAAGAGAATATGCAGCATTGTCTCCATTATTTAGAGATCACAAGAGGCCGCATTTGGCATCCAGGTCACATTGCATCAATTTCCTCATCAGAAAATACCTTTTCACCTTTTCGGTAACAACAAAATGGGAGTTCCTGGATACCTTTGAGTTTCATCCACCCTGTATCCTGCATCATTGAATACTTGTGTCTGAATCATTATCTGACGGTATATAGTTACAAAAAATATGTTTCAGTCCAAAGCTACTATTTGAAACCCTGATGCATAACACCATATCTCAGCCCCTGGGGGTCCGATCTGCCCCATTATTTTGTCCTGCAGGTAGATTATCAGCACCGTCGGCAGCAAATATTACGGACCTAGAGTATGTCAGACCCTGCTGTGGCAGCAGTTGAACAGCTAACACACTTCGGTTTCATTGCTAATTTTAGGATGGAAACGTTGATTTGTGAAATCAAGAGTGAAAAGGAACGAGTTTGGAGAATGCGGGCATCGATCCCGCTACCTCTCGCATGCTAAGCGAGCGCTCTACCATTTGAGCTAATTCCCCTCGTGCACATACTGCTCTGTTCACAGTCATATGGCAATGACCTGACACAGACCAGTGCATATACATTATTTTCAGAGGCTCAATATTTGTGAAGTAACTGCCCAATCCAAAGCGTCATAGAAAACAAGCCTCCGAAAGACTCGACTGCTGGTAAACAGAAACTGTACTTTTGTTCCAATAGCTCTTGCACAGAAAATAACTCCACAAATCATACTGTACGCGCCCCCCACGATACACCCATCCTCCTTCCCCGTGGTCCTTTCAAAGCCGTCTTCACTGAGAGCTGAGAAATGCGTGGAGCTGATAGGAGCCCGTTACACTTGGACTTTTCTCCTCTTTCTTCTTCTTTAAGGAGGGGAAGAATGAAAAATTTCCTAGATAACGTAACGGAAAGTTTCAATTCTATTAAGGACAAGGAGGCGAAGATTATGCAGTCCTTTCTTCTCTTTATTAAAATAGCAATTCAAAGAAAAAACTAATCAGAACACATTATCTGAACCACAACTCCCATGAGCACATGGGGCACAGTGTCCATAGTAACCACCAGCCAATGATGATGCCATCCACTGTATAATTATCCGTGACGTCCCTTCCTCTTCCTCTTCTTCTCTGTGAGGAAAGAGCCCCAGGAACGCTCCTTAATCCTTCATGTCTTGTCCTAAACCAAACAAGATAACCGTTATCCAGCTCTTCTTCCAAGAAAGCAAAGAGAGGCAGTATACAGCAGATCACTAGAATCAGCACAAGTAGCAACGAGACCTCCCGAAACTAGAGCATGTATACATACTATTATTCTGTCCCAACCCCCCGCATGCATTAACACAGCATCAAGATAAATCGTAAAGCATTACTTACTGAAATACGAAGGTCTACGGGTGGGTCGAGACCAGCAAGTCTCGGGAGGGATAATCCTCGCCTCCTTGTCCTTAATAGAATTGAAACTTTCCGTTACGTTAGCTAGGAAATTTTTCATTCTATGTCAGGACGGAGGCGAGGATTATGCAGTTTTAAAGCTTACTCACCACTAGTTCAGCGGTGCCATAGATGGGCTTAAAGTAAAACTTTTTGAATGTGGACTCCGAGGACCAATCAGCCGCTGCCATAATGTCCTCCAGTCTACCTCCCACCTGAATGGCTTTGGAGGCCATTGCTCTTCTCGTGGAGTGCGCGCCGAATCTGGTTACATCCACCCCCGCTTCAGTCATGATCCAGCGGACCCACCTAGCGATGGATGGAGCCACAACCGCCTTAAAAGGCTTCTGCAGAGCAATGAGAAGTTGACGTTCTCCTGGAGGGCGGTATTCCGCCGTCATGTCCTCGTACGCCTTTAGACAGCGCACTACGCACAGTTTCGGTTGATCCGGAAACCTCGGGTATGACACCGATCTGATATTAGTTTTGGTTCTTCTAGAAACCGTGAAAGTCACACCCTCCGGAGTGAACATACGTGCCGTGACGTCCAATGCTCGCACATCGGAGACGCGTTTGCACGAAACCAAACACAGCAAAATCGCCAATTTAGACGACAATTCTTTCCTGTTCAGATGTTGATTATCGCGCCAGGCGCACAAAAATCGCAGGATGATGTTGACGTCCCAGAGATATTTATATCTGGGTTCCGGGGGTTTGGAAAGTCTGACACCCTTCATGAGTTTGCAAACCCAAGGATGATCACCCACCGGTTTGCCATCAATGTGGGCATGTCCCGCCGAAATGGCAGATCTGAAAGAGTTGACAGAACGGTAGGCCAAACCCGACTGGGCCAATTCAGCCAGAAAATTCAGAACGTGGGTAACGTCTGCCCCCACGGGATCGGCGTGTCTTCCCAGACACCAACGACGCCACCGTTGCCAAGCCGAACGGTACCTTTTGACGGTACCTGGAGCCCAGGCTCTGCTGATGAGTTCCTCAGCGTCCGCCGAAAGGCGTCCGTCTTGCCAACATCCCCGGAAATCCTCCACGCCATGAGGTGTAAGGTCCCCTGAAGGACCAGCGGGTGCCCCTCTCCCAGGGGTCCCGAAGGCAACGAAGGGAACAAGGGCAGACGAATCGGACAATCCGACGACAGTTCTAGTAGTGGGGGAAACCAGGCCTGAGCCCGCCAGAAGGGGGTCACCAGAACCAGTGACGCTCGCTGTCGGCGAACTTGTGCCGCTAATCGAGGAATCATGAGAAAGGGGGGAAACGCGTAAGCCTGTTCCAGCGACCAGTGCTGCAGAAATGCATCGACCGCTGCCGCCTCCGGGTCCGGCCTCCAGCTCACGTACTTCGGGAGTTGACGGTTGAGCCGAGAAGCAAACAGATCCACCGAGAACGGCCCCCAAATGACCATCAACGCCTGGAAGACCGCAGGGTGCAGTCGCCAGTCGCTGAAGTCCTGGAAGTTCCTGGAATGCCAGTCCGCGATCGAATTCTGAGTGCCCGGGAGATATTCCGCCGACACCGAGATTTGCTTCTCCAGGCAATAGTGCCAGAAGTCCTTCGCCAGGTTTGCTAGGGCCCGGGTCCGAGGTCCCCCCAGGCCGTTGATATACTGCACTGCCGACACATTGTCCATGCGTAGCAGGATGCAACATGACACCTGGTTCTGGGTCAGAGACTTCACCGCAAAGTAGCCAGCGAGGAGTTCCAGGCAATTGATGTGCAGCTGAAGCTCCTCTTCCGACCAGCGGCCCACTATCGTGATGTCGCCGCAGCGAGCTCCCCAGCCCGCTCTGCTGGCATCTGACTCGATGACCAGGTCCGGGCTGGATCCGAAGATCGCTCTCCCGTTCCACGCACTCATGTGTTCTATCCACCAGCGCAACTCCGTCCTCGTTTCCTCCGTGAGCGAAATTAGTTCGGAGTATGTGAGTCCTTTCCGGAGATGCTGTGCCTTCAGGCGTTGAAGGGCCCTGTAGTGCAATGGACCCAGAAAAATCGCCTGGATCGAGGACGATAGGAGACCTACGATCCGAGCCAGGTGCCGAAGGGAGATCCTGTCCTTCCGAAGGGTCTGGGAGAGTTCCTTGCGAATCTTGTTCACCTTCTGCTGCGGGAGGCTGAGGCAAGCAGACTCCGAGTCTATGAGGAACCTCAGAAAAGTCATTTGTCTGCTCTGGAGAAGCTCCGATTTCTGAGCATTCACCACGAACCCCAGGTCCTGGAGCAGAGCAATAGTCATGTTCAAGTTGGAACGAAGCCGATCCGGTGACTGATCCATGATCAGGATGTCGTCGAGATAGATTATCATCCGAACTCCCCTCTCGCGTAGTGACTCCACCACTGGCCGCAGGAGCTTTGTAAAGCACCATGGGGCCGACGAGAGGCCGAAGGGGGAGTGCCCGAAATTCGAAGACCTCCCCGTTCCACAAGAACTGCAGAAAGCGCCTGTGAGGCGGAAAGATCGCCACCGTGAGGTATGCGTCCTTCAAATCCAGGCGAACCATCCAGTCCCCTTGAAGGAGAATGTCGCGTAACAGATGGATTCCCTCCATCTTGAAATGGCGGTAAACCAGCCATTCGTTGAAGTCCCGTAGGTTGATAAGCGGGCGAAACCCTTTGTCCTTTTTCTGAAATAGGAAGATATTGCTGAGGAAACCCGAAGGATGAAGGCTTGTTCCGCGGATTGCTCCTTTCCTGAGGAGTTCGGCCACCTCGGTTTCGATCAGAATCTTGTCTTCTGTGGAAAAACTCAAGGGGCGAGGGCGAACCCTCTGACGAGGAGTACCATAGAATTCTATCCGGAAGCCCCTGACAGTCTGGAGCACCCAAGGGTCTGAGGAGATTTTGAGCCAGTTGTGGAGATGATCCCGTAACCTCCCCCCCAGAACGGACGGGGAAAAAAGGGTAACACTCACCAGCTGAGCCTCCCGGTGCATTGGCTCCACCGTGATAACCTCTGCCGCGCCCTTTGCCGGCACCTCGACTAGGGTAGAAGTTCCCCTGGTGACCGTCATTCCAGCCGTTGTTACGGCGCTGCTGGTTCTTGTTATTAGGGCCTTGCTGGAATTGGCGGCCGGAGGAGCGACCCCGTCCTCTTCCGGCCCCTGCAAAAACCCGTCCAGGAAAAATCTTCTTGATGGACGATTGTGCTCTGTCCAAAGCAGAGAAGGTAGTGACGAACCTATTTAACTCTTTGATAAATGGTTCGCCAAACAGCTTGCCCTGTGCAATAGGTCCTGCCTCTGAAGTGGCCAAATCTCTGAGTTTAGGGTCTATCTTAATCAGGAGGGATCTCCTCCGCTCTGCCGCCAACGCGCAGTTTGCATTGCCCAGGAAGCATAGGGCTCGCTGCGCCCAACCTGCCACGACCTCCGTGGACATCGCCGTCCCCGATTCCTTGGCCCTCTCGGCTAACTGGATAATCTGAGTCATGGGGCCCACGGCGTCCAGGAGTTTATCCTGGCAGTTGCGCCAGGACCGATCTATGCCCTTCCTGGGATCCTTCATAAACTTCGAGAAGAAGGCATAGAGCTTGTCATCAATGTCTGGTGTGGCCGCCACTCTGCCTTCCAGCTTCGGGCGAGGGCACTCACCACGCATGCGGGTTCTAACCTCTTTTTCTAGGGGTTGACGCACCTTACCCGCCACGTAAGCTGCAACCTTGGGGTCAGGGATCCATTCCGACGATCTCGGGTGGTAGATTTTTGTCGG
Source organism: Lissotriton helveticus (assembly GCF_964261635.1). Classification (NCBI taxonomy): domain Eukaryota; kingdom Metazoa; phylum Chordata; class Amphibia; order Caudata; family Salamandridae; genus Lissotriton; species Lissotriton helveticus. The sequence continues at coordinate 701,323,619 of NC_136063.1, read as the reverse complement.
ATCGAACATGTCCGGGGTCTTGTCGTCCCCCTCCATAGATCCCGAAGGATGAGACTCCGGTCGCCAAGGACGCCCTGTGTACTCATCCTCCTCCTCCGAGGAGCCATCATCCTCGGTAACACCCTCTCCCTCCACGGGGAAACCATCCTCCTGGTCAGAATCCGGGGCGACCTCGTCGCCATCGTCTCCAGGGTAGAATCCCTGCCGGCAGGGTATATTTTTAAGCGTTCGCGCACTTTTGCGGAAGGAGTCCCTCAGGCGATCGAACTCCTCCAAGTGCCCCGCGTGACGCTTTGCCGACTTCTTCCCACCGCCTTGCGCACCTTTGGAACCGCGGTCCACGGGCACTGCGGTACCAAACACCCCGGGGATGCTTTGGGTGAGGGCATCCACTCTCTCCCGCAAAGGTGCCCGTACCGTGTCCAGTGCCTGCAACAGCACGCGACCAACCGCCGGTGGTAGGGGTTGAGAGCAGCATAGTTCTTCCGCCTCCTGTATGGGGGGTTTGACTGTCCTTTTTAATCAACAAAATTGGACACTTGTAACACTGCTCAACCTTTGGTTCAGTGTAAATAAGGAAACCCTCAGAGAAGTCAATGTTTGAATGGAAATTGCGGTATATTGTTTCATCCGCCCCACATTGACAATCACGCAGTTATCATAGGGTTATTCCTATTAGTGTGTACTGCTTGCCTCTTCCAGAGGCACCTCCAGTCTCGAGTGCAGTGTCCAGAGACAAAAGGACTTTCCCACAAAAAATTGTTAAAAATGAAAATGTACGCCAAAAAAGGTTTATTGCAGGGCAAATTTCCATTAGTTAAAAAAGTAGTAAATACTTAGTTTAGGCCGAGTTACTAGGCCGTATAGTATTGCAGGGATAAGGTTGTCGACATGTTTCAGCTCTATTGGGCCAAGAGGTCTGTAGAGCTTTCGTCAGGACTTACATAACAAGATAAACAAACATGAAATTGTATATACATATAAAACTACTCACACATACTTGTGCGGTAATCCCATACTCATAGCATTATATGAGGGTTGTGTTCTTCACGATCTGTCGTGTAGGAAAACTCTGCTTCCAACGGGGGACAACTTCTTGTAATGCAGAGCCGCGTGGAGGCTACACTCTAGCCTTGTGCTGACTCTGCCCCCGGAGGCAGACCTCTTGGCCCAATAGAGCTGAAACATGTCGACAACCTTATCCCTGCAATACTTTTGTCTCTGGACACTGCACTCGAGACTGGAGGTGCCTCTGGATGAGGCAAGCAGTACACACTAATAGGAATAACCCTATGATAACTGCGTGATTGTCAATGTGGGGCGGATGAAACAATATACCGCAATTTCCATTCAAACATTGACTTCTCTGAGGGTTTCCTTATTTACACTGAACCAAAGGTTGAGCAGTGTTACAAGTGTCCAATTTTGTTGATTAAAAATTCATTACTTTGGGGAAAGAAACGGACACACAAAATCCTCATCCCTCCTTGTTGATTAACTGGGTTTGACTGTCCAACAGACTGCATTTCCAGAGGGTGTGAGCACTAAACACCTTAAAATCAGGTTCCAAAAGGTAGCCCCCTCGCCGGTGCTCTGACAGCTCCGCTGTCCAATGAGTGCGGTAACTGCTAACCGCCACTAGGTGGCGCTGCGCACACTGCGCGATTGAAAAGTACACCGATCGGTCAGAGCGAGGGTTGGTGAGGCTGGGAAACCCTACCTCAGCGCGCCGCCCCAGAGAGCCAGAACCACGAGCGCAGCCTTGCCCTGAACGGTGGCACCCCACAGAGCCGAGGGAGCGCGAAGACGCACTTCACTCGGTCCGCGTTAGGGCGGCAGAGACGGCGCAAGCAGCGCCTGTCGCGCGTCAGCTGCCGAAGCCTGAAAAGGGAGAAAGAGCGCACTACAAAGCGAGCCCTATTGCACAGGCAAATTATACACTAGCAATCAATAATATCACAAAACGTCAGAAAAGGTAAAAGTTGGGTGACTTATCTGACGAGCAGAGAAGAAAGGAAGAGGAAGGGACTTCACAGATAATTATACAGTGGATGGCATCATCATTGGCTGGTGGTTACTATGGACACTGTGCCCTATGTGCTCATGGGAGTTGTGGTTCAGATAATGTGTTCTGATTGGTTTTTTCTTTGAATTGCTATTTTAATAAAGAGAAGAAAGGACTGCATAATCCTCGCGTCCGTCCTGACATAGAATTACCAAGTTAGATCTAGTTCAAGCAGACACTGCACATGCGCAGTTTACACTATTCCAGGAAGTCGGAAACAAGAGCCCATGCGATGGAAGGGGAATTAGCTCAAATGGTAGAGCGCTCACTTAGCATGCAAGAGGTAGTGGGATCGATGCCTGCATTCTCCAAGGAAATTTCTTTTATTTGCATTTATTGTTTTTTCACAGGTGTCACGCAATTAAGTGCTAATTTAGCGGATATTATTAAAAAAAGAAACGTTTTCGTGTATTTTTAAACGTTACATTTGGTACAACCAACTGCAGGTTTTGTGAAAATGGTGCATTTGGTTTTATATACCTAGTGTGGAAAGAGGAAACAAGCATTGGCATAGCCAGTCGGTCTCGCCTTTGGTCCCTTATAAGTGTTTAGTTAGAAAAACCAGGTAACGTCACATGCATGAGTGAGACAAACCTATTGTTTTCACCCACGGATGTGATGAGGTATTATCAAACAAGAGTGAGATTATCCTAGTATTGTTAAACACGAGACGGGAGGATAAACATAGTGTTGTCACACTGAGTGAAGAAGAAAGAAACTTTATTGCATGATTTAAAAAAGCCTTTGCAAGTTACAAGAGATAAAAGTATACTCATTAATAAAATAGACCCCAGTTCTTTTGGTAAAAGACACCCAGCCCCCTCACTTGTCAGAGTTCTCTTAAGGTAACCCAACCACCAATACTATGATAATGGTCCCTTAGGGGCGTTTATGATGAAACGCCAACATTTGTAAAGCGCACAGCTACCTCTGCCAGAGGTGTCCTGGCGCTGTCTATATACCGCTTAGGAACTCTTCCTGGCTTCCCTGTGAAATGACCACTCCTGGGCACCCCCAAGGTGAAGCCAGGCATCCCAGTGCTGTTAAGCTGTTGTGGAGATTAAGTCAGCTATTGCCCAGAGTTGCAGAGTGGGACCCATGATTAGAATAGGCACCAATGTGAGAATTATCAGGTCTGAGGAAATTGAGCCCAAGACCTGCTGTGGCGGGAATTGAACCCTGGTCCCTGGCCAGACCTCTGCATTAGAGTCTGCCTCTCTAACCATTGAGCCACACTTCTCCACAGTCGTGTCTAAGATTAAAATGTTAGTCCCAGAGTAAACCAGCCTGTGCGCCAACTCCTTTAGATCCTTCGGTTGGTGGCTCTAACAATATTTCCTTTATCTGGATGCCTGCGAAGAGGATATTCCAGTTATTTTGGAGATCCTGGAAGCTGCGCTTCTGGTGGAGGTTGCTGTCGATGGATCCCCTCCTCTAGGTTTTTTGCAGTGCGAAACATAAACCTTACCAGGGCACAGTTTAAATTAGTGTTCCGTGGGTGAACCTCTTGCAGTTTCTCTCACGCACAGGTGAACATGTACCTCATGTTGTCTCACAGTGTGAAATAATCCACTTATTGGTGAAACGGCTTGGGAGCCAATATTTATTTCCAGATTCAGCACGAAAGAAGCCTCCCATAGTTGTCAATCACTCGTGTAAATAAACCTCGTGCAGTTACATATTGAGTGAGATGAACCTTGTTTTGTCAAACACTGGCAGAGGTAAATCTTATATTTTCACGCACATTGTGAGATAAAGCCCTTATTGGGAAAACGGGGTAAAGAGAAACTATTTATTATTGCTGGATTGAGCGTGCGATAAATCCCATGTGCCATACACAGTGTGAAATAAACTAGTAATTGCGGCCCCTCTTCATGCCGAGCTTAAGATAAACCTCACGTTGTCACACACTCTGTAAAAATAAACCTGGTGCAGTTACATATTGGTCCGGATGAACCTCGTTTTTGTCAGTACATAAGGGATGGTAAACCTAATGCTGTCACAGTGTGAAATACACCCTTTAATTCGACACTAAATGTGAAATATATCCTTTATTTTAGTTCTGAGCGTGAAATATACTTTGTGTGTCTCGCACACAATGTCAAATGAACCCATAATTATGAGAGCCTGGGTAAAAAAACTGTATTTTCGTACTGATTTAAATAAAACTTCATGTTGTCGCACACAGTGTGAAATAAACCTCTTTCTGGGACACCCAAAGTGAGCTATACCCTTTAATTTAACTCAGTGTGCTGTCACATACAGTGAGGGGTGAACCCCTATTACGAAGTAGACCCCGTGAGATGAATTCTGGCCTCATTGCCACACGCAGGGGGTGAGATACTTTTCCCCTGGGGTGGGAGATTCATGATGGAAAGTGGAACATATTACATTTTCGGCTCGAGGTGGGGGAATGTAGGTCAGCGAGCCCCAAGCTCGGTCCGCACGGCAGTTCGTTAAGCGAGAAGTGTGTCAGCGGACGCTGAGCGCAACGGCTACCCTGCCACACCCTGACAAGTGCACAGCACAGCAAGGGCACCGAGACTGGCCCTCCTGGACAGCAACAAGGTGTGTGAAAACATTTAAAAAGATGTGTACAATCTTCCAGTGAGGACAGAAATATAATTTACATGGAATCCAGTATACACACCATAATTTATTCACAGCAATGGCAATGGAAGAGGTGGCCAGGGTGTGAAATGCATTCGGCTCTCTACATTAAGAACAAAAAAAGACACTATATAAAGGGGAAACAGAGAAGCAGACAGGGCAGAGAGCAGAACAGAGCAGGAAAGAATATAACGCATCAGTAAAAGCTGAACATAGCAGGGAGAAAACATACAAAATACAAAGCACCGGAAACAGAAGACACATCAGGTAGGGAGGAAAATGAAAGTGATGTGGCCGCGAAAGTGATCGTGCGCTGTAAGGGTGCTGCGAGCGATGCGCTTAATGAGCCATGATGGAAAGCCAGATGGCGCCTGTGCGCGTAACCGCGCACGTAACCGCGCACGTAACCGCAAGCTTTAGGCCACAAGCAAAAGGGTGTGGTCGGATTTTTAAAGCCCACTTACTAAATGTCTCGCCAGGCCAGTGCATGCGCTGGCTCAGGCGAGACCTAAAAAGGATATCTACGGGAAATACCAAAAAGAGAAGGGCACAGAAAGAATCGAGCTACCAGGAACAGTGCGTCCCTAGTTATTGTTATTTTTGTCAAACTCAAGTCAAAATTAGTAAGCTTCAGGGAAAATGATAGTCGCTCTTCTAGCGTAATTAAGTACTGACAGAAGGACTACATTTTAAGATATCTTAAACTGGCTCAAGGGACCTGTGAAAGAGAACTATTGGCATTCAACACTTTTTAGGGTCCAATAGTGGTAACACAACTCCAGTGCACTGATTACTTACCAGTGATTGCATTTCTCCCATTGAATCCAATTCACACTTTACTGCTCTCTCCCCAGTACCTCCGCTGTTTGTGCCGCTGGCCCCATTCACCTCTGAATTAATTCTTTATTAACTGTACGATTACTTAAAATCTTTACAGTAAAACACATTAATAAATTAAACCCAGCCCACCCGTCCGCCCACCCACAAGGAACTTCCCGAAATTCAAAGAAAAAAAACGCACCATGCCTGCATGGACGCAGTTTAAAGCAGTATGTCCCTTAGAGCGACTCTGGTAAAATTAGTTAAAATGGGAGAATGCTCCATTTCACGCCAAATTTGCTTAGTCCTATAAGAATCCCTGTGTATATAAAATCCATCATTCATTGTTACAAGTTCTAGTTGTGCCCCCTTCATAGCCCCACTCTCTCTTGTAGTCTGGATGACCACGCCAAGGGCCCCTAAATTGAGTAACTTCCGTCAGGGTAGGAGCACCAGCTAATTTGATTACTGGGACGCTGAGGCCCAGGGGTCTACGACCTGTTGTTGGGGTTTGTTAGACCCGGCATCCCTGGTTGGCTGAGGTATGTACCTTAGGCCAAATAGGGACCCACGTTTCCACGTCAGGGAAAGGAAGGTCTCCTTCTGAGATAGCCCCTGCTCACCCCCTTGGTAGCTTGGCACAAGCAGCCAGGCTTATCTTCAAGGCAAATGTGTAAAGTATTTGCAACCACGCTCACAGTAACCCAATGATGACACCAAAAATAGACCCCACACGAGTTTTATAAAAACGAGTATACATTTTATGTAAAAAGATATACGATAAGGCTGCACAATATAAATCCAACATATGCGTATTTGTAATATTCCTTCTGGTCGGTTGTTAGGCCAGCCAGCCCTTGTAAGTCCTGGTGATATTAATGAGCGCTTCTAAACATTCCACTATAATCCTTATACCATGTTATGCAGTTCGTAATGCTAGAATTAGGCACTTTGCAATGTAAAAATTATGCAATGCGTAACACAAAAATCAGGTACTTTGCAATGCAAAAATAATGCAATGCGTAATCCAACCACCAATTACGTCGTTATGCAGAAATAAGGCAATGCGTAATACACTAATCAGGTAGTTCGTTATGCAGAAATAATGCAATGCGTAATACGCTAATCAGGTAGTTTGTTATGCAGAAACAATGCAATGCGTCATACAACAATCAGGTAGTTCGTTATGCAGAAATAATGCCATGCCTCATACACTAATCAGGTAGTTTGGTATGCAGGAATAATGAAATGCCTAATACACTAATCAGGTACTCCGTTATGTAGAAATTATGCAATGTGTAATATGAAAATCAGGTACTCCGTTATGCAGAAATCAGATAATGCGTAAAACACTCCGGCACCGATCACGGTGACTTAGGCGGTCTCTCCCCCACTCCTTCTTACTCGCAGTCAGCCTCTGTCAACAGTTGCCCCCAAGACGGGTATGGTGTAACAAAAAGGAATCTCCGTACTCCGGCCCCGGTACTGCCAATACGGGCCGCGATATGAGCCGAAGCAGAGGCTCGCGCTGTCGGAATGAGAGCGAGTCCGAGAACATCTCCCTCCAAGTCCACAGCCCGCCCCAGGAGTCGACACACATTACATGGGGAGTGCATACTCACTTTCCTCTCCTTGTCCAGCGACTTGGGCCTCCGATGCAATCTTTGTGATTTGGCAACGGCGGGCTCGGGCCGGCTGCTCAGCTCCTCCGGGGCTGCTGGTCCGGGCTGCTACTGCTACGAAGATCTCAGGCTGCCACAGGGCACACACACACACACACACAGCATCGCTGAGACTCCCTTGAGCTTCGGGTGCACATTAACAAGGCAGTCCTCTTGAAGGTCTCACACTGCACAAAGCACACACACACAGTGTTGTTGAGACTCACTTGGACTCCGGGGGCACGATAACAAGGCAATCCTCACGAAGGTCTCATGCTGCACAAAGCACACACACACACACACAGCGTTGATGAGACTCACTTGGATTCCGGGTGTGCATGATAACAAGGCAATCCTCACGAAGGTCTCACGCTGCACAAAGCACATGCACACTGCGTCGATGAGACTCACTTGGATTCCGGTGCACACGATAACTGGACAATCCTCACATAGGGAACACGCTGCAAAAAGCACAACCACACAGCGTCGCTGATCCTTGCTTGGACTCCAGGTGCCCATGATCACAGGGCACTGCTTACGAGGATCTCAGGCTGCAAACACCACACACACACAGCATCTCTGAGACTTTCCTGGAAACTTTTGTGTTCCTGAGTTTCTGCAACAGGGAGCCAGCTCACCTCAGGCCCTAGGGGATAAGTTACTTCAGGACACAGCATAGCAAAGTCCTTTCAAGCAGGGGGGCACAGCACGAAGCAAAGTCCCTTCAGGCTGTCCTTGGTTAAAACAGCAAACTGCAGGCCAACCCCAGAACACACTGCAAGGGTTAGTCCTTTCCTTTAGTCTCTTCAGTTGTTCTTCCTTGGCAAAGGTTCCTCTTGACCATGAAGTAGCCCCAGTCTTGTTCAATCTTGATCAAGCCATTCTCCAGAGTTCAGGGGCTTCAGCTCTCATAGTTATACCCCTCAATGGCTTTGAAGTATTTGTGTTCAGGGGGGCACTGACCCCTGTTCAAACCAGTTCTGGGTGCCTCCCTGCCAGTGACACCTTCTTCCTTTGATTAGTGGGGTCTGGATTCTCAATCTCTCAGCAGGAGATGGGACAATTGTTTTATAGCAGCAACCTAGGCCTCTTCACCTCTAGGGGCTGCTCATCCCCTATACTCCAGATGCAGGTCAGCCTGTTGCTGTCTCACCTCCTCCCCTGGGTCAAGACATTCCACAGATGCTATTGCTTTCAAATCCAGACAGTCAATTCACAACCAGGCAGATACACATAGAAATGTTAGAGCACAAAACCCAGCCACTTCTAAAAGAGTGGCTTATAAATACACAATGGAAAAAACACCTTCATAGAAAGATGTGTTATTACATTGTGAGTTCAGGCATACTAAACTTCACCTCTCCATCTTAAGCCTTTGGGAAGATAGGCTGGAAAACATATTACACAGCCTACCCATTATTTCTAATGACCTTTCAACAGTGAAAAATGAAATGGAGATTATTTCACTGTCAGGGCATGGTACACACCTTAGTCCATGCCCTACCTTTCACATGACTGCACCCCTGCCCAAGTGGTACACTGGACCTTCCATAGGGGGGCTGATGTGCATAGAAAGGGAAGGGTAAGGTCTGGCAAGTGAGTGCACATGTCAGAACAACATGGCAGTTTAACACACTGCACACAGGCACTGCAATGGCAAGCCTGAGTTCCCTTTTTAAGGCTACTTGTGTTGGTGGCACAATTAGTGCTGCAGGCCCACTAGTAGCATGTGTATTACCATCCCTGGCACGCATAGTGAACTTTACTAGGGACTCTACTAGTGAGGCAAACATACCAATCATGGAAAACCAATTACCATTATACTTTATACAGGGAGCACTTGCACTTTGACACATTTTAGCAGTGGCAAAGTGTCTAAAGTATCTACGTTGGCAACACCATGTCAGAAAAAGGTCTAGGGGAAAAGCAAAAGGTTTATGGAACTGTAGCCAAAAAGGGCGAAGTCCTAAAGGGGTCAAGTGCTATTCTTATTTGATGAGTGAACTTGCCGACTCTAGCAAGTAACTAGGTAGTTATTTCTGAAAAGCACCATTCTGAGGCATCCCTGCAAGTTCTCAAGCCCTTATCCTTTAGGGCTAGGCGCAGCAAACGAACAGAGTTTTTAAGTAACTCCATGGAATTCAGCAGAGTGAAACTCCACGAGTTCCGCCCACACGTACTAATTACACCTTTGAGGCCTCCTGCATATCTCTGATACACTCAAACATAAAAGACCCTCCCCTTACTTCCTATTTATTTGCCAGGCCAATAACCATACAGTGTATGCAGCAGGATTGAGCAGCAAGAAAAGGCAAATTATGCTGCATAATACTGTACATTTTGTAATAGTATTATTACTTCATTATTTCGTCATTTTTAAACTTGGTATCACGTCTGGCTTTGGGTTGCATCTCATTAGTACTAGTTTAAAAAACAGTATAGCAATAAGCAGCAGAAAGAGGACTAGTCTAGTTTTGCAAAACGCCTTCCACAGCACGGCACCTCGTGTGACTGCATTTTTAGTAACTGTTGAACGGTTTGAGCTAGAATATTTTGTTGTTAAAATCTGCAGACAATGCAGCAGATTTTAGATTATGTAGCAAATGCAGCAAATCTATAATTATGCTTTTTACTTTATTCGTCTTTATTTGGACAAAAAAGATGTCATAAAAGAATACACAGTAAAATTCATCATACATCATTACAATTGTTAAAAAGGGTACAAAGTGCACATACCATAAAAATCATTCTAGGTAAAAACATTATCTAAAATTCATAGACCAATCAGCCAAGAAAGCCTCTGGCCACCACAAGCCCCAAAACACCTGAGAAAATTGCGTGATTACATTTCATCTCATTATGCCACATATTCTCTTCTGGTTTTCCACATGGCAGCCAAGAATTTCGTAACCGCAAAAACAATTGTTGGCGATAGATCTGTTTTTAATATACGATAGGAGTGGAAACACTGCCTAATGCCCAGGTTTTTACAGATGGGGATGATCCACTTCTTCCTAGAAATCTTATAGGAAGGGCAGAAAAAGACCATGTGTAACTCAGTCTCTAATTCAGCACTACACGCAGGACAGTTTCTGGGGGCATTGGGATGCCAACGAGTGGTCAAGGCTCTTATTGGCAGGGAGTCATATCTCCATTGGAGATACAGCTTCCTATGACCATTAGGGCTGATGATATCGAAAGCAGACTCAAATTTGTAGGGATCTTTTAGACCTAGGAATGATCTCGTCATTGTCCCAATTTGGGCATTAGTTAGACAAGCAGACAAATTTTGTTCATACTACAGACTAACTAACTCCCTCCGGGATATACCCCTACACGCTTCTTCAGGGTTGGTCCATAGTAGAGGGCAACCTAACCTATCAAATTCCTGCCTGATATATTTTAGCCAGGGGAAATTCCAAACGTTTGGGGCTTTTAATACTTCTGCAAGCTCACGCCTATAACTGGCGAGTTCAGGGGTTACCCAGAGACGCCTCCAGAAAGTAAGAGGCTTGAGTCCTAACTCTTCCTTGAGTGATCTAAGTCCCAAGTCCAACCTAAGGGGGAGTAGGGGCGTACTAACGGGCAGGGATACCAACTGCCTTAAAAACCTATTTTCCGTAGTGGTGATTTCTGGGAGACAACTGTAGCCCCACAGTTCTCCTCCGTAGATCACCGCTCCCCGAGCCTGCATTTTATAGATTTCAAGAGGGGAAGAAATCGGTTTGGAGATAGTTTGCTTTAGGAGTTTGAGAATCCCCCCTGCTTTTTGCGAGAGCTTTAGATGGGTTTTAGTCTGATGTTGTGCCCAGGTCATATTCTCATTAAGAGTTAATCCCAAATATTCGAACGTTTGCACTCTTTCCAAACGAACACCACCTATAGCAGGATTAGGGCGGGATGTTTTCGGCGGATTAAAGATCATGAATTTCGTTTTGGATGTATTTATTTCTAATCCCCGGTCATGACAAAATGAGACAAAGCCATCTAAGACTCGCTGTATACCCATTGGAGTCTTTGCCAGCAACAGGGTATCATCTGCGAACATGATCGTAGAGATCCCTGCACCAGCGAGTCTTGGGGCGCCTCTATTGGGGACCGTATTCAGGTGGGTGATCACTCCGTTGACATAGAGGCAGAACAGGGTTGGCGCAAAAACACAACCCTGCCGTACCCCCCTGTCAACGGAGAAGCTAGATGACAGATTGCCGTGTCTCCCACACCTGACCCTTGCGAAATTCTGTGAGTGGAGGCGTATTAGAATATTTAAAAGGGGGATTGGAATACCTAAATCCCACAATACACTCCAAAGTTTCCCTCGTGGGACCAAATCAAAGGCCGCACGAAGGTCGACGAAAACAGTGTAAAGCGAACCGCCCTGGACTTTGACCGTTTTCCAGAAACGCATGTTTAATCTGAAAATCTGGTCAGTGGTGGATACATTCCTTCTGAAGCCTGCTTGATAATCACTTAAAATTTCTGATTCCTCAACCCAGTCTAAAACACGGTCCAGAATCAGCCTGGTGAAAAGTTTCTGCGACACATCTATTAGGCTGATTGGCCTATAGTTGGCTGGGAGGAGAGGTGACCCCTTTTTGAAGATAGGGACCAATTCAGCTCCCAGCCAAGTATTTGGGAGTGCCATTCCCCCAAGAACTGCATTAAAAATTTTAAGTAAATAGGGTGCCCATATCTCGGGTTCCTGTTTATAGAGGTCCCCCGGGACCCTATCCAGCCCTGGGGCTTTTCCCGCAGGGAGCTTAGCTATAGCCGCCCGGACCTCCGTTAAGGTGAACCTAAGCTCCAACGGAGCAGAGACTAGAGTACTTGCTACATCAGACAAGTGGACACTCATGCCAGGAATATCCTCCTTATACAATCTAGCAAAGTGTTCCTCCCATACCTCAGCAGCAATGTTGGGTGCTACTGCCTGCTCTGGCTTGAGTGAGCCAGTGCTCAAAATTTGCCAGAACTTGCGTGCGTCTTTAGCTGCAAGAGCTGATGTTAGCTTTACCCATTTCTCGTTCTCCCATTCCGTCCTAGCATGGCGTATGAGGTTCCGGTATTCTTGCCTCTTGGCTTTTATGAGGTCCCTATTATTATTCTGCTTTAGTGCCATTAGCAGCTCACTTTTCGCCTGTCTACATGCCTTATTATACCAGGTTGGTTTCCTTGGGGCCCCTCCAGTACTTGGACCTGAGGGATTTAAGATTTCTGTGAGGGTGCTTATTAATAAATTGTGGAGCTTTCCCAACTTTTCATAAAAGTAATTCACAGGATGCTGCTCAATAAGATCTGCTACAACCTCCAGTACTGGAATTACCTGGGTGTACAGTTTGGCTAACCCGTTTGGATTTTTGACCAGCTTATCCCATATTACCCTACGTCTATTACTTGACAGGGTAGACAAATTAGGTACGACAGGTTGCGGTGATACAATACCCTTATCTGCACCCGGGATTTTGAAATCTAAGATTAGCGGATTGTGATCGCTCTCCCCCCTTTGTGTGACCCTAAAGTCTACTATTCTATTCCAATTCCTGCACTCCACAAGAATATAGTCAAGGCGTGCCCTCCTCCCTGACTGATAAAAAGTAATGGCAGGGGGATTATCAGACTTTATGCGCCCATTACATGCCCTAATCGAGTGGGTCAGCGTCAGTGAAGTGATTTGTACAGCTAGTGGGGTCCATGCTCTTGCCGGAGGACCTGACGCTTGGGATATTTTCCATACATCATCCTCCTCCTGATTAACGGCATCGAGCAGACCGTCCAGTGGTTCAAATTGGGAGTTGAAATCACCTCCCACCACCAACGTGGCACCTCAGGGATATTAGTTAAAAAGGAGGATAATTCTTCAATGGTTTCAGACACAGATGTAACACTCACAGGTCTTGAGTAAATATTGACCACTGCCAATCTGAAACCATTCGGCCACTCTAAAATTACAGACTGGACATCATCTGAGGCTGTATCCATAGTTTTAACACTGCAGCCCAAATGAGTTGCTACCCAAATCGTTAACCCCCCAGATGGGCGACCTTTTCCCGCCCATTTGGCAGCAACTGAAAATGAAGCAAATCCTATACGATGTTGATCCTCCCGTGCCCATGTTTCCTGGAATAAACAGATGTCATTCGAGTCTATGTATGACCCCCAGTCAGGGCAGGCCAATTTATTACACAGGCCCGCTATATTCCAGGAAAGGATTTTTAATACATCGAAGCCGGGGGCGATATTAGGGGAATATGTGGGGGGTTCTATAGTGGTAGTATTCAGCTGACCCTTAGGGAAATGATCAGAGGGAGGATTTCCAGTATCAATGATATCTGCCACTGTGCTCAACTCAACTATAAAGGGGACCCCCCCATCATTTCCACCAGTGCATTCATCTTGCTGCAGTCAATCCACCTCTTCAAGACAACTATACCTGTTGGGATGCAAATAATTACTCTGCATTGGCATGTCATGTCGTGCAGGCCTGTACCTTGTTCCATCAAGGGCAAATCCCACCCTTGTCAAACCATCATTCCCCCTAGAATGCAAGTTATGATTTCTTGGCGGATAGAAGAAGGACAATGGTAGCAGTTGAATAGTGGTATTTCCTGGGGTGCCCAGCCAATTACTAATATGGGAAGCAATCTGCGAATCCCCAAAATTCCCCAGAATACAGCCCTCCTTGATTTTCTTTGCTGTATGTCCCACCCAAGGGACCCGCCTGACCATTAGTATTTCACCTCTCATGTTTGGTGGCAGGGGCCTATGAATATTTAACCAGCTAATCACTTTGTTTCTCAAGGAGTCAAAGGGTTCTAATACAGAGCTAGAGAGCTCCGGAACTCCAGCCAAGATTACAGTGTGGTCAGCCGCCTCTGGGGGAAGATTGACTATATGAGACCGTTTTAGGCTGGGAGCATTCTGGGCGGGCGGTCACCAGTCCTGGTTGGCATTTTTTCTTGTCTCACTGGGATCGTTGACACAGGCAAAATTGATTTCCGTGCTAGGGGCACAGGCGGGACTCGTCTTGGGAGGGGTAAAGGGACAGGATTTGTCGGGATAACTGTGGGTACACTTAATGTCGTAGGGGGTTTACTAATCTTTGCAGTTAAGGTAGTATCTGGTTGGAGGGAAAAAGGGTCCCCGCATTCATTATAGTTGCACCTGGGCTACTACCCAAGGTTCTTAACTGTTCCTTCAAACCCCCTGTCACATTTTCAATTGCTTGCAATCTAGTATCAATACAATCGAGCCTCACCAATAAGGGGTCTAGGAGCTTCTGCAAAACATTAGTAATAAGTGATATAGACTTATCCCCCCCACCACAAGTCCCCTCACCAAAGATGAACGGACAAGCCTGCCCTGACACCAGCAGTTGGGAAGGCTGTGTTGGAATCACAATTTCATTAATAGTTACAGGGAAAGAAGATTCCATTATGTCAGGCATATTAACCACGGTACTAGAGGCATGATCCAGTTTAGCCCTTTTTACAGCCTTGGACTGTCTAGCCCTCTTTCTTTTGGGAACAGCACCTTCTCGGACACCCCGTACATGATATAGATTTAGTTCGTTCCCCTCGCTCCATGTCAAGACTGGGTCAGATGCTGGAGGTGGGGCAGCCTCAGATACAGACTGGTTAGGATCTCGTTGAGAAGTTGAAGAATACCTTAGCTGTTGTAAAACAGACTCAATTGTTTGGTCAATACTGTCCAATAGAGATAGATGGGAAACATCCAGTATCTCCGGGGATGTAGATCTCCACCGGGATGAAACAATCGGACACAAGGGGTAGTAATACCGGAAATATAGGCCCAGAGGGGTGGCCCGGTCCAGACTCACCCGGGCTCGAACGGGCTACAACGGGCCCGCCCTTGGCCCGGGCTTCATCTGGCGCCGTCCCGCGGGCGGGAGTGCGGGCGTGGTTTAGTAGAGGAGGGAGTAGGCGGGAAGAGGGCGTGATGAGGCCCAGGTGCGTCTGGTCAGTCTCGCACTGGCCTATGGTCCTCGCAGTCCCGCTGCAAAGTGTTGGCCTCCTCCACTCGGCACAATCGGCAAAAGCAGTGTCTCACAGGGTTTAGCCGGTTCTGATCCCTGTATCCACAATAAAAGAAAGAAACTGACTCCCTCTGTTCCTGGCTACGAGCGGCACCCGCGGAGCCGTATCTATACTGGGAGGGAGGCAGTAGGCGGGAAGAGGGCGTGATGAGGCCCAGGTGCGTCTGGTCAGTCTCGCGCTGGCCTATGGTGCTCGCAGTCCCGCTGCAAAGTGTTGGCCTCCTCCACTCGGCACAATCGGCAAAAGCAGTGTCTCACAGGGTTTAGCCGGTTCTGATCCCTGTATCCACAATAAAAGAAAGAAACTGACTCCCTCTGTTCTGTTCCTGGCTACGAGCGGCACCCGCGGAGCCGTATCTATACTGGGAGGGAGGCAGTAGGCAGGAAGAGGGCGTGATGAGGCCCAGGTGCGTCTGGTCAGTCTCGCACTGGCCTATGGTCCTCGCAGTCCCGCTGCAAAGTGTTGGCCTCCTCCACTCTGCACAATCGGCAAAGCAGTGTCTCACAGGGTTTAGTCGGTTCTGATCCCTGTATCCACAATAAAAGAAAGAAACTGACTCCCTCTGTTCCTGGCTACGAGCGGCTAATCGCTGCTGGCACACAATTGCATAATTCCAGTAGCCCTGGATATACCATGGCTAATAAAGCCAGGGCAACCGTACATATCTCGTGAACAAAGAATATACTTTATTGTGGAAACCCAGAGCATTGTTACTTCATAACAAACAGAACTGTTGATCCTAAGACACCTTCCACTGCAGGGTACTGCATAACTCTGTAATGTTTGATAAACGTGGATGGAACTGCCCATCTGCCCACCCTATAGATCTCATTTAAAGATGCTCCCTGACATTCTGCCAAACCGGTAGACCTACCTTTAGTTGCCTGCTTTGTACTCCCAGGGGTACTCCATACTGCTTATAAGTTAGAGAAATCAGGGATTTAACCCATCTGCTCAACATCTGGGGTGAAGACCCTTTCTAGCTAGTCCAAAGTTAATGAAGAGGGAAGGTGAAAGCATGAACTCCACCACCCTTTCCAGGTACACCAACACTGCCCTCCTTACATCTAAGGAATGAAGACTGAAAACGCCAGGAGACTGAGGATCCAGAAAAAACACAAGCAAACTGACTTCCTGTTGTGTGTGGAAGGAGAAATTAACCTTGGGACTAAACTCCAGGCCTAGTTATAACACAGTCCTATCATCAAATACCCTAAAGAAAGGGGCCTATCATGACTGGGCATACAGCTCACTCAATCTCCTGGCTGAAGTGATGACCATTAGGGAGTATACTTTCATGAGCAGGGTCCTGATTTCCACCGAGTGAAAGGACTCAAAAGATGGGTATTTCAAAGCCTGCTAGACCAATGATAGACCCCAGACTAGTAGGGTCGGGGTGGGATCACAATTTGGCCAAGGGAACTGCCAAAAAGTGGCACTCGTTCACAGGCTGTGCCCTTTCATGAAACACCATTTGGTTACTCTCAGGGGACTCAGTTACAGAGAAATGTTTGATACATTAAGCATATTAAAAATTATAGAGCCAATAATATTGGTGACGACTAGGAGCACTGCAGTTCTGAAAACTGAATACTTACTTGCAATCCTGCACAATGAAGTTAGATACTCTTTCCCAACCAGCATGGCTGGTATTTTCATTTTCTGGGGGGTCCAAAATGAACATAATCACCCAAATCTGGTATTGTTCCAGTATGTACTTTGTACAGTAGACATAGGGGAGCTGCCTAAATGATCCATGATTGATTTATTTTATTTATTTATAAAGTTTTTATAGTTCAACTGAACAAAAGGCAGAAAAGCTGTGTTAAAAAATATGAATGTGTTTTTATATAGCGTCCTCCTTAATTATCATGTTCCCTTTGCAGAATCATAAAGCATGAACAAATGGTTATTTTTTATTGTTGTTCTTCCATTCCAGTTTTATATAGTGTGAATTCAGCCCAAGGCAAAGGCTATTGTAGCGCTATTCATGAGCACCAATTACAGTATACATGATTAGATTTTTAGGTTGAGCCTAGAGACAGCGCACATGAGCCGCTCTGCAAGGCATGGTGTAATCCTTCTGTGGGCTTTAAACACGCCCATCGCTTTTTCAATGGTCGCTTGGTGTGCCTTTACAAATTCCATTGTTTTCATCGGTGAATAGTGTACATTTGTCCCGCCTTGTGGCTGTTATTGTCACACCTTGGTGACTGCCCCAGCTACAGAGATACTTTCACTATGAGCCATATGTTTGTTGTAAGTGCCCTACTTTTTTGTTCTTTTTGTTGTTTTGTGTTGACCGAGACAGGCTGAAACATACCCCGGGCTTCATCTTTCACAATGGCGGCCACACGCCTTTCTTTTGTTCAGCGAGGCTCGCCCCCCTCTTTATTTACTTTGGGCATGGACAAACGGATCACCGTATTGCTCCATCAACCAGGTCTGCTTGGGCTACGGTGAGTACAAGGGAAGGGGCAGTGCACTGCACATGGATTTATACTTCTGTCTTCACCCATAAGTATTGTTTACTTTTATTTCTTCAGATGGGCATGTTTTTGTAGTCATGGAAAGAGCCGACACCAAGACTCGAACCCCGTTCTGCAGTCCCAAATTCAGCAGCACTTACGCGACGCCGTCTAACTTGTTTTTAGGTCGAGCCTAGCGCAAGCACTGCTTAGGAGATGACCTCTTGGAATCCGTCTGTACTTTTTCGAGAACTCGTCCATGTAGTGCACTGTTTCTAATGAGCGCTCATGCATTTACAGCATCCACCTCACGGGAGCGAGCAGCGGTGCCATCTGTTTATTGAATTATCGCATTTGCGCTTGTTTAAATTTGCCTGTCTCACAGTCGTGTTAATTAGAAACAGATGGCGGTCGCGTTCACTTTTGCGGCCGCGCGTTTCCTGATAATTCTCACAGATGTCTCCAGCAACAATTGATTCCAGAGAAAGCAGGCGGAATTCCTGGGGGAAATAAAGTTTAAACTAATTATTCTCCAAATACATTTCCAAATATAATAGTGACTCTGCCCCAGCCCTACCCTTTACTGGCTTGTCTCACGCACCGCGCTGTTATAGTTGTGCTGGTCAAAAATACAGGCACAATCGTCAAAATAAAATACAGGTTTGTTTTAAGCCGTAGGTTTTAAAACAACAATAAGCTTTCCTCCCGACAAAGTCTTAACATTTACATTTGTGTCCCTCTGGTGCACAGTTGGTATAACAAATGATAAAGCCGTGGAATGGCTCCAGGGCGCACTCTGCTTGAGCGTTGAAGTCAGTGACTCTGCCCCAGCCCACCCTCTACTGGTTTCTCTCACACTCCGTGCTGTTACGGTTGTGCTGGTTCAAAATACAGGCACAATCACAAAAATAAAACACATTGTTTGTTTTAAGCCGTAGGTTTTAAAAAAACAATAAGCCCTCCTCCCGGCAAAGTTTTAAAGTTTACATTTGTGTCCCTCTGGTGCACAGTTGGTATAACAAATGATTTGGCCGTGGAATGGCTCCAGGGCGCGCTCTGTAAAGCATAACTAAAAAATTATAAGGTCCCAAAGTCGAGACCTATTGGCTATGCCAATGCTTGTTCATATTGCCAGCAGAGAAGAACAAACCTTAAAATCTACTGTTTCGTTGAGAATCCCACATGCAGTAGAAATAAATCTCCTGCTGCTTTGCTGCTTTCACCCACCCCTCCCTCATTCGCTTGCCCCATTGTTTACACCTGTGCCCTCCCTTGCGCCTTGCGGCTTTCACCTTTCCGACATTTACCCAGAGTCTTTGAAGTCTGTGCCACAACCAAAAAGTCCTACATCGTAAAGACAAACAGCATGTGCTTCCATACTTCGCCCAGGGCAGTAAGCTCTGTTCCAGTACATGCAAACTACCACATCGGGAAAAAAACAATCAAATCGCATAACTTATAGCCACCACCCCAGCCTCAAACTAAAGTAACATTGTAGGACGTGCAAGCTGATCTGTACTTCTAGTCTAAAGGAAAGCATGCTGTTAACTATACACCTTGTTAAAGAAGACAATCAGGGTGTCCTGTAAATTATGACAGTGACCAGAGGCGCTTACACACCTCACCCAGGTTAGGAAGTGTAAAGGGGCCGCTCCGCGGGGTAATTAGCGAGCGCTGCAGCGCCCGCAATCAAGACGTGACACAGGTACTTGGTTCTATCGTGTCGTCCCGACTAACAATCCGGGACCACGCCTCTTTATTTTATACAAGCGCATGGCGTCATGCGCCAGCGCTGCGGTGTACTCTACGGGCGTGGGTAGACTGAACCGCTACCCCGCCGGAGGAGATTACATTCCTTCCAACCATTACTAAACATAAACAAACATCAACATGTGGATCTGTTACCAGTTCTGATTGGGCCTTCTTCCCTCAGCTCATACCCAGTCCGGGGTCACAGTCCGCTGCAAGTCTCTGGTTCGTCACACTATAAATCCCGCCAGACGGGCGGAGGGGGCTGGATTGCTCCTCAGGCAGTATCTGGAATGCTCTCTGGGTGAGGACGATAGGGAAGGGGCCACTTCCTGTGAAACCCTGCCCTCCGGAGATCTTGCTGGGGAGTTGGACAGTTCTCCATCCGGAGGTCCGTGCGGTGATGGGGTTCCTCGGACAGATCTGTCCGGGTCATCCATGGGGATCGTTCCTTGGCCATCTTCCACCTCCTCAGTCGCTCTCTGCTGACTTGGGCCACCTTCCCTGTTATCCGGTATCAGAAGATTGGGAGGTATGGCATGGACCTTTTTGAAGAACAATATATTCCTTGTGAGTGCTTTGGTTCCTCTCCGAGCTGTTATCATCGTGCCTCTCCGGCGAGTCACTGTCCAAGGACACTGTTCAAACAGGAGACGGAATTTACTACCTGGGTGTCTGTCTTTGACATAGACCATATCCCTTTCACGGATGTTCAATGCTTTTGCTCTTCGGTTAACACTGGCCTGGTCGTTGGTGCTGGTTCTTTTGGCTAGGACTCTCGTAGTGTCAATTTGGGAAGGGTGATGGGGAATAGTGTCCCGCACCACTCAACCCATGCTTTCTGGTCCCGGTGCCTTCTCGGTCGTGAGATGAGGTGTCAGTTTGTATTCCCTCAAGAAGCTATAGATGGCTCTCTCCGGGGGTGCTTCCTCAGCATGCGCGATGCAAATTACTTTGTTGAGAGTGTGCCTGAACCTCTCTACTTCCCCGTTTGTTTAGGGCCAGCGCGGAGTTACTTTCCGATGTTGGATGCCCCAGGACTGGAGATAGTCGGCAAACTCTTGTCCCTAAAAGGGCAGGCCATTGCCCATCTTCACCACCTCAAAGATCCCGTGAGTTGCAATGATCTTCTCTACTTTGGTGATCACTTCCGTGGCTGTTTGACCTCCGACGATTTCTATCTCGGGGTATTTCGTGAAATCGTCTATGACCACGAGAGCATAGCGCCTATCTGGAAGATGCCCAGAAGTCCATACTGACAAACTCCCACAGTCGTTGGGGGTTGTCTTCAGTGATGACGGGATGAGGACGGTCCGGTTGGCCGACACCTGGCACCATTGGCATGTTCTGACCGTCTGCTCGACCATCTCGTCCTTACCCGGGAACCACACTTTCGCTCTCAGCCGACCTTTTGTCTCCACCACAGCTTGATGCCCTCAATGTGCGAGATCCACTGCCTGTTGAGCAAGGCTTGACGGGATCACCAGTCGCAGACCTCTTAGCAGGCACCCGCTGCCGTCGACAGAGAGTTCGTCCTTGATTTGCTCCTTGATTTGCATGATCGATTCGAGCGTGGTCTACGCTTGGGGTGTTTGTTGGGTCATCCTGGTCTGGTTGTGGCGCCAGTCATTCGTCCAGCATGCGGTGATGGCTAGTTGCATACATTCATCCTCCTGAGTGGCTTCCACTATTGCTTCAAGGCTTATCGGAAGCAGTCGGGACCTTTCCGCTATGAAACGGACGTATTCCTCACTGTCCTTGGCATCATCTTCCTCTGCTTTGGTTGCAGCCCTCGGGTGTCTCAAGAGGTAGTCCGCTGGGTTAGACGAGCCGGGTTTGTACTCTACCTAGTAATCATATACTTGCAGTTGAAGAATCAATTTTTCGATCCTCGGTGGGGGGGCTTTGACGCGGATCCTTGAAACAGGGGTATGAGGGGCTTGTGGTCGGTGGAAACTGTAAATGGGTGTCCCTATACATAAAAATGGAAATGCCGACAGGCCCAGTGGATGGCCATTGCCTCCCTCTCTATTTGAGAGTAGCGCTGCTCAGTTTCTGTCAGAGAGCGGCTTACGTAGATAATCGGAGCCCATTCGTCATTGCGTTGTTGTTGTGTGAGCACCGCCGATAGCCCATAAGGGCTGGCATTAACGGCGACATTGGAGGGCCTGGCTGGGTCAAAGTATGACAGCTTGGTGTCAGCCGAGAGTGCTGCTTTAGTGTCTTTGAAGGCTTGTTCTTGGTCGGGCCCCATTACCACATGGTAGTAGACTTCATCAGCTCCCTGTGGTGCTTTGTGAGATTGGTTAAATCCGGGATGAAACGCCCAGTTTACCATCCCTAAGAAACTCTGTACTTCCGATATTGGAGGGCGCCGGGGCTTCCTGAATGTCTCTACTTTGTTGGGATCTGAGGTCGCTCCTTTGTCCGAGAACGTGTAACCAAAGAAGCTGATTTTGTTTGTCAAGAACTGGCAATTTTTTTTGTGCAGGGTGAGACCGGACTCTTTGATTCGCTGGAGAACATTGCAGAGTCAGTGGTGGTCCTCCACTGACGAGGTTATAGCAACAGGTCGTCACTCACATTCAAAACTCCTGGAAGTCTGCTGGGGACTTCTCTGATGGTGTTCTGAAACACCTCAGCGGCACTCGAGATCCCAAAGTTGAGGCGCTTATATCGTCTAAGGCCTACGTGGGTGGAGAATGTGGAGACATATCGGGAGTCCGGGTGTAGGGGCAGTTGGTGATATCCTGACTGCAGGTCCATCTTTGAAAACCACACCGCGCCGTTTCGCTGACCCAGAATGTCATCGATGGTGGGAGTACTGTGACGTTTTCTTTTTAGGGCTGCATTTGGGAGGCGCATGTTGACACAGATGCGGACCTGTCCTGGCTGTTCTGGCTTTCTCACCACCACGATCGGGGACACCCAAGGAGTAGGCCCGCTGACCTTCTCTATGATCCCTTGCCGCTCTAGCACCTCTAGCTCGTCTTCGACTTTTTGTTGTAGGTGGAATGCTATGCGCCTATGCCTCAGCACCACCGGTTGAACAGACTGGTCGATGTGGAGAGAGACCTCTTTCCCTTTTAAGCATCCAATTCCTTTGAAGATGTCGTTGAATTCCTCCATGATGGCCGCCAATTCCTCTTCTTGGACAGTGAGGACAAAAGAGCTCAGCCTCAGCTCTTCAGCTGTCTGGCCGCTTACCAGCATTCCGCTCCCTTCTTTGGTCATGTATACTGTGGTGGGAATCTTGAGATCCTGATGCATAAGTTCGGTTTTGAAGCATCCCAAGAGTGGGATGGGTGTCTTCTGTCCATAGGCAAAAACCCTAATCTTTGCTTCGCGCAAGGGTAGATGTGGACTCAATTGGTTATATACGTTGGCGGCCATCAGTTCGATTGAGGCCCCTGTGTCTATGGTGGCCTGCACATCTTGGTGTTGAATCTGGATTTGGCATTTTGGGAACAGGCGTCTTTTCCGTGGCGGTTGATCTACTGCGAATACATAATGATCAGGGTAATCGCTTGTGTCGTCGTCCATATCTTCGCTGTGTTGCGTGTCAGCTACAATCTGGCCGTTTCCTTCCAAGGGTTCGACAACCTGCAAACCACTGCGATATGGTTCATCCATCCGCAGGCTGTGCACTTCTTTCCTCTCGCCGGGCAGTCCTGCATTCGGTGGGGCATTCCCCCCCAGGAGCCTCACTCCTTCTTCTTGCCTTGCGGACGCCTCCCCGAGTTTTGGCGCGACTTGGCTTTTACCACGTTCACCTGTTCCATCTTGATGGGACGTTGGAGGGCGGCCTCCATGTGTGATGCGGTGGCCTTCGACAGTTCCGTCGACCTGCCCGAGGTTAGGACGCCCGCCAAGGGTTTGCCGATTCTTGGAGGATGTACTCCTTGAGCTTTGAGGAGTAACAGCGTTGTATTATCTGGGCCCTGATTTCCTCCTGTTCGTTTTGGAACCCGCACGTGCTGGCCAGTTCTTTCAAATGCCCGTGGAATGAGTCAAACGATTCCTCCACCTCCTGCCTGGCTTGATGAAAGATAAATATCTCATAGTCTCTGGTCACCATTGGCTCGAAGTACGCATTCAAGGTGTTAAGCAGTGTCGCATACATCTTGGGGGTGGTCTCTACCAGCGTTTTATAGATGCGATGTATGTCCTTGCCTCCCAGGTGGAGGAGCAGTACCCTGTGCCTATCGCGAGCTACACCTGCCCCTTCAAAATAGATTTGGAGACGGTCAGTACAATCTCTCCATTTAGGGGCGAGGGAGGAGGGGGCACCGTCCACTACGAAGGGCTCGATGGCTGAGATTGACGCCATCTTGACGCAGCTGTTGGAACACCTCATGTCACACGCATTGCCGGCTTACCAGACCGGAGTGGCAGCCGCCTGACTGAGGTTGGTCGCGACGTAGATGGGCCCTGGCACGGTGTATCGCAGTGTCACTGCTTGCCTCCGTCGTGAACGTCCACCAGGGGGCGGTGAGTGCCAGACGCACGTGCATATGTAGGCCGGGTGCTGGGGCAATTCACTGGCCTGAGCACTGGTACTCACGAGGGTTGTAGGGCTTCTTTCAGTGGCAGGAGGCTGGCCCTTAATGTGGCTGCAGGGCTGCAAGTAGGGACAGCTGGCTTGCACTGTCAGGCTGGTTCACCGTGTGGCTGCAGGCCCTTGATGAGAAGCAGCAGGCTGGCACACTGTGGGGCTGCAGGGCCTCATTTCCTGGCACAGGACACTCACAGCAATCAGCTGATTAGGGAAATGGCGTGAGCTCGTCACCGCCTTGCAGCGGCTGCAATCAAGACGTGACACGGGTACTTGGCTCTATCTCGTGGTCCCGACTAACAACGCTTATTTTATACGAGCGCATGGCGTCATGCGCCAGCTCTGTGGCATCCTCTCCGGGCGTGGGTAGACTGAACCGCTACATATAACGATACGCCCGTAATAATTACGCAGACTCGTGGTGAGGGTTTTAAAGATTTATTTTCCCGAGCGCCGGGAACGCGACTGCCGCTGGGTGAATTGCGCGGCTTCTAACATGGCCGCTGCATGTACCCAGAATTCCCGGGCGCACGCCCTGAAACACTAGAGCGTGTCGCTACATATCTCCCCCCCTTTGGCATTCCCACAACAAATTTTACAAAACACTGAATGATGTCATAATAGTCCAGGGACTACCGTAGTAGTCAGTGGAATAGATTACATAACAGTCTTACTTGGTCTCCATGTTATAGTCCTCAAACCTCCTGGGTGCTCTGATTAGTCTTCCCAGCCTGGTACGTGTCTTCATCGGGCTGCTGCCAACCCGCTGGTCACCGTCAGATGGGCAGACAATCACCATCCCCTTTCTCATCAGCCCTCCTTCCTTTCTCTCGGTACCTGGGCTGCGAGGCGTGGGATGAGCTGATCTCTCACCCCCACTCTCTGCTGGCTCGTACTGTTCTTCGTCACTCCACTCTGTACTAATGGTTTCCTGCATGGTCCCTTCCGACGCTTGCGCTCTTTCAGGTTCTAGGCTTCCCTCCTGGGTGGGTGAGCACCAAACTTCCGGGTCTTCCCGCTTCACCACTCTTTTGCACCGTGCCATCCTGTCTTGCGACCATACCTTGCCATCACTTAGCAAGGCCGACCTGGCATACGGTTCCACAACTTGTAGTGAAGGGCTGTACTTGCTGTCAGCCTTCTTCTTCATCACAGCCTGCTTCACTCTCACCCACTCGCCCTTCTCCAGGGTCACATCCTTAACATTATGGTGCTTGTTATAATATTCAGTGTACGCGGCCTGTGCCCTGTCCATGTTGCGACGTACCACCGTCGGGGACCACTTGCTTTGAGCTACCAATTGCTTCCAAGCTAGATTATCTTTCGTGTAAGGGTCTCTCCCACTGAGCACTTTGAAAGGGCTGTACCCTGTGTTGGCTGGGGTATTGCGATATGCCCATAGCATCCTTTGTAGTTCCTTCTCCCAGTCCTTTCCCGCACTTATTGCAGCTTGAACGGTGCCCATTATCACTCTGTTGAATCTCTCCGCTGGTCCATTTCCCGCCGGATGGTACACAGGAGTGTGCTTGACTTCAATTCCGTTACGTTCCATGAAGGCGTTCCACTTTGCTGAAATGAACTGTGGCCCATTGTCGCACGTGATTACCTTGGGATCCCTTCCCTCAAGAAAGTGGCAGTGAGGAAGGCAAGTATTGCGTCTGTGTCCGCTTCCTCACAAATGTCCACTTCCGGCCACTTGGTGTACCTGTCAACTAGGACGATTGCGTATTTGGGTACGCCATTGGTGTCCACTATGGGGACTAAGATGTCTACAGAAAGCATTTCCCATGGGCTTGAGGGGCAAGTGAATTTCCCCAAGGGTGAGCGCAGCAAGACTTTCGCACATCCTAACGTGTTTTTCTATTTGATTGTCCATTGCTGGCCACCAGTAGGCATGTGTCAGCATGCTTCGCCCTGGCCTTTGTCTTCATTATTCCGAGATGTCCTTCATGTAGAATGGCTAATAGGTGTTCAATTAATGGCTGCGGGGGCACCACTTTGTCGGCTCTGAGCAGAAACACAGGATTATCTCCGATGGATAACTCTTCCCTGACTTCCCAGAATTTCCTCAACTGGCTGTCCAGGTGCTTTTTGTCCGGCCATCTTTGCGCCACGTAGCTTTTTACAGCGTTCAGCACTTCGTCCTTTGAGTACGCTTCTTCCCATTCCTAACGGCTGATCACTTCTTCATGGTCTTGCGTGAGCACCACTATGTAATCCTCCCACTCCGAGTGCTCTTGTTCTGCAGCAGATTCCATTGCGGCTGCTCGGCTCAAAAAATCGGCTACTTTGTTTCTTGTCCCAGGGATGTATTCCACTTCGTAGACATAATCTAGCAGTCTCAAGGTCATCTTTGCTATTCTCGGCATCGCATGTGCATGCCCACTCAAGGTCAGGACTTTCACCAGTGCTTTGTGATCTGTGCGGAGTATGAACTTCGAACCCCACAAGAATTGCCTTAACCGTTCAATGGCCTACACTGCTGCCAGCATTTCCTTTTCTATAACACTAAACTTTTCTTCATTGGGAGCCAACGATCTGGAGGCAAAGCTGACGGTGGTGACATCTCCTCCCTGGGATGCCTGCATTAGCACCGCTCCCAATCCCTTATCGCTGACGTCGGTGGTCAGTATGGATAGGGCTTCTTGGTCAAATCCTTTGTACGGAAGGGCTACATAGATGTCCTGCTTGAGTAGTTCAAACTCCGTCTGTTCTTCGCTCGTCCACTTGAAGCTGTTCTTCTCCTTCAGGAGTTGTCTCAAATGGTGCGTTTTGGACCAAAGCGGGGAACAAACTTGCTATAAAACTCTGCCATGCCTAGGAATGAGCGGACATCCTCCTTCCTTTTTGGCGTTGGTGCTTCTTTAATAGCATTCACATTGGCCCGTTTCGGTTCGATCCCCCTTTCGCTGATCTCATGGCCTAAGTATGTCACTGACCCCACTCCAAATTTGCATTTGCCCCATTCCGCCGTAAGGCCATTCTGTGCTAGTATGGTCACTGCATGTAGTTTGGCATCATGATCACTTTTTGATTTGCCCATGACGAGGATGTCGTCTTGGAAGTACTGTACGCCTTCCACCTTTTGAAATAAGCGGTGCATCAGCTTTTGGAATACCGCAGCGGCGGATGCTAGCCCAAACCGTATCCGTAGGAATTTATAACATCTGAAAGGTGTAATGAACGATGTAAGATGATTGCAATAGGGATGCAGTGCAATTTGGTGGTACGCGGATGTGAGGTCCACCGGGAAAACCACTTTACTCCTTTTGTCTTTGCTAGCATCTCGTTTTTCCGGGGCAGAGGGAACTTGACCACTATGATATTCTTATTGAGTTTCCTCAAATCCACACACAGACGTACCTTCCCATTGGGTTTCTGTGCGACCACCAACAGTGCGAGCCATTCAGCGCTTTCGATGGCTTCTATGACTCCGTTCCTTTTTAATCGTTGGAGCTCTTCCTGTACTGCTTCTCTGCTCCTGAAGGGAATATTACGCACCTTGCGGCTCACTGGTAGCGCTCCCGCCTTTAGACATATTTTGTGTGTGAGGTATGTCATCTGGCCGATCGTTCCCTTGAAGACTCCCGGGTACTCCTTCTTCCACACCTCTTCTCCATATGCCTGTGCTGTATCTGTCATCATCACTTGTGTGATTCCGCCTGGGTTGAGTTGTATCCCCAGAGCTCCTTGGTCTATCCATCCCAGTACTGAGGGTCCTTTCTCAGCGACATAGAGCTTCCCTTCCGCTGCTCTTTCTCTGAACTCGAACTTGAGAGTGCAGTAACCCACCGTTGGTATGGGTGCACCAGTGTACGTGACTGGGTGTATGTCTTTTGGGAGAAAGTTCCTGCTCGTCTGTGGTTCAAAGTCTCTCTCCCACACTGTTCGCTGTACAATTGTATATGGGGAACCTGAATCCGCCACTATGTGGATCGGCACTTCCCCTATTTCCATTTGTAACACTGGTTTTCTGGATCGAGCGCAGTTTATTCCCAAAATTTGGTCATCGACACACAAGACTTCATCCTCTTCTTCCTCTCCTTCCGATGCCTCTTCTTCCCTGTCCGTTTCTTGGGCTACATTCTTCACTTCCGACCGCCTGAGTTTCCGTCTGCACACTTTTTCATAGTGCCCCATTATCCCGCAGAAGGAGCATTTAGCTCTGAACGTCAGGCACCCCTTGTCATCGCTGGCATGTGTTTGGCTCCCGCATCTGTAGCAGTTGTTTCGGCCTTCTCCCTGCGGCCTTTGGGTCCTCCCGGGTCTCGGGGGATATTTCTTCTGGAACCCGCTGTTTGGTTGTGTGTGCTGCGGGGTCGCTTCTTGTTTGCTCCTGTCCGTTATTCTGCACACTGGCGTTTTGTTGATACTCTCTTTTTTAGCTGCTTCTGCACACCTCTTCGACAGTTCCGCCTTCTTCATGAGTGCCACGACTTCTTTGAGAGGGGCATCTCCGTTCACCCACAGTTTCTCTTGAATCGCCGAGTTTGCTGTGTGCATTATGATCTGATCTCTGATGAGCTCGTCATGCAGAGTGCCAAACTTGCATGTCACCGCTAACTTCTGCAGAGCCGCTACGTACTCATCTATCGATTCTCCACTGTTTTGTTTTCTCTGGAAAAAACTGCATTCGTCTATCGCTATGCACACCACTGGGCGGTAGTGGGAATCTAAATCTTCTAGCGCGTGCTGGAATTCATGTGTGTCATTCTGGAGCCTTGTTTTCTTTACTAAATTATCGTACACTCTAATGCCCTCAGGGCCTAGGTTATGTAGGAGTATTCTCTTCCTTCTTGCGCTGGAGAATTTGCCTTCTCCCTCATCCTCCTTTGCAGCATCCCGCTCCTCGTTGCCAATTTATAACGATCCGCCCGTAATAATTACGCGGACTCGTGGTGAGGGTTTGAAAGATTTATTGTCCTGAGCGCCGGGAACGTGACTTGCCGCTGGGTGAATTGCGCGGCTTCTAACATGGCCGCTGCACGTACCCAGAATTCCCAGGCGCACGCTCTGAAACACTAGAGAGCGTCGCTACACTACCCCGCCGGAGGACATTACAGGAAGCGCTGTACAAATGCAATCTCAATTTCAGTTTGATATAGAAAATGCCTCCCATTAATAATGACCTCGGCCACTGGAGTGTACATCCACTTAACCTTTGTGTCATCCATATGTGCTATCATCGGTAATTTAACTACAACATCGGATTAATTAATCACTAGATATGACAAATAAGAGCTTCTCAGACAGGGCCTAATTGTCATAGCAATGCTCTTCCACATCTCTTGACATTCTTTCACAGTATTTAATTTAAATTATTTGAATGTTCACTTCAAACTGGTGCACCAACGATACTGCCTTGTCCAATTCCCTGCAAAGTAAATAAAGTGCATACAATCGCCCCAACCCTCCCTGCACCTAGCATTTACCTGCTCATCCCCGTGCCAGAACTAATATGCCAATAAGGCACCAACAGACTATACAGCAATAAACCCATCCATGAAAATAAAGCTGTTTGTCCGCCGGCACCGTATCTTGGTGAGAGAGCTGCTCTTTTCAGAGGTTCCCGGAATAAACTTTTCAGACTTTCATCACTACGAATATGTAACATTCCAAATGCCCAGTGTTAGTGAGTCACAGTTAACTTAAAAAACATGAAACTTATCTTACTTCAATTAAATGAAAGGTATGGGCACGTCTTGACAGTCTAAATGTGGAAAAAACCTTGAAGGCAAAGACGACACCTAAAAGTACCCTCTTGGAATTAGCTCAAATGGTAGAGCGCTCGCTTAGCATGCGAGAGGTAGCGGGATCGATACCCGCATTCTCCAAACTCGTTCCTTTTCACTATTGATTTCGCAAACATTTCCATCCTAAAATTAGCAATGAAATCGAGGTGTGTTCTGTACTTAGTAGCTATGCAACCTGACAGGAGCTACGCGGCCCTTGCCCGGAGGATGTGTTCTGGTTCATGGCCCCGAATGATAACCAGACATAAAAGCCGTAGCCTAGGGGTTCATAAGCAATGATGATCAAGAACATGTTTTTGTAATGCTGCTAACTGAGGCCAGGGTTTAATGCACTCGTATTCACAATGCAGTTTCTGTTGTATTTTTCAGTTATGGCATTATACTCCCCTGGACATTATTTGGAAACACGTACTGCCTTTCGAAGAAAGCACATATGTCAAAATGAATGTAATTAAACTTAAGAGCTTTAACTGCCGTCTTTATGCAGCTCGTGGCCAAATTCATTACTTAGAGAATAACAACCTTTCCTTCATGTAGCTTAAATTGTAAATGTATGAACGGGGTCATATAAAATATGAATATTAGAGCTACGCAGGCCACGATTCAGAATTGAATGTCCCACTTCCTCTCCCCGTCAAAAAATCCAGATCTCTTTATCTGCCTTAGGAACCCAAATGCAAGACTGCTCTCTGTACAACATCTCATTTATTTTGAGATGCGTCTGCAACATAAAATGTTCTGTGCTAAGAGCTCTGCTTCTCCGTCTAACAGTGTCAAATGCTTAACATGAACATTTCATTTACTGTCTCCCTCTTAAGTTATCCCTCAGCCACTGCCAGCCAATGGACAAAAGCAGTTCAATTTCTTCTCACTCAAAATCTCACTCTTGAGGTTTGCAGAATGTTGGCATGTAAGTTAACTCCTAAATGTTTGGCTAGTGATCATTCATCCTCACCATCTGACTTCACAGTTCTCCCATGTATAGGCATGTTTGGTGCCACTGGCTGGGTGGCCAGGAAGAATTCTAGTAACCTACACATATGTAGAGGCTTCAATAACAGTCACATATATGCAGAATGCAGGAAGACTTTGAATATTTGCATACATGCATGCAAGCATGACCAGTCTCTAGTATACCGAAAGCCAATGGCGAGGAATTCCTTGTTAAGCTATGACAGCTTTCATCCCAAAGCATTGAGGGATAATCTGCCCTTTGGGCAATTCCTCCGTATTCAGAGGAATTGTTCCACTAAAATGGCTTTCGGCACACACTCTCAAGCTCTGGAAAGAAATCTACAAGATAAAAAATACCCTAAACATCTCATTAAACACTCCAAAAAGCGGGCTGCAAACAATAACAGGCAATGTTTGTTGGAACCAACACCCCCTAAAAATCAACAAGAAAGAATTACTTGTGTAAACACATATAGTACACTTTCTAATCAAGTTCAAAAAATTGTCAAGAAAAATTGGAAAATTCTTAGGACAGGTACAGACCCTATACCTCCTCCGCTGTTTGCCTTTAGGAGAGGCCAAAATTTGAGAGACCAGCTGGTCCATACAAGGCCCAAAACCATGATTCCACGAGCTGTCGGTACCCTTTGGGACATGCCCGCAGTCACCGGACACCATCCTTGTGGTGGCTGTGCGGCGTGTCCACAAATGACCAAAACACTCACCATAGATATAGGCACCGACAGACCTTGGCAACTAAGACGGTTCACCAATTGTAATAGTTCGAACCTGATTTATTTAATAACATGTCCTTGCAAACTGAACTACGTGGGGATGACCACAAGAAAAATAAAGCTCAGAATTTCTGAACATAAAAGTTCAATCCGGTGCTGCAAACAAGCCACCAAACTGACCAACCATTTCTTGCAGGTGGGCCATCTACCTACCGACATCATGTGGACAGTATTAGACCAACCGTGGATTCCACCGTCTGTAACTGACACTGCCAAATTTCTGTTCAAATGTGAACAAAAATGGGTCTACCGTCTTCGTAGTGACAAATGTGGGCTAAATGATGAAATCCCGTGGATGTCCCTTTAATTGCAAGGTGTGTTTCACTAACATACTCATCCTACCCTTATCTCGTTGACAACACAGGATTTGTGACGGATAAATGGCATGTGGGTCACTACTGAAAAATCATATTTACGTTTGAGTGATGATCTAACCCTTTTCAGTACATATCAAGGGTTGACATATATAGCAAATTTACTATGGTTTGGTCCAGAGGACGAGTTGGTCTTCATTTGTCCATATGGAGGTATGACTAGCCGAGTATGGTTTTCACCATATCCATTTGTCTCTTATTGAATGAACGAGAGAGCGGGGAAACTGTGGATACTTTTTGTCATAAGAGGGCGGATACTGATCGTCAGCTTATGTATACAAGCATTGAAAATGCAATAGGTCTCGCAGCATTAGAGTTAGTGCTTTTAGAATTGTTTATGGGTTTTTTTTGTAAATCTTTAGCATTTTTGTTTCCTGTAGCCAATGCTAAAGAATTTCAAAAAAAAAAGCCATAAACATTTCTAAAAGCTCTGAAATGCAGTCTGAAATGCTGGATATATATTCAGTACAGATACACTATATTGTTAATGAAGACATAGGATATAATATGTTGTACTGTATACACACAATTAGATGGGAACGTGCTGTGTGTGTCAGCGATTGAAAGAGACTGCACTCAGAGTTGCTGTGCGCATCAGCGAAAAGATTGCAGAGTAGACACGCAATACTTGTACTAAAGTGTTGTGCGATTGTACTGTAGGCACGCAATTTAAAATCCAGCTAAACGCGTCAGCAGAGTTGCTGTGCGCATCAGCGAGTGAACTGTAAACTAGACACGCAGTTTTAAAATCAAGATGTGCGTATCAGCGAAAAGATTGCAGGGTAGACGACCAAATACTTGTACAAAAGTGCTCTGCGTGTCAGCGAAAGAACGTAAAAGTCTGCACTGGGCACTGCTGTGCGAGTCTGCAAGAAAGCATGGAGCTGCTGTGCGCATCAGTGAGTAAACTGTAAAGTAGGCACGCAATTTAAAATCCAACTGTGCGCGTCAGCGCCGCGGAGTTGCTGTGTGCATCAGCGAGTGAACTGTAACTTATACACACAATTTTAAAATCAAGCTGTGCGTATCAGCGAAAGGATTGCAGGGTAGACATGCAAATACTTGCACAAATGTGCTGTGCGTGCCAGCGAATGAGCATTAAAGTGCACACAGCGTCGCTGTGCGCGTGAGCGATAGAGCATGGAGCTGCTGTGTACATAAAATGGACACAAAGCTGGTGTGCACGTTAGTATTGGCACAAAGCTGTTGTACACGCTGTTGTCCGTCTGTAAAGGCTGCTGGGTGTGTCAGCCAAGGAGAATGAAGCTGGTTTGCGCGTCAAGGTTTCTAGGTGCGCAATCAAAGAGCAACGTCGGGTCAATGCGTTGCACGTTGCGTTCCAATGACGAATTTCTGGAATGCCACAGTTATATGGAGAAGTCCTAAAGTTCACAGAGGAAAGCACAGTGCCAGCACGAGGACGGGCAGTCACGAGCAGGTAGTTAAAGAAATAACATGGAACCACCCGGACAGCGGTAAAGTTAACAAGTGAAAGCGGGATGTAAGTAGGGGGGAGGAGAAGTCTGGGCAGGCAGGATGACTCAGGGGAGGGGGCGGAGCGGGGCAGAGCGGCATGTGGGTGTGAAGAAGCCGGGCCTTTGAAGTGAAGCTAAGCTTCACTTCAAAGGTGTCGGAGGAATGCGGGCGGCTGTGCACGCGCTTTTAAGCTCAATGCACATGCGCATTGAGCTTAAAAGTCACGGGCACTGCAAGGAATCGCCACGATTCCTTGCAAGTTGGATAAAGAGTGGATAAGCCCCCATAGTCTCGCAAGCTCGATGCGCATGCGCATCGACAGGCGAGACCTAAAAATGATTAAAAATTAATAAGGGTGACGAAATGATTAATTTCAGTGTTTTTAGAACCATTACCACTTTCACTGACGTCCCCTTTTTCGATCTAACAGCAAGAGAGTATACTCCCCGGCACAAACAGGGTGTCTATCAATAGAAGTACGTCTGTGATATTGCGCTCTAAGCCCGCACTGTGCGCGAGAGCCAGAGAGGCAGTAGCGCGGTAAACAATGATCTCGGGAACTACATTTCCCGTCACTAACAGCGCACCTACCAGGGAGAATGCACTTAACGTCACTACGCACAGGGCGCGTCGGGCTACGTCGCACTCCGAATGCGGAAGTGAGAGAGGCTTATTTACCTCGCCGGTGCACCGGGTCGGTTCCTCCCTACGATAGAGCTTAGAGGGACGACCGGTGCACCGACGGAGAGGTAAGGCAGTGAGCATGCTTGTGTGTGAGAGAGGGGTCGTGAATTTTTCCAGCATCTAAGTCGATCGACCTGTACCTATCTATTTACAATAAGTCTATGCGCATGTTTACATGTGTATGAAATAGGGATCGGTGACTTTTTTCAGCTTCTGAACCGATCGACCTGTAATTATCTATTTATAATATACAGGTAAAGTGACTAGGTGATGTTTCCTGGCACTGGCAGGAATGTGACGCTTGGTGCGGCGCATGCTTAAACTGGTCAGTTTAGGAACATATTTAGATGTAGATACATCTTTTTATTTGTTGTCTTTTTCTAGTGCGGTGCATCCATTAACCTGAGCTCGTGCCAGGTGAGGTGGAGTTGTTCCTTCCCATCAAGTGGGTGAGTGAACTTTAACCTACAAATTTGCTGAATTGGTGATTTGTGACTGATTTTGACGGTCTAAGTGCCGGGCAATAATAGCTTATGACTAGCATATAATAATGTTGGCACACAATGTGCACGTTAAAAACATTTTTTTATATGTATACATGACTCTGCACCCTTATATTATTATTTTCTCCCCTATTTTTAGGATGAGAAGATGATTATACATACACTTTCAGGTGATATGGTTTATGTTATTTTGTTCTAGCAGTAGCACTAATGGTCCCGAAGAAGCAGCAGGAGATCGCTAGACTCCGTGTGTCTGCAGAAACATGTCGACCTTACATCTTTAGTGGCTATTTGTTAAACCACTTTTGCACTGTTTTTATTGATTTAGGAGTGTGAGGGTGTCTATTAAAATTGTTTTCCCGATCACTACCTAATTTTAGAGCCTTTTCTCTTTCTTTTCACAACACACTTTTTTTAAGCACTGCTATTCAGTTCCCCACCAGACACGCCATTCTGTTTCACATCTGTAAACAACATTGTGGTTTTTCCTGCGCCTGGCGTAGTCATCTGCCAGCACAGGTTTTTTTACCCTTAAATGTGACAGAATTTATGCACAAGAGATCCCAGATGATGAAGGGCGGTCTCGATGGTAGACTGATGGGAACTCGTATAGTTTAACAACTATTTCCTTTGCATCTATATTTGGGTACATTGTTTGTTTCTTGACTCTCTGTTAATTTTAGGTTGGTGTCACTTATGTACAGGGGGCTTAACAGTAGGGTCTATAAACTTACCCCTGGGACCTCCTCTGTGTGTGGCAGTCTCTAGTATATGCACAGTAAAAAGGCCTCTACAATACACAGTGTATTTTGCATGTCTCTGAGAGATGCAAAGTATGAAAGCCTCTGGTATGTGCACACTATGCAGGTCTCGAGTGTAAGCACAGTGTATACTGTACTGTGATATTTTCTCAAAATGGAGACCTCAGATAAATGTAAGATATTCAGATTTCAGATATCTGCTTATTGTGCATATTGTAATCCTTTGATATCTATTGTGACCTGTAACAGAGGTTAGTATATTCAGTAACACCCATACTCATTAATAATAGTGCCTGGAACATCAAAAATGCAGTATGACATATTATACATAAAATATTATACCGTATCATTTACAAAGTTTTATTCGATTATTTAAAAACAATTAAAGCAACACAAACATTATACACACCATCAACATTAAAACAAACCTGAATATTGGGCAACATATGTAGAAAATAGAGAGCAGACTTACCTTGTCGGAATACATACTCATTTAAAATAGGTTTTAAAAACGTTCTAGGTAATAATGTTTACTATTTACAAAAAAAGACGAAGGGGCATATTATCAAGACAGGGGATACATTATCGCCGTTTTAGCGGCAGAAAACTGCCGCTAAAATGGCGATAATGGGCTTGATAATATGCTCTATGGAATTCCAATTGAAGCCCATGTTAGATGTCCTTCACATTTAACATGGGCTTCAATTGGAATTCCATAGAGCATATTATCAAGCCAATTATCGCCGTTTTAGCGGCAGAAAACTGCTGCTAAAACTGCGATAATTTTATCTTCTGTCTTGATAATATGCCCCGAAGTTCTCAAGAAATTGTACTTCACATTTATCGCAGGGACAAACGAAAATAGACTCATTGTTATACTGGCCCAAGTGAAAGCAAAGTTTATATTTTATAGTCCCTAAGCGGAATTTAGCCAAAAGTAATTTTTCCTAAGGGCTCGCAACCCATCTCAGATATTACCGTACTGAAGATTGGTTGCAGTTTGTATTATTGCATAGTTCTGCAAGCTGGGTTTCCTCAACTGGTCCCGTTGCCTGGAAGTCTGAATACATTTCAGAAAAAGCTGATTAACCTTTGGGATGTCAGCTTTGGTAAGGGAGGATGGAGCTAAAAATATATCCTCCAAACCAACAGCTTAAGATAGTGGTTCCCAAACTTTTCTGACCCATGGCTCCCTTGACCTAATCTGGAGTAGGCCGTGGCTCCCCACCATTTTTTTTACCGGTGGGCAGATGGGGGGATGTAAGCCTGACCTCGGGAGTACTTCCTGTTGTCTTCCTCAAAGTAATTGGGACGCAATGATGGTTGGAATGCTTGAATTATTAATATCATCCACTGACAATCACTTTGGCTGCATCCCAATCCATCGTTTTTTTCCCCAACTGAGTCCCTGGTCCCAAACCCTTAATTATGCCAGCTACTGCTTTCAGTAGCTTTTGGTAAGGAGACCTGCTCTGAGAAAATGGAACATTGAGTTTGGTCTGTCGTCATCAATATCACCAGCATTATTTTTACACTAAAAAGGTGGGCTCCTTATGAGTGGCTTCACCGACCCAGAGTGATGCATGCAGGTGCAGGACTATTCGTCTCAGTACCTGCGCAAAGGCTTCGCGCAGGCCTATGAGGAGAAAGCTATGTGCCTGGCTTCAGAACTCATTCACCGCTAGCAAGAGAGGAGCTGGAGTGAACCTGGGTAGGCAGCTACATGAAGTGCACAAATAATCTATTAAACGTTGTGTGCACGCAGATATGAGTGTGCTTGAAAGTGAGAGAGAGACAGGAGTGAGTGACTGCTATTTTGACTTAGAACGAGTGAGACTGAGAATGAGGGCAAGTGAGTAAAAGTGCATTGCACTGAATCAGTGTGAGTATGGAAGTGAGAAAGAGTGTAAGTGAGTGAGTTTAAAATGAGCATGAGTGAGAGCATGTTTGTAAGTGTGCTGTAGAGCTTGCGAGTCTGGTGCTGACCCTGGCATTTGTGGCGTCAACTTTAGTTGTGTTTCAAGCCACTGTTACTATAATGGTGATGTGCAGTGACAGGCTCCATGTAAAGGTTAATAGGTCCTGATCAGACCAATCCAAATTAAAGTCTTCTTCCTACACCCAGAATAACATGGTTCGGAATAAATCACGTTCAGACCCAGAGGATAATTCCAAAAACATAGCGTACTCCGGAGTTATTCTACATCACCCAAACGTGGAAATATCGCAAGACATTCTGTGTGGGCAGTTCCTTTACCAATCACACTCAGACCTTGAGGTGCCAACTAGAAGACTGAGCATTAGGCTGGCTACTTAAACTTTGCCTCACTCTGCTGCTATGCCAATGCTTGTTGAAATTTGCTTTAGCCACTTTGCAAAATATTCCCGCTGCTGTACAGCACGGCTACAAAACGTTGACAAAGCAAATAACTCTCATAGAAAAGAGCTATTGGCTTTGTCAATGCTTGTTACTGATGTCTCCTCCACTTGCAAAAATAAATAATTATTTTTCAAGTGTTACTTTCCTTTGGGGCCAGGGGTTGCAAGAACATCTGCGACCCCTGGCAACCCGTAAATGACTTCTGAATCCCTCTCTTGGCTCTCCGCTATTCCTTTCTATGTCTAAGGGCCTGTCTCTCCCTTTATCTGCACTCCACCCTCCCTCTGTGACCCTGTGCCTCTCCTCTGTATAGCCCTGTCTCACTACCCCCTCTCCGTGGACTAGCCTCTTCACGGCTTCCTGCCCTCTGATATTTATGACTCAATGGAGAGTGCAGATCTAGTTCCTGCCAGAATGAGTGAGCGCACCTGGAAAGAATCAAGAGAGGAAGTCGAACCAAGCCAAGAGCTTCCCTCCAGGTCCCAGGCACCCCACCCCTTTCACACCAGCCTTTCTAGTACTGACCCCTTTCAGAGACTTTATCTCACCTCTTCCCTTTCTACATGTTCATAGGACGGGCTCCAATCCTTCTTCTCATCCCTTTCCTTGCCGTTCACCTTTTTCCTTCATTTTCCATATCTCCAAACTCTCCCTCCCTATCTTCTTCTATTTTCCCTTTCTCTCCTTTATCTTACATTTTTTTCTCCATATAATGTTCTCCTCCTCACTGTCCCTTTCTATCTTGTCCAATTATTTAATTTCCCTGTCTGGTGCTATACCTCTCTGTGTCTCTGTTTGTCACACTCCCTGTTTTTGGCCTCTTCTCTCTGTTTTTCTGTGTCATTGTCTCTCCCTCTGTCACTCTTATTTATCTCTTGGTGCCTTTGTCTTTCTATGTTCCATCTCTCTCTCTCTCTCCTTATTCGCTCTCTCTATCACAGTCTCACGTTATGTGTGTGTCTCACTACCACACACTTCCTTTTTTTTTGTCTTTTCTTTTCCCTCCCTCTTCTCGACTGGGTTCCAGTCAGTCTGTGGCTGGAGCGCGCTCCGTTGGCATTTCCTATTATTGCACGATTGCCATAGTGTTCTAAGTGTTATGGATTCTCCTCTGCCTCTCTTCTATTTTAGTCTCCTCTCTCCCCTCTGCACCCCCTCCTATTTCTGCCCGTTTCTGGCTCTTAACTTCTCTCGTTACTTTTACCTGAAGATTTAAAGTTTTGTAAGTTTCTCCCAAGCAGTGGCAGACCCCTCCTGCCGCCCAACCCTGGATGCCTAAGCCTCCGGCCATACCTCCAACAGACGCTCCTGTTATGTTTTGGGCTCAGATTCCGCCCCTGGCGTAAGGGGCGTGTAGTGTGGAAGTCATGTGACCGCCTATAATAAAGAAAGGCTCCGCACGCACGTACGCCAGTCTGAGACGGGCGCACGGAGAGCCAACAAGTAATTTCCCGTGTCTGCATCCTTTATTCCTAGGGCCACGTGTCAGGCCTAGTGCCGATTAGCTGAGTTGATCCAACCTGTCTGAAGGACACAACAATTGGCGACGAGGGTGGCTGCTGGATCCTCGCTGGGTGTGAGTACCTGCCTCCTGCCCCGTGTGGCGGCCGCGAGCCTGTCCCTCGGCTCGTGGTGCTCGTGCCGTGCGGCGTACTCCACCTCCGCGCAAGCGCGCCTGGGAGGATGGCGACGATTCCGCCCATCGAACCCTTTGTGGTGGAGGGTGCGCCCTCTGCGCTCGCTCCCAAATGGAAGGAGTGGGTGGATAGATTACTAGTGTTCTTTGAAGCTACGAAGACGCACAAGGAACAGAAACGGGCCATGGTGTTACATCTCGGCGGCAAGGACATACACGCCATTGCTCGGACCCTCCCGGAGGCGACCCCCAGAACTCATCACACGCTGATTAATGCCCTCAATGCCCATTTTGAGCCCATGGCCAATCAAGATTATGAACGCTTTGTGTTTAGACAAGCGCGCCAGCTGCCCGAGGAATCGCTGGACACATATCACACCAGGCTCAAGAGGTTGGCGCTCACGTGTGGGTTTCAAGATACCACTGAGGAAATTCGGGGGCAAATCATACAGGGATGTGCGTCGGCCAAATTAAGGGAACGGATTCTGGAGGAGTCTGGCAAGCCGCTGACGGACATCCTAACTCTTGGTCGCACGAAAGAACTCTCCAAAGCTAGGGCTGCGCACATGGAAGCTGCGTTGCAGGCATCGGTCAAAGTGGAACCGGTCAACAAGATACAGACACGCACGCCCACCAAGTGGCCCAAGAGACCGCCCATTCAGGGTGGAGCGTCAGGACAGTCATGTGGGTATTGTGGAGGTCCGCGACACCAGATGGCAGAATGCCCAGCACGGGGCAAGCGGTGTTCGGGATGTGGCCGGCAGAATCATTTTGAAAAGGTGTGCCGATCGAAGAACTTCCGTAAACCACGCCCCGCTGTGCAGGCCATAGTGGAGGGGGAACAGAGTCCCAGTGACATGGATGATGACGAAGAAGAAGAACGGTCGGTGCACAAGGTGCACATGATTGGCACCGCTGCCCGCCGCACCAGGCCCCTGCCCCAATGCGCCATACAGGTAGCGGACCAAGATCTTATAGCCGTGGTGGACACGGGCGCATCCATAAACTTGATGAGTGT
Organism: Lissotriton helveticus; assembly: GCF_964261635.1. NCBI lineage: Eukaryota > Metazoa > Chordata > Amphibia > Caudata > Salamandridae > Lissotriton > Lissotriton helveticus. The sequence continues at coordinate 701,283,305 of NC_136063.1, read as the reverse complement.
TTCCCTCTACCGGACCATGACCACGCCTCCAGCACTGCGTCCCACCCCTATCACTGTCTTCGCGTATGGGCAAGACACCCCTCTCGAGATTAGAGGAAAGTTCAAAGCGGTAATCCGCCATGGGAACAAGACGATCAAAACCAATGTCTTCGTGTCAGAAGAAGGCCAAGGCATGCTGCTGAGTTGCAGAGCGGCGGAAGACCTGGGAGTGGTGACATTCGCCTTCGGGGTCCACGAGGAATCTGTCCAACATCTCCTCATGGAGTACCCGGACCTTTTCGAGGGCATTGGCAAGTTCAAAGGCCGAGAAATTCATCTGCACATTGACCCAACGGTGCAGCCGGTGGCTCTGCGACACCGCCGCATTGCGTTTCATCTACGGCCGCTGGTGGAAGAAGAACTGCACAAACTGGAAGCGGCGGGCATAATCGAAAAAGTTTCGGGTCCCACCCCATGGGTTTCGCCCATCGTGGTCACCCGGAAACCGAAGCAACCCGGAGCGGTCAGGATATGCGTGGACATGCGCCTCCCGAATGCTGCCATAAAACGGGAGCGCCACATCACGCCCACCATAGATGACCTCATCGGAGAGATGGCAGGTGCCCGTTGGTTTTCCAAGCTGGACTTGCGGTCAGGGTACCACCAGTTGGTGTTGGATATGGAGTCGCGCAACATCACTACTTTCTCCACTCACATCGGCCTTCGAAGATACACTCGCCTCAGCTTCGGAATCTCCAGCGCAGCGGAGGTGTTCCAGAATGTCATCCAGGAGCTAATTGCTGGAATACCTGGAGTGATAAATGTCAGTGATGACATAATGATACATGCCCGCACCATCCCGGAGCACAATCAAAGGCTGGCCCAAGTGTTTCGGAGACTCAAAGACGCAGGACTAACGCTCCACCGAGAAAAGTGTGAATTCCTGCGGGACCGGCTAGGGTTTTTTGGTTACGTCTTCTCAGCCGAGGGTGTCAACCCGGACCCGGATAAGGTGAAGGACATTAAAGATGCGCCACCCCCGCAGACCGTCACTGAAGTCCGGAGTTTCCTGGGCATGGTCAACTATTGTGGCCGGTTCATCAGAGACTTGGCTAACCTCACGCTCCCCCTGCGGGACCTCACCAAAGACTCCACTCCCTGGCACTGGGGACCTGAGCAAGAGAAAGCTTTCCGAGACATCAAAGAGTCTCTGTCCAACAACACCACTCTCGCTTTCTTTGATCCCCGCAACTTCACGCTTATTGCTGTGGACGCGGGGCCTGCTGGACTGGGAGCGGTTCTCCTGCAAAGGAAGAGAGACGACATCGACTGGACGCCTGTTGCTTTTGCGAGCAGGTCTCTCACGGACACGGAACAGAGGTACTCGCAGATTGAGAAGGAAGCGATTGCCATTCATTGGGGGTGCCGACATTTTCACCTCTACATATATGGCAAGCCATTCACTGTGGTGACCGATCACAAACCCCTGCTGTCCCTGTTTGCGGGAACCTCATCCAAACCCCCGCCTCGCATAGAAAAGTGGCTGCTTCAACTGCAGGAGTACAACTGTACAATCGAGTATCAGCCCGGAGCCAAGAACCCGGCAGATTATCTGTCCCGACATCCCAGACCCGCCACGGCTGAGGAGATGGAGGAAGCTGAAGAAACAGAGGCCTATGTCAGGTGGGTGGTGGCGCGATCTTGCCCTCGTCCCATCTCTCTCAGCGACATTGTGAGTGTCACAGCGCAGGACGCCTGCCTCCAGAGGGCCAAAGAGCTTGTTCACACGACTAACTGGAATCGGGCCAAGGAGGGGTGGAAGATGCTCACGCCCGAAGCTCAGAAAATAATGGAGAGTCTGTACCATGTCCGAGAGGAGCTCAATGAAGATGAGGCCGGATGTCTTCTGCGGGGGCATCGCTTGGTGATACCCTCAGCCCTCACTGATCAAGTCATACAGTTAGCGCATGTAGGTCACCAAGGCATGGTTAAAACCAAGGCACGCTTACGGACAAAGGTGTGGTTTCCTCTGATGGATGACATGGTGGAGCAGGTGGTGAGGGCATGCGCTGCGTGTCAGGTGACGGGGGAAGCCCCTCGGGAAGCCCCGATTGCCGTGGAACCTCGTCCACAACAGCCATGGGACAAGGTCAGCATGGACTTTGGCAGCCTCCCGGATGGGAACTACACGCTGGTCATGATTGATGACCATTCCAAGTATCCGGAAGTGGAAATAATAGCCAGCACCAGCGCAGAGTGTGTGATCCCGAAGATAGAGAAGATTATTGCCACCCATGGAGCTATGGGCGAAATCCGCACAGACAATGGACCCCCATTTCAAGGACAGGAACTGGCCACCTACCTGTCATCTCTGGGCATTCGGCATCGACGAATCACTCCCCGATGGCCACAAGCGAATGGGGAAGCGGAACGCTTCATGAGGACTCTTAATAAAGTGATTCGCATTGCTCACGACAAAGGACAGTCCGTGGAGATGGCCATTTTCACGTTTCTTCGCAGCTACCGACAAACCCCCCATTCAACCACTGGAATAGCCCCGGCGCATCTCCTAATGGGACGGATTGTACCCGATTCCATTCCCCACCACCCTCAATGGGCCCCTGCCCCCGTGAATGAAGAAACAATTGCCCGCAAGCGAGAGACTGCATTTGCTAAAGTCAGCCACAAGAGAAGAGCCAGGGTGACACAATTCAGCAGAGGAGATGTGGTGCTTCTCCGTAACCGGGTGACGAGCGGAAAGTTTCGTTTGAATTATGAGAAAAGACCCTGGCGAGTGGTTGGTGTTAAAGGAACACGCATCACTGCGGTCCGCGGAAGGGAGACTGTAACCAGGAATGTGTCGCACTTTAAACATTTCCATGGGGGTTTGAGCGCCTCGGATTCACCACCTCTGGTAACCGAAACTGAAACTGCCCAGGACTTGCCAGGCAGGGAGCCGACGCCCAGTCTCGAGATCACACAAAGTAACACTCCGAGGGTGGTGATCCAGGAAACAGAGGGCGGTGCGGAGGCCCAGGAAGGGGTGTCAGATCCGGAGGAGCCCGACTTGGAGGCGCCTGAGACCGGCTCCGCCCCAGAGACAGACTGTTCAAGCCAGAGGGGCGTGGATCAAAGGCTGAGACGTAACCCGACGCCTTCCTGTCGACTACGCGATTATCTCACGTAAGACTGTTCTATGTATCAGAGTTAAATACAATGTTCCGTAATGTGTCCTACGGGTTGGGAGCAGTTTTTGAAAGTGAATGTGAAGTCTATGAAGATTAGCACGATAGACTACCCCTCAAGACGGAAGGGTGCAGCTGTCTGAGAATTATTGTTTTGAGTTTTTCTTGTTTTAGGAGGAATGTTATGTTTTGGGCTCAGATTCCGCCCCTGGCGTAAGGGGCGTGTAGTGTGGAAGTCATGTGACCGCCTATAATAAAGAAAGGCTCCGCACGCACGTACGCCAGTCTGAGACGGGCGCACGGAGAGCCAACAAGTAATTTCCCGTGTCTGCATCCTTTATTCCTAGGGCCACGTGTCAGGCCTAGTGCCGATTAGCTGAGTTGATCCAACCTGTCTGAAGGACACAACAGCTCCCTCCGTGTATTCACTCATGCTTCGACCAAATGTTACACAGCATTGAGCATTAAACTGCATCCAAGCTGTGCCCGCCGAATGAAGGACTGCTGAAGGTCGTTGACAGCAATTTCCCACACTGTGCACACGGCGCCCCTGGCACCTCATTACGGCGCACCGGGGTGCCGCGGCGCAGTTTGGGAACCACGGGCTTAAGACATAGGAGCATATTATCAATAACGGTGTTAAAATTATCGCTGTTTTATCGGCAGGAAACTGCCGATAAAACAGCGATAATGCGCTTGATAATACGCCCTGGTTAATTCCCATAGAAGCCCATGTTCTGATGTTAACATGGGCTTCTATGGGAATTAACAAGGGCGTATTATCAAGCCCATTATTGCCATTTTATCGGCAGTTTCCTGCCGATAAAACGGCGATAATTTTAAAAAAAAACGGTCCTTGATAATATGCCCCGCAGTTCTCACGTAATTCAGCCAGGGTATGGCAGGCCATTTTCACAAACCAAGCAATCATCAATAATCTTTCTGTTCAAGGAGGTAACCTTATTTGTGCAAACTGAAATCCAGAGGACCAGCTGGGCCATCCTAATAAAATCTGACGCATAGTAATACCCAGACCCTCATGGAGAAAGAAATGCAGGGTCGAGGGTTGAAGGTCTAGGACTAGACTATAAAAACGATTCTCCTCTGCCTGAATGGAAGTAACCTCTTTATAACCCCATACCCCTGTGCCATACATTAGAACTGGTAGGTATTTATGCTGAAAGACCTCCAGGAGGGGCTGGACTGGTTTATTGCCCACTCTCTTGGCAAAGTCAAACAGTGCACACACAGAATAATTAAAATTGAGGCACCTGTTTGCTATGCAGGCAACCATGAGGATTTCTGGTAAAATTCAATCCCCAAGGGGGAGCTAGAGACCCTGCAGCAAGATGGCCGCACAAAAGTTCTGCTAGGCTGGTCAGTTCTAAAATCTGTTAATTATCCTGCACTTGGGCCGTCATCGACACCAAGAAAATAAGAAAATAGGGTGGCTATAGCAAGAAATATGCTGACAGCAAGAAGAAAGCGCGGTATATCCAGACTCTCCCGCCTGCAAGACTAATTTTGGAACGTCCGCAAGGTCTAGATAAAATGGCGGCCTCCATTCATCACTGTAATGCCGGAAACCGGTCCTGGGAAGCTTGATTCCGGTCCAGGGAAGACATGGCTTGGCAGTTCGGGCTGGACTGTTCCCATGAGGCACAGGGTCAGACTGATTTGCATACGGCCATGTCTGAACTGGGGTGGCATAGTGAGCTAAAGAACGGTGATGGATTAAATCGAGATCAGTTGACTGGTGGTGAGTGTTTGTATTGTTGACGCTCCGTCCATCATCACCTTTGGTTTTTCTCCATTCATCACTGGCAAATGTGCCGAAAGCAGTAACAGGCTGTGGGGGCGATTGAGGCTGCTGAGTGTAAATTTATGGTGGTGGGCTCGAGTCCAGGGCCGGACCCGGCGATGGGCTGGTGAGCCGCATCTGCAACTAGCATTGAAAATACAATAGGTCTCGCCTTTTATTAAGTTAAAGCCATTTGCTTTGCTATACAATGCCATTAGCAAAGCAAATGGCTTTAACTTAATCAAAGACGAGACCTATTGCATTTTCAATGCTTGTTTATCCGTGCAAACGTTACAAATTGGACTTGCATTAGGATTCAATTTCAGTTATTCGTTACTCGGCTACTAACAGTAATAAACAATACAAAGCAAAATACAACACACCATTAAGAAATAATTACATTAGAAATGTATTTAATAATGTAAGTGCTTTGATTTTAATTAAAAGAAAACAATAATAGTCATTAGTAATTAATATGAACCATAAAACTGACTTTAAGTAAAGGCAAGACGCAGATAAAAAATAATCTCCACAATTTAAACAATAGAAAAAGATTTTTTTTTAAAACACGGTTAGAATGACAAAGTATTCCTTATTTTTATACCATTCTGAATACAATTTATCATAACTACACAATAATACTTCCATGAAAACAATTGCAAATAAAACAAGTTCCTATAATGATTAACAATGAACTAAAACCTCCCCATACTCAGAACAGCAATAAGACTCGAATGCCCTGAAATCTAAATAGACACTTGTTTGTAAAGCCTGCCTGTGAACGTAACCCTTAAACTCCTTTTGTATGAGTGGGTGTACTTCTTAAGTGTAAAATAGTCCCCCATACATTGAAATGAAAGTACTCCATGATGGAGGTGGACCAGTACACCAAACAACTAATAGAACGAGGTGACACTGCCATCCTCGGTGCACACAGCCTGTGTACTTTATCAAATTAGTACCAATGGATGCATATGTCAGTTGGGATCTCATGGCAGATCAATTAAGAGGGAGCAGTGAGTGAATACGGCATGATGCAGCTAACTGGAAAGAAAGCGGACTGGTAAACGGAACAAGCCTTCTAATACGAGAACGTATTAAATGTAATATTCCACAAATGTGGCACGAGAACATCAACTGTAAGCCGAAAGTTAACAGCATTGGTAAAACGGTCAAATTGAATGCAAAAGAGACTAAGAAAAGTTAACTAACACCACGGTACTGGCGTGCCTTTGAAAGGTGGACAGTCGTAAAGGGGCAGTGCTAAAGAAAGGAATTGTTAGGAGTTGCATTTAAGGGCGCAAGCTGTGCCAGGTGCTGGCAGGAAGTACTCCCACCTTCTCCCAATGCCCGCACCTCTGCCCGGTCACTCCACCGAAGCATCCACCGGTGGTCGGAGGGCCGCGTTAAACTCCTTGGGGGGAGGAAAGAGTAGGCAAATATTTGCGGCACATGGGGGCGCTGACACAGGGCACATTGTTCCACTGCTGGCCTGTCACTTCCCCATTTGCGCTGGGACTACTACAATGCCTCCATCCCGTACCTCTGCTAGAGATACCCCTCTCCCATCCCAGGCATACTTATATATCTTGCCCCTAAGGCTCTGCAAAATGGGGGGGCCTCACAGCTGCCCCCGTCTTCCTCTGCCATGACCAGACTTCAGTTTCTAGCTTGCCGACACACACCAACTTCAGGCCATTAGAAACCCAGCCGCACGCCACCCCACCCCATGCCTAGCGTCACTACCCTCCTGTAACGTGTCCCGTGCACCAGGTTCCACCTCCTGCTCCCGACCACGCCCCAGGCACGTCACAGCGCTGCCATAGGTGGCAAAGGGCAATGCATTCAGTGACAAAATATCCCTGACCTGCGCTGTGTTTATATTGAACAATTCCGCCTGACCTGTTTGTGGTGGGTTAGGTTTGTGCATGCACAGTCTACAGGAAGGTTGTGCACCTGGTTTCAAAACAAGCGGCCGTGAAAGTGAAAGCGATCACAGAAGCGAGTGCGCAAAGCAAAAGCTAATTAAAAGCACACGCGATGCAGCATTTTCGTTGCTATGGCAACAAAATGGCGTCGGACTGTCCACAGTTCCTACGGCCACGTGCATGCTGTTTGCTTTGGACAAATGGCGAGAGCAGCCATCTTTGTTCATGCAAACGCGTGCACGAAAGCCCTCGGCAGAATTGATTCCAAAAGGTACTTGCAATGGCGAGAGCAGGGCATGCACTGCTTTCGCCAGGCGAGACCTAAAAAAGAAGACACTCGATCCAGCAGGTACAAGCGGGCGCAGCGGGACTTGCTTGGTACTGACAAGCGGCCTGCAGCCTGGTAGTTGCGAGCTTAGAACCGCGGTGTGTGAATGCGGGTGGGCCGTGATCCAGAGAGGCCGCTTGCGGCGCAACGCGCACACATCCCCAGCGACCTTCTGCGTGATCACTCCTGAGAGGTGAAGGCCACACTTGGGTGGTAACACAGGTGGCATTGCGTGAGAGGGAACAGTTGTGGAGCGAGTGCAACAGAGGTACACCCGAAGTGCTGGAAGGATGCCCCTGATGTTGCTGAGGGCCATTTGACTCTCTCATGCACAGAAACTTTACAATGACATTATACAGGCTGCAAGAATAGTGAGACACAGCAGTTAGAGAGCACGGACCCTGTCAACCCTTGGAATACAATTGTGCTGGAAGTGTGGGGGTGGAGCAAAAGATGACAAGGGGGAACCAGCAATCGATTCTGCACTCCCCATGTGAGTAAAACACTGCCAGTAGTGCAAAACAGGCAAACCACTATGCTAGGTGGTGGAATATTGCTCTCAGTGCACGCCGCTTCTGAAAATACTGATGCAGAGGTGCAGGGTGACCACCATGAGGAAGACAGAAAAGCAACGGTCAAAACTCACATTTGAGTCCTGGCGCCTCACCAAATCTCAATCTCAGACGGCATCGGACACCAAACAAGACCTGGAGGCGGTGGTGGTACCAATCTGAAGAGCACCTTGCTGGCAATGCAGCACAGTTTGCAGTCCATGGATAGTAAAATAGATACCCTGTGCCATATGGCAGCAAAGCTGGATAAGCAGGGGACTCAAACTGCTGAAGCAGAACAACGGATTTCCACAGCAGAGGACACCTTGGACACAGTGCACATCTCATGCTTACAGACGGAGAAGCTACTAGCTGTAATCCAAGCCAAGAATGAAGACCTGGAAGCCAGGTCTAGATGGAACAACCTCCGCATTACGGGGGTTCCCGAGTCCACAAAATGGGCAGATTGGAGCTGCATGTGGAATCTACGTTAAGAGGTATGTTCGGGCAGAACACATCTCGTCAGTGCTAATTGTGGAATTGGACCATAGATCATTGGCACCTAAACCAGTACCAGGGCCCCCCCACGAGGCCAATTATTGCTAAACAGCTAAATTATCAGGATTAGGACAGACACTCAGGTTGGCACGAGAGAGGGCCATCATGACATATCAAGGTAACAAAATTGCCCTGTACCCGAATTTTACCATGGCTGTAACACAAGTACAGCAAGAATTCCAGCAGGTCAAGAAGAAAATGCAGACTTTGAACATTCAATATGCCTCAATTAGACAAAACTTCCTCCAGGAAGAACATTAATCATCAGGGTTAGTTTGACATTTTTATTGTTGTCTGGAAATTGCTGGATGCAAGGAATGTGGCACTAAGTGCATTTAGGACCAAAATAAACATGCAAACTCAGCGCCCCCTGAAGTTAGCACATGGTGTATTGGCACCAGTTGAAACCTCCGTAGAGCCGGCCTTGGCTTAGACTCTGAATACAGGCCTGCAATTGCAGCCTGTGTGATTTGGTGCCTGCACCTCTCAAGACAGATATAAGTTTACTTATATCTTAGGTGTTAGACCTGGCATATCTTGGCGTGATTACCCCTGACCTTTTGCCTCTATCTCCTTTGTTTTAGATGCTTTGGGTACTTTGCCACTGCTGATTAGTTTCAAAGTACAGGTGTTCCCTATGTAAAGTTTAATGGTAATTGGTTGGCCATGATTGGTATGTTTGCTTTACTAGTAAAGTCCCTAGTGATGTGCACTGTGTGTCAGGGCTAGTAATGCAAAGGCGCGCGGAGAAGGGAACTTCAGTGTAGGGCCTGTACGCAGTTTGCTAAGTTAGCACGTTGTCCTGACAAGTGCAACCACTTGTCAGGCCTTACTTTACCTTTTTCATACACATTGGGCACCCCTGTGGTAGGTCCCGGGTAAACCCTGGGCAGGGTGCCGTGTAAGTAAAAGGTAGGACATATACTAAGGTGTGTGTTATGTCCTGACAGTGAAAAACACTCCAATTCGTTTTTCACTGCTGAAAGGCCATTCTGCCCATAGGAGAGAATGGGGGAGACTGGGTATTGTGTTTTGGTAGCCTAGTTTCCTGTAGGTTTATAATGGAGAGGTAAAGTTTAGTATGTATGAACTCAAGTGATACAAAAGGGGATGATGGACGGAGCGCTTGAACAAATCAAACACTCACCCCCAGTCAACTGATCTGGGTTTAATCCATCACCATTCTTTAGTTCACTCAGCCACCCCAGTTCAGACATGGCTATATGCAAATCAGTCTGACCCTGTGCCTCATGGGAACAGGCCAGACCGAACTGCCAAGCCTCATGCCAAGTCCCATAACACATCTTTCTGTGAAAGCGGTTTTGTCACTGTGTGTTCAGAAACCACTCTTTTAGAAAGTGGCTGAGTTTTGTGCTTTAAGCATTTCTGTGTGTCTCTGCTGAATGTGGATTGACTGTCTGGATCTGAGAGGTGAGAGGAGCTGGGAGAGGTCTTGACCTAGGGAGGGGTTGAGATGGCACCAGGCTGCCCTGCATCTGAAGAGTAGGGGAGGAGAAGTATAGGAGGTGAAAAGGCCTGGGCTGGTGCTATGAACCAATTGACCCATCTCCGGCTGAGTGATTAGGGATCCAGACCCCCAGTATCAAAGAGAGAAAGGTGACACTGGGAGGGAGGCACCTAGAACTGATTTAGGGAGGAGTCAGGGACTCCTGAGCACAAAGAACGTCAAAGATATGTAGGGGTATAACTAAGAGAACTGAAACCCCTAGAATTTGGTGTAGTTTTGAATGGCAAAATGGACAGGTCGAGTCTGCAAAGGCTTTGACCTCTTTCGTGGTGAAGAAGAACCTCTGCCAAAGAAGAAGTTGCTGAAGAGACTGCTGGATAGGACTGACCCTTGCTTCATGATCTGGGGCTTGCCTGCAGTTTGTAACTTTTACTAAGGAAGAGACTGAAGGGACTTTGCCCTGGGTGGTGCCCCCTCGGTTCTTGAACAGGACTGTGCTTTGTGCTGTGTGCTAAACCCCAGGGCCCGAGGTGAGATGGCTCCCTGTTTGGAAGCATAGGACCATAAAAGTTTCCGGAGAAGTCCCAAGCAACGCGGAGTGCGCGTGCTTTTGCAGCTTCGGACCCTCAGAAGTTGTGCCTTGTGATCGTGGGCACACAGGAATAACCTGATTCTCGGACGCGCAGGGTGTGTGTCTTGGTGCAAGCCAAGGTGTTGGTGAAGAGCACCTGGTCGTTGTGTGCACCGGGAGAAGAGAGGAGAATCGGATGCGCAGGGTGCATGTCATACTGCAAGCCAAGGTGTTGGTGAAGAGCGCCTGGTCGTTGTGTGTGTGGAAAAGTAAATTTTGCCATGTTGTATGTGCCTACGTGTTCCCCATCTTATGTTATATGTGCATGATCGATATGCATGTATTCCCCTCTGATCGATTAAAGATGCAATTACAGTTGTGTCCATCTCGAGTATGCCAGTTTCCAGTCTTCGTGAAAACAACGAATATTAGGCCTATGTAAACCTGCGTTGCCACATTTCACAGTGTGCACGTTAATTCATTGAATTGTCCCCGTTTCTAGGCCTCAAAAGGGCCCGGACTCAGATTCAGCTCCTGTCTCCTGAACCCTCTCCGAGGAGCGATACAGCCCCCACCTGTATCCCTGACCCTTCGCTTACTTCATGCCTCACAGTGCCCGGCCCGGCCTGGCTCTGCCTGCCAGTCTGCCAAGAGTATGTTATGTTTCTAGTTATCAGTCCAGCCCTCCTTCTCTGCATTCCTAAGCTACTGAATCACATCAATAGTTTCAGCCATAGTCTAGCCTTTCTGTCTCCATGTAAGAGAAATACTGTATTAATATTCATAGAATATTCCTCGCACACGAACTACATGTAGAATTATGCATGCATCAGTCTTAGTATCAAGTAGCCTTTGCCCTGATAACTTTTGGATTCTATCAACATGTACTATAAACACCAGATACCAGATATGCCTTAGGAACATGTCGCTCTGACACTCCAGACTTTAGTCTCCTCTTCTAGCGCAGAAGTCATAGCCCCCAGTTCTCCCTGGTAACACGTCATTGCCCGTTTGCGCGCACCACTAGGTTAGAGGTCCCAGCTGCTCAGGTAGCCCCCTCCATGTTTCCGCCCCATTTATGACATATTCTGTTACGTTTACATCACATCAATCAATCAATCAATGACACTTATAAAGCGCGCTACATACCCGTAGGGTCTCAAGGCGCTGGGGGGGGGGGGGGAGTGCCGCTACTGCTCGAACAGCCAGGTCTTCAGCTTCTTCCTGAAGGAGAGGTGGTCTTGGGTCAGGCGCAGGTCGGTCGGGAGGGAGTTCCAGGTCTTGGCGGCCAGGTAGGAGAAGGACCTTCCTCCTGTAGTTGCTCTTCGGATGCGGGGGACGGCGGCGAGGGCGTGGTTGGCTGATCGGAGGTGGCTTTTGGGAGCGTAGAAGTTGACTCGGCTGTTGAGGTAGCTCGGGCCTTGGTCGTGTAGGGCTTTGTGTGCGTGGGTGAGGAGGCGGAAGGTGATTCTTTTGTTGACGGGGAGCCAGTGAAGGTCTTTCAGATGTCCGGAGATGTGACTGGTTCGTGGGATGTCGAGGATGAGTCTGGCTGAGGCGTTCTGGATCCGCTGGAGTCTCTTCTGGAGCTTGGCGGTGGTACCGGCGTAGAGGGCGTTGCCGTAGTCCAGTCGGCTGGTGACGAGGGCCTGGGTGACGGTCTTCCTGGTCTCGGTGGGGATCCACCAGAAGATCTTCCGTAGCATGCGTAGGATGTTGAAGCACGCCGAGGAGACGTTGTTGACTTGCCTGGTCATGGAGAGGGAGGAGTCCAGGATGACGCCCAGGTTTCGTGCATGGTCAGTCGGTTTAGGTGCGGTGCCCAGGGCGGGGGGCCACCAGGAGTCGTCCCAGGCGGAGGGTGAGGAGCCCAGGATGAGGACCTCTGTCTTGTCCGAGTTCAGTTTCAGGCGGCTGGTCGTCATCCACTCGGCTACCTCTTTCATCCCTTCGTGCAGGTTGGCTCTGGCGGCGGCGGGGTCGTTGGTCAGGGAGAGGATCAGCTGGGTGTCGTCGGCGTAGGAGATTATGCTGAGGTTGTGTTTGCGTACGATGGCCGCAAGGGGGCTCATGTAGACGTTGAAGAGGGTGGGGCTCAGAGATGATCCTTGGGGGACGCCGCAGATGACTTCGGAGGCCTCTGACTTGTACGGTGGTAGGCGGACTCTCTGTGTTCTTCCGTCGAGGAAGGAGATGATCCATTCCAGCGCCTTGTCCTGGATGCCGATGTTGCTGAGGCGCCGTACTAGGGTGCGGTGGCAGACCGTGTCGAATGCCGCGGAGAGGTCTGGGAGGATGAGGGCCGCTGTTTCTCCATTGTCCATCAGGGCTCGGATGTCATCGGTGGCGGCGATGAGGGCGGTCTCGGTGCTGTGGTTGGCTCTGAAGCCGGACTGTGAGGGGTCGAGGGATCCGTTCGTCTCGAGGAAGGCGGCCATCTGCTTGTTGACGGTCTTCTCGATGACTTTGGCTGGAAACGGGAGGAGCGAGATGGGGCGGTAATTCTTGAGTTCGGTGGGGTCCGCTGTGGGTTTCTTGAGAAGAGCGCTGAGTTCGGCGTGCTTCCAGCTCTCGGGGAAGGTGGCGGTGTCGAAGGATGTGTTGATGATGTCTCGCAGGTGGGGTGCGATGACAGCGTCGGCCTTGTTGAAGACGTGGTGAGGGCAGGGGTCGGTCGGTGATCCGGAGTGGATGGAGTTCATCGTGCGGATGGTGTCTTCGGTGCTGATCGGGGTCCAGGCGTGGAGGGTGGTGGTGGGGGGTGGTTGTTCGGTCATGGTGTGCGTTGGTTGGTTGTTGAAGCTGTTGTGTATGTCGGCGATCTTGTTGTGGAAGTATGAAGCGAGGGAGTTGCAGAGGTCTTGCGATGGGGTGATGTCGTTGTTTCCTGCGCTGGGGTTGGAAAGCTCTTTCACGATGTTGAAGAGTTCCTTGCAGTTGTGTGCGTTGTTGTCCAACCGGTCCTTGAAAGCTGTTTTCTTGGCGGCGCGGATCAGCTGGTGGTGTTTCCGGGTGGCAAGTTTGAAGGAGGTCCTGTTATCCGGTGTTGGTTCCCTTCTCCAGACTTTCTCGAGGGCTCGGCAGTTCTTCTTGGAGCTCTTGAGTTCGTCGGTGAACCATGGGGCCTTCTTGCTGCCGGGTCTGCTGGGCGGGGTCCTCAGTGGGGCGAGTTCATCCGCGCAGTTGTTGATCCATTTCGTGAGGTTGTCTGCGGCCTGGCTGGGGTTCGCTGAGCTGGCAGGTGGGTGCTGGCTCAGGGAGGTGGTGAGCTGGTCTGCTGTGATCTTGTTCCAGCATCTGCGGGCGGCCTGTTTCTGGTGGTGGTGGGACGTCGTTCTCTTGAAGGTGAAGTGGACGCAGCTGTGGTCCGTCCATTGAAGCTCTGTGGCGTGGCTGAAGTTGATGTCTGTGCTGGAGGAGAAGACGGCGTCGAGTGTGTGTCCGGCGAGGTGGGTGGGGGTGGACACCAGTTGCTTGAGTCCCAGGTTGGCGAGGTTGTCGAGCAGGGTGATGGTGTTGCGGTCGTTGTTGTTCTCCAGATGGAAGTTGAGGTCTCCCAGGAGGATGTAGTCGGCGGAGGGGAGGGCATGCGGGCTGACGAAGTCGGCGATGTCCTCGCTGAATTGCGTGCGTGGTCCAGGGGGTCGGTAGATCAGGGTGCCTCTGAGGGTGGTGTTCGGGTTGGTGTGGATCTGGAAGTGCAGGTGTTCGGCGCTGGTCAGGGTGTTGTCGGTGCTGGTCGTGAGACGGATGGTGCTCCTGTGGATGATGGCGATGCCTCCTCCCATCTGGTTGGCGTTTCGGTCCCTCCGGACGATCTTGTAGCCCTCTGGGATGGCGATGGCGATGTCGGGAGCTGAAGAGGCGTTCATCCAGGTCTCCGTGAGGAAGGCAACGTCAGGAGCTGTGGTGTCGAGGAGGTTCCAGAGTTCGATGGCGTGTCTGTGGACGGAGCGGGTGTTGAGCAGGATGCACTTGAGGTGGGTGCTGCTGGTGTTCGTCTTGGCGGGTGCTGGTGCGAGGCTGGTCCGGATGCAGGAGAACTTGCAGGCGTGGCAGCTGAAAGGTCCGTGGGTACCTCGTGGAGCGGCAAGGTGGCAGTCTGGGAGTCGGCCGGTGTTGAGTGCGGTGAGGGTGGCGGCGGAGTACGTCAGGTGGGTCGGTCGGGCTCCTCGGGGTCCAGGGGTCCGCAGACGGGCTTACCTTTGGCGCGCCTTCGGCGCACAATCGGCGCGCCCGCTGCGCGTGACCGCTGCGCGTTCGCACGGTCGCCATTTAAGGCGAAGTGCGCGGGTGGGCGGAGCAGCTGGGAGGCGGGAGCGGGGAGGGTACAGAAGAAAAAGGGGCGGGGCTAATGGCGGTGGCGGGAAGCGGGAGCGGGGAGGGAGAGCGGAGGGCGGCGAGGTAGGCGGGCAAGCAGGAAGGAGGCAGGCACAATGGGGGTCAAAAACACGAAGAGTAATTGGAACAGAAACAGGCTGAATACAGGTCAAAACACGGAGAGAGAACGGCACAGAGAAAACAAGCAACAATTCAGGTCAAAACGGGGGAAAAAACAGTAGGAAAACGATGTTGGCCACAGAAAGAAAACAAGCACAAATTTTAGACAAAAACGGGCTGAAACCAAAGGGCAGCGCTCAAGGCGGCAGCGAGGTCGGCGCTGAGGCAGAGGCAGGCACTGGGAGCACACGCAGCAGCTGGTGGCCGTGCGGCGCGGGGGTGTCCCACAAGTGGGTCACACTCACCTGCGTCGCACGGTCGCCATTTAAGGCCAAGTGCGCGGGTGGGCGGAGCAGCTGGGAGGCGGGAGCGGGGAGGGTACAGAAGAAAAAGGGGCGGGGCTAATGGCGGTGGCGGGAAGCGGGAGCGGGGAGGGAGAGCGGAGGGCGGCGAGGTAGGCGGGCAAGCAGGAAGGAGGCAGGCACAATGGGGGTCAAAAACACGAAGAGTAATTGGAACAGAAACAGGCTGAATACAGGTCAAAACACGGAGAGAGAACGGCACAGAGAAAACAAGCAACAATTCAGGTCAAAACGGGGGAAAAAACAGTAGGAAAACGATGTTGGCCACAGAAAGAAAACAAGCACAAATTTTAGACAAAAACGGGCTGAAACCAAAGGGCAGCGCTCAAGGCGGCAGCGAGGTCGGCGCTGAGGCAGAGGCAGGCACTGGGAGCACACGCAGCAGCTGGTGGCCGTGCGGCGCGGGGGTGTCCCACAAGTGGGCAGCAAGAACGGAAGGCCTCGGACTGGACTGGACTGCTACGACGACGGACTACGAACTTCGGACTTCAGTTACAGGTGGGCCACATGTCTATGTATACGCCCTGTACACGCCTCTTGTTACACCCATTTTGCTCTTATCTTTCGCGACTGCTACGAACCACGCCTACTGCTACGCCTACTGTATTGAATGTAATGTATTTTGTTTAAGTATATATATTGTGCACCCATATTAAAAGTTATCCCAAGCTAGCCATTCCAGATCCTGCCCCCGGCAGCTGCCATCCTATTCCCATGCAGGCTGTCCTGTTCCTGTCCTTTATGTCTGATTAAAGCCTGTGACTCAAGATACCTCGAATCCTGACTCTTATTTATTGAGCTATCTGTTTATATGAGTATCCTGAAAAATAGAACCGGTAATTAATTATTTATTTACCACATAATGGCGCCCGAACAGGGACTTGCCCTTTCCCCACGCGCCGGAGAAGCCACGCAGGCCCCCTGATCCTCTGCAGCCGTGACGGAACCATACCGTGCACGTGCAGATATTTCTGCTTCAAGTATCCCTCAGGCCCACGGAGGAGACGGAGGTTGCGGTCCAGCGTCCAGACGAGGCGGTGGAGGAACGCGGCGAGTCCCGACCAGAGCCCAAGCCGAGAGTCCAAGGTCCGAGGTATCCGGAGGCCCACCTGTAACTGAAGTCCGAAGTTCGTAGTCCGTCGTCGTAGCAGTCCAGTCCAGTCCGAGGCCTTCCGTTCTTGCTGCCCGGTGAGTACCGTTGCTGGGGTAGTATCTAGACAGGGTCAATTAATTTGTCTCTGGTCCGTGGGTTTGGGTACGCAAATCCAACACGAAGTGTCCACCTAGGTGGATGCGGGTCCTGACGTGTCTCTTCATGGGACCGGTATGTTTCGTACTGTTTCAGCAGTGCATCTAGTAATTCTAGTAAGTTCTGTTCTCGAGAAATTCATGTGTTTCTGTTCTCAGTATTCCAGGCATTTTGTCCGAACCGTTCTTTTAAATGTTATTCCATGTGTTTTCAATGTCGTGGTATGAGTGATTTGTTTTTTAGTTATTATTGTGTTTATCGTGTATTGTATTGTGTCCAGACTCCAGCCTAAATTATGCCTTTGTTCTCGAAATTACGTCAGTTAAAAACCAGAAAAGGTCTGCTCGAGGAAGCAGTTCCTGTCCCGCCTAGGGACAGTCCAGGTCATTTTATGTATCATAAGCATGGCTTAAGTGCCATATTATATCTAGACTTGTGGGTGGATTACACCAAGGAATTAGAAGAGAAATATAGATGGCCTGTATCAGGCACATGGGATGCCGAGTGTATCATGCGAGTAGAAGAAGCATTATGGAAAAAGAAAGCCAGACAGTCCCAGAAAGATGCCATCGAGTTATGGCGCAAAGAATCTCATAAAAGAACCGAAAAAGAAATCAGAAAGACAGAATTAAGTAGGGAATCTTCAGAAAGAGCCCAAGAAAGGGAATTAATCGAAGTAGGTGAACGAGTTAAAGCCGAACAGTCAGACAGACAGAGAAATGCCCTTATTAAGGGTATGTATCCTCTTCTTGCCGAGGGCTTGCCGAAAGCAACCCCGGAAGCACCATGTAATTTTCCGCCGCCATTAGTTCCGATTAAGCTACGTCACAAACCGACCGCAGCTGATATTTTTCTCTCGTCCTATTTGGACGATACAGTTCCAGAATATGCCAATCCTGTTCCGCCAGTTCCCGTAAATAATGTAATTCCTGTTCCCCCAGCCACCGGGGCACCCGTTACAGCACCTGTTGCGGTACCCCCGGTCCAACCTACAGTACATGTGCCCGCTACATCAGTCACTCTACCAGCCCGTACAATACCCGTCGACGATTCTAGTCAAGGGGCCTTGGGGGGAAGTCCTCCTGGAACCCCGCCTCAGCACAGACGTGTGACATTAATCGAGCTACATGCCCGAGCGTTACAGCGTTCGCCCAAGCATCAGTCAGTTGCAGATATTAAGCGAGCTCTTACCGAATGCCGTTATGATCCAGTCCCAGGTGATGATAATATGGTTATATATTCATTGCGCGTAAGACGGGTGACCGAATATTTGGACACCCTAACGAATATGAAAGAATATCTAGACAGAATATATCGTTTCATCCGTACAGGAGTAGATCCAGAAAGTATTGGCGACGCCATGGTTCAAAGAAAAGTCGAGATTCAGCTCATGCTTTTAAAGTTTTTAATTAATTGTTTAATAAGAGAACAAGATTATCCGGATAAAGATCCGGAGGAAATGAAAGTCCTGACCAGATGGAGTGACCATATAGCCGAGGGAAGACACAAGACCCAGAACTGTATAGAGAGTATGTACAAGAAAATCCGTAGAGAAATAATAAAGTTACACGAGAAACGAAAAACAATACAAGTATCCGAGAAAGAAGACGACTCTTCTAATGAAGAGGTAAACGACGAGAATCCCTCCAGAATAGCGTATGTAGGTAGAACTAGACTTCCCGACCGACATTCACGCCCAGAACACAAGAAAGTTTTCCCTCCTCCAGCACCAGAACAAGGTTCTCTTGAACAAGTATTTCAAGGCACCGATCACATTCTGAAATCACGAATCGGTTATAGTGAACTTAGTACCATGCATGAACAAGAATTAGCCCGATCAGCAGTCCGATGGACTACTGATTCTACCACTTTTCCAGACGAAATAGTGGCACAAATGTTTCTGAAACTGCCCCCAGCCGAACAGCGACTGGTGGGTATGTATATGATCCAGCACCTCATTACACTGTATGAGGGACAACATTCTGATCCAGGTCCGTTACATGATGTTCTGAGCGAGTTACTCCAGTATAGATGGAGAGGTCTAGGTACCGATTTAATTAGTATCATTCTAGAACAACGCCACAAATATAGAACGTTTCTGAATCCGCATTTTGTTCATGTCTCACCTCCAGAAAGTAAATCATTGTACATAGATAGACAGCATCCGTTACGAGAAGTACACCCAGTTAGGACGACGGGTGGTGATCTAGAACGAGTATTTGTTTACACCCCTATCACAAAGATGGAACTCTTAGAGATGAAGAAGTTAATTCCCTGTCACGACAAAGATCCAGCAGGGTTCCATCGAGAATTAAAAGACATGCTCCGTATGGGAGAATATACGTATCCTGATATCATTAAAATGCTAAAGGTCCTGTTGCCCGCAGGGGTATATGAAAAACTCAAGGAAAAAGAATGGGAGGTGGGAGAGAAAAAGATAGATTGGACAGCTCTAGAAGCTGAAGATAATTCACGAGTACCAGGTACCGGTCTTGGGGGTAAAGTTAAAGAATTGCCCGAGTTATTGATACAGGTTTTGCCAAGATTACTAGCCACGAAAAAGGAAGATTGGGATGCAATCTCAGCTTGTAAACAGAAACAAGATGAAGACACTAGTGATTTTTATTCTAGATTTGAAAAATGTTTTATTATTAACAGTGGTCTGAAGACAGGTAGTGAATCGTACCCTCATCTTTTTGTTACCAAATTAGTCGAGAATTCAAGCCCACAAGTTAAAAATCGAGTTTTGAAAGTCGAAAGTAGTTGGCAAGCTAATACCCCGTCACAAATGTTACAGATGCTCCAGTATCACCAGAACAGAATCAGGGAAGAGCAAGAACACGAAAGGAGACGTATGAAAGACACGAAAATGAAAGTATTAGTTGCACAATCTGTTCCGCAAGACAGTCAGAAGAGGGGTCCGAATCAAGCCAGTCATCCTGCAGCTCCCGTTAAAGGGACTTGCAATTACTGTAAACAGCCAGGTCATTTTATAAACGAGTGTGCAGTTCTGAAACACAACATAGCAACTGGTAAAACTAAAGAAAGACCACGTCCGCCTAGACAAGAACAAGTTTCACAGACTTCTCAGTCACCACAGAATGCACAACAGACAGTTCCAGCACCGCAGCCTATCGCTGCCGCACAGCATGTTACACAGCAGATGTACCAGTATGCCCAGTCAGAGTATCCAGAGTATCAACAGTATTCATGAAACAGCCTAGAGAGGGAGGTAGGCTTGCCTCTCATCGAGATACCTGTAGATCAAGAGGGTCCCTATGTACACAGTCAAGTGTTAGGGAAAGACAGAAAGTTTTTGATTGATACAGGGGCAAGTAGGACTACTATCAGTCATGACGAAGTTCCAGGGGCTCCGCTCTCAGGCTCTAGAAATGTTTCCCTTGGATTTTCAGGAAAACCGATTGTTAATGAAATTTCAAAACCAGTTACTCTAGAAGTTGGTCCATTGTCCCGAACTACTGATTTGTTACTCACGAAAGCATGTCCAGAAAATGTGTTAGGCATCAAGACGTTAAAAGAATTAGGAGCAGTTATATGCTGTTCCCCAGAAGGAGTCCGATTGTTTTTACGCGACTTTAAAGGTCATTATGTATTACGTGATTTTGATCCAAGATTACTGAATGTACCACAGCATCTATGGGCGCAAGGTCCAACTGATGTAGGATGTATGCACATCACACCCCATCGTGTGACTCTCAAGCAAGGTATAGTTTTGCCACGAATCAGACAGTACAGATTGCCACCTGAGGCTGTAGCAGCCTTATCCAAAATTATTGACGAGCTTATTGCTCAAGGAGTGGTTGTAGAAACTGACTCCAATGTATGTAATTCTCCTATCATTCCAGTCATGAAACGTACTGACCCAAATGCACCTCCAGTATATCGATTAGTGATTGACCTTCGAGAGCTTAATAAATGTATCCTACCCCAGTACCCAGTAGTCCCAGACATCTCTTCCCTATTAACAGCCATTGATTCTGAAGCTACGTTTTTCACTGTTATCGATCTCAAGAACGCATTTTTCAGTGTCCCCATTCATCCAGACAGTCAGTACCTTTTCGGTTTTTGTTTAAATGGAAGAAGCTATAAATTCACACGAGCTCCTCAAGGTTTCACAGAAAGTCCTAGTATTTACAGTCAAGCACTTAAGAGACAACTAGACAATATTCACATGCCAGCTGACACTGCCCTGCTCCAGTATGTCGATGATCTACTGATCACAGCCCGTTCTGAACGTGACTGCGAGCGTGCGTCACTTACAGTCCTGTATTTTCTGGCCGAGCAGGGGCACAAGGTGTCCCCTTCCAAATTACAATTCTGTGTCCAGCAAGTGGTATACTTAGGACACTTACTGTCCAAGTGGGGTAGGCAGTTGACACCAGACCGTATCCAGTTAATAGCGAGTCTTCCACAGCCCAAGACACAGAAGGAGGTACGAGCTTTTATTGGCCTCACTTCTTACTGTAGACAATGGATTCCTCAGTATGCATTTCTAGCCAAGCCACTGATACAGTTAACGACACAGGAGGCAGCCGTATCGACTGTCCTCCCTTGGACCCAGCAACATACACTTGTATTCAATGAATTAAAGAAAGCCTTATGTCAAGCACCTGTTCTAGCAACACCGAACTACAGTAAGCCTTTTACACTTTTTGTTACAGAACGTGATGGTACTGCATTATCTGTTCTCACACAAGATCAAGCAGGACAATACAAGCCCTGTGCTTATTTTTCGAGCACATTAGATCCAGTAGCCCAGGCTCTGCCTGCGTGCCTTAAGTCAGTTGCAGCCACAGCTCTAGCTATCAGACAAAGTGATTCCATAGTGTTAGGACACTCCCTGACAGTACAAGTTCCACATTCCGTGGAAGTTCTTTTAAACCGAACACAGACTCAGCACTTGACAATTGCACGTTTAACAGGTTACGAATTGACACTGTTCCAGCCACACATAGAAATCAGACGCTGCAACATTCTAAATCCTGCTACACTGTTACCGTCAGTTACTTCAAATTCAGCCACACATGACTGTGTGGAAGTAGTTAACACTATGACCAAGCCAAGACAAGACCTGACAGACATTGCATTACCTAATCCCGACCTGACCCTTTATGTGGATGGTTCATGTATGAGAACTAGTACAGGAGAACTAGTAGCCGCGTATGCAGTGACTACTGAAACCGAAGTTATAGAAACACATCGTATTGACACCCTGTCTGCTCAAGCAGCAGAGCTAGTCGCTCTGACCCAAGCCTGCATACATGCCAAGAACCTGAAAGTAAACATATATACAGATTCACGTTACGCATTCGGAGTCATACACGACTTTGGAGTGCTCTGGCAGGAGAGAGGTTTCATGACTTCTCATGGAACCAAGATTCAGCATGGTCTCCTCATTCAAGCTCTATTAGATGCAATACATTTACCGACAGCTATTGCTATCATGAAGTGCAAGGCACATACGAAAGTCACTGACATCATTTCCCAAGGTAACGATCTAGCAGATCGAACAGCCAAGCTTACAGCTCAGACCCCAGACATTCCAGTTAACATGACACAGACACTTACTCCAGATCAGACGACTTGTATGACAGTTAAGGACCCTACACAAGATGTCATAGACATACAGTTACATGCTACTCCTGAAGAAATCAAGAAATGGTCCGAACAAGGAGGGGTCCAGACAGATCAAGGATGGATGACGAAGGGAAAGGCCACATGGTTTCTCCCCGACTCTATGGTTCAAGTCATTATTAATACCGCACATAGTCCTGCACATCTAGGAGAAAAAGCTATGTTAGACAGTATCCAGAACCTTTGGTTCAACAAGCACTTACGAGCAGCCGCCAAGCAGAAAGTCCGTACCTGTATGATATGTTGTCAGTTCAATCCAGGTAAAAGTGTCCCGGTGGAACAAGGGGGATTCCAACCTCCTGACCACCCTTTTGAAGTCCTCCAGATGGATTATATTCAGATGGAGCGATGTCGAGGTTTCAAGTATGTCCTCGTAGTTGTATGCGCTTTGTCCAGGTGGACAGAAGCATATCCAGTCCCAGATTACACAGCCGCGACCACTGCCAGGCAGTTGGTTCGTGAATTCTTTCCCCGCTATGGACTCCCTAGGGTCGTATATTCTGATAACGGCCAGCCATTCTCATCTGAGCTTATGAAACATGTTTCCCTTCTGTTAGGGTACCAGTGGAAGTTCCATTGTGTGCGCCATCCTGAAGCAGCCGGTCTCGTAGAGAGACATAATCAGACGTTGAAAATCCGCCTTGCAAAAATATGTAAAGAGAAAGGTGTAGACTGGCTAGTTGCCCTGCCAGTTGCCTTATTTTACATGCGAATGGTTGCACATTCCAGATCAGGTCTGTCCCCGTATGAGGTTGTATTCGGCCGCCCCCCAAACATGTGGGGTACACCTAGACCCCGCAGTATTACAGATGTTTCCAGTAATATGCTGACAGATTACCTAGCTTCCTTGATGTCTGCCCTACACTCTTGTCGTTCACAGGTTGCCGCCGCATTTCCAGACAACACCGAGGTTAAACCGCATGAGGTCATTCCAGGCGACCTGGTATTTGTGCGGAATTTTGATCGTTCAAGTCCACTGGAGCCCCGTTGGAAGGAGCCCCGTCTCGTCTTGTTAACAACAAGGACCGCCATGAAACTAGAGGGCAGGAAGGGATGGGTCCATCTGTCCCATATAAAGAAATTCCATGGAGTTCGTGAAAAGACTTTTGCAAAGGACTGCCTCATTCCTACAGACTGCCTAAAAACAGACACCCGAATCCAAGCCTCCCCTGTTAGAGGAAACTCCGCAACAGGAGTATAAAAAGAAACTCTGGTCTAGTAAAATAAGTCAGCCAGTTTAATTGTCTAAGTCCCTCTCGGGTGAAACGGTTAGACAGGTCCCTGACATGTATGAAATAGACCCCCATAGTGAGAGAGTTAGTCAAAACTCTATACGATGTATCATTGTTCTAAGTTTTTTATTATATGTGAGTCTTATGGTTACCTGCACAAGTTATGCTTTATATTTATGTTTTCCAATCTCACATGTACATAAGTTTTCTAATGCTACAGTAGAGCACACATTTAGTGATCTGCCTCCTCACGAGTTATCTTATCGTCTTGCTATGCGAAATAATACATTCATCAGAATGTTACACTATTCACACCAGACCAGCAATGCCACAAATTGTTGGGTGTGTGGTCGACTCCCCCCTTTCCAGACACCGAAGGGAGTTCTGCCACTCTTTCCTTATCCGTTCTCACATAATGGTTCGTGTGGAGCATGGTCCACTTTAACGTCATCCTCCAATGATATGTCCCTTCTGAATCGAACATGTTTTCCAGACAAGGAAGGTCTTTCCCATAGAACAGGGTTAGATCTAGAAAATGAAGTATATGATTTAGGTAATTATTCTTCGAATTTCATGGTCCTGAATGTTCAGTCTGATACTACTCCAGATTTACCTGCTATTTCAGTACTACCAGTCAAAGGCGAATTATGTGTTAGAAAGAATGGTTCCGCACATGTAGGACATAGTGATTGTACTACTACTGTCGAGTATAGTGACAGTGGGAAGTCTATTTTCAAAGCCTCACGTCATTCTTATTTTGTTTGTGGTCAGACCGCATATGTTCGTCTGCCCCTCGATTGGGATGGAACATGTTACATTGCCTTCCTACTGCCACCAGTTTTTCTAGCCCCATCTGATTATCACAGAAACACACATCTAGTACACGTCAGACCTAGAAGGGAGATCGAGTCCCCAATTGTCGATCAAACTGAAACTACTCTAGAACAATATCAAGACTTCAATAAAGGTTTCTTCTTCTTTATAGGACCTATCCAGAATAGTAAGCTAATCCGTAGGTTAACCAGAACCCTTGAAGCAGTAGTGAATGAGACTACTTCTGCTCTAGGTAACTTGACCGAAGAGCAATCTGCTATGAGATTTGTCGTGCTCCAAAATCGTCTCGTTCTTGACGTCATACTGGCCGATAGAGGAGGAGCATGTAGAGTCATCGGATCTAGTTGCTGTATTTTCGTTCCTAATAACGCGCCGTCTGTTTATTCAGCTATAACCAGACTTCATAAAATTGCCCATCAGTTACACCAGAATCCAGGCACCTGGACATGGTCTGGTTGGCTCTGGAGTATTATATCTGCCTGGGGATGGAAAGTATTGTCATTCCTAGGTATTGCAGTAATGATCATATTCAGTTGCTGCCTCTGTATACAATGTGGCCCTGCGATTTGCGGCATTTGTGCTACCTCTTGTATTCCTAGTCCTAAATCCCGTTCCAAGACAATTCGAGACGAGCAAATGATGCTATATGAAATGATAGATGGTATCATGAATATTGATGTTTCCTGATGGAAACGTAGGGCACAAGGAGGGAATGTGGAAAAGTAAATTTTGCCATGTTGTATGTGCCTACGTGTTCCCCATCTTATGTTATATGTGCATGATCGATATGCATGTATTCCCCTCTGATCGATTAAAGATGCAATTACAGTTGTGTCCATCTCTAGTATGCCAGTTTCCAGTCTTCGTGAAAACAACGAATATTAGGCCTATGTAAACCTGCGTTGCCACATTTCACAGTGTGCACGTTAATTCATTGAATTGTCCCCGTTTCTAGGCCTCAAAAGGGCCCGGACTCAGATTCAGCTCCTGTCTCCTGAACCCTCTCCAAGGAGCGATACAGCCCCCACCTGTATCCCTGACCCTTCGCTTACTTCATGCCTCACAGTGCCCGGCCCGGCCTGGCTCTGCCTGCCAGTCTGCCAAGAGTATGTTATGTTTTTAGTTATCAGTCCAGCCCTCCTTCTCTGCATTCCTAAGCTACTGAATCGCATCAATAGTTTCAGCCATAGTCTAGCCTTTCTGTCTCCATGTAAGAGAAATACTGTATTAATATTCATAGAATATTCCTCGCACACGAACTACATGTAGAATTATGCATGCATCAGTCTTAGTATCAAGTAGCCTTTGCCCTGATAACTTTTGGATTCTATCAACATGTACTATAAACACCAGATACCAGATATGCCTTAGGAACATGTCGCTCTGACACTCCAGACTTTAGTCTCCTCTTCTAGCGCAGAAGTCATAGCCCCCAGTTCTCCCTGGTAACACGTCATTGCCCGTTTGCGCGCACCACTAGGTTAGAGGTCCCAGCTGCTCAGGTAGCCCCCTCCATGTTTCCGCCCCATTTATGACATATTCTGTTACGTTTACATCACATGTCTATGTATACGCCCTGTACACGCCTCTTGTTACACCCATTTTGCTCTTATCTTTCGCGACTGCTACGAACCACGCCTACTGCTACGCCTACTGTATTGAATGTAATGTATTTTGTTTAAGTATATATATTGTGCACCCATATTAAAAGTTATCCCAAGCTAGCCATTCCAGATCCTGCCCCCGGCAGCTGCCATCCTATTCCCATGCAGGCTGTCCTGTTCCTGTCCTTTATGTCTGATTAAAGCCTGTGACTCAAGATACCTCGAATCCTGACTCTTATTTATTGAGCTATCTGTTTATATGAGTATCCTGAAAAATAGAACCGGTAATTAATTATTTATTTACCACATGTGCACCGAGCAAAGAGGTGAGACTTGGACGTGCAGGGTGCATGTGGAGGTGCAAGCCGAGGCATTGGTGAAGAGCGCCTGGTCATCGTGTGCACCAGAGAAGAAGCGAGTCTCGGATGCGCAGAGTGCGTGTCGAGGTGCAACCAGAGATGCTGGTGAGGAGTGCCTGAGTAGTGTGTGCACCGAAATCGAAGTAAGTCTCCACAGTGCTGAGTGCGGGTCTCGGTGTCCACTGAGACCGCTGGAAGGAGGGCCAGGTCATTGGGCCCTTGGAGTGAAACAGTAGCGGCCTGGACCAGCAGCCCTGGAGGAGCTGAGCCGCCGGCCCAAGCTCGCTGTGCCCATTGACGGAGTTCTGGATCAAGGCCCAAGTCGCTGAAAGAGGAGAGGAGAGTGGGGTCATGCCCCCCAGGTAACGTGGATTACCACCTGGGGTGAGGTGCAGGCCCAGAGGGATACTTTCTCAGCCTCTCGCTTCTGTCAGCTGCGCAAACCTGTTGCTTCGGCTCGGATCTAGGCCCATGCTGGCCCAAGAAGGGGCAGTACTGGGGCCGGATTGAGAAGCAGTACTTTTGTGTCATCATTGATTCAGGTTGGGGGCAACTGTTAACGGAGCACCTAAACTGTCGTATTACACTTTGCATGCTGGTAGTGATACGCATTGCATTATTCCTTCTACTGCAAAGTACATGACTGTGGCGCTACGTATGGTATTGTTTCTCTATTGCACAGTACAGGAGTATATCATTACGTATTGCAGTATTTCTTTTCTTTTGCAATAAGTGTGATTCTAGCAATACGACTTGCGTAACCTTTTGAAAACGGTTAAAAGTAAGCTTAACTGTTGGTTAGAAGCGGTGGTTGGGATTAAAACCTACTAATCCACCAGAAGGAATACTACCCATTATTATATGTTGGTTTTGTATTGTGTGGTCATATCATATATCTTCTTATTGTATTTTTACACATAAGGATAAATAACCAAGCCGTAGTACAGGATATTCGTTACATGTCGCGTCAGTTGTGCATATACATGAATGAACATGACTGAGAGGAGCGAAAATAAAAGCAAAGTATTTAGAACAGCATGACATAATCATTGGCTACAGTTATGCTAGTAAGAGAATATAGAGCAACAGTGGCAGTTCACAGAATAAATCAACTGTTTCCTCATATCACACCGGTGAGTTGTTCAGTTTGGGGCACGTGCTATGCTATGTCGACAGATCAAGGCAAATCAAGCGCGTCAGCAATGCAATATATATTCAGATCTTTTATTCAAAACAAGAAACTGTGAATAACAACCTGAGAGTTCAGGAACGAGAGACTGGGTGGTGTCAGATGATGAATGTGTGTGTACGTGTGTTGCCCATGGGGCAGGTAGGGGGCAGGCATGCGTGGTACTGTGTCAGTAGTGGGGGCCGCTCAGCGCGACTAGCAATATATGCAACGGGAGGGGGGGCAGGGGGTGGGAGAAACCCGGCTGGTACAATGCTCAATATGTTATGAGGGTCTAAATAATGCCTCTCTGCAGGCACACCTGGTGGTAAGCAGCCAAGGTATTATCCCAGTCCTGCGCTATGGGATACATGCGGAGTCCCGCTGTCTCCTCTCTGTGTAATGCTACACTTTCCGCCCTTGCCTAATTGTCAAACGAGTTACGTCAGTGTATCGCCTGGGGGGATGCACCATTCTTCCAGCGCTTGGTGATGAGGCGTTTTGCAGTTATCAGCCCCAGATCCCAAAACCCCCCCATTTTCCGTTGCAGCATATAGCGTCTTCAACGCGACTCTGTGCCGCCGCGCATTCCAGATCAATTGTCTGGTCAGAGTTTCCAGCTCCCGGAAAATTCGGGCTGGGACATACACCGGAAGATTTGCATAAAAGTACAGCAATTTAGGCAGTGCGACCATTTTTGTAAGCGTAATACGACTTGGGACATTCAACGGAAGGGAGTTCCAAAAGGACACCTGAGCCGTAAGTGACGAAATTGCTCTCGTGAGGTTACCCTCCAGCAGGCCAGCGGGCTCGCGATTAATATGGATCCCCAAATAGCGAAAAACGGTTGGATACCAGAGGAGTCGCTCGCCCATTACTACAACATCGCACTGACTTTGTCCAATTAACGCGGAGTCCCAACACATCACCGAAGCTGCTAAATATGGCAGTGAGCGCGCATGGGAAGCAAGTCAGGCCTCTGATGTAGATCAGTAAATCATCCGCATACAGTGACACTGAGTGTATTCCGTCAGCCAAAGGGATACCCCAATCTGCGCCGGAAGCACGGAGTTGTGTCGCCAAGGGTTCCATCATGAGAGCAAAGATTAAGGGGGAGAGGGAGCACCCTTTTCCAGTGCCTCTGCAAACACGGACCGAGTCTGAGAGAAGCCTGCCCGTGCGTACATGCACCACAGGATCTTGGTATAGAAGTTCCACCATCTGAAGGTAGGCATCACCCAAGCCAGACTTCTCAAGCACCTGCACCAGGTAGGGCCACTTCACAGAATCGAACGCTTTCTCAAGATCGAGAACCACGCACCCCGAGCGAGGCCATTGGGATGTAGCCAGGCTTTGCACTCGAAATAGGCGTCTGATGTTATAAGACGTACTGCGGGTTGGCACAAAACCGTTCTGGTCAGCATGTACCAGTGCAGGAACCAGAGGCGCTAATTTCTGGGCTAGTGCAGATGCCAGGATCTTATAATGCGTATTAAGGAGAGCAAGCGGCCTGTATGATCCCATATTGAGCACATCCCTGCCCGGCTTCAAAAGAGATATCACGTTCGCCTCATTCAGGGTTGGCGGGAGAACAGCATCCTCAATTGCCGCCCCATACATCCGTAATAGTTCGGGTATGAGGATGGTAGAGTAGGCCTTATAGAACTCCGCAGGTAGTGCATCTGGACCTGGGGTTTTACCATTGGAGAGGGAAAATATAACCGTTCGAAGCTCTTCCGCCGCTAGTGGTGCGCCCAACTCTTCCCGCTGCGCATCGGTAATCGCTGGCAGGGGTAACGCCGATAGATACTCTGAGATGTCATCCTCAGTGGCTCGCAAACGGGAGCGATATAGGCTCTCGTAGTGGTTCGTGAAGGCCTCGTGTATAGCCCTCTGTGTGTAGACAGTGGTGCCCTGAGTGGTACGGACAGACAGTACCGGCGCCGTTTGGGTGTCTCGCCGTATCAGCCAAGATAACAGCTTACCTGGCTTGTCTCCAATGTGGTGTGTGCGCGCCGAGTGTGCAGCGTAATTTAAGTTCTTCAATCTATCTAGAAGTTGAGTGTGCTGTTCTCGAGCCGTCACCAACCTCGTATCGTCTCCCCCAGCTGCCTCCTGTTCGCCAGTCAGTAAGGTGGATTCTACTCTCGTCAAGTCCCTTTCCACCTGGCGTCGCATTCCCGGCTGCATGCCCAGGCAGTGACCTCGTGTGACCACCTTAAACGCGTCCCACTCAACCTGTGGGGTGGATGCAGTGTCGTTATTGTACTCAAAATACTGCAAAATGCGGATCGAGAGTGCCTCTCTATATGGGGCATCCAATAAGACATCCGGTTGGAGTTGCCACGTGGGAATCGGCGGGTGCGGGCGTTCCCAGGCAAAGTCAAGGGTGTGAGGGTTATGGTCTGAGTGAGCGCGACCCAGATAGCAGGTGTCTGTGACATGGGGTAGTAAATCGCTTGACAACATAAACCTGTCTAGTCTGACATGCAGCGCGTGGGCACCTGAATAGAATGAATAGACTCTCATGTTGGGGTTGCGATTGCGCCAGACATCATGAAGGTCCCACTGTGTCGCCAACAGATCAGACACCCACTGAAATCACTGCAAATCGTTCGCACTTGTCCGCTGCCCCGTAAACACACATCAGGGGAAAAGGAAAAAACCACCAGTCTTATAAACATGGGATTCATAACCACAATACCAAAAGGTCGACAGCGGAACATGCCGTCGTCCAAACGCTCTAGTGAGCACTAATAATCCGTAAGTTCAAGGGGGGGTCACTGAGTCCTTAGCTCTAGCCTTACAGAGGTTTCATGCAATCAGGGCAAGGGTGCTGTCCCCCCACCACAGGCAGCTATTGTTATTCAGCCCATTGTCAGTAAGAGTTCTCGGTGCATGGTGCATCTATTCCATCCAGTTCAGGGACCAATTGTTCGGCAGCAGCACTGGGCGGGGTGCAGCCAGCCACTCACCTCTGGGGGGTACGTCCACCCCTCTGATGCAGTCCCGCAACTCACCAATAGTGGGCACGCCCATGACATGTCACAAACGCTGGGTTCAGTCCACATACCCGCAGCAATCAGGGCCGAATGCCGCCCCAGGGCTACAGCGGTACTACCAGCTACACTTCAGCGTCCCATGGAACCAGCAGTTCGTCAGCTGCAGATACCCTTAGCGTCCAAATGGTAGGTCGATTGCTCTGAAACGTGTTCACTGGACTGTATCAGCAGTCTGTGGTGTAACATCCGGGAGATCCACTGAAACTTGGGAGTCCGGCAATCCGTAAAGGTACTCATCATCACTCTCAAGGACTTCAGGGCTAGCCCCCGGGGCAGGGTCCGCTGTCAGCGAGCCACTGATCTCCGCCACCATGCGGAGGGCCTCCTGTTGCTCGCTTTGTATAAGTTCAGGCGTGGGACCCACTTCTGTCTCCGCGTGCATTGGAGAGACGAGTGTGTAATTCATTAGAACATGTATCGATATTTAAACTTTTGATTTTCTGTTTTTCATTTAAAGCATTCCGGTAACTAAAAACGCTTACAGAATGAGTCCTTTCGAGCGCGCATGCGCAGAGAGTAGTGGCACCATCGAAGACACATGCATAATAGACTATACAGGCAATCGATAGGACCACTATGGGCGTGAGGACCCGGTTTTCCCACAGCGGCAGGTAATCATGCCGCATGAGTATATATGTGTGTCCGCTGTCTCGTTCGGTACCTCCCGGAGCGAGCTCTCTTACGAGTCGAGGTACCGACGGACAGGTAAGCCATTCTGCAGGGGCTTTACTATCTTTTGATCCTGAATGCTGTAACCCGCAAATGAGCCTTACTATTGGGTGATAATAACATTTGTTTGCTTATTTAGAAATAGTCTCCCCATGGAGTGTGTATCACTCCCTATAGAGTGTCTTGCACTCCAGTGTTCTGTCCCCATAATACCCTCTAACTCAAAAATACCCAGAGACACTCGGAGTAGTTGTTTGGTGGGTCCCTTAAACGACTTGACCTAGATGTACCTCTGGCCCCCTGGTTTACAAAGAAATAAGGATTAAGTGTAGGTGGTGTACAGAATTCTAACACCTTCAACACTTTCTTTTCCTCCCGCAGAGCGGGGCCTCCTTCCTGAGCAGCCTGTCAGGTAGAGGTGAGGCAGGGCTATCCTACAATTGAGGGAAAGTCCGTAATGGTTGTGACTAAAAAGGCGCACAAATAGACTTTTGATATTGTGACAATGCACAATGCCTAAGTTATCATGTGATTTATTGCTTGTGCCCCTTTTCTCTCTCTCTCTCTCCCCCCCTTCCCCGATTTCCTGTTTTTGTCTTCTATCCATAGATACCTTGGGTATAACTTGACAAAAGAAGGATAAACAGGAATACCGATGTTGTATATACTTTATTACTTTCACTTTTGCAGCAGCAATAGCACTATTATATCTGGTCCTGAAGAAAGCCGCTGATACAAAGGTTTGATCAACAGGCTGAAACATGTTGACCACAATGTGACAGTGGTTATACATCCATACCACTGTGCTGTTTCATTTTAATCCTGTCAGGTAGAACACATCAATAAAACAAATATCAGTGATTTCTATCTAGACAGTTTTAACGCACTTTTCTATTTCTTTCACACAGCGCTGCAAACCTCACTACACTCATCATCCTCACATATGGGATTAGTACCCATCCGTTTACCAACAAAAACATCTCTGAGCTCCTTCCTTAAACTTCGAAGTAGTA
The DNA here is from genome assembly GCF_964261635.1 of Lissotriton helveticus. NCBI lineage: Eukaryota > Metazoa > Chordata > Amphibia > Caudata > Salamandridae > Lissotriton > Lissotriton helveticus. The sequence goes on along the minus strand of NC_136063.1, from coordinate 701,251,289 downwards.
GCTCCCAGTGACGACTAGGTTTTCTACACTGGTAAGGAGGACCCATATGATGAAGCATGTCACCCTCGGGTGAGTTAGGGTTCTAATCCTTAAGGGATGTCTCCCCCTTAATGACAAATAACAGGTGAGTAAGGTTCGAGAGAGGTAGGGCTTCACTGAAAGTGATTCTTTCAAACACATGAACAAGACTGTGGGTGTGTCTTTTGGTATACATAGTTATTAATGAGGGAACACACACCCACTGGTCTATAAACGTTCCTCCCTGACCCCCAATCTACGGTAGTGATATGCTTTCCAGCACCACAAGACTGCTTTGAAGGGCGCATTTTGTGCCCTCCTTGCATACTCTGGTTTGAGCAAGTTCAGGAACCCTTGATTCTCGCTCTCGTACAAAACTGGGCAAAGGACAGGGGAGTATCCTCCCCTCTGTCCAGTCCCTCCTCTGAGAGAGACCCCTGAGTCATTCCAACTCTTTCCCTAGGATACTTAAGTGCTCCTCTGTGGGTGGGTCCTCAGATTCATTGTGGAATAAGACTCATCTCTGAAACCAAAACACTCTTCGACAGTCTGGCCTTCTAGGCTTCTTTGTACAGAGATTGCATAAAAAAAACGATTGCTGCTCCTGGTCTCGCTATTCTTCAAGTCTTCTGCGTTGTCATTGTCTATATTTCATCCCGGTTTTCCAGACGTCCTGTGGGCATCAAGGACATTCAAAGCAATCTTCCTTGGAGTGAAGGAGTCTCTCCCCTGCATCCCAGTGAATGCTGGTCCTATCGTCCTATGGCTTTCCTGAGGCCCAGTAATACAGTTGGTGGTTCTGCAACTCCCTAGAGGCTTGACCTGTCTTTTCTCCAATTTTGAGGACAGTATCCCTCGTCAGAGCCACTGGGACCAAACCCCTGTACACTGCGTTGACTTGTCGTTGCCAAGGCTTCTTGGCCTGCACTCCAGATATCTTCAGGCTACAAGAAACTCCAGCCTCCGGCACTTTATCCCTCAAAAATCAGCATCCTCACTGTATTCTCTGCACCATGGGCCTCCATCTTCGGTGAGCTGCCTGGGATCCTTTAGCAACTCCTATGCCTTTGGCCTGAGAGTCCTCTTGAGGGTCTTCCTTTGCTTCAGTGGGCTCCCCTGCTTGCCCTGGGCCTACACTGACTCCCCTGCACTTAGTGAATCGCTTGGACCTTGCTGGTCCCGCGGTTTGTATCTTTTCGCTTTCCACACCATTTGCAGCTGCCAAGGGTTGTTGTTGCTCCCGCTGGGCACCGACCACCTAGACATCGATATCTGACACAAGGTTCCTGGTCTTCCTCAGCATCACCTGGTCCTCACAGCTGCAGCAACAAGGTCACTGTCTTCACTCCTGAACCTCCCGACACCAGTGGGCATTGTGCTTTTATGCCTCCTGGTCACCTCAGAGTGGCATAGACTCTGTCCCCTCTGCTTGCAGGTTCTCCTCTTCAAGAACCCACCCTTGAATTTCACAAGAATCCTTCACAGGCCTCTCCAGAGGCATATTCTTCGAAGTCTTCTATTGTCGTCTACGGCAGGTTCCGACGTCATTTCACCCCTATGCACCCGGCAGCCTGAACTGCCAGGCCAGGTCCTCCCTGGACTGGTCTGGAACAAGCATCCTGTGAGTGGTTTCGGGGTATCACCCCTAATTAGCCAGGTTAGCTTGACTCCAGTTGCATGGCAAGCACAGGACCTACGTCTGGGCATACCCTTTCTACTTAGGGCCACAAAAGCAAAAGACTGGCTGCAGGCACCTAATGGCTAATGCAGGAAAATACCAACTCTCTAAAAGCAAAAAGAAGAGATGATGGATGGAATGCTGAATAATGCAACCATTCAACCCCAGTCAAACAAATCTGGGTTCAATCCATGATTGTATGGCTTGATTTGATGGGATGTTTTTTAAGTGTTTTTTATTGTAAATAAAAATGATTGAATATGTTTTAATAGGCCCTCGTGAAGTCCCATGGAAGGGATGAAACACCTTGGCTAGGCTACCGCCTTACATGTTTGCAATTGATAAGAAGGCTGGGCTAACATTTTGCTAGTTAACAATCCAAAGGAAGAAGCAACAATAAAATAATTGAAAACATCCTTGACCTGAATAGTCCTTTTTTTACTGATACGCTGAATGTAGACATTTCTTTGACCATCACCTCAGGAATACTATTTGTGAATCTTTCAATACAAGATACAGTGATCATTGGTTACTTATAGTGCCTCCCCTTTATTCATTTTGTTAACATGGAGAGAAGGGGTTGGAGCAGACACACAAACAGGTGCTAGGGGCAAGTAACAACCTGAACAGTAATGAAAGGAGGGAGGGCAGGTGGGGGAAAGCAACAGGGTCGAAGGAAGACGGGCGGGCAGATGAGAGCCAGCTGAAAATGTGGTAGACTGCTTAAACACAAAGAAACATGAACAGTGGAAGTACACAGGTAATGCATCCATGCTGGGGAGGTGGGAAGCCTATGGCAGCTGACCAATAAGAAGTAAGCAAATGAGAGTGACAATGAAGTCAACCAATGGTAATCCATAGGCGGCCTTTAGGCACACGGTTAGAAAACAAAAAGTCTTGAAGAGGCAAGACCTGAAAATGGGTTGGCACGATAAGACAGTTCTATTAGGTTAGCCTTCTTTCTGTCTGGAAGCGAACAGGTTAAGGTAGGCTCAAGTGGGTGAGTCATAGGTGGATCATTGGATGTGGGAGGAATGAGATCAAATCTGGTCTGCTTTAGTCTGTAAAGTGATGGGAGTGTATCAGCTGTTTTGTAAGCTCACCCCTCTCTCACAGCAGAATATTGCATCCATACTAACGAGTGTCTGTCTAAAGTGTCATGTGCTAGCATGGGCACCAAGGTCTTTAATTATAGCCTGGCTGCTATATTGACTGGCTCACGCAAATGATCACCTGTTGACCCTTTGGCAATAATAACTAAACAGCCGGAATTGGATTGGGATCAAAAATTGGCCAGGGCACACCCAAAAAAAGTGGCCCACATTTGCGTATCGCCTTTCCGCAAAACACTGCTTCAGTGAAGTTGTATGAAAAGAAAAGGGGTGGCTTTATGCTTTATTAACTTCACTTAGATTTTGTTAGGTCTCGCTGAGCCATAGCATGCGCTGATCTGTGAGACATTTAGTAGTGGGCTTTTAAAAGTCCTACCACATGCTTTTTGCTGGCATGGAGCGTGCGGTTACGCGCACATGCACGAGCGGAGGCGTCATCGCGCGAGCACCACTCGCGTCCTTTTTTATCTATTAGCGCGCGCGCACACATCTCCCGCTTCTCCCCCTCCCCCACCACATATCGCGTCCCACGGCCGCTCGCATGCGTGCGGCCAATGCTTGTTTCACATTCTGATGGGGAGCACATAATTTTGCGTTACGTTACTGGAGAGAAGAATTCAAAGAGAAACTTTCAATGATAGACTTTGCTTTTACAAGTAAAAAACAGACAGTTTTGGTTTGCTGCCATAAGTGGCAGGAAGGACGTTCACCACCCCACCTACCGCTCCCCGATCCGACCCACCCCTAGGCGAGAACTTCAAGGACGCTTGCTGTGGGAAGTCTCACTGGACACATTGAGCGTTATAAGGGAACCCTTGTCGGTTCCTGTATTTGCACACGACATGGCGGGATCGGGTAACTACTAGTGAGGGTTCTAGGATCTGCTCCCTGGTCAGACTGGGCCCGACCCTTGTCCTGCCGGGGACACTTACCTCTGGTAGTGCCTGTGCAGGGGCCTGGCACCTGCCGCTCGCTTCCGGGGTGAATGCGGACCTCACCGCCTCCCGAGAGCCATTATACGCGCTCTCTCGGGTTAGGGATTATTTGGACACTCATTACACATGCTTGACTTACTGAGTAAGTAGGAGGCCTAACTTTTCTTAACCCCTCAGTGGCCATTTCACAATGGGACGCCATATCCCTGGTTACTGTGGTGCACTGACCAATGGCGTAACAGAAAATAAAGAGGCCATCCACTCTGCAGAGAGGTCCTGTCCCCCCCAGCCCCCCCATGTGTTTCAGATATTCACAGACCTTCGGCTAAATGGGTATCCCCAGCGCTTTAGGTGCTAATGGGTCCCCCGTTCTTAACCACACCCCCATGTTTGACTGATCCCTTGTACTTGACCAACAGAAATAAGAACAAAAAATATGCTTCGCCATATGAGTCGGTACTATAAAAATCTTCATTAGTGTGAGGAATTATATATGACGGTGCAGGAAAAGTAATTTGTATGTGTACTAAGTACCACACTGCCCAAGAATATGTTGTGAGTCCACTCAACCAATCATGGAGACACGAATACAACTGCTTCAGTGCTTACGAATCTGCAACACGTTTGGAATGCTTCTCAACAACGTATACAACCCCAAGAGATCACACATCAGTGCAGGCAACCATGTATGACACATAATCTTGAAAACGTCACAGTACATATCAACCCTTTCACCCCCCCCACACATACACATTCTACCTCAATTCACTACACCATAGGCAAATTAAACCTCTTCACATTGTACAATGCTAAACGCAAATCTACAAACCATCGCCAATTAACAACTTAGGCTGTGACCTACACATGACACATATACATATACACATTTTCATACTTACACTGTCTAACTCACACTTCACATTACAAAGCACACCCAACAGCAGATAACAAGCCCTTCACCCACCGTACCCAACACAACTTATTTTTTTAATAAAAATCATCATATATCAATAGACAAGCACCCACCTCAGCATGACAAACTCAGAGAACCACTCCACAGATACCAAACCAGACCTAATTACACAATTTATCACATCACTCATACAACAACCAACACAAAGGAATATACAGAAAACCGCACTCACAAACACCACTGAACACTATACAAGTCCTTACCTGCATCACATGCACACATGTATCACAAAACACACCCTAATCCAACAACACTGCATCCACAGCAGACCTCAGGGGCACAATAAGCACTCACACCATGGCTGCATACACTACAACCATTCTACCAAACAAAAGCATAACTTAAGATACCACACAGCTGTGACACACGTTCACTTCCAAACAACATGCACCACCAACCCTACCTTGCAAACTGGCGTGAGTCTTGATTCTTTTAGTCATGCTTCAGCTTATAGTAATACATTTGGGCAACTGGGCAGGAAGCAATCAGTCGAATATCTGAATTCAAACTTCGCGCAACCAGCAATCAATGAGGCGGAAAGTCAATATTCTTATTTTCTACCCATGCTATGATAGGGAATTGGTTTGAACTCAGGACAGGTAGTGTATTTCAGCCACTTGGCCAGACACAGAAAAACAACTACTTAATATGGATTCCCTTTCTTACTTTCAGCAATTAGGCAGAGGAGAATCGTTTGGTGTCTCTCGATCCTTCGCGGAAGGGCTGCCTGGGAGGGGAGTTGGTTGGATTCTCCATGACAGAAACAGGAAGAAAACAGTGGCTGAAGAGATAGTGGCTGGGAGACAGGCAGTAGCGTGAGCAGGAAGACACACACCTATCACACTTCCAGACATACAGCTCTATTCCAAACAGTAGATTTCTATAATATTCACAGTACCCCACATGCCTTGGGATGGGTAAAAGAGGACAAGGAAAAGGAATTGCTGTAGTTCAAAGCAGAGGGGTTAGTAGATCTAGCAGTTGTGGTAAAGCCACACTGTACCCCCAAATCTGGAAACAGGCTTGGAGATGATTGACCCTCTATTTCAAAGGGTGCATCGTTTTGGACCCCTCTTCTTCCAGCAGAAGGCCATCACTCTCATGTGAAACATTGTAATTTAAATCTGTATTTTTATTTCTGTAATCCTGAGCCTTTGATTCTTGTTTGCTGGGTCTTCAACTTTGTCTCTAGTCCCTCGTATCTCCGCTTGATCTTCTCTTTTTGGTCTGCTATCTTGCAGTTCTTACTCCGAATACTCCTTCTGTTGACCAACTGGCTGGCAGAGAAAAATGCATGGATATACAATTCAATTCAATTCAAAATCCTTATTTCGGTACATTTTTACCATAAAAGATACATTAAAAGCACGTACATATGCATATTAACTCAATGCATTAAACTTAATTTGCATGATTAAGCAATGACAAGCAAGGTGTGTTACGATTAACAAAGATTCGGGGAGACAGTTTCGTGGGCGATCATCATTACATATAAAACTTTGATAAATAATTAAGAATATAAAAAGGCATATATACGAGTAAAAGTATAAAAATATATTTATATATATATATTATTTTTACCAGTAAGACCGAGACATTCCTGCATTTAATAATAATTGGAGTCGGTTAAATAAATGAATGGTCTACCAGTTCATTTATAACCATAAAACATGAAGCAGCTTGCGGTTTTTTGAAAAGCAACAAGGAATTTGTACTAAGATTTAAAACATGTGATTTATACTAGAATTTTAGACCCAATTTAACTCTAATAAAATTCGTGCCTAACAAAAATCTGCTGATGCCAAAAACAATAACCTGGCTAGTATCCGTTTTTAAGATCCTTCCTGCTTCTTTGCATGATCTTACACCTATGCTTTGGCAAAGAGGTTTGATCCATCTTTTTCTAGGGGCCACGTCAGCCTGGCAAAGGAACAAAATATGAAATTCATCTTCCTTTACTTCACCTTGGCATAGAGTGCATTGATCGTTAATATTAATATTAGACCACCTTGCTACACAAGCATTTATCCGCAGAGTGACATATCTATATTTCATATGAGTGTCTTGGCTAGCGGTGGTTCTACCTCATCTAAAAAGCATTCATAGTATGCCGTATCTTTATATGTGAGGAAGCTATTTGTTATTGATCCATACACTCTTCCATTCAATACGTTATGGTTTAAGTGGGCCCAGAATGATAATTAAAAAAAATTCTTTGCGGTTGACGATAATGTGGATGGATCGTCCCAAAAATGTGCCAACCCAATTTTTGTTAACCAAGATCTGACGTGTTTAAACCATAAAATTGTGTTACTACAATTCAAGTCCATTATTTCTTTCAGACCGTCCTTGTAGTTTAACAATTCGGGGGTTGACCAAATTCTGACCCTGAGCATCAGAGGTCTCAGAATTGCATGGTAGTCAGTACGTTTCAAGTTAAGATCTAAAATGAGTGGTACTAATGGTGTACTGATCGATAGTCTCAACAAAGCTCAACAAAATTTGTTTTCATCAGCTTCAAATGATTTTTTGCACATGGGTCCCCATAATTCAGCTTCATATAATGCAGCTGCCTGCGCTTTGAACTTAAACATTTCCAGAGCCGGCGAAACTGCTTTGTTTCGACTGTTTCCATGTCTTTTCGTAATAGGTAGCAAGTTTTGCGTAAATTTTACTTTGCTTTTTTCTATCTGGGATTTCCATAATAAATTAGAATCCAAGGTGACACCCAGATAACTAAAATGTTGTACATGGTCGATTTTGTGACCATTTAGAGTCAAATTTTCCTTAAAATTTTTATTGGGGTTTATAGACATGTATTTTATTTTCTTGGCGTTGATCCCAAGGCCTTTTTTTGCTGCCTCAAATGTATTTAGTAAGTTCTGTAGGCACCTAGGTGTTTGAGATATGAGTATGGTATCGTCAGCGAAGAGCAGGGCTGGAACCCTCTCACCCCCCAGTTTAGGAGAATCATTACTACAATCCTCCATACTAGAAGGAATATCGTTGACGAACAAGGAGAACAATGTGGGGGCCAGCACACATCCTTGGCGAACCCCCCTCTTTATCGGTATTTGTCCTGTCAGTTCTTCTCCTGTGCCCCACCTAACCTTTGCATAGTTATTATCATGTAGCTTTATGATCTGCTCTAAAAGATTATCTGGTAGCCCTATATCTCTATGGTTCTCCCATAGCAATTTACGAGGAATTAGTTCAAACGCAGCCCGAAGGTCTACGAAGACTACATAAAGGTGACCTTTTCTCAGAGTAACATATTTCCAGCACAGGCAACAAAACCTTAGGACCTGGTCAATAGTACTTATTTTGCTCTAAACCCTGCTTGGTACTTTGTAAGCACCGCTTTTTCCTCCATCCAAGTTTTTATACGATTTAAAATATGCCTTGCATAAATCTTTTTTTAAGATATCTATTAAACTGATGGGGCGATAGTTTGCGGGGTCATTCCTATCGCCCTTTTTAAAAATTTTAATGATTTCCGCTCCCTTCCATGTCTCCGGGAAATCTGCACCTGCTGCTAAAGCATTACATAAACAATTGATGTATGGGCCCCAGATACTAATCTCATGTTTGTACAGGTCACCTGGGATTTTATCTAGTCCAGGGACCTTCCCATTTTTAACCGAATTAATAGCTATTTCGGTTTCCTGTAGATCAAAGACTAAACTATCCATACTTGAAATTAACAATGTATCAGACTCCGTTGAAACCTGTTCCTCCACAGGAGCGTCATATAGTTTGGTAAAATAATCGATCCAGGTGGTCTCATCGAGAAAGACTTCCCTGGATCCTTTTTCTTTTTTGTTACCTTTGGCCACTATTTTCCAGAACAACATTTGGTCATGGTTTTTAGCTGCAATTAACATGCTGGACCAGATCTCCTCATCCCAAGATGCTTTCGCCTTCCTTTGGATTATTCTGTATTTAGTCCTAGCCTCTTTGACTACCAACATATTTTTGCTCTTTATTGCGTGAACTAAATCGGCCTTTGCACTACGGCATTCCTTGTTATACCAGGATTTTCCTACCTTCAATGAGTTACTATCTCCACCATTTTTTGGGGGGTGTTTGTGACCAGTGGAATGAGTTCTTTAAAAAACCCGCTGTGTAAATCTAGGAATGATTTTTCCCCATCCTTTGAGGCGTCATATAGACCGAACGTTTTGGCAAAAATATTGTAGATATTTGGCAACAAGTCATCGCACCCCAGCATGTACGCCCATTTTACTGAGCGGCGATTATTGCTGACTGTAATGTCGTCTGGACTAGTGTGGGTTATTCTCTCAATCTCACTAAGCGCTATACTGCTGCGAAGGAGAAGCTCAAGTGGACGGTGGTCGCTTTCTGTTCTAGGTCTAATCTCTATATCTACAGCAAAGGGCCAAATATCTAATGACAGAATAAAATAATCAATTTTACTCTGGCACTTATTTCTGAAAAAGGTGGGTGCCTTTGGACTGTCCGATGGTAAACGATGGTTACATGCCCTCAAACCTTTGCCAGCCAATACCCTCGTAATTTGGAGAGCTAGGGTGGTTCCTGGGACTGCCCCACCACTATACATTGCCGGTATCTTGTTGGCCCTATCCTCATCATCTAATGGATTTCCAAACCCTGTAATTGGTTCGTAATTGCAGTTAAGGTCACCGCCCAATATTATACTTATTCCAGGATCTAGAGCATTTAGAAGTGAGTCCAATTTATCTATTTGTGGTGACTCCCTGTATGATGGGCATGGTCTACTATAAATATTATATAAATGTACAACCCGTTTGTCTATGGTAACAATTTTAATCCCTAAAACATCTTCAGAGTCAATACATAATTGGGTGACATTAATATTAAGAGTCACTTTCACCCAGATTATAAGGCCACCAGATGGCTTTCCTCTCACAGAGGGAACAGCAGCTTTTTGAAAGGTTTTATACCCTACCCTATGTATAGTCTTAATGGCCCATGTCTCCTGAAGAATACAGATATCACTCGTGTTAATGCATGGATATACAATCTTAAGCTGTCTACTACTTTCTGATATGGCGACTAATGTCCTCATGGATGCTTGTAGTTTGTGGCCGAAACCCAAGTTGAAATGTCCATCGCTTATTGTCTTATATATTCCTTGATTGTGGAAAAGCCCTACCTCCATTTGACAGCCAGCTTCCCTCTGCTAAGTAGCAAAAGTAGGGTCTCTAGTTGGAGACCTTTGCAGCCACGGTACTGTGTGGTTCTGAGTTTCTAATTGACCGAGTCGTTATCAGTGATTAGAAGGTAACAATTGGAATGGAAGAACAGCTAGCACTGACGAAGTACAAGTTGATTTTGCAGCCTAAACAGCATGCAGTTACTTGACATACGCTCAGTTTGAAATACTCTGGGCCTTATTTATGAAGGCCTTGCACCGCCGGTGCGTCACTTTTAAAATGGGAAAAAGTGACGCACCGGTAGCACAAGGCCTTCATAAATAAGGCCCTCTGTATTTACTGGTCATTGTATTTTTGAATTCACCCACAACTTGTGATCTGTGAGTTTCTAGTTTTCTTCATGCACCTCTTTATATCTAGTGTATCGGCTTTTATTCTCTCTGATGTTTTGCTTTTGAGGTGATTGCGGCAGAGGGACAGAAAATTATTCAACCAGAATCACACAGTTTGGTCAAGTGGGAAATTCGGATTTGGAACTTTGGTCTGTTGGTTCCACCCTACACACTAGACCGCATCTTCCATACATTCGTATGACAATGTTTCTCACATCTTCCTGTTGCAGAGGCAGCAGTCTTATGTAGTACGCTTTCTTGGCTGTGGCACCCCTTCTTTGTCCAACCATGGTTGCTTGAGAGAGCAAGTGCTTGGGGATCTGCATCCTCCACCCCTTTCACCAAAACACTGACAAAACATCAACTGGTGAAAGATTCATTCTCAGTGTGCTTGAGGAGAGTGGGAAAATTAGATTTTGGAGGAGCACACAAGTCATTGCCCTTTTCCGTCGTTCAGATGATACCCAGTCTATCTAAGCATCATTTACACTGTTCCTGGAATCAGATTGAACAAATCTCTGTTTCATTTCTGCATGCTTGTTGTACATTTCAGGCTCTCTGCATACTATGCCCTCAGGAGAGTCTGCCACTGATCCAGGATGGCCAGTTCGGTACATATTTTGCCACTTACCACTAACTATGACAATTATTCCCACTGCGCCTGGGTATTTTCGACTGTAAATGTCAAATAAAAAAAGATACGTTTCCATTGTCCCTGTGCTAAATCTACAATTTGTTTATTGCTGCATATCAGGAATAGAATCTCAGAGAAAGTGCCACATGCCATTTCCATAAGTATGTCTGAAAACCTACACCTCGCCAGGCTTTCCAGACATCCTTTAGGCATGATGTTGATGTGCTACTGATATTATCCGCATGAGAAAGTAACACGTATAAGTACATGGTTCTCTTTGCATCCTGTCAAGTTACAAGTACTGTATGTTATAAGAGAATTTTTTTATTTATTGAGTTTTATTAACAGTACACAGCAGTACATCTCATGTTCACTACTCAGATATAAATGGAACGAAAGATCCATACAGCATATGACATTTATACATTATGGTTTCTCCTGCTATTAGTACACATTGAACATCCTTCCAGGTAGGTCGCTTCCCCCGCCTGTGTCTCCGTGCCCCAACTGCCGCTGCTGAGGAAGTTCGAGGCCCTCCACCACCCGCAGGCTACCACCTGCGCCTCATCCCTGGTTGCCAGTGGTAGGCCGTAGGTTTGCTCATCCTCCATTGTATTGCCTGTATTTTCTTTCTTTGCTTCCGTTGTAGTGACTGCACTTTCATTGTTGTGTCTGTGACTGCTGTTGTCTGTCTCCCCCGCTGCCTGTATGTGGTCTGTGCCTGTTCTCTCCCTCTGTTCCCCTCGCCGCCCCCTTTCTCTCTGCCCGGTCTCCCTTGTGCTCCCCTCACTCCCCCGTGTATCTCTGCCCGGTTTTTCCTTCTGCTCCCCTTGCGGCCCCGTGTCTCTCTGCCTGTTTCTGTTGCTTAGCTGCCCCTGCATTTCTGTGACCTTTTTGCCTTCTGCGCCACTCGTTTCCCCCCGATTTTTGTGACTTTTTGCCCTCTCTTGTGACCTTTTGCCTTCTGCGCCACTCGTTTCCCCCTGTTTTTTGTGACCTTTCTGCCCTTCTTAGGACCTTTCGCCTTCTGTGCCACTCGTTTCCCCCTGATTTTTGTGACTTTTTTGCCTTCTGTGCTACTCGTTTCCCCGCATTTTTTGTGACCTTTCTGCCCTTTCTTGTGACCTTTTGCCTTTTGTGCCACTCGTTTCCCCCGTTTTCTGTGACCTTTTTGCCCTTCTTGTGACCTTTTTTGCCTTCTGTGCCACTCGTTTCCCCCTGTATTCTTGTGACCTTTTTGCCCTTTTTGTGACCTTTCTGACCTCTGTGCCACTCGTTTCCCCCTCAATGGTTGTGCCCTTTTGCCTTCTGTTTCCTTTGTCCCCTGCGGCTCTGCCCCCCTGACTGCCCATTCGCTGCCCCCGCCTCCCACCTCCCGCCTCCCAGCTGCTCCTCACTCCCACCCCCCATACATGCGGGGCTTGCCTTAGGCGCGCCTAAGGCAAGCCCGTCTGCGCCCGTCCGCGCCTGGACCGCGCCAAGCGCCAGAACCCCTGACCCCCACACCCGCCACGACGACTGCCGCCACTACGACGCCAGCACTCTGCACGCTCTCAACCCAGGACGGACCCACAACTGCTTCAAGGCCGCCCCGAAACTCACACACGGTCCCTTCACCTGCCGGAACTGCAGCTACACCAGCCACAGAGCCGACAAACCACCCGCCAAGAAAGACCTCAACCACCTCCGATGCATACTACTGAACACCCGCTCCGCACGCAAACACACCGTCGAGCTCTGGGACCTGCTCAACACAGCCTCCCCGGACGTTGCCTTCCTGATAGAGACCTGGTTGAACAATTCCTTCGCACCCGACATCGCCATAGCCATCCCAGACGGCTACAAGATCACCCGCAGAGACCGCACCAACGGAGTCAGAGGAGGAATCGCCATCGTCCACAAGAACAGCATCAGGGTCTCGACTAGCACCGGTGACGCGTTCAGCACCGCAGAACACATGCATTTCCAGATCCACACAGACCCCAACTCCACCCTCAGAGGCACCCTTGTCTACCGACCCCCAGGACCCCGCCCCCAGTTCAGCGACTCCATCACCGACTTCATCAGCGCGCACGCCCTGACCTCCACCGACTACATACTCCTCGGAGACATGAACTTTCACCTTGAGAACAACAACGACAACAACTCCACAACCCCGATCGATAACCTCACCAACCTTGGACTGAGACAACTCGTCACAACGCCCACCCATTCCGCCCGCCACACGCTCGACCCCGTCTTCTCCTCAAGCCCACACATCTCCGTCAGCCACACCACCGAACTCCTCTGGACCGACCACCACTGCATCCACTTCACCTTCCAGAAACCCACCACACACCACCACATCCAACAGATCTCCCGCCGCCGCTGGAGCAAAATCACCGAAGAACAACTACATGCAAACCTCGCTCTCAGCCCACCCACCGAACCATCCAACACCAACGACGCTGCCCACAACCTCAAACGCTGGATCTAGGACTGCGCCAACACCCTCGCCCTGCTGAAGAACCCCCCCCCCCCCCACAGAGACACCAGCAAGAGGGCCAGCCGGTTTACCCCAGAACTCCTAGATTCCAAGCAAGCCTGCCGGAAACCAGAGAAGAAATGGCACAGTGAACAAACTCCGGACAGCCACGCAGCACACAAGGACTCCTTCCACAACCACCACCACCACCTCATCAGGGCTGCCAAGAAGACCTCCTTCAAAGACCACCTCGACAACAATGCACACGACAGCAAGGAGCTCTTCAACATCGTGAAGGAACTCTCCAACCCCAGCTCCAAAACCAATGACATCCTGCCGTAGCAAGCCCTGTGCGACTCCCTCACCACCTTCTTCCACTGCAAGATAGCAGACATCCACGACAGCTTCAACATCCAGACAGCAACACTACAGACCCTCCGCATACCATCAACCACGTCCCCTTGCTAGCCTGGACCAGCGTGAGCGTCGATGACACCATCAAGACCATGAGCACAATCCACTCCGGCTCTCCATCAGATCCATTCCCGCACCACGTCTTCAACAAAGCAAACAGCTCCATCGCACTCCACCTACGCAATGTCGTCAATCTCTCCCTTGAGACCGCGACCTTCCCAGAGAGCTGGAAACACGCCGAGATCAACGCCCTACTCAATTCAATTAAGCTTTATTCGACTTTAAGTTGCAAAATCATAAAAGCATACATCCTTTCAAATATGTACTATAAAATAGGTCTATACAATAAAAATAGAATTAAAATTACAGCATTACAGTATAAAAAATGGGGAAGACCCAGGTAATTATCGAGGATATCACTCCGCGCTGTTCATCCTTTAAAAATGTTTATAATGTCATTATATACACCACTGCACTCATTAATAAGGTTTCTGCGCATTGAAAATAAATAAAACCTTGTTAGGATATTCCTTCCATTCGGGTTATTGCAACTTATAATACTTAATTGAAACACTTTATAACAAATAGGTTTAAAATTAAGTGTGGTAAATGACTCGAAATTTTAGGGAGCAAAGCTCCTTTAACAAGGGGAAGAGATAGTAACCCACAGATATATTAATGCCTTAAAACTATTAGACCCTCTTGTTCATTCTAAATTATTTCTGTGTCTGACAATACGTTTCAAAAGACTGGCAATTATAATAACAAGTCTTTCACCCTCCAGAAATTGTAAGAAGAGGAATGCAGGGCGACATCTTCTAAACCCCATTGACTTTAACAGTGATAAAAGCCCCTTTGTTCTGAACTCACTATAAAACTTGCAAAAAAGAATAGTATGTATTGTAGTTTGGTTAGAAGTGTCGTCACACGGGCAGGGGGGAAGATCTCTTGCCCAATTATTTATTGTTGGGAAGGCAACCAATCGATGGAAAAAATTCAACCTAAACCTTACCAAAAGAAAGCGTTCATAGCTGGTGGTGTTATAGGTAAGGTAAGGTTGAATGTCAAATGTAGTTTGGATGCCCAAAATATGTCTACCCGATGGTTTCATAACTTCACTTGTAGTGCGGAGTTCTTCAAGGTGGTTAAGGCATTTGCTTTCCTTGTTACCTCACGAACTAAGAGAGGATCGTGGTAAAGTTTTTCCCATCCTATGTCAGCCAAAAACTTTTTTACATATAATAGCCACCTAGATTTGTGAGCATTCTCCATGGCCATACAGTCTGAAATTATCATTTGTGAGAATGTGGCTTTGTCTGATGACCAAATACGATGCCACAATAAGAGTGGTTGGATTCTCACTATATCAGACAGGTGGGAGAGTCCCAGCTCTATGTGACATGAAAAAATGGCCGTACTCTTTGGAACCGCTAAGAGGTACCTTAGGAAAGTGTTTTCCACCCTCTGTAGGGCATCTGTTACTACATGGCCCCAAACACCTGCCCCGTATAGTGCCACCGAGAGACGTTTGGCTTTATAGATCTTAGCCAATTCCATGGGAGGTCTCTTCCCCAATTTCTGTGAAAAATTGACAAGGGCTGCTGTAGTTCTAATGAAAAGGAGTTTCCTGGTTTCAATTGCAGGTTTCCAAGTAAGTTTATCATCAATCATTACTCCTAGGTAGGGGTATTTTTGTGTTGTCGCTAGTTTTTCCTGATTTAAATATATACTCCTACTTTTACGTTTATGTCCTATCCCTGCCTTCATGACAAATGTTTTTCCGATGTTGATATTTAGGCCCAGACTTGCCATGAAGGCGGAATATCTGTTCAGTGCCCTTTGAAGTTCAAGGGGAGTACGGGCTAGTATCACCGCGTCGTCCGCGTAGAGCAACGCGGTGATCGGGCGGTTGTTTACTATCGGAGGGTCCTGGCACCCCTTAATCATTTCCTTCTCCATACCGTTGGTGTAAAGTGTAAAGAGAAAGGGGACCAGGACACAGCCTTGCCTGACACCCCTCTCCACTTTGAACGACGCGGTTAACTCTTCCCCAAGCCCATACCTCACCCTTGCAGTCGCATCTGAATACAATTCCCTTGGAAAGGTTACCAGGTTCGATTGGACCCCCATCTCAGCAAGGACAGACCACAATTTAGCGTGACAAACGCAGTCAAACGCTGCTGATAGGTCCACGTAGACCATATAGAGAGCTCCTCCTTTGATATTAACATATTTATCTACCAAAAGTGATAAGTTAAGGGCTTGATCGATAGTCCCCAGTCCCTCGTGAAACCCGTATTGGAGATCTGATATAACCCTGTCCTCCTCCGCCCAATCTTGTAGGTGCTCAAGGATTACACGGCCCGCCACTTTGCCGAGGGTGTCTAAGAGGGAGATAGGACGATAACAAGTTACCGACCCCCGGTCCCCTTTTTTGAAAATAGGGACCAAAATTCACTTAGACCATGAATCCATGAGACCTACCACACATGATGCATTTAAACCCCTGGTCAAAAGAGGAGCCCAGAGTTCCATCTGAGCTTTGAAAAAATCTACAGGCACCCCATCTGGGCCTGGGGCCTTCCCACTCTTACTTGCTTTCAGGGCTTGAACCACCTGATCTACTGTGAATACCAAATTAATGGGATAGGGGGTGGAAGCCTGAACATAAGGTTTTGCTTCATGGGTGTTTACGACCTCAGTCGCACTTGAAAAGATCTTAGAAAAGTGCTCTACCCAATCTTTTTCATCAATGGCTACCTCTAATCTTGGTGAATCTGCATCATTGTTCAAAAAAGGGTATTAACTACTAACCAGAAGGCGGCACTGTTCTTATGTGTGCAGCTCTCATGAAGTTGGTCCCAGAGTTGATGTTTTACCTCGGTTTTTCTAGTCTTTATTGCGGATTTATATGTTTTTCTTAAGCTAGTGATCTCGTGAGAGACCCTGTGTGTCTTCCGCAAGGCCTGTTTCAGCTTTGAGTAGGCTACCGTGCAACTGTGGTCAAACCAACCCTTCCTCTTCCTTGCTGATCGATTACCTTTTACCCACAGCGCTTTGTTTATTGCTTTTACCACCTCATCGAAGTTAGCAATAACTTCGGCGTCTGATGTATCCAACTCCAAACATTTCTGGATGGGAAGGATAGTGTTTGCTATCACTGTTTTAGTGGTTTCTATGGGGTCAATCTTTCCCCATTTTAGCGAGTATCCATTGAGCCTCGCCAATGACAAGTTATTTTGTGTTAAGGTTCTAGCAAGGCTGAAATTAAAGTTTTGTGCCGTCGGTAAACCAACGCTAAGGGGGTAATGGTCGCTCAGCGCAGTTGTATGTATGGTTAGTAAGGTGTCTGTGTTCCTAAGTCCGTTGGAAACAAGAATATGGTCAATGGAACTTTGAAAGCCCCGCCCATGAAAAGTGGCAGCCATCACTGTATCTGTGGTAGTGGGTTTGTTTGCTATTGCCAGGTCTAGTTCAAAAATGATTTCGTTTAGACGGCTACCTAAAGTCGTATGTTTAAAATGTAAAATTGGGTTATTACTCTCATCATGGATGCCACAGGTGTTTCTATTACTGTCCTGGCATGGACCCAAGTTAAAGTCTCCGCCCAGATGATTATGACTTCTGTTGGTGTCCTCCTTATTTTAGACAATAGTAATGAGCGAATAAGGGTTATTAAGCTTGCTGATTCACCCTCCGAAAGATTGTTATAAAAATTTACCAAGAGGAAGGTATCTGTTTTATTTAGACAGATGTCAAGGACCTGGAAATTGGGTTCCAATTTAATGGATTTTATTTCAAGTGCTTGTAGTAAATTTGATATGTAAATCGTTAAAACTCCCCTTGCTCTCCCTGAATCACTTCTTTGGGCTGGTGAGAAGTAAGTTTTATAGCCTTCCATATGGAGCTCTTTTACGGTCCAGGTCTCCTGGAAACATAATATTTTAAACCTATGAGTAAAGTCAAGCCAAACATCGTTTGTTATTTTAGAACGCTGTCCTGCAATATTCCAGAATAGGACATCCAGTTGAGAATTATTTCCCTTACTGTTACACCGCTCGGCAGCTGTAGGTAATATGTGAACTAATTCTGCATTAAGTGAATTTGGTAACCCCAGAAGAGGGGGTAACAGATGATGGCCTGTGTCCCTATCCAGGGGAGCTGCATCTTGTTCTGGTGCATATAAGGACTTGGAATCACCAGTACTCGGTTTTAAAGGGGCATTGACTTCTTTTGTACTGAGTTCTGTTACCCCATCAGATAAGTCTAAGTCGTTCTCTGATGCTTGTACGGGCTTAGGATATCCTATGGTTTTTTCGAAAGGGACTTTGGGATGATTACTAGTGTGTATTCCCCTAGGGTTGGTGTCTATAGTTCTCTTCATATCCTTTGATGAAGAGAGTCAATCTACTCCCTCCAACCCCGAAAGGGGGACAAAACGATTATAGGTGGGGATATTGAAGTTGTGCCCTTGCATGGTAAATAGAGGCGGAACTCGGAGAATCAGGGGATTACTCACGTAAGCCCTGGGGTAGAAGTATGTCAGATCATACGGTATGATACCATCAGTCCCTTTTTCTTGAAACCAATCGGTGATGTGAGAAACTGCCCTGTGATCTCTAAAATTAAGTTTTAGATCTCCCTGGGTATTTTTTGGCCTGCGTCCTACCCAATCTATCCGTCGTACATTACGGATTTTTCCATTAATGTTTGGGGGTAGTGGTCTATTTTGTCGTAGCCAAAATACGACTTTATTCTTCAATTGATGGTAACCTTCTTTTGCCCCGTTCTCTAAAACTGGTACCCCTGCTAGTATCACAGCAAATGGGGCTGCTTCTGGTGGTAGATCTATTTGTACCTTTTTCCCCCATTCATCCGACCCGAGGGAGGGGTTATAGAGGTGTTAATGTGACGGGGCTTTGGAGCAGAGAGTTGTACGTCAATTTCTGTCTCTTTGTTCTTTATCCCTGTTGTCTCTTTCTGCCTCTGTGACTTGGTGTTGACAGGGGGAGGATCTCTTTCACTGACTTTCTTAGTTGGGGGGGCTGCCGTGTTTATGTTTGATTTAGTAAGAATGGCACTTGGCGAGTGTGTTGAGCTAGGTGTTGAAAGTTTCTTAATTAGGCAAGTGTTGTTTCCAATTGCTTTTTCTAGTGTCCCCAGTTGTTCCGCTACTCTCTTCATTCTCTCAATTAGTGGCATTAATAATGATCTCAGCAATTGCTCTATATTTCCCAGTAGGTCCTTAGTTGGCACGTCTGTCACCGAATTTTGTTCGGGTTGGACAGGTCTAGATGTTACATGTGAGTCTTTTGATGGGCCCATCTGGTTTTGTGGTGTTTTACCACGGTTGATGTCAAAGCTCCCCCCCTTCTTCCTTTTTTTCGACGGAGGTCCTTGGGCTGATCTTTTATTTTTGGGCTCCTGAACCTCAGGTTGTAGTGTCTTTACCTTTTGCGTGGAATCTCCTGATAGAACAACCACAGCTGAGGTAGAGTTGGAGGGGGAGCTAAAATAATCCAAACTTTGGTTAGTGTGTGTGTTAATTGAGGGTGATCTATCTTGCAAAAGTCGGGAAATGCTGCTGTCACTTAATGAGTTGTAGGATGAGCAGTCTACTTGTCTGGTAGTAACTGGTGTGGTTGCCTGCTGTATAGGGCCCAGAGACGAGCGCTTGTTGCTGAGAAGTTCTGCAGACAAGCGTCGTTCCGCTAGAACTATTTACCTTTCTAGGACTGAGGTTGCTCTGGTAATAAAATTATCCAGAGTCCCTCTAACTGACCCTCCCACTAGGGAGGGTCTACCCTTAGAGAGGCGGGAGGTCATGTTAATTATCTAGTCAATAAGCACAAATAGACACTCCAAAGACTAACAGGCTAACAGACAATGCTGTGCTTGAAGACACAATGAAAGATAAGTACGAAATAGCACCGAGTTATAGATATATTGTCTTACTATAGAGTCCCAATCATGTGTCCAAAGGAGTCCGAGACAGGGAATGGGCCCAGCCCAGCCCTGGCCTGCCCCGGACGGCCACAGACGGCCCGCCCTCTGCCCGGGCTCCGCCCGGCGACCGCCCGCACGCCTCCCGCGACACGGGAGGAGCAACTTTCTTTTAAAGCGCCTTCCGGGTGCGTCAGTGGGCGGGGTCGTGCCGTAGAGGTTCCTGGGGGTTGTGGTGCTCCCGCTCAGCGGCCGCGATGTTCCTAGCGGCAGCGGGGGGGACCGACAGGCAAGAAGGTGACTGGCGAGGTTAGGACTTGAATTAGGCACCCAAAACGGTTTCCACAGCAGCAGGTAAGAGTAAAAGCCACTCGCTCCACCGAAGGAGCAACGTTCTTTTAAAGCACCTTCCGGGCGCGTCAGTGGGCGGGGTCATGCCGTTTAGGTTCCTGGGGGTTGTGGTCCCCCCGCTCAGCGGCTGCGATGTTCCTAGCGGCAGCGGGGGGGACCGACAGGCAAGAAGGTGACTGGCGAGGTTAGGACTTGAATTAGGCACCCAAAACGGTTTTCACAGCAGCAGGTAAGAGTAAATGCCACCCTACTCAAAAAATCCAAGGCAGACCCAAGAGACCTCAAGAACTTCCAACCCATCTCTCTGCTCCCCTTCCCGGCCAAGGTCATTGAGAAAATCGTTAACAGACAGCTAACACGATACCTCGAAGAGAACAGAATCCTGGACCCTTCCCAGCCAGGGTTCCACAGCAACCACAGCACCGAGACCGCACTCATCACCGCCACCGACGACATCAGGACCCTACTAGACAACAGGGAGACTGCAGCACTCATCCTCCTAGACCTCTCCGCTGCCTTCGACACCGTCTGCCACCGCACACTACGCGCACGCCTCCACGCCGCAGGGATCCGAGACAAGGCTCTGGAAGGGACCACCTCCTTCCTCACCGGCAGAGCACAGAGCGTACGCCTCCCCCTGTTCCATTCCGAAGCCTCCGAGATCATCTGCGGCTACCACAAGGATCCTCCCTCAGCCCGACACTGTTCAACATTTACATGGCCCCGCTCGCACACGTCGCCCGACAGTACGACCTCAACATAATCTCCTATGCTGACGACACTCAACTGATCTTCTCCCTCACCAAGGACCCCATCACCGCCAAAGCCAACCTCCACAAAGGAATGAAGGCCGTCGCCGACTGGATGAAGATCAGCCATCTGAAGCTGAACTCGGACTAGACAGAGGTCCTCATCCTCTGCTCCAACCCGTCAGGCTGGGACGACTCCTGATGGCCAACGGCACTGGGGGCAACCCCAACCCCCACCAACCACGCACGCAACCTGGGAATCATCTTCGACTCAAAGCTCTCAATGACCAAGCAAGTCAATGTCGTCTCCTCCTCCTGCTTCAACACCCTCCACATGCTCCGCCAGATCTACAGATGGATCCCGACAGATACAAGAAAGACAGTCACCCAGGCCCTCGTCAGCAGCAGATTCGACTACGGAAACACCCTCTACGCGCGAGCCCCGACCAAGCTCATCAATCGACTACAACGCATCCAAAACGCCTCGACACGACGGATCCTCAATGCACCATGACACGGCCACATTATCCCCCACCTGAGAAACCTGCACTGGCTCCCCGTCAACAAGAGGATATCCTTCAAGCTCCTCATCCACGCACACAAGGCACTCCACAAGACTGGCCCAGCTTACCTCAACAGACGGCTCTCCTTTTACACCCCCAACCACCAGCTATGCTCCGCCAAGCTCTCACTCGCCACTGTCCCGCGCATCCGAAGAACAACCGCTGGTGGGAGATCCTTCTCCCACCTCGCCGCCAAGACATGGAACACCCTCCCACTGAGCCTACGACAGACCCAAGACCTGCTGACCTTCAGGAGGATACTAAAGACCTGGCTGTTCGATCAGTAGCGGCCCCCACCTCCCCCCCCCCAGCGCCTTGAGACCCTTGTGGGTATGTAGTGCGCTTAACAAATGACTGATTGATTGATTGATCAATCCACTTAGGTTACACCATTAAGTCTATATTTCATACCTCAACCGTAAAACATCAGAATAGTGCTCTTCGTGCCCATATATCAGTAATCACAGTGCCCGCTGTTTCTTATTTGAATTATACATGTCTGCTTGCCTCCTGTGTAGGCCGTTTTAGTCTATTAATTAAAGAAAGAGCCAGCATTCAGTTCCCATTTACTTGATCTATAAATTAGTGTGGGGGGGGAGAATGGGGCAATGAGCCACTTATATGCATTTGCAAGTAATCCAATAGTGGATCCCAAATATCCCTAGGGCGTGATGAGGGTGGTAATAACTCAGCATATGTGGTAAGTTGATCCTTGCAGAATATCACGTCGGTAAGCCACTCCTTAAATTTGGGGGCGTGTCCCCGACCCCATCTACATGCCACCCGCCTTTTTGCTAAAAGAATACTTAATTCTGTAAACGTCCTATGCAGTGGTGGTAGCTCTTCTGTGTATCCCAGCAATGTGATAATGGGCAACATTAGAACACGAGTCACTATAATTCCAGACACTGCATCCCTCCAGTATTTCTGTATCACTTCTCACTGCCATGCCAAGTGTAAACAAGCCTTGAAAATGCAATAGATGTCGCCTTTGATTAAGTTAACGCCATTTGCTTTGCTAATGGTATTGTATAGCAAAGCAAATGGCTTTAACTTAATAAAAGGCAAGACCTATTGCCTTTTTAATGCTTGTTTTAAATGCAGATTAGTTCACACTGCTGAGCCACACATGAATGCAAGTGAGACCACTTCTGCTCAGGCTCCCTGCCCCCGCTCAATACCCATACATTAATGAGCCTTCCCACCGAGAGAAAGGTAGTGATACCTCCGTCCATCTGCCTCTAGAAAGGCCACTCAGGCACCCACTGGGCCGCTGGCGGCATCGAACAGCACAGCCAGCCCCCATGCTGCCCAAAAATAAGGCCACAGCTAGAACTCGGCTACCGGCCCTGGGCCGTACGGCCATTTCCCGAGTGCCCGCTTTACCAATCCGACCCTGTAAACAGGTAGCATCCAGCCATGCCTTGCAGCAAATTTGTTCTTTTTGCACATCATTTTTTAAAGCTTTTGAATGGCTTTCGTGTTTGAAAGATTTTAAAAATGTTGTACAAGCAGGCAGAAATAAACATATTCAATGTTTATATTGGGATTATCTAAGATTGTACCCCTCGAAACAATTTAAAGAAATAAAGAATGATTGTAACGGTACTGATGGAGCGAGATTTAGAAATATATTTATTTCTGCTCGTGAAGTTTAACTTCCATAATTAATTAATAATATTAATAAAGCGTGCGGTGAAAATACTAACTAACTTAGAATAAAAGTTGCATCCTCATGAACATGTGGGAGACTAATATGTGTGCTCATAAATGTGCAATATGTAGCATTTGCATGTGTGTGAAAATAATGAATTAACCCTGTCTTTTGTCATGTCAGAACTAAATGCGGCCGTTTATTATTGGCATATGCTTATTTCTGTGTGCTCATGTTTTGTTTTTCTGTCTTAAATGTTGCACGAATTTGTTTGTTGCTTTCATTTGCCTATGCTAGGTAACATAGATTAATGGGTTAATAATTAGCAAAGGTGGGTGGGTAACAGAACGAACTTTGTTTCTTGCATTAATTATTCTTTTGTGTTTGTTTATGCACTAGTTTCTGGAAAGAAGGCTTGAGGCCTAGTCTGTCCTAATGTGCAGTTGACAAAGTTCTGCTCAGAGTAAGCAAGAGTCCAGTGCGTAAAAATCCTTGCCAAGTTTTAAAGGAGAAAAATTACAAACGTGGTTGTTCAGTGAACTGACTGTACTTTTGGTCTGCATGGCCAAGGCCAGGAACCGGCAGGGAGATTGTCAAGCTAAGGAAGTCGCGGACACTTTTATTAAATGTTGCAAACTGGAGGAAGCTTCGTGACTTGGAATAAAGGACAATAGACTCTTTAAAAAAGTCGGAACTGGGCTCCAAAGAATGTGGTGACATTATGGTCCGTCACTTGTCAGCCAATGAGGACTCTGAGTGGCAGAAAAGTATTTAATTTTTCTTAGATTAAGCTAGTTAGAAGAGTATAAAAACTGTCCCCCTGGGAGGGAAGCCGCTGCTGTTTGCTGTTTTCCAGAAGGGCGTATCGTGCTGTTTGGACTTACTTGGAGCACGTAAGAGACTTTCTAGGCTTAAAGACTTTTTCCCTTTTTCCTAATGGGGCAAGTGTAGTTAGGGACTTAGGGTTTAGATGATGCCAAAATCTTTATTTCAATTAAAATGTATGCTATTTGATTTGTTTGAAACTGTCATTACCTATATGCTAAATCTTAAATAATAACGCTTGAATAAAATGATTCTAATAAAATAAAATGCACTTTTTTTAAATGATGGTTAATAAACAAGATTCTTAAAACCACAAGCTGGCCTTGTTATTTATGAATTTTAGGTTACGATTAGCAGATCTATTTGCCTCAGTGGCTTAATTAATTAGGGTTTGTTTAAGTATAATGAATATGTCCTACTGCAGTTGTATATAAATGTATATATTTGTGAATAGGTTAATTAGGTCACGTGATTCAGTTGCTCAGAATATGTCATATTAGTTTATGGGCCTTGTGAATGATTTATGTTTAATGGTGAGTATTGTGGAGTTGGATAGAGTTGCTTATGGCATATTTTCTATAGGGCCGCTGGATCAATTAACTGGTAGCAGAGATAAGGTTGCTATGGTAACCAACATGCTACATGGTAATTACATAGGATCGATGTTTAATACATGTTGAGTTTTGTTCACTTGTTATATGTAGTTGAAAGGTTTTTTCCTGTAGTGTGAAAAATCCTAGTTGTACCGGTACAGAGTGGTGTAACATGAGTGAAGTTACACAGTGCATTTGATCTGTTTCAGAATAGTGGTATTATTTTATCACTAGTGTTGTGGTCGTACAACACGTGTTAGGGATATAGGTGCGATAGGGAAAAATGTATAGTGAGGATTGTCTATGAAATCATAACTTTGAATATAGGGACTGAGAGCCCGTTCTAAAATTCACTGTGAAAAGAGTAATAGATTTTATTCAAACTTGAGTGAAGGGTAAAGTAACGTCGTTTATTTTACTGGCGATTCAGGATTTCTATGGTGGGTTAAAGTCCTGCCAGGATTTCATATATATGTGGTTAGGGAAACTTTCTGTTTGATAGTGCATAAATGATTTTGTAATTCCGCTCGTGTTAAACTTTGAATTGCTACTTTATGTGCATTCAGAGGGAAACGAGTTCGTTATTACTTGTCTGAAGGGTAGAGTAAAAGTTTACTTTATCAACAAATGAATATTCTGTGAGAATAGCGTCGTCTATTCCACGCAAAGAATACTTGTATAATTGTAGAAACTGTCCTTTAATTTAGCGAAACAGACGAATGGTTTGTTCTTTTTGTCGTTATTAATTGAATTTCATTAAAAAGGGCGTTCTTAAAATGGCGCTGTGAAAAGTTTTGTGAAGGAGGGGTGAGCTCTGGGAGTGAGACGCGAGAAACCGCAGCGACTGTGTACGTCACAGGGTCCGCGCTGTGATTGGGTAACATACGTCACAGCTAGCGCATTGGTTGGTTCACGTGACTCTGACAAGCTGCAAGCTGATTGGGCTTTGCTGAAAACAGTAATTCTATTGGTTGAACAAGGTGGTGACGTGGCTTAACCTGATTGGTTCGTTAGTGTGTTTCGCGCACGGATTGGCTAGTTTAGCGGAACATTCAGAAAACATTTACGATCATTTAAAATTGAACAAATTTGATTAAAACATGAGTTATTATTATAAAAAAGAGGAGAAAAAGCTTACATTGCTCCAGAGATTTAAAATTTTTATTTCACCCGATAAGAAAATTGCAACGCGAGGTGGAAAGTTACTTCATAAATACAAAACACCCGCAGCTTATATGGAAGGGGAATATGGTTATCATACTTGCCTTTGGTTTGATGCCTGGATGCAGTATACTAAAAATGACGGTGTTTTAGCTTGGCCAGAAGATGGTTCATTTAATATGAGGATTTTGAAAAATTTGAGAGAGAAAATGACAGCTCTTGTTCCGAAACCAAGACCAACACAATTTGAAGCTTTAGTTGAATGGAAGGATGAGATGTTTCAACTTCAGCGGGAAGCAAATGGTATGATTAGACCTCCAAATTCATCAAATTGTAAACGTGAAACTCATGAGGATAGAATGCGTCGATGGAGACAGGCAGACACATGTGATGGTCTATATACAGTGGGAGAAATGATTACAGAAATACCAGGTCAAAAGAATACCCAAAAGAAAAATAATACTGTTATAGACAGTGAATCAGAAGATCAAGTTTTAGAATAAATTTATTTAACTAATAAAACACAAACTCCTTTAAAACCAGCTTGTTCATGGTCTAATCCAATGGTTTCTACAAGAACCACACCAAGTGCACCTCCATTAAATGAAGAAACACCCAAATTATATCCGAATAATTCTGATTCTTTTAAAACTCCTATAAGGATAGAGACGAGAAATAATTCAAGGATATTTGATGAAAGTCAAATTTTTCCTGAAACTCCAGATTCGAGAAATGTGGTTCCTTCCAGAAGTTTAATGGGTGCTGGCACAAATGAGGAAGTTCCGAATACTTCAGAATGTTTACGATCAAAAGAAGAATTAATTCGACAGTTAACTAAAGGTATGGAAGCAGTGACAGTTCCAGTAACTATTGGTCCTGTTCAACCTGTTTTTGATCAAGGAGAAATTAAACAGACAGGTTTGACGATTCCATTAAATGCAGAAATTCAAAAAGTAGCTGAAATATTTTACTCAGAATTAACTGAAATACATCGAGAAAAAACAAAAATGCCTGATTTAACTTTTAACCCAGATTCATTATGCAAAACACCAATGGGTGCAGAATCAGATACTGAATTATCAGAGAAAACAGATTCTATTTCAAAGCTTGATGTTGCAAGACTAAAGGCAGATTTAGAAGAGTTAATAATTGGCACAATTGGTCCTGACAGTTTGAAGCTTTATCAAGATGATGAACTCCTGTTCATTTGCAAGAGCATTCAATGGAAAACTAAGAATAAATATGATCAATTGGAAGAATTGGCTGCTGAGTTAGAAATTGATTTAAACAGACAGAAGAATTTGACAAAACATTACAGGTTAGATTTCACAGAAAAGGACATTGGAAACTTCAATGCGATGGGAAGAATTATGCATATAAAAGATTTGATTGTGTACATCAAAAAATTGGGTGACTTGAGTAAATGGAGAGTGAAGTGGACTAAAAAGAAGGAGGAGGAAAGACAAGAAAAGTTAGCAAAACAGTTCCCAATGAGAGAAATTGCTGGTGGTGGTTATGTTCATGTTCCCTGGTCAAGACAGGATATTTTGTTATTCACAAATGATTTTCCTCGGCTGAGGGAAAAACCAGTGGAATGGTATCGACAGGTGGATAGATTCATCAAAGTATCAAAGGTTCTGTGGATTGATCTTGATGGATTCTTTGACATAGTTGTCCCATCAGATCTTTGGACAGAATGTAAAGTTGCTGTGAGTTGGCCCAAGGTAGAACCAGCTCGGGACAAAGAGACAGGTGCCCCATCATCAGAAGTCATGGGACTATATGACAAAGCGATTTACTGGCTAAAACAAAAGATTCCGCCAAAAGAAGTAGATTGGGTAAAAATAAACAGAACAAACCAGGAGCCAAAAGAGTCAGTTCATTCATTCTATGAAAGGTTATTGTTGGTTTTCAAACAGTACAGTGGCTATGAAAAATTAAATGAAAAGGACATGAGCCACTTCATTTAAAGATTTGTTTATGGTCTTAGACCTGAAATTGGTGAAATGATTAGGAATAATATTGTCGGATGGCAATCAAATTCAGTTGATGAGATTTTGAGAAAGGCAAAATACTGTAGTGATGAATTAGAAGCAAAACAGAAGAAATTAAAAGAAAAAGCAATGTGGGCACAAGTGAAAGTGGCTGAACATCAGATTGCTAATCTTGAGAATAAAAATGTAAATTTCAATCAAAATCAGGGTCAGGGAAAGTTTAAGGGAAACTTTAATAAACCTAAATTTAATGTTAATATTGAAGAGCTGAAACAAAAATTACCTTGTTTTAATTGTGGCGAAATTGGACACTGGAAGCGCGAGTGTAAAAATCCGCCCAGAAATTTTAAAAATGCATCATTAAATCCACAGATGCAGAATGATGTAAATCTGCAGCAACAGCTACAGCGACAGGTCAATGAATTGAGTCTTCAGCAACATCTACAGCGACAATTAGTGAATCAGCAGAGTCAAATTCCACAGCCTCCTCTCCCAAATTGTGGTGGTGTTCAAAGGTTTCATTCAGAGACAGGATTCTGCGGTGGTGATCAGGTAATTAGAACACAAAGACCAAATTTGTCTAATGCTTCTGGACAATTTTTATTGACAGAAAATCAAGGGAGTGATTCTGATGATTATTTATGACGGTGCCTGAAAGAGGGGGAAGAGTGTGTACTTGGAGCCACTCTTGAGGTTGACCAGTCTGGCCCATTTGTAAATGGTAAAGTGAATGATGTAGAAATCACTTTTCTTGTGGACACTGGTGCTACCCGTTCTACTGTTAGATCAGTGGAAATTGAAAACCTGCCTCTCTCTGGGGATACAATCCAAGTAGTTGGTGTAACTAATCAGCAAATTAAAACAGATTTGACAGAGCCTGTGAAAATAGAAATTGGGAAATTCAGAGACAAACACAGATTTGTAGTTTGTAACAGCAGTCCTGTAACTTGCTGGGAAGAGACATCCTATGTAAGATGAACTGCAAAATATATTGCTCACCGGAGGGTATTGAGCTACAAACTATGGAGGAAGATGGGCTTTATAAATTAACAATGTTAATGGTTGAAGCAGAGAAAACTAAATTATTTCCTGTTTTTGATAAAGAAAATTTACCTGAAGAATTAAAAAAGACAGTTAAATCTGAAATTTGGGATTTATCTGGAAATGAAATGGGTCTGATGAAACATGTTGATCCAGTAAAAATTACAATAAAGCAGGGAATAGATTTTCCAAACATTCCTCAATACAAAATGAAGGCAGAAACGATTGAGGGTGTCATTCCTGTGATTGAAAAATTCATAAAGCAAGGTGTTTTAAAAGAGATTGAGAGTAGTCCTTGTAATTCACCGATTGTGGGGATCAAAAAGCCAAATGGAACGTACAGAATTGTTCAAGACCTGAGAAAGGTTAACCAGATAGTTGTTCCATGTTGTCCAGTTGTTCCAAATCCAGCAGTGATTCTTTATCAAATTCCACATGATGCAGAGTGGTACACTGTTATTGATCTGTGCAATGCGTTCTTTACTGTTCCATTGCATCCAGAGAGTCAGGAAATATTTGCGTTCCGATTCCAAGGTCGCACACTAGCATGGTGTCGTATTCCTCAAGGGTATACAGAGAGTCCTTCTATCTTTAATGAATTGTTAAAGAAATCATTGGAGAATCTAAATTTACCTGGAAGATCAACATTGGTCCAGTACATTGACAACCTTCTTGTTGCAGCAAAAACAAGAGATAACTGTGTTACAGATACAATTACTCTTTTGAATCACTTGGCAGATGAAGGACATAAGGTGTCACCTGCAAAATTACAGTTTTGTAGGCAAGAAGTAAAATACCTTGGTCACAGAATTGCAAAGGGAACAAGACAAGTGACAATTGAAAGAATTAAAATGATTCAAGGAATGCAGCCTCCAAAAACACAGAGACAAGTCAGAATGTTTCTAGGAATGGTTGGCTATTGTCGTCAATGGATGAGTGGATTTTCGGCAATTGCGAAGCTACTACAGAGACTGACAAAATCAGACATAAAAGATCCAATTGTCCTTACAGAAATTGAGATGGAAGCTTTTTAAAAATTAAAAAGAAGTTTGTGTGCAGCTCCAGCTCTGGGCATGCCAGATTATGAGAAAGATTTTGAGCTGTACTGCAGTGAAAGAGAAGGATGTGCATTGTCTGTGTTGATACAGAGACATGGTAAATTGAGAAAACCAATAGCATACTTCTCTGCAGTACTTGATCCAGTTGCAAAAGCTTTACCAGGCTGCTTAAAAGCAGTAGCTGCAACTAATGTAAGTCTTGAACAGAGTGAAGGAATCATAATGGGATTTCCTGTGAAAGTCTATGTTCCTCATTCAGTTGAAATTCTTCTTACCAGAAGTAAAACGCAACACTTAACCAGTAACAGACTTACCAAGTATGAAAAAATTATTCTGGGATCAGATAATGTTTCAATAGCAAGATGTGTGAATTTAAATCCTTCCACATTATTGCCTGATGGTACTGTTACAGAAATCAGAAATGAAATTGATGTTGATCATGAGTGCTTGGATGTTTTGGAATATTGCACCAAGCCAAGGCAGGACATTAAAGACGTACCATTGCCTGTTTCAGATCATGTCTACTTTGTTGATGGTTCTTGTTTGAGAACAGAGGAGGGCTTTTTGAGAGCAGCCTACTCAGTCTGCACAGTTGCTGATGTTGTGGAAGCATCATGTCTTGAAGGAATTCGTTCAGCTCAAGTAGCAGAATTGATTGCTTTGATTCGTGCATGTGAAAGAGCAATAAATAAAAAAATTACCATAATTACTGATAGCCAATTTGGGTATGGAGTTGTGCATGATTATGGACAGCTCTGGTCTCAGAGAGGCTACTTAACTTCTGCAGGATCACCTATCAGAAACGCAAAATTAATAAAAAGATTAATTGATGGCATTCAGTTACCAGAGAAAATTACTGTTGTAAAATGTGCAGCTCACCAGAAAGGTGATGATTTCATAACAAAAGGAAATGCTTACGCAGACGAAATTGCTAAGTACTGTGCAAGAAACAATTTTGCAATTAATCGGGAAAGGAATGATGAGCATGCTTTGAATTCATTAATGCTAACATCAATAGTTGAGACATGGCAAGAAGTCAAAGATTTACAAGATGAAGCTGATGATGAGGAGAAAAACACATGGTTGAGAGCAGAATGTAGACAGAGAGATGAGGATGGAGTTTGGACTTATAAAGATGCCAGAGTGGTTTTACCAAACTGCATGATTGCTGATATGGCCAGAATGTATCATGGTTTGGGACATATTGGAAGAGATTCAATGGTCAGACTTTTCAGAGAAACTTGGTTTAATACCAAATTCAGAACAATTGCAGAATCTCTTTGTCAGAGGTGTTTGACTTGCCAACAAATGAACCCATTAAGGAATACTGTTGTGGGAATGGGAACCATAGGACGGGGGGTGGTCCATTCACCAGATTACAGATGGATTTCATTGAGATGCCACAGCATAACAATTGCATTATGTTTTGGTATTTGTCTGTTTGTTTTCAAGATGGGTTGAAGCATTTCCTACACGTCACAATGATGCAATTACTGTTGCAAAGTTACTTTTAAGGGAAATTATACCAAGGTACGGTTTCCCAGTGACTATTGAGAGTGATCGAGGAAGGCATTTTGAAAACAGACTCTTAAAATTGTTTTGTGAGGCTTTACACATTGAGCAGAAGTTGCATTGTGCATACAGACCAGAGGCATCTGGAGTTGTTGAGCAAATTAATGGAACGATTAAAAACAGAATTGCAAAAATGTGTCTAGCTACAGGCATAAAGTGGACAGATGCTCTTCCACTTGTTCTGATGACTCTAAGAAGTACACCAGAAAAGAAGACAGGTTTAAGTCCTCATGATATTCTTATGGGCAGAGTCACGAGACAGGCATTCATACCAGTAGGAAAATTGTTGACTATTAATGATAGTGCAATTTTAGAGTATTGCAGGAAACTGTCTGATGTTGTGGCTTCTGTGTCTAATCAGGTGGGAACTGAAGTACAGTCAAGAGAAAAAGAGCAAGCACATGATCTTTCACCTGGTGACTGGGTGAGGACAAAAGTTCACCGAAGAAGAAACTGTTTGGTACCAAGATGGCAGAAAGCAAGACAAGTGATTCTTGTAACTACAAATGCTGTGAAGTGTAGAGGCATAAAAAGGTGGATTCATGCTAGTCATACCATTCGTGTGCCTACACCTGAAAATTCTGATGAAGAAAGTGATACCACAGCTGATTCAGATTCAGAAGAAGAGTCAGAAAGAAATACATATTCTGAAGATCGACAGGTTGGTCGACATCTGGAAAATTCAACTGTGAATGGAGAAATAAATGAAAAAGATTTGGAGATCATAGTTGTGGACTCTGAAATTAATGAAGATCTGCTAGAGAAACAAGTAGCAGAAGAATCTGATCAAGTTCGGAATCAAGACCAGGAGAGTATTGAAAGGCAAGAAAGAAACTCTGAAAGCAGGAACAAGAATTCTGAAACTGGGAAGTTGAAGGTGATAGAAGAAGAAGAAGAAGATGAATTGCCAAGTACCAGTTACAAGAATAGAGTTCCTAACGGAGTGAAGTGGCCGAGTGAAGAAGAACCTGAGTCAAGAATTCGAATCTCTGACAGCGAATCTGAAGACAGTGATGAAGATTCTCAAATAAGAAAATTCAGAAAAAGAACTTGGAGAAATGAATGCAATGTATCTAACGATGAGTGGGAGCTCGCACAGCGTTATGAAATTTGTAGGTTGTGAAGAATTGTAGCGTGCCACTGGGTAGAACACTGTCTGGCCAGGCAGTGTGAGCACAAAGCTAGAAAATAAGAAGGTCCCCCTACTGGGAGGGGAACTAACCAGTGCACAGCAAAAGGACCGTAGTCTTATTCCATAAACATCATAATCACAGCAATCTGTGTGAACGATTTCAAAGTTTTTAATCCATTCATGAAGAATATTCAAGCATATTCATGTTCAGCCTGAAGCGTGTCATTGCACGCAATATAATCCAACCATTGTGTAGTCAAAAAACAAAGTCCCGATGCATTTCGGGCAAAAACCCTTTCTCAAGGGAATGCTCTACAAGAAAATATAAATGTAACCAGAATCAATAAACTATACAAGATACAAACGATCGAATGCAGGCATGCATAAACCAAAATTTAAAGTGACTAAACTGGCTTGTGAAAACTATTGCAAAAATGTGTAAAATATCCCAAAGATTACAACATCTAACGGCCATATCGGAAGTTGTGAAAAGGTCGGTAATGCGTGGTGAAAAGACCACCCGTGGTCGCGTGAGCAGAAAATACATTTAAGAAAGGTGTCCGGGAAGGTACCAAACCGAAGTGTGCAGCGGCAGGCGACAAACATGCCAAGGTGTACAGGAACATTATCACCGGGTTACTTACATGCTGGGAATCTACGGGGTGCCTCGCGGCGTGACAGTAGGGTTGTGTTACTAGGAACGGGGAGTGCTCCTCTTGTTCAACTACCAACGGTGAACACAAACAAAGGACACAGTGCGGAGTGTGAGTGAACAGGAAAAACGGACTGTGGAGAGTAACAAAAACATCGCCATTTTAGAAAGGTGCAGTGTGACAAGTGAATGAATGTACATTGGGGTGATGAATGGTGTGTACAGATGACATTGATATATGAATGTTACAGATAGCAAAGAAATTCGATTCGATCGTTAAGCCCATTGGGCGCCATCGTTGAGAGGAAACGGATCCAGAAATTTTCACGTTTTAGCAGAGTGTTCTTATTATTGAAAGTTATTGGTACTTGTTCCAAAATCAGGAATTTGAGTTGAGCAACAGAATGTCTCAATTCGGCAAAATGAGCAGCCACAGTGGATTTAAGATTGTTAGTACGGATGTTGCTTTTATGTTCTAAAATCCGGATACGGATTTTTCTTTCAGTGTGTCCCACGTAACATTTACCACACGGACACTTCAACAAGTAAATCACATTGTTCGAGTTGCAAGTGGCATTAACTTTGAGCTTGATGGGATGCCCTTTCATGGGATGGCACATGATGTTGCCAGTAATGCAGTTATTACAATTGGAACAGTTATAACACGGTCTCAGTCCTTTGTATTCCTTGTGTGTATCTTCTTGATTAGGTTTGGTCAGGATTTCTTTGAGGTTTCTACCTCGTGTGAATGCGAAAATAGGAGGTTGGTTGAACAAACCCTTGAAATCTGGTTCCAGGGTCAGGTTAGACCAATGTTTTCGGATGATAGATTGAAAACGGTTGGACGTTTTGGAATATTTCGAAACTACAACCAAGCGTTCAGATTCAGTTTTTGGTTTAGTTTGCAATAAGGTGGTTCTGTTTTTTTTGGCACTTCTTGCCATGGCAAGATCCAATATTGGTGTAGGGTATACTCTTGATTTCAATCTGTCAAGTGTGTGTTGCATTTGCACTTTGCATTTATCTTTGTCAGAAACTATACGTTTAATCCGTAGTAGTTGTGCATAAGGTAGATTGTTCTTTAGACCAGGGCGATGAAAGCTACTGTAGTGAAGGGTAGAGTTTCTATCGGTAGGTTTCCGATAAACAGTAGTTGACCAGTCTCCTTGTCTCCTGTGGATTTCAACATCCAGATAATGTATTGTGCTTTCATTATGTTCCCATGTGAACTGGATTCTTTGGTTGAATTGATTCCACGTTTCCAAAAAGGCATTCAACGTATCAGCATTGCCCTCCCATAGTATGAAGATGTCATCTATGAAGCGTAGGTATAGTCGTCCGTGTTCTTGCCAACTGTTTTGGTTCAAGATGTAAGATTCCTTGAATTGTTTCATATAAATGTTCGCATAGCAAGGAGCTGCCGAATTTCCCATGGCAGTGCCATTGAGTTGCAAAATCCATTTGTCTTTGACTGAGAAATAACTGTGGTATAGTGTGAATATTGTCAATTGCATGAGAAACACTTTGAAGTCTGCATCCAAATCAGACGAGGATAACACTTCTTCAATGGATTCAATGCCTCCATCATGTGGAATGGAGGTGTAAAGTGAACAGACGTCCACCGTACACATGATCAGTTGGTTGTTCCTGAGTTCGTTCATGATGGATTCAATTTTCAATAAGAAGTCGGTGGTGTCTTTAACATGTGATTTGGTAGCTGAAACAAACGGTTGCAAATATTTGTCCAAAAATTTGCCTACATTTTCGTGTAGGCTGCCTCGAGTCGACACAATGGGTCGAAAAGGAGGGTGTGTTGGATGCTTATGCATTTTAGGTAGCATATACAGTGTAGGAGGTCTGGGATTGGATGGTGTCAGAAATCTGCGAGTCTTGTCATTGATGGTTCCTTGATCAAATGCTGTCTGAATGATGAGTAACAAATCCTGTGTGTACTCCTTGGTCGGATCTTCTGGTAGAAAATCATAAGTGTTAAGATCACTGATATGTAAGTCTACTTGTTGATCATAAAAGCTGGTGTCCATGATGACCAGGGCACCACCTTTATCAGCGTTCTGGCAAGTTATCGTCGGGTCATCGGCCAGTTTCTGGAGGATATTTCTCTCCTTCCGGGTAAGGTTACCACGTTTGATGGTTGTTTGAAAAGGCAGGTTCAAGAATGAAAGCACAATACATTATCTGGATGTTGAAATCCACAGGAGACAAGGAGACTGGTCAACTACTGTTTATCGGAAACCTACCGATAGAAACTCTACCCTTCACTACAGTAGCTTTCATCGTCCTGGTCTAAAGAACAATCTACCTTATGCACAACTACTACGGATTAAACGTATAGTTTCTGACAAAGATGAATGCAAAGTGCAAATGCAACACACACTTGACAGATTGAAATCAAGAGGATACCCTACACCAATATTGGATCTTGCCATGGCAAGAAGTGCCAAAAAAAACAGAACCACCTTATTGCAAACTAAACCAAAAACTGAATCTGAACGCTTGGTTGTAGTTTCGAAATATTCCAAAACGTCCAACCGTTTTCAATCTATCATCCGAAAACATTGGTCTATCCTGACCCTGGAACCAGATTTCAAGGGTTTGTTCAACCAACCTCCTATTTTCGCATTCACACGAGGTAGAAACCTCAAAGAAATCCTGACCAAACCTAATCAAGAAGATACACACAAGGAATACAAAGGACTGAGACCGTGTTATAACTGTTCCAATTGTAATAACTGCATTACTGGCAACATCATGTGCCATCCCATGAAAGGGCATCCCATCAAGCTCAAAGTTAATGCCACTTGCAACTCGAACAATGTGATTTACTTGTTGAAGTGTCCGTGTGGTAAATGTTACGTGGGACACACTGAAAGAAAAATCCGTATCCGGATTTTAGAACATAAAAGCAACATCCGTACTAACAATCTTAAATCCACTGTGGCTGCTCATTTTGCCGAATTGAGACATTCTGTTGCTCAACTCAAATTCCTGATTTTGGAACAAGTACCAATAACTTTCAATAATAAGAACACTCTGCTAAAACGTGAAAATTTCTGGATCCGTTTCCTCTCAACGATGGCGCCCAATGGGCTTAACGATCGAATCGAATTTCTTTGCTATCTGTAACATTCATATATCAATGTCATCTGTACACACCATTCATCACCCCAATGTACATTCATTCACTTGTCACACTGCACCTTTCTAAAATGGCGATGTTTTTGTTACTCTCCACAGTCCGTTTTTCCTGTTCACTCACACTCCGCACTGTGTCCTTTGTTTGTGTTCACCGTTGGTAGTTGAACAAGAGGAGCACTCCCCGTTCCTAGTAACACAACCCTACTGTCACGCCGCGAGGCACCCCGTAGATTCCCAGCATGTAAGTAACCCGGAGATAATGTTCCTGTACACCTTGGCATGTTTGTCGCCTGCCGCTGCACACTTCGGTTTGGTACCTTCCCGGACACCTTTCTTAAATGTATTTTCTGCTCACGCGACCACGGGTGGTCTTTTCACCACGCATTACCGACCTTTTCACAACTTCCGATATGGCCGTTAGATGTTGTAATCTTTGGGATATTTTACACATTTTTGCAATAGTTTTCACAAGCCAGTTTAGTCACTTTAAATTTTGGTTTATGCATGCCGGCATTCGATCGTTTGTATCTTGTATAGTTTATTGATTCTGGTTACATTTATATTTTCTTGTAGAGCATTCCCTTGAGAAAGGGCTTTTGCCCGAAATGCATCGGGACTTTGTTTTTTGACTACACAATGGTTGGATTATATTGCGTGCAATGACACGCTTCAGGCTGAACATGAATATGCTTGAATATTCTTCATGAATGGATTAAAAACTTTGAAATCGTTCACACAGATTGCTGTGATTATGATGTTTATGGAATAAGACTACGGTCCTTTTGCTGTGCACTGGTTAGTTCCCCTCCCAGTAGGGGGACCTTCTTATTTCCTGCAATGTATCTAAGCCAAAGAAGAAATTACTGAGAAAAGGTGATAATTGGCCGAGTGAAAACGAAGGGTTGAAATTCAAATTGATAAAGAAATCCAAGGAGCAAATTAATGAGATAACTAGTCAGCAAGATCCTGAAAAGGAAAGTGAGGCCGGGAAGAAAATAGAAGTTATTTCTAGAAAAACAAAGATAACACTAAAGCCTAACCAGAAATACAAGTCGCCTGAGTGGACGTACATCATCATTCCGCCTGTAGTTGAAATAAACAGTAGTAGTCAGGAAGAGATTAAAGACAATAGTGACAATGATTGAAATATTTACCTGTTAAAATTTTAGGTTTTCTGTTTTTGGCATAAGGCTGAAGAAATTGTGTTAGGTGACACAAGGTCGAAGAAATTGTGTTAGTTTGAACACAAATTGTGACGCAAGGTCGAAGAAAAGCTGTTAGAGGTTTTTTTTTTGTTTTTTAAAAAAAAAAACTTAAAATAGGGGGGTGTTAAAGATTAAAATTTAGATTTTTAGACAAGTTTTGAGATATTTTAAAATTTTTGTTTTCTTTTTCTATAACAAACTTAGTGAAAATGCCTTATGTTTTTGTAAACAACAGCTCAAGATGCTCCATCTTTAAAAGATGTTGCAAGATGTCTCTGATATGTGTGCTCTTGATAATTCTGCTCTGGTTAGTTTTAGCTGTCATCTTTCCTTTCGGGATCGATAAGGAGATGTACAAGGTCAATATGACAAGCAAAGCTTCAGTTAGTCAAGACAAACATAGTGCAACAGGAAAAGCTTACAAGGTTATTGATCACAGACCAGAGGCTCACCAAGATAGGTCTGTTGGTGATTTTTCTAGCAATACTTTTTCAAGACTTCTGGCTGAATATGTAAAGGTTACGGAAGTCAAGGATTGTTATATCTGTGTGAAGTTGCCTGCTTCTGTTTCAGAGGGAGTAACGTACAATATGCTTCCTCTTACTTATGGTATAACCTGCAGTGTGATAGCCAGCTTATTTTATCAAACTGGTCGTTTGGAGTATTATTACTCTAATTATGATGAGATTTTTGCAAATCTGAAAATAGAGAAAAGCTTAAATAAACATAAACAAGCTAAACAGATGAGGGAATTCTTCATTGTAACTAATGAACTCACATATGAGTATGCTTTTAGAAATAATCTAACATGCAGATTGAGAACTGAGGAAAAGACTTTCCTGAACCTTGTTGAGGAGAGAAGGCAATTTATAAAAGAAATGAGATGGTCAAGCAGACAAAATCAAAGTTCTGGCAGAAAGAAGATGAAAAATTCAATGGCAAATCTTTTGACAATGTTGCAATTCACATAGACAAACCAATTAGTGGTAAGCTTTGCATTAGAAGAGATAACACACTTTTTGATAATTATTTTGTGGGAGCTAGCAATTGTGAGGACACTTACCAAATCATGGGGGGTTGAGGATTCAAAGGTGGTAGAGACCCAATTTTTCCTGGAATTTATTTTGTTTGTGGAGACAAAGCCTATTATAACCTCCCAGATCACTGGTATGGGACGTGTTTTGTTGGACTTGTTTTCCCAAAAATATTTCATGTTGACAGAAATGCAGAAGGCTCATTTGAAATCAGTAATCATGTAAATAGGTACAAAAGAGAAAGTTTCTCAGAGATTTTGGGAGACATTTTTGAAGCAGTGATACCTTTGGTGGGTATAACCCTGAATGCAGGAAGAATCAGAAAATTGTCCACGATTGTTGACAGATTGTCAACTGATACAGCTGGTGGTTTCCAATTAGTGGATACTGAGGTTATTGCAATTAGATCGATGGTAATGCAAAACCGTCTTGCCCTAGACATACTCCTAGCAAAAGAGGGAGGAGTCTGAGGCATTTTACATGTCCAACACTGCTGTACGTATATCCCGGATGAGAGTAGAAACATTGAGATGTACATTAAAAATATTACAGAGATGCATTCAGATATTGTTCCCTTAGAAGAGGATGATTTTTCAGAACGTCTATCCAAAAGATTTCAAGCAATCAAAACCTGGTTTCAAGAGATTGGTGGTTCAATTCTTGGCAAGATTCTAACACCTTTATTTGTAATAGTTTTTGTGATACTTTTATTGAAGATTAGTTGCATGTTACACAAGCGGAAGAAATACATGAGGGAAAAGAAGAGAATTTACAAGATCAGAAAGGAACAAGAGAAAGAGATAGAATTAGAAGAGTTTCGTAAAGCTCAATATGAAAGTTG
Source organism: Lissotriton helveticus (assembly GCF_964261635.1). Taxonomy (NCBI): domain Eukaryota; kingdom Metazoa; phylum Chordata; class Amphibia; order Caudata; family Salamandridae; genus Lissotriton; species Lissotriton helveticus. The sequence goes on along the minus strand of NC_136063.1, from coordinate 701,211,986 downwards.
CAGGCAGACAGCTGAAACAAGTCTTTAGAAATACTAATACAGTGAAATTAAATCATGTTCATCTTAAGAAAATTTTTGCTAAATTTTGGGTGTGGTTTGGTGATTTTGAAATCACCAGATGAGGGAGTTGATGGAGCGAGATTTAGAAATATATTTATTTCTGCTCGTGAAGTTTAACTTCCATAATTAATTAATAATATTAATAAAGTGTGCTGTGAAAATACTAACTAACTTAGAATAAAAGTTGCATCCTCATGAACATGCGGGAGACTAATATGTGTGCTCATAAATGTGCAATATGTAGCATTTGCATGTGTGTGAAAATAATGAATTAACCCTGTCTTTTGTCATGTCAGAACTAAATGCGGCCGTTTATTAATGGCATGTGCTTATTTCTGTGTGCTCATGTTTTGTTTTTCTGTCTTAAATGTTGCACGAATTTGTTTGTTGCTTTCATTTGCCTATGCTAGGTAACATAGATTAATGGGTTAATAATTAGCAAAGGTGGGTGGGTAACAGAACGAACTTTGTTTCTTGCATTAATTATTCTTTTGTGTTTGTTTATGCACTAGTTTCTGGAAAGAAGGCTTGAGGCCTAGTCTGTCCTAATGTGCAGTTGACAAAGTTCTGCTCAGAGTAAGCAAGAGTCCAGTGCGGAAAAATCCTTGCCAAGTTTTAAAGGAGAAAAATTACAAACGTGGTTGTTCAGTGAACTGACTGTACTTTTGGTCTGCATGGCCAAGGCCAGGAACCGGCAGGGAGATTGTCAAGCTAAGGAAGTCGCGGACACTTTTATTAAATGTTGCAAACTGGAGGAAGCTTCGTGACTTGGAATAAAGGACAATAGACTCTTTAAAAAAGTCGGAACTGGGATCCAAAGAATGTGGTGACATTATGGTCCGTCACTTGTCAGCCAATGAGGACTCTGAGTGGCAGAAAAGTATTTAATTTTTCTTAGATTAAGCTAGTTAGAAGGGTATAAAAACTGTCCCCCTGGGAGGGAAGCCGCTGCTGTTTGCTGTTTTCCAGAAGGGCGTATCGTGCTGTTTGGACTTACTTGGAGCACGTAAGAGACTTTCTAGGCTTAAAGACTTTTTCCCTTTTTCCTAATGGGGCAAGTGTAGCTAGGGACTTAGGGTTTAGATGATGCCAAAATCTTTATTTCAATTAAAATGTATGCTATTTGATTTGTTTGAAACTGTCATTACCTATTTGCTAAATCTTAAATAATAACGCTTGAATAAAATGATTCTAATAAAATAAAATGCACTTTTTTTAAATGATGGTTAATAAACAAGATTCTTAAAACCACAAGCTGCATTTTAGGTTACCATTAGCAGATCTATTTGCCTCAGTGGCTTAATTAATTAGGGTTTGTTTAAGTATAATGAATATGTCCTACTGCAGTTGTATATAAATGTATATATTTGTGAATAGGTTAATTAGGTCACATGATTCAGTTGCTAAGAATATGTCATATTAGTTTATGGGCCTTGTGAATGGTTTATGTTTAATGGTGAGTATTGTGGAGTTGGATTGAGTTGCTTATGGCATATTTTCTATAGGGCCGCTGGATCAGGTACCATTAACGTTCACAGAAAACTCGTACAAGCCAATACCTCAAAGGGCAGTTTTAAGTCTCCTGCACATAAGTGAGATAAACTTGCTGTAAATGTGATGTATGTGTAGAAAATACCACAAGTTGTCCCACTCGTATGTAGAACATGCTCAGTGTGATGAATGCCCAACTGTTATTACTTAATTGGTGCATAGGTTTGGTTATTAAAGCAGAACGCTAAATGAACGCCCCTAACTACTGGAAACAATATGCGCCGGCCTTATGTGCCAGACGCTTCTATAGCAGCAGGTTCGATGATTCAAATGAGATTGACAGAAATATGAATACAACGCGGAACTGCCGTATTGTACACAGAAAACCCCTACAAAACAACACCCTACAGAGGCTGGTTTAAAGTGCACTGCAGATAAGTAAGGTAAACTTGAAGTAAATGTGATGTGTGGCGAAGACCACCAGTTCTGCCACTCGTGTGCAGAACATCGTTCGTCAACCTGATTAATACCAAACTTGCATGGAGCTGGTTACTATAGTAGTGAGAGTGTACACGAGCACCGCACGCTCTATGCACCAGCTCGGGTCACGCGCTTCAATGGCAACAGTTGGAGTAACTGGTAGTTCTAACAGAGCAAACATCTGTCTCCTGATTAATTTTAGGATGGAAAATGTGGTGTGTGACGAAAACAATTCTATGTCAGGACAGGAGGCTCCGATTATGCTTTTTCATTTCTTTAATGAAATGCTCAGCAGCCAATAAAAACAACCAACAACTACATTTCCCATGAACACTAGGGAATGACCATAGAGACTACAGTATAAAGGGTCCCAACATTAGTCCTTCTTCCTCTTTCTTTGCTGCTCCGCAGCCAGTTAAGTGCTTTATATATCTTTCTGCCTTATATTGATGTGTTATTGTGTTTGCTTACTGTATTGCAGCGCTTGCTTCATTGTTATTGCGTCTGCCAGTAGCGCGTTGTATTTGCCCGTCATTGGGGCTCTCTGACTCCGTCTTTGCGTGTGTTTTTCCCATGCTGTCGGCGCACAGCGGTGTTTGTTCTCGGAGCGTGTGTCCCACCTCCGTTTTTCGGTCCGGGCGCTTCTTTGCGCCTCGCGGCCTCTGGTGGAGCGGGAATAGGGGTTTCCGTCTTCTTGGGAGAGCGAGCGATCTCGAGGCGGTCTTTGGTGTCAGGCGGCAGTCGCGCATGCGCGCTGCTTTATTTCCGGTTGCTGGGGTTTCCTCAGCGCCGGTTGAGTGACGACGGTCGTTTAGGCGTCCCTGCCCACAGCCTGTCCCAAATATTTAACCCCGTGTGACACTGGAGTCTGGTGAAGGCTTCGGTTGCTATTTTCACGCATAGGCTCTGCCTAGAGTGTTTTTTCTGCTGCGCAGGCTTTGCCTCCCTCCACGTTTTAACTCTTTTGAAGTCAGGTTTGTGTCTGCTTCTTCACAAAGCCTGCTGTGGGGTTCTGACACTCCCCCTTGACTTGTGTTTTGGCACTCAATATTGCTGTAATCATCTTGTGGGCTCTATATTTTTCTACACTTGTAGAATGGCTGACTACTACTATGAGGATGATGATTACTACTATGGGGATGAGGATGAAGGCTCATTGGAGCATGATTTGGTGGAACAATTGGATAAAGGTGTCCAACAATCGGTTAATAAAGCACTGGTACGTGCAATTAATCCCCTGAAGCGTCATTTGACTTTGTATGCCCAGCAACAAGGCTGGCTACCTCCTTCTAAAAAATCCGCAAAGTCACCTGTTAATCCCCATAAATCAGACTTCCAGAGACTGGCCAAAACGTTGGCGTCTGCGCCTTCCAGTGCTTCTGTTCCTCATGATACTGATTCGGACAATGTCCACTCTTCCACGTCTTCGGACCATGCTTCACCCCCGCCTAAAAAGCGTGTCCGTAAGGAGCATTTTGTGGACGCACCGGAACGTCCTTCGGTGCTCACTTTTGAACCGGCGGATATTTTGCATCCAAATTCTTCTTCATGGTTGCCTTCGCCTGCTGTGGCGGCCTACATCCAGGCACATATTCGGCAGCCTTTTGAGGCTTTGGTCCGTGCACGACTCCGCTCGGAATGTCCGAGGCCCGACCTCGCTGACCATTTGGCTGAGACACCGGAGGTCGACCCTATGATGGTCACGTATTTAAAGAAGTATGCTAAGGACCCGAAAAAGGGTCTTGACCGTTCCTGGCGGTCTTGTCAGGACAAGATGTTGGAAATGCTTGGCCCTCTAACAAAGATCCTTGATCTCGGATTTCAGGCAAAGGAGGCCTCCGCTCTTGTGAACCCGGACGAATTGATCCATGGGCGCAAAGAGCAATCTGCCAGTTGGGTAATGCCAATTGCGCAGTATCTGCAGAACGGCGCAGGTCAATTCTTTTGAAGTTGGATCCGAAGCTGTCCGAGCTTGCATCGTCGGAATCTGGTCCTGAAGCGCAGGGTCTCTTATTTGGTCAGCCCTTCCTGAAGGAACTTACTAAGTTTGTTTCAACTTTCAGTGGCATTGACAAAGCGCAAGCATCCTTGCGCCGGGCTATGCGTCCGGTTTTTGCAAGGGCCGGACGAGGACGTGGACGCTCGTTCGGCCGTGGCCACACTCAACAGTCCAACCGAGGTTACCCCTCTCACCGTGGTGGAGCACATGATACCGGTTACTCCACGAGAGCCAACTTCTATCCTTCCCGCAAGGGAAAGGGCCAGTATGGAAAAGGTCGCTCTGGAGGACAACAAGGATACTACCAGGACTCCAATTCAGCAGGTGAGCCTGATTCATGCTTGCGATGTGATGTTGGGGGGTCGGATACAGTGTTTTCTAGAAAACTGGCGCATGATCTCCAGCGATGCATGGGTGCTAGAAACAGTACAAGGTTTCAAGATAGAGTTCTATCACCCTGTGCATCAGACCCGTCCTCCCCCATGTTTACGTTTTCCCCTTCAAGATCAAGCTTGCCTCTCCGAAGAAATAAATGTGCTTCTCCAAAAAGGGGCGATTCGTCCAACCGTCCGTCATCCGACGGGGTTTGCCAGCTCAGTCTTTCTGGTCGAGAAGAAGGGGGGCGGATCTCGTCTGGTTCTCAACCTGAAAGACTTCAACAGTGGGGTGGTTTACCGGCACTTCAAAATGGAGGGCATCCATCTCTTGCGGGATCTCCTGCGCGAGGGAGACTGGATGGTGCGCTTGGATCTCAAGGACGCGTATCTGTCGATTCCAATCTTCAAGCCTCATCGTCGGTTTCTCCAGTTTCAATGGCTCGGGGTTTGGTACGAGTACCAAGTCCTCCCGTTCGGCCTTTCGTCAGCACCATGGTGCTTCACGAAACTGCTTAGGCCAGTTGTGGAACACTTGCGAGCTCGGGGGGTCAGACTGATTATTTATTTGGACGATATTCTCCTTATGGCGGATTGTCCGAATCGGCTTCTACTACATCTGCAGTGGTCCATCGGTCTTTTGCAATCTCTCGGGTTTCTGATCAATATTCCGAAATCAGTTTTGACTCCCACTCAGTCTATAGATTTCCTGGGTTTCCAGATAGACTCCATCTCTTGCCAGCTCCTCTTGCCCAGACAAAAGATTCATTACATCAAGAGGGAATTGACGTCTATTATTTCCAGACAGACTGTGTCACTGAGATCGTTGGCACGTGTGGTCGGTCTGTTAGCCTCTTCAATTCAGGCGATCTTTCCGGGTCCCCTCCATTACAGAGCACTGCAGCGTCTGAAGATTCAGCATCTCCGGAAAGTTCTCAGGTACTCAGATTACATTCCTCTGTCAGAGGACGTGAAGTGGGAGATGCAGTGGTGGCTGGACCACATGGAGGCCTGGAATGGTCGAGCTCTATTCGGGCCGTCGCCAGAACTGATCGTGGAATCCGATGCCAGTCAATGGGGTTGGGGAGCCCGTTGCGGTCCTGTCTCGACGGGAGGTCGTTGGTCCCCTCAGGAGTTGTCGCTCCACATAAATTGTCTGGAACTCCTAGCGGGTTCATTTGCGATCAAGTGTTTCTCTCCGCGTCAAACCAGTTGCTGCATTCTTCTCCGGATGGACAACGTGTCCGCAGTCCGATATGTCAACAAACTGGGCGGGACTCGGTCCAAGGTGTTGGCGGAGATAGCCAAGGACTTTTGGCATTTTTGTCTGCAGCAGAGGATCACTGTTATTGCGGAGTATCTGCCGGGTTGCAACAATCAAGTTGCAGATTGGCACTCCAGACATCTTCGGGACTTCAGCGACTGGAGGCTTCATCCTCGAGTGTTCCGTTCCATTCTTCGGCGTTGGGGTCGGTGTCGCATAGACCTGTTTGCCTCTCGCCTCAACACACAACTACCGATGTTTTACAGTTGGAGACCGGATCCGCTAGCTCTAGCCACGGATGATTTTCTTCAGCATTGGCCGTCGACTCTGTGCTATGCGTTTCCCCCATTCATGATGCTTCCCAGGGTTCTGGCTTACACCAAACGGTTTCGTGCGGAACTGATTCTGATAGCTCCGCTCTGGAGGGCTCAAGCGTGGTTCCCGGTTCTCCTGGAGATGTGTTGCGAGCCACCTCTCCTTCTTCCCCAGAAGTGGAATCTTTTGTTGGATCCTCTAGAAGATCCGCATCCCCTGATTCTATCAGGCTCTCTCCAGTTGCTGGTGTGCCGAATCTCGGGGATCGCTGGACGATCTCGGGCATTTCGAGCGACGCTTCCAAGTTCATTAGTGAAGCTTGGTCTCCCAATACTCACAAGCGATACAAAGGTGCTTGGAAGCGGTGGTGCGATTGGTGTGCTCAACGGGAAGCTGATCCCGTTTCAGCGGATGTCTGTTTGATCATTAATTTTTTGGCGTCTCTGGCTTCTTCGGGTCTGGCTTATAGGACGGTCAACAATTTTCGTTCCGCTATTTCAGCTGGCCACGTCCAAATTGATGGCAAACCAGCTGGGGAACACCCCTTCGTTTCTAAATTGCTTAAGGGTATTCGTCTCTCGAAACCTCCCACTTCTAAGTATGTCTCGCTATGGGATGTTTCCATTGTACTGCGTTTCTTGGAGGCCTGGCCTTCCAATTCGTCTTTGTCCCGTAAACAATTGTCTGCTAAGCTGACCATGTTGCTGTGTCTCCTTTCTTGTAAGCGTGTTTCGGATGTCCGCGCTTTAGATCTTGCGGGTCGCAGTTTCACGCCTGAAGGTGTTTCTTTTCGCCTTTCCAGACGGACTAAGTGTAATACTTCTCTAATTACTTATCCGTCTTTTCCCGCACATCCCAATCTTTGTGTTGTGCAGTGCCTGAAAGATTATGAGGTGAGTACTGCTTCTTTACGTTCAGACATGCAGGGTCAATTGTTAATTGCATTACAGAAACCATTTCGCCCTGTCGCTCCAGCTACTTTGGCGCGCTGGGTGTGTTGGCTTATGTCCGAAGCGGGCATTGATGTATCTGTGTTTGGTGCCCATTCTGCCCGTGGAGCAATGGCCTCTAAAGCTTTTTCCATGGGGGTTACTCTTTTTGATATTATGAAGGCCGCAGATTGGTCTTCTGATTCAGTTTTCAAATCATTTTATTATAAGCCAATTGATAGTGTTGCTTCTGTGGTGGTGAACCAGCTTTAAACAAGCATAATCGGAGCCTCCTGTCCTGACATAGAATTCAAAATTTGCGAACATACGTGACAAGAATTTTCAATTCTATTAAGGACAAGGAGGCGAGGATTATCCCACCCATTGTTTTGATTTGCATTGTTATATTCTGCAATCTATTTGATGCTATTGTGAAATTTGTTCCTTGTTTTTTTTTTTTCCCCCCCTGGATTGCTTTTGACTCTCTTGCATTATTTGGATGTTACGGCTCTATATCTCTTTCAGGTTCAGACCCGAAGTAGAGTTTGCCGACTTCCTTCTGAAATTCCTCTTTCTCCTGGTTCACGGACCCAGAGTTCTTCTACTGCCTGCTTCCAGATCCTTTGGATTTCTGCGGCATGTTTGGAGTTGCTTTTATTATTCTACATTGGATTTTATTTTGACCTTGAACTGTTTCCACAACAAAGAAAGAGGAAGAAGGACTAATGTTGGGACCCTTTATACTGTAGTCTCTATGGTCATTCCCTAGTGTTCATGGGAAATGTCGTTTTTGGTTGTTTTTATTGGCTGCTGAGCATTTCATTAAAGAAATGAGAAAGCATAACCCTCGCCTCCTTGTCCTTAATAGAATTGAAAATTCTTGTCACGTATGTTTGCAAATTTTGAATCCTCTTTGGAGAATGCGGGCATCGATCCCGCTACCCCTCGCAAGCGAGCGCTCTACCATTTGAGCTAATACCCCACTGCCTGATTAAGGCTACCCATGGTTATATGTATTGATCCGACAAACTCAGGGCGCACGGATTTTGTTTAGGTTTAATTTCTTTGCGAAGAAACTGCCCACTTCAAGAGCATTTAAGAAAACAAGATTCCGAAATAGACGTCCCCTGCTAAACAGGCACTGCACTTCTGTTGCAACACAGAAAGTAAAGCAACTCCAGTCATCACAGATGTCTGCACTACAATCTGCTCCCATCCTCGCTCATGCACTGGCTAATAGGAACTCGTTTCACATGCACGTTTCATGTCTGTCTACTCCTTTAAGAATGGAATGAGAACTGCTAGGTCTGACCACCAACGAATATGCGCAGTTCACGCCTCACCAGGAAGTAGGGGGAACAAGCATTGGAAATGCAATAGGTCTCGCAGCATTAGAGTTAGTGCTTTTAGAATTGTTTATGGGTTTTTTTTGTAAATCTTTAGCATTTTTGTTTCCTGTAGCCAATGCTAAAGAATTACAAATAAAAAAAGCCATAAACAATTCTAAAAGCTCTAACTCAAATGCTCCGAGACCTATTGCACTGTGTGAGGGTGAGGGGTTGAGGGTGAGTGAGGGTGAGGGTGGGTGAGGGTGAGTGAGGGTGAGTGAGGGGTTGAGGGTGAGTGAGGGGTTGAGGGTGAGTGAGAGTGAGGGTGAGTGAGGGTGAGGGTGAGTGAGGGTGAGTGTGAGTTAGGGTGAGGGGTTGAGGGTGGGTGAGGGTGAGGGGTTGAGGGTGAGTGAGGATGAGTGAGGGTGAGTGAGGGGTTGAGGGTGAGTGAGGGTGAGTGAGTGAGGGTGAGTGAGGGTGAGTGAGTGAGTGAGGGTGAGTGAGGGTGAGTGAGGGTGAGTGAGGGTGAGTGAGGGTGAGTGAGGGTGAGTGAGAGTGAGTGAGAGTGAGGGTGAGTGAGGGTGAGTGAGGGGTTGAGGGTGAGTGAGTGAGGGTGAGGAGGTGTGAGGGTGAGGAGGTGTGAGGGTGAGGAGGTGTGAGGGTGTGTGAGGGTGAGGGTGTGTGAGGGTCCGAAGTAAATGGTGGCAGGGCAGACATCATAAGACAGAGAGAAACACAAATGTTAAGATAACAGTGCTCGAATCGGTTGTGAGAAGGTGGAAATGGGATTAAAGGAGAAAGGATGAAAAGTTAAGTAGGAAGAGGCCGGAAAGGAGACACAAAGGAGTGGATATTGCAGCACGGGGAAGCAGCTTGGAGTGCAGCACTGCAGAGCAGTTTACAATGGAGCACTGCGCACGTGGCAGTAGATTAGAGTGCTGCTGCGCATACTGGGCAGCAGCTTAGATTGGAACACAGGACACAGGGCAGCTTATACTGCAGCGCCGCACACAAGGCAGCAGCTTGGAGTGCAGCACCGCGCATGGGGCTACAGTTTAAGAGTGGAGCACAGCGCACAGGAATTGCTTGAGGACCTTGGCAGGGAGAGAGCCGCAGTAGCCTCACATGCTGCTCTCTAGGATCGGCCTCATTGATGCACTACTCTTTATGAGAGCCGTGGCATGCCCGAAAGCTGCTGGGTGACACCAGTCTAACTGCGCTGACAGAAACACTCAAGTGCGCAGCTTCCAAGGAACGCATGTTAGTCTCCCAACAAAGAGTCAGACTAGCGGCCATTTGCTATCTTTTCTGCTGCCATTGTCATGCTCTGTTGCTTGCAGATAGTCAGATGGCAATAGAGGCACTGTGAGAGCTGGGGTTGGCGATTAGGGAGGTGGTGGGGGAGGGGTTAATTTGCAAAGCGTGATGGTTTTGGAAGACGGAACGGGGGCCCCCAGAAAACAGCGTGGTGCCTACACAAATGCACAACTAGTATTGTCTGAAGCTGCACTGGCGAAATATAACTCACACCACGTGACTGGCAGCTGGCAGAACAGAGTTGACATGTTACAGGGGACCGTACCGTGGACTAGACGATAAACAAGCCGTCTTAATGTCTGTGGATATGGGAAAAATTATTCAAAAAACACACGTGAACATCTTCAAAATGATGTCACATTTCGGGCGTAAAAAGGAAGCAGGAAGAAATAAACGACGTTAAACACGGGGAATTGTGGAACTGTTAGTCTACACTCCAGCTCCATGAAGTCCTGTCCGGCGTATTTTTCACCCAAATGTGTGAATTACTTGATACTCCCAAAATAATAATGTTAAAAAACACATGAAATTGTACGAAAACAAAAGAATTTACAACGAGCATTAGATATAAATGATTGACAGTCATGATCACGGAAGGTCTACAAAATCGGGGGAGCACTTTTTGATGCGCATTCGCTCCAAGGGATTGCTCGACCAATTGATGAAACTGTCCCATTTCAGACTACTTTACACTTGGAACATGCTTCTCTTTGATCTTTCGACTCACTGTTTACTATTATCAGTGTAAGGATGAAACGCGACGTCTTCAAGATGGAAATACTGTATAAATCGTATTTGTGCAGAGTGACTGAATATTATCACTACGAGGAAAGACGAAAACGTGTTTGAGAAGGCAACAGGAAAGAACAAGACGGAGGGAAGAGAGGGGAGGGGGGAGGAGAAATGCGTCTCGGCCGGAGCAGGGGGCGGAGCAGGGAGAGCGGGCTTTGGAATGTAATTGACACGGCCGGCCGGTCGTGAAACTGAAAGCATGGCCGGCCGGCCGTGAAAGCCTTTGATGCGGCAGGGGAAATGCGAGACGGCGGGAAGGGGAGGGGGCGGAGCGGGTAAACAAAGACGGACGTGCACGCGCTTTTAAGCTCAATGCGCATGCGCATTGAGCTTAAAAGTCACGGGCACTGCAAGGAATCGCCACGATTCCTTGCAGTGTGGATAAAGAGTGGATAAGTCCCAATACTCTCGCTTGCTCGATGCGCATGCGCATCGACAGGCGAGACCTAAAAAACGAACGTACCGGAAGGGGAATGAGCTCAAATGGTAGAGCGCTCGCTTAGCATGCGAGAGGTAGTGGAATCGATGCCCGCATTCTCCAACTTTATTCCTTTTAACCACTTAGTTACATTTATTGTTTTTTCCAGAGAGTGCGATGTGATTAAGTGCTCATCCAGTTGCTATTATTAAAATAAGAAACGTTTCGTGCAATGTTATACGTTAAGTTTGCCAAAACTAACCGTGGGTGTTTGGAAAATGGTTCATTTGGTTATGTTATAATTATTAGTAGTGTGCAAAGAGGAGACACGTTTACGGCGACTAGTATGCTCTCCTCATGGAGTCAAAACCGGAGTAGGAGGATGGGATGCGGGTACCTGTTTGCAAGCTACGTGTCTTGGTATTTTGGGAGGTTGCGGTCTCACTCTCACCCCACATCCATGTACGTATTGGGGCAAGGAAGCCCCAGCGAAGCCCAGCGATGACATTGTCTTTAAGTAACAAGTACAGTTTATTCTTTGTATGCACTATTCAAATGTGGGCCTGTTCTATTGCTTCCTCTATTGAGGATATTGTGATTTCAATATATTTATTTGATTACTGTACGTCTCGGCTCAACAAATCCTGTTTGTATTTCACTCCCGCCAGTTTGTTTCTTTTTGAAGACACTGCAGCTGCGCTCGGCTCCCTTGAGTCCCACGTAGGCTGCAGCACTGCATAAGCAACCGCTGAAGAGAGCAGTGTCGAAGCTCCAAAGAAGGCAGCCATGTCAAAGCCTGGGAAGTTCTGCAACTTAATAACCATTTATGTAGCACTCAATCCAAAGTTACTTTTTGGCACTCAATAATGCATGCTTAATACTACCCTACTGAATCCATTTTATCACCCTTAAAATAACGAAAGGTTGAGTTAAATAACGAAAGGTTGAGTTAAATCATGCAAGGTTTGAAGAGTATGTCCTTTACTAGCATGGAGAGGATTCAAGGGGCACAAAAGTCAATTCATGGTGGTATTTAACCTGCAGTTACTGACGGAGCTCTACAACAAGCCCACTGATCTGACATGCAATGCAAATCTGTAATCTGAATGGTACATGCTATTGTTTGCAGCAGACACATTAACATCTCGGGCTGTTTTTCTGATTATCCAGATATGTGACCAAAGATGTCACTCAGTTTTCTCTAGCCAGTGCATTGACCACCAGAGTTATTTTAACACTACGGTACCCTTAAACTTGTTCAATATCCATAGTTCTCTTGCAGAGGTCCATGATCAAGTTTAAGATAATTTAAAATGCAGTTCTTTGTCTCTAAGCAATTAATTGCGCGACGATGTGCTTCCTTGATGCCAATTTCTTTTGGTTTGAGTTTGTCAAAAACAATAATAACAGGATTGCTCGGTTCCTGTTGGCACGGTTGGTCATGCCCATTTTCTACTGTCACTCACACTTCTCGTTTTAGGGGTTCCCGAAAGACACTTTTTTTACACTCAGTACTACACATTGAACGACCTGAGTACTTTTCACATGTAACTTTAAAAAAATGTAACTTAAAAAATATAGATAAACTATCCTTATTGTAATAATATGAACAGAAAGAATACGGCTTGGCATGAGGAATGTCGAAAAAACAATAAAGGTAATGACAAAAGTAAAAGAACTTCTTTGGAGAATGCGGGCATCGATCCCGCTACCTCTCGCATGCTAAGCGAGCGCTCTACCATTTGAGCTAATTCCCCTTCCGTAGCCTTGCTCTTCCTGGTTTAATTTGAACTGCGCATGTCTGTGGTTGGTTTCATTTAGTAGTTCCTCCCATCATTTAATAAGCAGAGAGACGAGAGAAATCCTAGTGAAAGGAGCTCTTCTTAGTGTGGTAGCGCTGCGCCTGGCTTAACTCACCTTGCAGACTCTTATGAAACTATCTCAGGGAGCAAGCATGGGAGAGGGGTAAAGCGCAGGTGCGCGGACAGGTGCTTTGTGGTGGTGCTTTATGTGCAAGTTGTGTTGAAAGAGAAGTGCAATGGCAGTTTGCCAGCACATGTGCCTTTCAGAATCTTGTTTTCTGAGACGTCCTTGGAGTTGTCACTTATTTCCCCAATAACTAAGCTCAAAACACAATTCCTACACACAGACCTTCCGTCAGACGCTTGCCACAAACATGGAGCAGAGAAACTAAACGACGCAGAGGGGAATTAGCTCAAATGGTAGAGCGCTCGCTTAGCATGCGAGAGGTAGCGGGATCGATGCCCGCATTCTCCAAACTACTTTGCTTTTCATCAAAAATAATATTTTCCTTTCTAAAATTAGCGACGAGACGTAGGTTTGCTCTGTAACTGTTGCCAAAGGACCCCCGACTGTAAGTGTTGCATATCGTGTGCTCGTGTACAGTTTCACTAAAGTAACCAACTCCATGCACTAACGTAATGGGAGTTTGGCATTAATCAGGTTGAACATGTTGTGCACACGAGTGACAGAACTGATGGTATTCGTCCGACATCGCATTTACTTCAAGTTTACCTCACTTATCTGCAGGGCACTTGAAAATAGCCTTTGCAGAGTGTTGTTTTGTAGGGGTTTTCTGTGCACACTACCGTAGTTCCGCGTTTTATTATTATTTCTGTAAATTGTCAGAACGGGAAATCTGCGATTATTTCATTTGAATAATTTAATGTGTTTTAGAGTGCTCAGAATGAGTATCGGTGTTTTATTTCTGTCTGCACGTATAACATTTTAAACAATTATCAAACACGGAAACTATCCTGAGCTTTTTTAAACGATGTAAAAAAAATTTTTTTACAGAAAGGCATGGATTTTAGTTAGCTCTGAAGCAAATACTGATGATCTGTTTACAGATGATCATTCGTGTTACTCACTCACAGCCAGGTTATAATTAATATCTAAGAGCCCATGTCATTCCTCCTTTTGGTTGCTTTAAATATATCAGTACCAATTTTCTCTCTATTTTTAACGTATCCAACCGGGCATGCACTCCTCACCCAAAGGAGGCCCAACAGCTATTCAACCAGGCTCGGAGGCTCCACTGTAGTGTAGTTCCTATATCCCTGATAGACTCTGCGCATTGGAATAATATACAATATAGATTTGACATAGGACTGAGGTCAGTATGTCTCTATCGAGTATATTAAACTTAATTATGTGTGTGTGCCAGCTAGCTCAGAGGTCACTAGAAATTTCTTGAATAAACAAGAAGGGATTAGTCTCTGACAACCGCATAAACATGACAACTTTGTTACCCTTAGAGTCAGAACAATATCTTCAGAGTCGTGGAAACAATAGATAACTATTTCACTCAGTCAATCGTGCATGCTTTGTTTCTACAGAGTTGCCCAGAAATAGATAGAAGGAGCGTTTCAATAAAAATGGTTTATTGAACAGTCTTCTTTCTTATGCAAGAGATATGAACTGCTTAAATCGGAAGACAGAATGCAAAGTATAATGCGTACAGCATAAACAGTAATATAAAATAATTGTTGTTAGATAAACGCTTCAGGGGAATGGGGTTATAGACGATTGCACCTATCTTAAGTCCTGTATTAAACACATTTTTAGGTGCCACGGACCGGAGATTCAAAGTCCCCTAAATCTCCCATGACAGAAAACTGTCCTGACATACAAGCTCAATACAAAATTGGTCCAGCACACTTATACAAAAAGTAACCAAGTTATATGTACACATATTAATCATTCATGACAAAATCAGTGGTCTTGTGGTAGTTCATTCTTTATTAAATCTTCATTAAAAGTCTGTAGCCATAGCCAACGCATTTCGTCCTTCACGTACTTCTTCAGGGCGAAATGAGTCTGTGTCATAGCATAGTCATGAGCCAGTTTCTGTGTGTCCTCTATCAAGGACAGTTATAGATCATAGGTCTCAGAAAAGGTTTTTTTATTCCTCCTTATAATAATGCTTCCTTTAAATTGATGGTGAGTCGCTCTCACGTTGGTGAATCACTTCAAAACAGTATTTGCTTTAGTAGGTCGTTCAGGTTAGATGTCGGCCGGCTCCATGGCGTGGCTTCCTCCGTAATGGCATTAATAAAATAATACTGTAATAACATGGTCTGTTGCTATGATATATATAAAAATACATACATAAATAACACAGGCTAAAATACTCAACTGGTGCTTCTAAATAATCCTATCCCAGTGTATCTAAACTAAGTCTATTATGAGGGAAGAAGTAGGTCCTGTTTTAGCATAAGTTTAATCTTGTTTAGTCTTGCCAAGAATTGCCAAAGGTTTCTCTAGGTTCTAATCAGCTCCGTACCTTAGAATGAGAGAGGTTGGTATCTCTTTCACGGGACTCGATTTCCCAACACTCTGCAAGGGGAGTCAGAAACACTGGAGCTGGATTCTTGGCAGGAGGATGAAAGCGTCTAGTCAGTGCGTCAGCTGGGGAGTTGGCTTCCTTCGGTGCTTGCTGTGGCGAGCTGCGTCATGCAAGTAGGTAGTCAAACTGCACCGAACCACACCGTGCTTTGCCATAGGAAGTGAAGGTATATTTATACCTTGAAGGTGTTTAGGAATGCCAGAATTGATGTAAAAGTCGGGCATATGAACGTCATGAATGAACCCCTAAGGAATAGATGTTCATGCATAATAAATGAGTTCTTGGAGAAATCAATATTCAGGCAAGGGGAAGTCCCTAAAGCTTAAGAGTCTGGTTTTCCAAGAACTCGTTGTGACGTAGATGAATGGAGTACCCATGCCTGTATTTGGGTAGAATGGACTATGCCTAAATAAGGACTGGATTTCTATGCCTATATAAGGGCAATGTGAATTATACCTATATAAGGGCATGAATCGGGAAATTCATACCGAATCTAAATCGATACACAACACCACCCCTCACCCCACCCCCTCAGTCACTCTGAGCTTTTCCTGGGCCATGCCGCGCACTATGGCTAAAATCAAAATGCCATTTAAAGAAAGTAATACAGTAAACATGATTTATGTTTCCGCCCTACCGCAACAAAACAAACAGGGGGGCGACGCCCCAATGCCCCTATAAAGAAACTGCTGCTGCCTGCGCATTTCTTCAGTAGCAGCCACCACACCAAAGGGGCGGTGGGAAACAAACATTGGCACAGCCAATAGGTTTCGCCTAAGCAAGAGCTATTGGATTTGCCAATGTGTTTTAGCCATGTTGCACTCCAACATGGCTGCTGTTCAGCATGGCTAAAAGTTAGAGGTGTAGAGGAGAGTGGCGTGGAGTGTCGTAGAGTAGAGTGGTGAAGAGTGGAGTACATTGTGGTGGAGTGGAGTGTCATGTTGTAGATTGGATTAGAGTGGGGTAGAGAGGAGTGGCGTAGTGTGAAGGGGCATAGAGTAGACTAGAGTGTAAGAGTGGAGTGTCATAGAGTGGAGTACAGTGTCACAGAGTGGAGTAGCAGTGGAGTGATATAGAGTGGAGTAGAAATGAGTAATGTGTTGTAGAGTGGAGTATAGTGGAGTGGTGTAGAGTGGAGTAAAGTGGCATAGAGGGAGTTGTGTAGAGTGGCATTGAGTGGAGTTGAGAGTCATAGAGCAGAGAAACATACATTGGAGTAGAGTGTTGTAGAGTGGAGTATTGTAGCGTGGAGTGGCATACAGTGGTGTATTGCGTGACCTGTCATAGAGTGAAGTGTTCTAGAGTGGAGTGGCGTAGCATAGAGTGGAGTAAAGTGTTGTAGAGTGGAGGGGTATAGGGTGGAGGGGTGGAGAGTGGTGAGGCATAGACTAGAGTAGAGTTTTGTAGAGTGGCATTAAAAGTCATACTGGAGTGGCACAGGGTGGCATACAGTGGAGTGGTGTAGAGAGGAGTGGCGGACTAGAGTGTTGTGGAGTTGAGTTACTTAGAGTGGAGTAGAGTGTCGTGGTGTACAGTGGCGAGGAGCGTCACAGCGTGTAGTGGTGTGGAGTAGATTTGAGTGTTTTAGAGTGTCCTAGAACGCAGTAGAGTGTGGTAGAATGGAGTAGCATAGTGTGTTCATAGGTGGAGTGGCATAGACTGAGGTAGAGTGGAGTAGCGGAGTAGACCGGAGTAGAGAATTGAGAATGGAGTGGCATAGAGTGATGTAGAGTGAAGTGGAGTGTTGTAGAGTAGAGAGGCAGAGAGTCGATTGCCGTAGAGTGGCGTAGAGTGGAGTGGCATAGAGTAGAGTGGAGTGGCATAGGATGGAGTAGAGTGTTTGTAGAGTAGAGTGGAGTGTCATAGAGTGAAGTGTTAGTAGAATAGAGTGTCGTAGAGTGAAGGGTCATAGAGTGGAGTGATGCAGAATGAAGTAGAGTGGCGTGGAGTAGCATTAAAGGACTTGCGTTGAGTGGAGTAGAGTGTCGTTGAATGGAGTCAAAGAGTGGAGGAGTGTAGTGTTCTGGAAGGTTATAGAGTGGAGGTTCGTAAAGTTAAGGGGTGTAAAGTGGAGGGCGTAGAGTGAAGGAGCAGAGAGTGGAGGGGTTTAGAGTGGAGTAAAGTGTCATAGAGTGGAATGGCATAGCGTGGAGTGGATTAGAGTAGTGTGGAATGGCATAGAGTGGCAGAGTGGAGTAGAGTGGCATAAAGTGGAGGGGCATAAAGTGGAGAGTCATAAAGTGGAGGGGCACAGAATGGAGGGACGCAGAGTGGAGTAAAGTGTCGTAAAGTAGAATGGAGTGGCATAGAGTGGAGTGGCATGGCGTTGCACAGATGGGTCAAAGTGTCGTAGAGTAGAGTGGCAAAGAGGCATTGATTGGAATGGCATAGAGTGGAGTAGATTTGTAGAATAGAGTGGTGTAAAGTGGAGTGTCATAGAGTGAAGTAGGGTAGTGTAGAGTGTGGGGAGTGTGGGCATAGAGTGGAGTGGAGAAAAGTGTCTTAAATGTAAATGTGTTGGACTTGTAAAGCGCACAGCTGCCCGTAAGTGTCCCGGCGCTTGCTTAGGGAACCCGTCCTGGTATTCCCCTGTGAGATACCCCGGCAGGGTGTCCACAAGGTGAAAGCCAGGCATCCCGCCGCGAGGGGCCGTAGTGGAGATTAAGCAAGCTATTGCCCAGAGTCGCAGAGTGTGACCCCGTGAGTTGAGTAGGCACCAGAGCGAGAATTGTCGAGTCTGTGGAATTTTGAGCCCGAGACCCGCCGAGGCAGGGAATCGAACCCTGGTCCACGGTCAATCTCAGCTTCCGGGTCTGCCGCCTCTAACCACTGAGACACACTTCTCCACTCCAGAGTGGAGTGGAGTGACATAGCATAGAGTGGATTAAAGTGCCATAGAGTGGAATGGCATAGCATGGAGAGTAGTAGAGTGGAGTGTCGTACAGTGAAGTATTGTATAGTGGAGTGCACTAGAGTGGCGTGTCATAGAGTGGAGCGGTGTAGAATGAAGTTAAGTAGCTTAGAGTGAAGTGGCATAAAGCTGAATGTCGTGAAGTTGAGTGGAGTTTCATAGAGTGAAGTGTTGTTGAGTGTCATAGAGAGAAGAGTTGTAGAGTAGAGTGATGTGGGGTGGCCTGTAGTGCCATAGAGTGGAGTGTCGTAGACTGCAATGTTGTGGAGTGTCACATAGTGGCATAGAGTGGAATAGAGTAGTGGAGAGTGGAGTGGTTTAAAGGGGAGTATGCATGGTGTGGTAGTGCACTGCCATTGCAGACAACACTTTTTCAATTGAAATGACCATTACATTTGCACATACAGTTTTACTGACAAAACTATAAAACGAACAAAGTGTATAAATGGAATCACTTAGTGTATTATTTCTTTTAATTGTAATAAAATATTTCTTTCCACCAGACTTCACAATTGCCAAAAATGTGATTAATTTGTGCTTTCCTAACTCTGATATGTTCTGAAATATTTGCACAGTTCATTTACAGACATTTAAATCTTGCTGTGTGCTAGAAAAAAACCTTTCCGTTCTCCCCTCCAGTTTCCAGCAAGGTTGTCACATATATCCTCTTAACTTTGAAGTCAGTGAAAGAAAACTAAACACCAAGCTCCTTCGGAAGACAGAGCCTGATATTTGGCCTCTGCCTTTGAATGCACACCAAATGTGACAAGATAGGAAAAAAATTTAAAGGTCTGTTTACAGAAATTGAACACTTGTGGAAGAATACAAGGGACGATGATAAACAGGCTGTTATCCACGGGAGGGACAAAGACATGCTGGGCCGCCTAAAATAAATAAATCCAGCAAATAAAAAGCAAGAAAATGCGAGTTACCGACCACAAAGCCAATGGTAAGCAATGGGTGGAATGCATTCTCTAAGAAGTTTTCAGAATGTACCTAGGAAGTATTTTCGCAACCAAACACCTGCACTGTCTGGTAGGTTTTGACCTAACAAGAAGTATTTACCCAGTGGTTCCCAAACTGTGTGCCGCGGCACCCTGGTGCGCCGTTATTAGTAGCCAGAGGCGCCGCGCACGATGTGGGAAAGACCGGAATCAATCAGGTGTCAAAAACATTATGAATCGCCTCGCTGCTATTTTTGAAGTCAACACATCTCCTCGTCTGAGCAGAAGGAGGATTAGAATGTGAATCCAGATCTCACTGTGTTATTCTTAGCCGCCTGGCCTGGCTCTCCTGTTCTATCCAAACCTCTCTAGAGATCTGTCGGAGTCGAACATGATACGAGCTTGATACGGCTGTTGGATTGTCGGCTTCTCGCGAGGAAGCTTATAGACGGGAAGGAGGGATATACCCTGCGAGTGCCAGTGCGGGTAGGGCCTGTTGTGATGTACTAGCCGGGGAAGTGGGTAGGGTAGTGAAAAGGGTGGAGAGGCTATAGAAGGGAATGGGCTGGAAATCAGAAAAGCTCCCAGACCCTTTGAAGGTTGTAACTAGGACACTGTAAAATGTATGCATTTTTATGTCGTGTAAATCACGCAAAATTAAAGAAATTATGCAAGCATGGTAGTTCACATGATTTTTCTGTATCGATACTTCCTCATGGGGTATTTCTATAATATCATCCATAAGAGAATTGAATTAGTTGCCCACTGTCACCGGATGCGGAATCTGGCAACTTTCTATCATCCCAGTGAGAGGAAGGATTCGGTTTACTTGAATTGCTTTGGGGTTTCAAAATTTGAAGAATGTATAATAGCATTTTTAGAAAGTTTCATTGAAGACATTGAAACAATTCAAGATTGCATGAGGAAATTGAACACCACTCAATACTAACATTGCTGAGCGTGGTTGGAATAATTTTCGATGAACATTAAGGATTTGTTGAGCTTCGGCCGTGCCTCATGGCAAACAGACAAGATGATATTTATTTATGTTGAATCGCACCTGGGAGCGGACAAGTGCAGTCTTGGGAGAACGCAAATTGATTAAAAAGAATAAAACTGAGGTAAAAAAAGGAGTGCATACAAGAAAACCCTCATCTTCTTTATTTATAGGGGGAGTTGTGGGCAAAGTTTGTTGCAAACTGTGCATTGATAGTCACTTAAGCAAGTAACAACGGTCAAATATTTTAAATACAACTTTACAGGGTGTGCACAAAAATGGCTAAGGTAATATTGATATGAAAGCAATCTACAGAATGCTCATGCTAGTGCTTTCCAGACACCAGACCCATGGGGCCTGACTGTGGTGGTTGGGAAGCATCAGTAGGAAGGTTGTACAAATGGGATCACCAGCAAGCAGTGCACTCTGGGAACAGCTACACACGTGTTCTGCACATCAGGCTTGAAAGTGCCCTCATGCTCCTTCTACCAACCACAGCAACACTGTGTTTCTTCCGTCCATGTTTCTTTACCCCATTTTGAAAAACAGTGCCCCTGTGTTGCTTCTGCCCCTTGTCCCCATATTGCGTCCACCCCCTGCCCACACCCTGCATTTCTTCCCCCATTCGCTTTGTTTTAAAAAAGGAATGCTTTAATCACTTTTTTTCTTGTTATTTACCGATCCAACTAGGATCAGCAACTAAAATAAAACAAAAAAAACTGCTGTCATTTTGTAGGCAATTGCAAGCGTGATGCGCCTACAAATGACAAAGCCTTGTTTATTTTTTTACATTCTCTAGCCAAGTGCCAAAGCATTAGGAATGCTGTTCTCCTTGGATGAAACCATTGGCAAAGTCAAAAAGCCCCAGAGACATATCGTCTTTGCCAATGCTTGTTTAAATTCAGGAATCCCGCTAGGAATTTTAATGCCTTTGTTACACCCTTGATATTGCAGTCTACCTTTAGCACTTAAAGCCCAGAGTAAAAAACTACGATCAGCAACTTCAAGTGACACTGTATTTATGTTCTTCCTCCCATCATATTGTAAAGCGCTCTAATATCCTTCGGGATCTTGTTCGCGCTATATAAAACTTTATAAATAAATAAATATAATTCTGTTTTATTCAAAGGGCCTTCAATGTTGTATGTAGACCAGTAAAAGTCATATTGTCAAAAAATTGTACTGCGTGTATTTGGGATACGTCACGAAATAAAAAGAGAGATATGTACAAGAAAGATTCTAGACTAGAGAAAAAGATATATAGCAGAGATAAAGGTAAAAAAACGGAGGAAAGACAGAGAAGGAGAGTGAAAGGGGGAGCTTGAAATGAGGGAGAAACGACAGAAAAAGTGCAAAAAAGAGTGGAGGAAAGACACTGAAGACCCAGGAGAGTGAAAGGGGGAGCTTGAAATGAGGGGGGAAACAACAGAAAGTGGAGGAAAGACCCAGAAGGAGAGTGAAGGGGGGAGATAGAAGTGAGGAAAAAAACGAGTGAAAAAGGAGAGAAAAAGAGGAGCAAGAGAATGGAGACAGAGGTCCATTGGACCACCAGGAATGAGGGGCAGGTGAAACCTGCAGATGGAGGATGGTCTCCAACATCAACATTCAAGAGTGCAGGGGCTTGGGTGGGGAAGGACCTCACTTAATGGTGGAGCTGGGAGGGAGAGCAATTTCACTGACAATGAGTCAGTGGTCATATCCCCACATCTGTAGCATCCACCGATGCCCCTCGGGTAATGCATTTATTTGTTAGAACTAGCAGCCAGACTCCCCTTTCATGTGTAAAAGTTTGAAAATGATTAGACCAATGGGCTCTGCCAATATGTATCAGTCTTTGGCATGGTCCAGCAAGTAAAAATCAAATCCTGAATAAAACATTAAAAAAAGAAACTTGCTGCATTGAGGATAGAAAAACAAAAAGGATTGCTTTGACCACAAAATGCATGTATGAAGTACAGATTATTAGTCTCTGTGCTGTGGAGAATTAAAATGACCCCTCCTGCATTCCAGTGCACAAACTCCATAATAAAAGGTGAAATGCCAATGGCATGAGGTGGGTGGGCCACTATGTCAAGTCAACCCAGCAAATACGTGAACCACCGCAATATTTGAGTACATCCTGTATCTCGCCCTCCCTAATGTGCATCTATAAAAAATATTTTTTGTGTTTACTTTCGAAATGAATAGTGCTGTAGATGTGCACCCCAGGTCTTGCCAATATGCTAATCGTCACCT
The DNA here is from genome assembly GCF_964261635.1 of Lissotriton helveticus. Classification (NCBI taxonomy): domain Eukaryota; kingdom Metazoa; phylum Chordata; class Amphibia; order Caudata; family Salamandridae; genus Lissotriton; species Lissotriton helveticus. The sequence goes on along the minus strand of NC_136063.1, from coordinate 701,189,763 downwards.
TTAATTTAAAGAAAAGGTGAAAAATCATCTGTCCAGTGTTCCAAAATTTGCAATGTGATGCTCTTCGTTACTACTTGATGTGCTTACAACACCTCTGAGAATTACTAATGGTCTGCTGGTGGTTTGTTAATAGCTAGATAGCAGCTGCTATCCTTTTTATCCCTAATACCTTCATTGCATCCCAATTAATTTAAGGAAGCCAACAGGAAGTATTCCAGAGGTCTTGCTTCCACCCCCACCTCCACCCGCCCACCGGTAACAAAATTGTGGGGAGCCCCAGCCAACTGTCAATTAGGTCAAGGGAGCCACGGGTTTAAAAAGTTTGGGAACCACTGCTCTACGCAACCAGACAGCTGCGCTGTATCGTAGGGATTGGCATAAAGAGGAATGGGGGGGGTGTCAAAAAGACTGTGATCAGTAATCCATCACAAATGCCCTCCGGCACCTCACCTGTGTCTCCTTTACTCCACTCTTTCTCAGAGTCAAACCTTCATTCACCCTCATTATTGCCTACATCCTCAGCCATGCAGTTCAATAATCATTAAATAGATTAAACGTGACAGATCTAATTCCAGAAACTATTTCTTTACTCTTTACAAAAACATATCCTTGCCACACAGGAACACCGCAATCCCTAACTGTCGGCCCTCCCCAATTCCATCCTGGGCCTAATAGTCTCCCACCCCTATTGTTCCTTTTACACACAGCTAACTCCTCTTGAGTGTGCCCCTCACTTACATGTTGAAGCACCAGAGCTACCTGCCAAGGCATTCCTACATTTTGGGCTTACCTATCTTCATTCTACCTCGCTGCCCTATGGCCACCTGTCTCGATCTGCTCTATTAGTCTATCTTTGACGTCCTCCTTCCCCAACCCAGAGGAAAGGGTTCAGTTCAGTTTAACAGTTTCAGATGTAACCATCTTTACAGCTTTGACATCCCTGAACTTGTCAGTCTTCTTCTCTATCCCCAAGCTTTCATGACCATCGATGGTCCACCAAAATGCTGCATCCTGTACACGCGGGTCCTCTCTCAACGTCAGATCTAATTAACCACTCTTTACTACCTGAGGCACAATGGCCCACCTTTCACTCCCCTGGATGAACAGTTCCTCCTCCCCTCTCATGGACCAAACTGTCCACCTTTACCATCCTCTAGGTGACAGTCCATCTTCACCATTCCTGCGCTGCCCATCCCACATATAAAAACACTCTGGCTGTCCTTGACCTACAAAGCCCTTCTAAGCAACAAACGAACCTCATCTTTATTCATACTGACCCTAATAGTTAAACGTTTCCCTCCTGTACAGGATCCCCCATCTTGGGCGTCACCGTCTACTTTTAACCATCTGGATGTAGCAATCCTCCTTTAACCCTTTTAGCATTCTGGACCTGTACTTAACAGTCCAGTGTCCCATCTCCTAGACTGCATGCCCTCACAGAGATCAGGGATTTGCCATATTGGCTCCACAGACCTAGGATCCTGCTCTTGTTGTATGGTCTTCCCACCATCCCTAGGCACAGCCATCTCCCCAGTTGTCCAGTTGACACTACTATTTTGTCCTATACCTGACGGTCCCGCTTAGTGTTCTGGCTCCTTATCCACTGCTATGGGCTCCCTATCCGAAAGTGAACACGGAAAACAGCTGCAAACTCACCTATTGCTGATCTTTCAGTCACCCTGAGGATACAGCTTTTCTTTAAAAGAAACGTGTCCCATCTGCTGTTTCCTCCTCTCCAAAATAATTGGGATACTATAGACATTTTCAGTAAAGCAATCTGTTCTTAGTCTGAAAGGGGTCGCCAGAGTCATTGATGCCACATATGTAGCCACAAATCATGGCCCACCTCTGCCTGCAGACCTTTAGTTTCTTCCTCCATATTCGCTCTGAAATCAGCATCCTTGGTCCTCCCTCATGGGAGCCCCCTGAATATCTACTTGTTCATCCCCAAGAGCGCTCAGGTACTTGAACTTCACCCTGGGTGACTCAAGGTGCCTTCTAAATCTTCTGCTGTGTTGCCTGCATCAAATGCTACCCCATTTGCTTGCCTGTGGCCATATGTACAACAATCTCGGCGTCAGCCCCATCCTTACCATGCTTAGTGTCACCTTCAATGAACCTTTTGACTTTTCTCCTTCATTCCCTTGCACTTGCTGAGTCACATCCTAAATGTCCAGCTGCCCTAAAACTATTCACACTAGCACCAATACCAGTTGCCTGTATCAGTTGCGGCCCAGCTGCTTGCTTCTCCTCTTCCACCCTTTCCTTACCATGCTCAGAGTGTACTTGCTGAATCTCTTCTCAAATGTCTAGTTGCCCCTAAAACTATTCCCACTGGCACCTAATAGCTTTCTACTTACTGAGTCATGCTTTCTACAATTCCCCATACCGAAGTACTTCACCTAAACTCTGGAACCTGACATGTAGGTAGTCACTTGCGGTCCATGGCCACGATCTTCTGGTAACTGTCACTTCACACCTCTAACCTTCACTCGGGACACCGGAGCAGGACGATAGGTCGCAGGAGCCCGCAGATCGGCAATTCCGTGAGTAACCATGCTGATTCACCTCTACGATCTAGGTAAGCAGCAGTATCTTTCTCCCCACAGGCTCAGCCCTAACCTAGGGTCTTCTCTCCCTGCCAGGTGACCCAGGAGGCTTTAACAGCAAATAGCAAGTGTGAGGAAAATGTACTATACTTACCTGCACCTCACGCTACGCTCGCTTCGTTGTTTAGCCCACCACCGCCACTTCGTTTTAAAAAAACGCTATAAATCACACCTGCCATGCAAATCCTCATGGCCACGTTCTACCTGCCGCTCTAGGTCGTTCACGCACTTTAGAAGCCGGCAACATGTTGTGTTAAAAGAATACCATTCTCATTGACTCTATCCTGTATGTCTGTTTGTGTCTTTATGTTATATGTACAGTAAAGCAGGGGGAATCCCCCTCTAACACGTATAGCACCTTAGCGAGTGCGACACTTTAACACACACCAACCACTTAATATAGTTTATTTATTTTTTCACCCACACATACTCATTGGTCCTGAGGAAAGCCAGATGTAAACAAAAGGCCTGGCTGAAACATGTAGACCACACAGGACGTAGGAGCTCATAATTCACTCCATAACGTCCACTTGCCTTTTTATCTGCTAGCAGGGGCCCAGACATTAAAATTATCCTTATACCCTCGGGAACTGGGACCTACTGCATAGCTTTTAAACATCACGTTCACACCCACTTATCACAGCACACTCAGTAAGTATACCAGCTCCTCAGTAATCTGGAGTCGCAGCACACCCGGGACACATTCGGTGTCACTGTGGTGGGCCCGATGATGAAGCATGCCACCAACTAGGTTGGTGGGTGAGGGCTTCATGATCAAACCAAATGGTTTGCCCACAGACGTACCCTCTGAGTCTCGCCAACACAACTAAGCTAGTCCTTTCTTGATATTACTATATATAAACCAGGGGATCCGGACTAGCCTATCTAGTCCTCTCTCTCCATTTTGATTTGCTGATACTAGGCAGCGCACAGCTGCGAGAGATACTCAAGCTATACAACATGGCAGAAAACACAGGCCTAACCTTCACTGAGGATGATGTCAGCGAAATTCTCGCTGACCCCTCCCTCCTGGCAGATTTCAACACAGCTACCACCATAGCACAGACTACAGACTGGGACACTCTCACTGAGAAAAAACGGAATAGGATACAAACAATCTTACATGGTGTTATCCTCGCACAATATCTCCGCACCAACACAGCACCTAGAGGCCTTCTGGTTACCAACGCACCCAGAATTTTCTTTGATGACGTCACCTTCAGAAAGGATTGGGCACAGATAGCCTGGCACTGCACCAGGGACTGGCTCATACTCATTATTAAAACTGCTAAACGCCTGTCAGATGCTGTCATTATAGAGATTCAGGCAACAGAAACTCACTTCAGAACCACACTCACAGGTTACAAGAAAAAGCTGGATGACCAAAATCGTGAAATGAATGAGTCCAAAGAATACCTTACCCAAACTAAGATCAAGAAATTTGAAAAAGATCTCAAGAACTTCAGCTACTTAAAGACCTACCCCTACGCTGATGACGAATACACTGCACCTACAAAAGGAACAGATAGCTCAGGAGATAACAGCTCTATATCGAGCGGCTTCAGCACAGGATCCTACAAAACTAGAGGGAGAGGACGTAGAGGCCAACACTGGCAACAACCCTGGCAAGGACCCCCACAACACCAAAACTTTGGGCCACCACCCTTTGGACCAATGCCACCCCATACTTTGGATACCCACCACTGTATGCCCCGGGACAGATGCCGTACTACCAAAACAACCAAAACCAGAGATACCCTTTTTTAGGCCAAGGCCACAGACCTCGCGGCAAGAGAAGGAATCCCCCCCCAACAAGTACAGTGGGCCCCCCAACCAGTGCAGTGGGCAACAGAAGAAGACCCAGTGAGTTCCAACACACGGAACAAATCCCGGGAACAAGCAGGACCCAGCAAATAACAACATCACAGACCAGCAGCCCCTGGTATTCAACATCTCTGATGTACCTCTAACAAATGAAGAAACTGCCGTCCTCAACAAAGGACTTTCTTTTGTCCCCACCACCAGACTGGACACCTTCAAACTCCATGTTGAGTTAGCCGAGTTTTTTAGAAAACTAAAACTGAAAGCCTTTTTCGAAAAACAGGAGAAACCGGGTGATGACACAGGGAACACCAATGAAACTGGCCTGAGATTGAAGTCCAATTTCACCCCCCCCACCAGCCAGCATACCAGTGGAGATTACCACATTCGAAATTGCAGTTTACTCAAAGATAGAGAAACTGCAACCCAAAAATACATTTAACAATCTCTCCCACCAGGACAGGGAGATCGTCAAGTGTCTACAAAATGATCCCACCCGCATTATCAAACCAGCGGATAAGGGGGGAGGGATTGTGGTCATGAACAAGAGCGACTATGACACTAAATGTGGCAGACTCTTAAGCGACACACGAAATTACAAATGTCTAAAAAAAGATCCTACTGAAGAACTACAGAAGAAAATCAACGGGCTTATCAAAGAGGCCAGCGATGCAGACTACATATCCAAACAGGAGGCGGATTATCTCTGTACACAAAATGCCAGAGTACCCTACTTTTATACAGTGCCCAAGGTGCACAAAGGGGTCACTCCGCCCCCAGGCAGACCCATCGTGTCGGGCATCCAGTCCCTTCTAGAACCACTATCACGCTTCTGTGACTTCTAGCTCAATCCGCTTGTTCAAAAGACACCGTCCTACATCCAGGACATGAAACATCTCCTAAACATCATTAAAGACATCAGCTTCAACCCAGAAACACAACTCCTTGTCGGATTGGACATAGAGAGCTTGTACACAAGTCTACCACAGGATGCCACCTTAGAAGTACTCCATGATGTCCTGATGGAGAACACTTGGCAACACCGAACTCCACGTCATTTCATCCTGGACTGCGCTGCCCTTGCGTTGAAAGAGAACTATTTCGAATATGAGGGTAAGTTCTTTCTCCAGACCAACGGAACCTCTATGGGGAGTGTTTTTGCCCCCAGCGTGGCGGGGCTCTACGTTCATCATTTTGAACGGACGCATATCAATGCCCCAACCAACCCCTACTCAGCAAACATCGTAACCTGGCGTCGCTACATCAACGACATTTTCATTATCTGGGAAGGCAATGAGGACACATTGAAAGAATTCCTGACATGGATTAACAACCGCGACACCTACCTTCGGTTCACCTGCACTAGCAGCCCCACTGAACTCGCTTTTCTGGACCTCAATATCAGAGCTGAACAGAATGGCCTGACAGCCACCACACATTACAAACCAACATGGCGGAATTCATTACTGAGATTTGACAGTTTCCACCCCAGACCGCTTAGGGAAAAATTACCATTCGGTCAATTTCTGCACATACGACGCAATTGCAGTAATATTCAAGATTATAAATCACAGTCCAAAGCACTAGTCCACAAACTTGAGGATCGAGGCTACCCCACCAGAATCATCTCCAAAACCTGCAAAAGAGCACGCAACCAGAATAGAGAAGCACTCTTGGAAACCCTCATCGAACCACCGGAAACGCCCACCTTGACGTGTGTTACCACCTACAACACTGCCTCAAACCAGGTATCCAACATAATCCGCAAAAACTGGAAAATCATTAATTCTGGCACAAGAGAGTGGGAGCCACCACGGTTCGCTTACAAAAGAGCAAAGAACCTTAACGATCAATTGGTGTCCACTAGACCAAAGAAAAATCCCCGGCCGACAGGCAACACGATCCTAAACGCCTGGGGCCTACCTAAAATAACAGGCCACCAACCTTGTAACAATTGTAGTGTCTGTCACCTGACCACCCCCTCCAAGACACTTGCTCTGGAAAACGGCAAAACCTGGATACAACGCCAGTTTACCAATTGTAATTCATCCAGTCTTGTGTACCTCATCACATGTCGGTGTGGCATCAGATACATTGGCATGACCACCCGAAAAGTCAGGACCAGGAGGACTGAGCACAGAAGCACCATGCGCTGTGGTAAAAACATCAGTAAACTGACACAACACTTTCTCACCCACAATCACACCCCAAATGACTTCACATGGACAGTGATTGAACAATTTGAAGTATCTGACTGCAATGAGAAAACTCTCCTTACCAAAGAACAGCGCTGGATATACTGCCTCTCTACACACATAGAGGGGCTCAATGATTCCATTCCGTGGAATATGCTGTCTAACTAATCAGCCCCCTGTTCGATGTCCTAGATTCGTTCTGACTCGTGGTCTGTCCCCAGTCTGTATCTCTTAATTTATTTCTCTTTTAAATCCTCTCTCTTTTAATTTATTTCACTTCTAAGTCCTCAACCCGATTTGTACATAGTCCCATCTCTAACCTGACCGCAACATGGTCGGTTACCCCCTAGCGCTGCCACCACTATTGGAACTTCATTAGCACTCATTGCGCAAGCGCTGTCCAGTACAGAGTCTCCACTCCGCGCATGCGCGCAACTAGCACTGATCGCGCACACATGCGCAGTACGGCAGATGACTTGACGCTTTCTGCGCGACCACACCCACTTTTTTCACTCCTGCCCCAGGTGCTGTGAATGAAACGGGCTATTTAAACCCAACCTAGGAGCTCTAACCTTCAATCGGGACACCGGAGCAGGACGATAGGTCGCAGGAGCACGCAGATCGGCAATTCCGTGAGTAACCATGCTGATTCACCTCTACGATCTAGGTAAGCAGCAGTATCTTTCTCCCCACAGGCTCAGCCCTAACCTATGCCTTTTTACAATGCCTAGGGTCTTCTCTCCCTGCCAGGTGACCCAGGAGGCTTTAACAGCAAATAGCAAGTGTGAGGAAAATGTATTATACTTACCTGCACCTCACGCTACGCTTGCTTCGCTGTTTAGCCCACCACCGCCAGTTCGTTTTAAAAAAGCGGTATAAATCACACCTGCCATGCAAATCCTCATGGCCACGTTCTACCTGCCGCCCTAGGTCGTTCACGCACTTTAGAAGCTGGCAACATGTTGTGTTAAGAGAATACCATTCTCATTGACTCTATCCTGTATGTCTGTTTGTGTCTTTATGTTATATGTACAGTAAAGCAGGGGGAATCCCCCTCTAACACGTATAGCACCTTAGCGAGTGTGACACTTTCTTAACACACACCAACCACTTAATATAGTTTATTTATTTTTTCACCCACACATACTCATTGGTCCTGAGGAAAGCCAGATGTAAACAAAAGGCCTGGCTGAAACATGTAGACCACACAGGACGTAGGAGCTCATAATTCACTCCATAACGTCCACTTGCCTTTTTATCTGCTAGCAGGGGCCCAGGCATTAAAATTATCCTTATACCCTCGGGAACTGGGACCTACTGCATAGCTTTTAAACATCACGTTCACACCCACTTATCACAGCACACTCAGTAAGTATACCAGCTCCTCAGTAATCTGGAGTCGCAGCACACCCGGGACACATTCGGTGTCACTGTGGTGGGCCCGATGATGAAGCATGCCACCAACTAGGTTGGTGGGTGAGGGCTTCATGATCAAACCAAATGGTTTGCCCACAGACGTACCCTCTGAGTCTCGCCAACACAACTAAGCTAGTCCTTTCTTGATATTACTATATATAAACCAGGGGATCCGGACTAGCCTATCTAGTCCTCTCTCTCCATTTTGATTTGCTGATACTAGGCAGCGCACAGCTGCGAGAGATACTCAAGCTATACAACATGGCAGAAAACACAGGCCTAACCTTCACTGAGGATGATGTCAGCGAAATTCTCGCTGACCCCTCCCTCCTGGCAGATTTCAACACAGCTACCACCATAGCACAGACTACAGACTGGGACACTCTCACTGCGAAAAAGCGGAATAGGATACAAACAATCTTACATGGTGTTATCCTCGCACAATATCTCCGCACCAACACAGCACCTAGAGGCCTTCTGGTTACCAACGCACCCAGAATTTTCCTTGATGACGTCACCTTCAGAAAGGATTGGGCACAGATAGCCTGGCACTGCACCAGGGACTGGCTCATACTCATTATTAAAACTGCTAAACGCCTGTCAGATGCTGTCATTATAGAGATTCAGGCAACAGAAACGCACTTCAGAACCACACTCACAGGTTACAAGAAAAAGCTGGATGACCAAAATCGTGAAATGAATGAGTCCAAAGAATACCTTACCCAAACTAAGATCAAGAAATTTGAAAAAGATCTCAAGAACTTCAGCTACTTAAAGACCTACCCCTACGCTGATGACGAATACACTGCACCTACAAAAGGAACAGATAGCTCAGGAGATAACAGCTCTATATCGAGCGGCTTCAGCACAGGATCCTACAAAACTAGAGGGAGAGGACGTAGAGGCCAACACTGGCAACAACCCTGGCAAGGACCCCCACAACACCAAAACTTTGGGCCACCACCCTTTGGACCAATGCCACCCCCATACTTTGGATACCCACCACTGTATGCCCCGGGACAGATGCCGTACTACCAAAACAACCAAAACCAGAGATACCCTTTTTTAGGCCAAGGCCACAGACCTCGCGGCAAGAGAAGGAATCCCACCCAACAAGTACAGTGGGCCCCCCAACCAGTGCAGTGGGCAACAGAAGAAGACCCAGTGAGTTCCAACACACGGAACAAATCCCGGGAACAAGCAGGACCCAGCAAATAACAACATCACAGACCAGCAGCCCCTGGTATTCAACATCTCTGATGTACCTCTAACAAATGAAGAAACTGCCGTCCTCAACAAAGGACTTTCTTTTGTCCCCACCACCAGACTGGACACCTTCAAACTCCATGTTGAGTTAGCCGAGTTTTTTAGAAAACTAAAACTGAAAGCCTTTTTCGAAAAACAGGAGAAACCGGGTGATGACACAGGGAACACCAATGAAACTGGCCTGAGATTGAAGTCCAATTTCACCCCCCCACCAGCCAGCATACCAGTGGAGATTACCACATTCGAAATTGCAGTTTACTCAGAGATAGAGAAACTACAACCCAAAAATACATTTAACAATCTCTCCCACCAGGACAGGGAGATCGTCAAGTGTCTACAAAATGATCCCACCCGCATTATCAAACCAGCGGATAAGGGGGGAGGGATTGTGGTCATGAACAAGAGCGACTATGACACTAAATGTGGCAGACTCTTAAGCGACACACGAAATTACAAATGTCTAAAAAAAGATCCTACTGAAGAACTACAGAAGAAAATCAACGGGCTTATCAAAGAGGCCAGCGATGCAGACTACATATCCAAACAGGAGGCGGATTATCTCTGTACACAAAATGCCAGAGTACCCTACTTTTATACAGTGCCCAAGGTGCACAAAGGGGTCACTCCGCCCCCAGGCAGACCCATCGTGTCGGGCATCCAGTCCCTTCTAGAACCACTATCACGCTTCTGTGACTTCTAGCTCAATCCGCTTGTTCAAAAGACACCGTCCTACATCCAGGACATGAAACATCTCCTAAACATCATTAAAGACATCAGCTTCAACCCAGAAACACAACTCCTTGTCGGATTGGACATAGAGAGCTTGTACACAAGTCTACCACAGGATGCCACCTTAGAAGTACTCCATGATGTCCTGATGGAGAACACTTGGCAACACCGAACTCCACGTCATTTCATCCTGGACTGCGCTGCCCTTGCGTTGAAAGAGAACTATTTCGAATATGAGGGTAAGTTCTTTCTCCAGACCAACGGAACCTCTATGGGGAGTGTTTTTGCCCCCAGCGTGGCGGGGCTCTACGTTCATCATTTTGAACGGACGCATATCAATGCCCCAACCAACCCCTACTCAGCAAACATCGTAACCTGGCGTCGCTACATCAACGACATTTTCATTATCTGGGAAGGCAATGAGGACACATTGAAAGAATTCCTGACATGGATTAACAACCGCGACACCTACCTTCGGTTCACCTGCACTAGCAGCCCCACTGAACTCGCTTTTCTGGACCTCAATATCAGAGCTGAACAGAATGGCCTGACAGCCACCACACATTACAAACCAACATGGCGGAATTCATTACTGAGATTTGACAGTTTCCACCCCAGACCGCTTAGGGAAAAATTACCATTCGGTCAATTTCTGCACATACGACGCAATTGCAGTAATATTCAAGATTATAAATCACAGTCCAAAGCACTAGTCCACAAACTTGAGGATCGAGGCTACCCCACCAGAATCATCTCCAAAACCTGCAAAAGAGCACGCAACCAGAATAGAGAAGCACTCTTGGAAACCCTCATCGAACCACCGGAAACGCCCACCTTGACGTGTGTTACCACCTACAACACTGCCTCAAACCAGGTATCCAACATAATCCGCAAAAACTGGAAAATCATTAATTCTGGCACAAGAGAGTGGGAGCCACCACGGTTCGCTTACAAAAGAGCAAAGAACCTTAACGATCAATTGGTGTCCACTAGACCAAAGAAAAATCCCCGGCCGACAGGCAACACGATCCTAAACGCCTGGGGCCTACCTAAAATAACAGGCCACCAACCTTGTAACAATTGTAGTGTCTGTCACCTGACCACCCCCTCCAAGACACTTGCTCTGGAAAACGGCAAAACCTGGATACAACGCCAGTTTACCAATTGTAATTCATCCAGTCTTGTGTACCTCATCACATGTCGGTGTGGCATCAGATACATTGGCATGACCACCCGAAAAGTCAGGACCAGGAGGACTGAGCACAGAAGCACCATGCGCTGTGGTAAAAACATCAGTAAACTGACACAACACTTTCTCACCCACAATCACACCCCAAATGACTTCACATGGACAGTGATTGAACAATTTGAAGTATCTGACTGCAATGAGAAAACTCTCCTTACCAAAGAACAGCGCTGGATATACTGCCTCTCTACACACATAGAGGGGCTCAATGATTCCATTCCGTGGAATATGCTGTCTAACTAATCAGCCCCCTGTTCGATGTCCTAGATTCGTTCTGACTCGTGGTCTGTCCCCAGTCTGTATCTCTTAATTTATTTCTCTTTTAAATCCTCTCTCTTTTAATTTATTTCACTTCTAAGTCCTCAACCCGATTTGTAAATAGTCCCATCTCTAACCTGACCGCAACATGGTCGGTTACCCCCTAGCGCTGCCACCACTATTGGAACTTCATTAGCACTCATTGCGCAAGCGCTGTCCAGTACAGAGTCTCCACTCCGCGCATGCGCGCAACTAGCACTGATCGCGCACACATGCGCAGTACGGCAGATGACTTGACGCTTTCTGCGCGACCACACCCACTTTTTTCACTCCTGCCCCAGGTGCTGTGAATGAAACGGGCTATTTAAACCCAACCTAGGAGCTCTAACCTTCAATCGGGACACCGGAGCAGGACGATAGGTCGCAGGAGCACGCAGATCGGCAATTCCGTGAGTAACCATGCTGATTCACCTCTACGATCTAGGTAAGCAGCAGTATCTTTCTCCCCACAGGCTCAGCCCTAACCTATGCCTTTTTACAATGCCTAGGGTCTTCTCTCCCTGCCAGGTGACCCAGGAGGCTTTAACAGCAAATAGCAAGTGTGAGGAAAATGTATTATACTTACCTGCACCTCACGCTACGCTTGCTTCGCTGTTTAGCCCACCACCGCCAGTTCGTTTTAAAAAAGCGGTATAAATCACACCTGCCATGCAAATCCTCATGGCCACGTTCTACCTGCCGCCCTAGGTCGTTCACGCACTTTAGAAGCTGGCAACATGTTGTGTTAAGAGAATACCATTCTCATTGACTCTATCCTGTATGTCTGTTTGTGTCTTTATGTTATATGTACAGTAAAGCAGGGGGAATCCCCCTCTAACACGTATAGCACCTTAGCGAGTGTGACACTTTCTTAACACACACCAACCACTTAATATAGTTTATTTATTTTTTCACCCACACATACTCATTGGTCCTGAGGAAAGCCAGATGTAAACAAAAGGCCTGGCTGAAACATGTAGACCACACAGGACGTAGGAGCTCATAATTCACTCCATAACGTCCACTTGCCTTTTTATCTGCTAGCAGGGGCCCAGGCATTAAAATTATCCTTATACCCTCGGGAACTGGGACCTACTGCATAGCTTTTAAACATCACGTTCACACCCACTTATCACAGCACACTCAGTAAGTATACCAGCTCCTCAGTAATCTGGAGTCGCAGCACACCCGGGACACATTCGGTGTCACTGTGGTGGGCCCGATGATGAAGCATGCCACCAACTAGGTTGGTGGGTGAGGGCTTCATGATCAAACCAAATGGTTTGCCCACAGACGTACCCTCTGAGTCTCGCCAACACAACTAAGCTAGTCCTTTCTTGATATTACTATATATAAACCAGGGGATCCGGACTAGCCTATCTAGTCCTCTCTCTCCATTTTGATTTGCTGATACTAGGCAGCGCACAGCTGCGAGAGATACTCAAGCTATACAACATGGCAGAAAACACAGGCCTAACCTTCACTGAGGATGATGTCAGCGAAATTCTCGCTGACCCCTCCCTCCTGGCAGATTTCAACACAGCTACCACCATAGCACAGACTACAGACTGGGACACTCTCACTGCGAAAAAACGGAATAGGATACAAACAATCTTAAATGGTGTTATCCTCGCACAATATCTCCGCACCAACACAGCACCTAGAGGCCTTCTGGTTACCAACGCACCCAGAATTTTCCTTGATGACGTCACCTTCAGAAAGGATTGGGCACAGATAGCCTGGCACTGCACCAGGGACTGGCTCATACTCATTATTAAAACTGCTAAACGCCTGTCAGATGCTGTCATTATAGAGATTCAGGCAACAGAAACTCACTTCAGAACCACACTCACAGGTTACAAGAAAAAGCTGGATGACCAAAATCGTGAAATGAATGAGTCCAAAGAATACCTTACCCAAACTAAGATCAAGAAATTTGAAAAAGATCTCAAGAACTTCAGCTACTTAAAGACCTACCCCTACGCTGATGACGAATACACTGCACCTACAAAAGGAACAGATAGCTCAGGAGATAACAGCTCTATATCGAGCGGCTTCAGCACAGGATCCTACAAAACTAGAGGGAGAGGACGTAGAGGCCAACACTGGCAACAACCCTGGCAAGGACCCCCACAACACCAAAACTTTGGGCCACCACCCTTTGGACCAATGCCACCCCCATACTTTGGATACCCACCACTGTATGCCCCGGGACAGATGCCGTACTACCAAAACAACCAAAACCAGAGATACCCTTTTTTAGGCCAAGGCCACAGACCTCGCGGCAAGAGAAGGAATCCCCCCCAACAAGTACAGTGGGCCCCCCAACCAGTGCAGTGGGCAACAGAAGAAGACCCAGTGAGTTCCAACACACGGAACAAATCCCGGGAACAAGCAGGACCCAGCAAATAACAACATCACAGACCAGCAGCCCCTGGTATTCAACATCTCTGATGTACCTCTAACAAATGAAGAAACTGCCGTCCTCAACAAAGGACTTTCTTTTGTCCCCACCACCAGACTGGACACCTTCAAACTCCATGTTGAGTTAGCCGAGTTTTTTAGAAAACTAAAACTGAAAGCCTTTTTCGAAAAACAGGAGAAACCGGGTGATGACACAGGGAACACCAATGAAACTGGCCTGAGATTGAAGTCCAATTTCACCCCCCCACCAGCCAGCATACCAGTGGAGATTACCACATTCGAAATTGCAGTTTACTCAGAGATAGAGAAACTACAACCCAAAAATACATTTAACAATCTCTCCCACCAGGACAGGGAGATCGTCAAGTGTCTACAAAATGATCCCACCCGCATTATCAAACCAGCGGATAAGGGGGGAGGGATTGTGGTCATGAACAAGAGCGACTATGACACTAAATGTGGCAGACTCTTAAGCGACACACGAAATTACAAATGTCTAAAAAAAGATCCTACTGAAGAACTACAGAAGAAAATCAACGGGCTTATCAAAGAGGCCAGCGATGCAGACTACATATCCAAACAGGAGGCGGATTATCTCTGTACACAAAATGCCAGAGTACCCTACTTTTATACAGTGCCCAAGGTGCACAAAGGGGTCACTCCGCCCCCAGGCAGACCCATCGTGTCGGGCATCCAGTCCCTTCTAGAACCACTATCACGCTTCTGTGACTTCTAGCTCAATCCGCTTGTTCAAAAGACACCGTCCTACATCCAGGACATGAAACATCTCCTAAACATCATTAAAGACATCAGCTTCAACCCAAAAACACAACTCCTTGTCGGATTGGACATAGAGAGCTTGTACACAAGTCTACCACAGGATGCCACCTTAGAAGTACTCCATGATGTCCTGATGGAGAACACTTGGCAACACCGAACTCCACGTCATTTCATCCTGGACTGCGCTGCCCTTGCGTTGAAAGAGAACTATTTCGAATATGAGGGTAAGTTCTTTCTCCAGACCAACGTAACCTCTATGGGGAGTGTTTTTGCCCCCAGCGTGGCGGGGCTCTACGTTCATCATTTTGAACGGACGCATATCAATGCCCCAACCAACCCCTACTCAGCAAACATCGTAACCTGGCGTCGCTACATCAACGACATTTTCATTATCTGGGAAGGCAATGAGGACACATTGAAAGAATTCCTGACATGGATTAACAACCGCGACACCTACCTTCGGTTCACCTGCACTAGCAGCCCCACTGAACTCGCTTTTCTGGACCTCAATATCAGAGCTGAACAGAATGGCCTGACAGCCACCACACATTACAAACCAACATGGCGGAATTCATTACTGAGATTTGACAGTTTCCACCCCAGACCGCTTAGGGAAAACTTACCATTCGGTCAATTTCTGCGCATACGACGCAATTGCAGTAATATTCAAGATTATAAATCACAGTCCAAAGCACTAGTCCACAAACTTGAGGATCGAGGCTACCCCACCAGAATCATCTCCAAAACCTGCAAAAGAGCACGCAACCAGAATAGAGAAGCACTCTTGGAAACCCTCATCGAACCACCGGAAACGCCCACCTTGACGTGTGTTACCACCTACAACACTGCCTCAAACCAGGTATCCAACATAATCCGCAAAAACTGGAAAATCATTAATTCTGGCACAAGAGAGTGGGAGCCACCACGGTTCGCTTACAAAAGAGCAAAGAACCTTAACGATCAATTGGTGTCCACTAGACCAAAGAAAAATCCCCGGCCGACAGGCAACACGATCCTAAACGCCTGGGGCCTACCTAAAATAACAGGCCACCAACCTTGTAACAATTGTAGTGTCTGTCACCTGACCACCCCCTCCAAGACACTTGCTCTGGAAAACGGCAAAACCTGGATACAACGCCAGTTTACCAATTGTAATTCATCCAGTCTTGTGTACCTCATCACATGTCGGTGTGGCATCAGATACATTGGCATGACCACCCGAAAAGTCAGGACCAGGAGGACTGAGCACAGAAGCACCATGCGCTGTGGTAAAAACATCAGTAAACTGACACAACACTTTCTCACCCACAATCACACCCCAAATGACTTCACATGGACAGTGATTGAACAATTTGAAGTATCTGACTGCAATGAGAAAACTCTCCTTACCAAAGAACAGCGCTGGATATACTGCCTCTCTACACACATAGAGGGGCTCAATGATTCCATTCCGTGGAATACGCTGTCTAACTAATCAGCCCCCTGTTCGATGTCCTAGATTCGTTCTGACTCGTGGTCTGTCCCCAGTCTGTATCTCTTAATTTATTTCTCTTTTAAATCCTCTCTCTTTTAATTTATTTCACTTCTAAGTCCTCAACCCGATTTGTAAATAGTCCCATCTCTAACCTGACCGCAACATGGTCGGTTACCCCCTAGCGCTGCCACCACTATTGGAACTTCATTAGCACTCATTGCGCAAGCGCTGTCCAGTACAGAGTCTCCACTCCGCGCATGCGCGCAACTAGCACTGATCGCGCACACATGCGCAGTACGGCAGATGACTTGACGCTTTCTGCGCGACCACACCCACTTTTTTCACTCCTGCCCCAGGTGCTGTGAATGAAACGGGCTATTTAAACCCAACCTAGGAGCTCTAACCTTCAATCGGGACACTGGAGCAGGACGATAGGTCGCAGGAGCACGGAGATCGGCAATTCCGTGAGTAACCATGCTGATTCACCTCTACGATCTAGGTAAGCAGCAGTATCTTTCTCCCCACAGGCTCAGCCCTAACCTATGCCTTTTTACAATGCCTAGGGTCTTCTCTCCCTGCCAGGTGACCCAGGAGGCTTTAACAGCAAATAGCAAGTGTGAGGAAAATGTATTATACTTACCTGCACCTCACGCTACGCTTGCTTCGCTGTTTAGCCCACCACCGCCACTTCGTTTTAAAAAAACTCTATAAATCACACCTGCCATGCAAATCCTCATGGCCACGTTCTACCTGCCGCTCTAGGTCGTTCACGCACTTTAGAAGCCGGCAACATGTTGTGTTAAGAGAATACCATTCTCATTGACTCTATCCTGTATGTCTGTTTGTGTCTTTATGTTATATGTACAGTAAAGCAGGGGGAATCCCCCTCTAACACGTATAGCACCTTAGCGAGTGCGAAACTTTCTTAACACACACCAACCACTTAATATAGTTTATTTATTTTTTCACCCACACATACTCATTGGTCCTGAGGAAAGCCAGATGTAAACAAAAGGCCTGGCTGAAACATGTAGACCACACAGGACGTAGGAGCTCATAATTCACTCCATAACGTCCACTTGCCTTTTTATCTGCTAGCAGGGGCCCAGACATTAAAATTATCCTTATACCCTCGGGAACTGGGACCTACTGCATAGCTTTTAAACATCACGTTCACACCCACTTATCACAGCACACTCAGTAAGTATACCAGCTCCTCAGTAATCTGGAGTCGCAGCACACCCGGGAAACATTCGGTGTCACTGTGATGGGCCCGATGATGAAGCATGCCACCAACTAGGTTGGTGGGTGAGGGCTTCATGATCAAACCAAATGGTTTGCCCACAGACGTACCCTCTGAGTCTCGCCAACACAACTAAGCTAGTCCTTTCTTGATATTACTATATATAAACCAGGGGATCCGGACTAGCCTATCTAGTCCTCTCTCTCCATTTTGATTTGCTGATACTAGGCAGCGCACAGCTGCGAGAGATACTCAACCTATACAACATGGCAGAAAACACAGGCCTAACCTTCACTGAGGATGATGTCAGCGAAATCCTCGCTGACCCCTCCCTCCTGGCAGATTTCAACACAGCTACCACCATAGCACCAACTACAGACTGGGACACTCTCACTGAGAAAAAACGGAATAGGATATGAACAATCTTACATGGTGTTATCCTCGCACAATATCTCCGCACCAACACAGCACCTAGAGGCCTTCTGGTTACCAACGCACCCAGAATTTTCCTTGATGACGTCACCTTCAGAAAGGATTGGGCACAGATAGCCTGGCACTGCACCAGGGACTGGCTCATACTCATTATTAAAACTGCTAAACGCCTGTCAGATGCTGTCATTATAGAGATTCAGGCAACAGAAACTCACTTCAGAACCACACTCACAGGTTACAAGAAAAAGCTGGATGACCAAAATCGTGAAATGAATGAGTCCAAAGAATACCTTACCCAAACTAAGATCAAGAAATTTGAAAAAGATCTCAAGAACTTCAGCTACTTAAAGACCTACCCCTACGCTGATGACGAATACACTGCACCTACAAAAGGAACAGATAGCTCAGGAGATAACAGCTCTATATCGAGCGGCTTCAGCACAGGATCCTACAAAACTAGAGGGAGAGGACGTAGAGGCCAACACTGGCAACAACCCTGGCAAGGACCCCCACAACACCAAAACTTTGGGCCACCACCCTTTGGACCAATGCCACCCCCATACTTTGGATACCCACCACTGTATGCCCCGGGACAGATGCCGTACTACCAAAACAACCAAAACCAGAGATACCCTTTTTTAGGCCAAGGCCACAGACCTCGCGGCAAGAGAAGGAATCCCCCCCAACAAGTACAGTGGGCCCCCCAACCAGTGCAGTGGGCAACAGAAGAAGACCCAGTGAGTTTCAACACACGGAACAAATCCCGGGAACAAGCAGGACCCAGCAAATAACACCACAGACCAGCAGCCCCCTGGTATTCAACATCTCTGATGTACCTCTAACAAATGAAGAAACTGCCGTCCTCAACAAAGGACTTTCTTTTGTCCCCACCACCAGACTGGACACCTTCAAACTCCATGTTGAGTTAGCCGAGTTTTTTAGAAAACTAAAACTGAAAGCCTTTTTCGAAAAACAGGAGAAACCGGGTGATGACACAGGGAACACCAATGAAACTGGCCTGAGATTGAAGTCCAATTTCACCCCCCCACCAGCCAGCATACCAGTGGAGATTACCACATTCGAAATTGCAGTATACTCAGAGATAGAGAAAGTACAACCCAAAAATACATTTAACAATCTCTCCCACCAGGACAGGGAGATCGTCAAGGGTCTACAAAATGATCCCACCTGCATTATCAAACCAGCGGATAAGGGGGGAGGGATTGTGGTCATGAACAAGAGCGACTATGACACTGAATGTCGCAGACTCTTAAGCGACACACGAAATTACAAATGTCTAAAAAAAGATCCTACTGAAGAACTACAGAAGAAAATCAACGGGCTTATCAAAGAGGCCAGCGATGCAGACTACATATCCAAACAGGAGGCGGATTACCTCTGTACACAAAATGCCAGAGTACCCTACTTTTATACAGTGCCCAAGGTGCACAAAGGGGTCACTCCGCCCCCAGGCAGACCCATCGTGTCGGGCATCCAGTCCCTTCTAGAACCACTATCACGCTTCTGTGACTTCTATCTCAATCTGCTTGTTCAAAAGACACCGTCTTACATCCAGTACATGAAACATCTCCTAAACATCATTAAAGATATCGGCTTCAACCCAGAAACACAACTCCTTGTCGGATTGGACATCGAGAGCTTGTACACAAGTCTACCACCGGATGCCACCTTAGAAGTACTCCATGAGGTCCTGATGGAGAACACTTGGCAACACCGAACTCCACGTGATTTCATCCTGGACTGCGCTGCCCTTGCGTTGAAAGAGAACTATTTCGAATATGAGGGTAAGTTCTTTCTCCAGACCAACGGAACCTCTATGGGGAGTGTTTTTGCCCCCAGCGTGGCGGGGCTCTATGTTCATAATTTTGAACGAACGCATATCAATGCCCCAACCAACCCCTACTCAGCAAACATCGTAACCTGGCGTCGCTACATCGACGACATTTTCATTATCTGGGAAAGCAATGAGGACACATTGAAAGAATTCCTGACATGGATTAACAACCGCGACACATACCTTCGGTTCACCTGCACTAGCAGCCCCACTGAACTCGCTTTTCTGGACCTCAATATCAGAGCTGAACAGAATGGCCTGACAACCACCACACATTACAAACCAACATCGCGGAATTCATTACTGAGATTTGACAGTTTCCACCCCAGACCGCTTAGGGAAAACTTACCATTCGGTCAATTTCTGCGCATACGACGCAATTGCAGTAATATTCAAGATTATAAATCACAGTCCAAAGCACTAGTCCACAAACTTGAGGATCGAGGCTACCCCACCAGAATCATCTCCAAAACCTGCAAAAGAGCACGCAACCAGAATAGAGAAGCACTCTTGGAAACCCTCATCAAACCACCGGAAACGCCCACCTTGACGGGTGTTACCACCTACAACACTGCCTCAAACCAGGTATCCAACATAATCCGCAAAAACAGGAAAATCATTAATTCTGGCACAAGAGAGTGGGAGCCACCACGGTTCGCTTACAAAAGAGCAAAGAACCTTAAAGATCAATTGGTGTCCACTAGACCCAAGAAAAATCCCCGGCTGACAGGCAACACGATTCTAAACGCCTGGGGCCTACCTAAAATAACAGGCCACCAACCTTGTAACAATTGTAGTGTCTGTCACCTGACCACCCCCTCCAAGACACTTGCTCTGGAAAACGGCAAAACCTGGATACAACGCCAGTTTACCAATTGTAATTCATCCAATCTTGTGTACCTCATCACATGTCGGTGTGGCCTCAGATACATTGGCATGACCACCCGAAAAGTCAGGACCAGGATGACTGAGCACAGAAGCACCATGCGCTATGGTAAAAACATCAGTAAACTGACACAACACTTTCTCACCCACAATCACACCCCAAATTACTTCACATGGACAGTGATTGAACAATTTGAAGTATCTGACTGCAATGAGAAAACTCTCCTTACCAAAGAACAGCGCTGGATATACCGCCTCTCTACACACATAGAGGGGCTCAATGATTCCATTCCGTGGAATACGCTGTCTAACTAATCAGCCCCCTGTTCGATGTCCTAGATTCGTTCTGACTCGTGGTCTGTCCCCAGTCTGTATCTCTTTTAATTTATTTCTCTTTTAAGTCCTCTCTCTTTTAATTTATTTCACTTCTAAGTCCTCAACCCGATTTGTAAATAGTCCCATCTCTAACCTGACCGCAACATGGTCGGTTACCCCCTAGCGCTGCCACCACTATTGGAACTTCATTAGCACTCATTGCGCAAGCGCTGTCCAGTACAGAGTCTCCACTCCGCGCATGCGCGCAACTAGCACTGATCGCGCACACATGCGCAGTACGGCAGATGACTTGACGCTTTCTGCGCGACCACACCCACTCTTTTCACTCCTGCCCCAGGTGCTGTGAATGAAACGGGCTATTTAAACCCAACCTAGGAGCTCTAACCTTCACTCGGGACACCGGAGCAGGACGATAGGTCGCAGGAGCACGCAGATCGGCAATTCCGTGAGTAACCATGCTGATTCACCTCTACGATTTAGGTAAGCAGCAGTATCTTTCTCCCCACAGGCTCAGCCCTAACCTATGCCTTTTTACAATGCCTAGGGTCTTCTCTCCCTGCCAGGTGACCCAGGAGGCTTTAACAGCAAATAGCAAGTGTGAGGAAAATGTACTATACTTACCTGCACCTCACGCTACGCTCGCTTCGCTGTTTAGCCCACCACCGCCACTTCGTTTTAAAAAAACTCTATAAATCACACCTGCCATGCAAATCCTCATGGCCACGTTCTACCTGCCGCTCTAGGTCGTTCACGCACTTTAGAAGCCGGCAACAGGTTGTGTTAAAAGAATACCATTCTCATTGACTCTATCCTGTATGTCTGTTTGTGTCTTTATGTTATATGTACAGTAAAGCAGAGGGAATCCCCCTCTAACACATATAGCACCTTAGCGAGTGCGACACTTTCTTAACACACACCAACCACTTAATATAGTTTATTTATTTTTTCACCCACACATACTCATTGGTCCTGAGGAAAGCCAGATGTAAACAAAAGGCCTGGCTGAAACATGTAGACCACACAGGACGTAGGAGCTCATAATTCACTCCATAACGTCCACTTGCCTTTTTATCTGCTAGCAGGGGCCCAGACATTAAAATTATCCTTATACCCTCGGGAACTGGGACCTACTGCATAGCTTTTAAACATCACGTTCACACCCACTTATCACAGCACACTCAGTAAGTATACCAGCTCCTCAGTAATCTGGAGTCGCAGCACACCCGGGACACATTCAGTGTCACTGTGGTGGGCCCGATGATGAAGCATGCCACCAACTAGGTTGGTGGGTGAGGGCTTCATGATCAAACCAAATGGTTTGCCCACAGACGTACCCTCTGAGTCTCGCCAACACAACTAAGCTAGTCCTTTCTTGATATTACTATATATAAACCAGGGGATCCGGACTAGCCTATCTAGTCCTCTCTCTCCATTTTGATTTGCTGACTTCACACCTCTTGACATTGCTGTCTCTTTTTTTTTGGTCTCCTGATCTGAGGGTCTTCCATATATTCAGAGACACCAAATCCCCCTCCCTCTAGTACACACCTGACTCTACCCTATTCATATGTCCCCAATGTCATGTACCCCAGTCCTCATCCCTTACCTTTGACGTCATCCCTCACCCTCTTTCCTAAAGTTCCTCACCTTGCCTCCGCTTACCAACTTCTGCTGCCTTCCCTACATCTCCGCAGGTGCACCATAACTCCATCACCCCACAACCAGGGGTCCGCTTTGTCCTCCCTGTTCCTAATAGTGTGTTGTATTGTAATTGCCTGTATATAGTGTGTAGACAGCTGACTATGATGAAGGCTAAAGACAACCGTATGAACCTAGGCATGGACCTGATCAAGAGACTCCTGGGTGGGGAATTAAGATCAGTGTTTGCAAGCTAAGTGTCATGGTATCTTGGGGTGTCACTCCTCATTCATGTATGTACTGGGGCAAGGAAGGGTAATTGGAGTGATGACGATTGCCTTTAAGTAACTGGGGCACTTTATTCTCTGCGCTGTTCAGCCTTTGACCTCTTATGTTGCCCCCTCCATTGAGGACATTTTTCCTTCAATATTTTTATTGGATTGCTGTGCGTCTCGGCTCAACAACTCCTGTCTGTCATTCCCTCCCTCCAGTTTGTTTCCTTTTGGAGACACTGCAGCTGCACTTGGGAGCATATTATCAAGAACGGCGATAATTTTATAATGGGCCTGTTAATATGTCCTTGTGAATTCCCATAGCAGCCCAGGTTCTGGTGTTAACCTGAGCTGCTATGGGAATTCACAAGGGCATATTATCAAGACCATTATCGCCGTTCCTAATAATATGCCCCTCAGTTCCTTTGAGTTACACTCAGGCTGTAGCACTGCATCTCAGCACGAGCCCTCACTGCATCTCAGCAACGAGTCCTCACTGCATCTCAGCACGAGCCCTCACTGCATCTCAGCAACGAGCCTCACTGCATCTCAGCACGAGCCCTCACTGCATCTCAGCACGAGCCCTCACTGCATCTCAGCACGAGCACTCACTGCATCTCAGCACGAGCCCTCACTGCATCTCAGCACGAGCCCTCACTTCATCTCAGCACGAGCCCTCACTGCATCTCAGCACGAGCCCTCACTGCATCTAAGCAACGAGCCCTCACTGCATCTCAGCACGAGCTCTCACTGCATCTCAGCACGAGCCCTCACTGCATCTCAGCACGAGCCTCACTGCATCTCAGCAACGAGCCCTCACTGCATCTCAGCAACGAGCCCTCACTCCATCTCAGCACGAGCCCTCACTGCATCTCAGCAACGAGCCCTCACTACATCTCAGCATGAGCCTCACTGCATCTCAGCACGAGCCCTCACTGCATCTCAGCACGAGCACTCACTGCATCTCAGCACGAGCCCTCACTGCATCTCAGCACGAGCCCTCACTGCATCTCAGCACAAGCCCTCACTGCATCTCAGCACGAGCCCTCACTGCATCTCAGCACGAGCTCTCACTGCATCTAAGCACGAGCCCTCACTGCATCTCAGCACGAGCCCTCACTGCATCTCAGCACAAGCCCTCACTGCATCTCAGCACAAGCCCTCACTGCATCTCAGCACCACTACATCTCAGCACGAGCCCTCACTGCATCTCTCCCAACCGCTGAAAAGAGCAGTGTCGAAGCTCCAAAGAAGGCAGCCATGAAGTTCTGCAACTTAATAACCATTTATGTAGCACTCAATCCAAAGTTACTTTTTGGCACTTAATAAAGCGTGCTTAACCCTACCCTACTGTTGTATATATTTTTTTTAACAGATTAACTGTGTTTTTATATCTGGGGACAATGTGGTTTTTAATCATTCAGTTTTTATGATGTTATTAAACTGTGCTTTTATGGTTGTTTTCTGCAAATAACTGAATAAAGATCTTCTGAATCTGAATCTACTACCCTACTGAATCCATTTTATCACCCTCAAAATAACGAAAGACTGGGTTAAATCATGCAAGGTTTGAAGAGTATGTCCTTTACTAGCATGGAGAGGATTCAAGGATCACAAAAGTCAATTCATGGTGGTAATTTATTTAACCTACAGATACTGAAGGGGCTCTAAAACAAGCCAACGGATCTAACATACATGCAAATCTGTAATCTGCATGTGACATGCTATGCCTTGTAGCAGACACATTAACACCCCGGGCTGTGTTCTGATTATCCAGACATGTGACCAAAGATTCTCTCAGTTATGTCTAGCTGGTGCATTGACCACCAGAGTTATCTTAACACTACGGTACCCTTAAACTTGTTGAATATCCATACTACCGCTTTCACCGACCTATGAGCCAGTTTAAGATCATTTAAAATGCAGTCTTTCGTCTGAAAGCAATTAATTGCGCGGTTGAGTGCTTCCTTGATGCCAGTTCCTTTTGGCTTGTATTTGTCAAAACGTCAATAAATAGGATTGCTCTTTTACTTGTGGCTCGGTTGGCCATGCCCCTTTCTGTCACACACACTTCTCGTTTCAGGGGCTTCCAAAATAAAGTAGTTTACACTCAGTACTGCGTATTGAATGACCTGAGTAGTTTTCACATTTTAATTAAAAAAATATATATAAATGAAAAATATAAAGATAAGGTACTCTTATTGTAATAACATGAACGGTAAGAACATCTCTTGGCATGAAAAATGTCGAAAAAACAACAAAGGTAATAACTAAAGTAAAAGAGGTACTTTTGGAGAATGCGGGCATCGATCCCGCTACCTCTCGCATGCTAAGCGAGCGCTCTACCATTTGAGCTAATTCCCCTTCCGAAGCAATGGGCTTTTTTTTTTTACTTCCGGGTGTGGCGTGAACTGCGCATGTTCATTGGTGGTTGGACCTAGAAGTTCATTCCATTCTTAAAGGAGTAGACAGACATGAAACGAGTTCCTATTAGCCTTTGCAGGCATGAGCGAGGATGGGAGCAGCTTGAAGTGCAGACAGGTGATTACTGGAGTTGCTTTACTTTCTGTGTTGCAACATAAGTGCTGTATCTGTTTGGCAAGAGACCTCTATTTCGGAATCTTGATTTCTTACAAACGCTCTTGAAGTGTCCAATTTCTCCACACACCGTGCACACTGACTTCCTGTCACAACATTACAAATAACCATTGGTAAAGCCATATATCAGTGGGGAATTAGCTCAAATGGTAGAGCGCTCGCTTAGCATGCGAGAGGTAGCGGGATCGATGCCCGCATTCTCCAAAATTGTTTGTTTTCATACCACATTTTCCGTCCTAAACTTATCGACGAGACAGAGGTTTGCTTTGTAATTTATCAGTTGCTCAAACTGTTGTCAGAGGAGCGTGTGGTGCAGACAGACGGTGGCGCTGGTTTAGCGTTTCACCGTAGTAACTAACCCCATTCACTAATTACCCCATAGGAGCCGGGCAGTATTTACATTGACAATGTTCTACACAGGAGAGGCAGAACTGGTGGTATTCTCAACTCATTATATTTACTTTAAGTTTAATAATCTGTTTTTTATTGATAGCATTGCTTTACATTACATTTTATAGCATTATCGTGTGTATCCTTACATTTTAACATTACACATTGATGTCCTTCATTCTCTACGACCTATCAAATCACGATATATTTGCAACGCCCTTTCTGTAAAACAAACCCCAATGAACACATTGAACATAAACTTTTGCCCCTCACTCCTACCCCCTCCTTCCCGGCAGCATCACTATTTGTGCAGTGTGTGGACGTTCAAGTCCGATGATATACCTAGTTTAAGTTGGTGTGTGTGGGGGGCAATGCTAACTTCAGTACTGGGTACCTGTGAGTCGTGTGTGGATAACTGTGTGGTTGTTGTGTCTTCGTTTCTCTGGGCTGCTGCTACTGTCACTTCCGTTTAACATTTGTCCCCTATTCATCAGGTCACTGCATTTTCCTCCAATCGTACTGCCCTAAGGCGGCATTCTTCTACCACACCCCATTCACACACGTCAGCTTTCCATTTATTCAATATAGGTGGTGTGGAAAGAATAAAAAATTTGCTAGCATTCGCGCCAAGAATTTTCAATTCTATTAAGGACACGGAGGCTAGGATTATCCTCCAACATGGAAGTTAACACGGAACCAAGATCCATTTTGTAGTCTTCAACTGGAAGAACCTCTTATTCAGACTTCTTGTCTGCGCCTCGGAAAAAAATGAACAACCCGTAACATCTGTGTATGAGATTCCTCATCATGTCATCAAACACGGGTGGGTAATATGAACAAATACTTTGTACATAGCCTGGTGGGATAATCCTCGCCTCCGTGTCCTTAATAGAATGGAAAATTCTTGGCGCGTATGCTAGCAAATTTTTGATTCTATTACAGGACAGGAGGCTTCGGATTATGCTAGTTTAACGCTTTATTAAATACAACAGATGTTATGTCTCCCACCGGCTTATAATAAAATTGATTAAAGTAAAGTAAAAAAGTAAAGTCCACATTTGTAAAGCGCACAATCACCCGTAAGGGTCTCTAGGCGCTGGGGGCCGTCGGGAAGATTAAGCGAGCTATTGATTCTGCAGACCAATCAGCACAATGCATAATATCTTGAATGTCACAACCTAACATATAAGACTTAGGTGCCATGGCACCTCTTACTGAATGAGCTCCAAAATTCTGAATGTCAATGCCAGCCTGTTTCATTATATATCAAAGCCATCTGGCAATAGTTGCAGCCGACACCGGCTTAAAAGGTTTCCGTACTGCAATGAGCCGTTGAGTAGATCCCTCTGGTCTCAATGACCTAGTACATTCTTCGTATTCCTTTAAACAATGCACAACAAATAATTTCTCATTGCTGGGAAAAGCATTATATGTCACATGTCTAGATAGAGTTTTCGTATGCCCTGTGATAGTAAAAGAAACTCCCTCTGGAGTAAATACTCTACCTGTAAGTTCCAATGCCCGTACAGCCGATGAACGCCTTCATGCCAAAGGACATAGAAGCATTGCCAACTTGGCAAACAACTGTTTCCGGGATAGAAGATTATTCACCGGCCAGTTATTAAATAAGGAAATAACAAGTGAGACGTCCCTTAAACCAGAGTATTTGGGTTTAGGCGGATTTGCCACCCGTATACCCTTAAGAAGCTTACATATCAGTGGATGCATACCAATAGGTTTCCCGTCCACCTGATTATGCCCAACTGAGATGGCCAATCAAAAGTTATTTACCGATCGGTAAGCCAAACCCTTGGCTGCCTTTTCCGACAGAAAATTTACAACATGGGGAAGACCTGCCCCCACGGGATCCAAATGTCGTTCCAGGCACCAACCCATCCAGCCTTTCCAGGCTGAAGAGTACCGCTTCCTAGTTGATGGGGCCCAAGCTTGCTTGATGAAGGCTGAAGCTGTCTCCGAAAATCCTGGCATTTCTCACTGTTGCCGGAAAGCCACCATGCCATTAGGGACAGTCTCTCCTCTAGGATCAATGGGTGCTGTTCCCCGTGAGGTCCCAGGAGCAGGTACCTCAACCACAGCAGCATCCTGGGGAGGTCGCAGCTCATCTCCAGTAAAACCGAAAACCATGGTTGTGACCTCCACAGGGGTGTCACCAATATCACCTCCGCCTGTTGCTTGAAAATGTGTGATGTCACCCTGGGTATTAATAGGAACGGAGGGAACGCATAGTTCAATGCACCCGACCAGCTTTGAAGGAAGGCATCGGTTGCTTTCGCCGCTGGGTTCGGCCTCCAACTGAAGAATTTGGGAAGTTGGCGATTCAACCGTTACGCAAACAAGTCCGTCTCACATGGACCCCAAAGGTTCTGTAACCACTGGAACACCGTCGGGTCCAGTCGCCAATCGCCATAATCCCTGAGATGCCTCGAATTCCAGTCTGCCACTAAGTTGGACTACCCCGGATGTATTCCGCAATCACTGTGATCTGTCTCTTCAGGCAATAATGCCAAAAATCCTTGGCAATCTTCACTAGAAGAGATGACCTCGTCCCCCTAACTTGTTTATGTATCTGATCGCAGAAATGTTGTCCATCGAAGGAGGATGCAACACGAAGTCTGCTTGGGGAACAGAGTTCGAATCGCAAAAGAACCCGCTAGGAGTTCTAGACAATTTATGTGTAACGACAGCTCTTGGGGTGACCATCGACCGCCTGTGGAGATATCTCCGCAACGCGCTCCCCAGCCCCAACGGCTGGCGTCTGATTCTATGACTATCTCGGGTTGTTATCCGAAGATGGCTCTTCTGTTCCACGCTTCCACGTGGCCCAGCCACCACTGCATTTCGTCTCTCACTTCCTGGTTCAACAGAACCATATCTGTGTAAGAGAGACCCTTCTGTAAATGTTGGATCTTGAGCCTCTGTAGAGGTCTGTAATGCAGTGGGCCTGGGAAGATCGCTTGGATGGATGATGCTAGCAAACCCACTATTCAATTCAATTCAATAAAACTTTATTTCGGTTTTTGTTTAAAAACCACAAAAGTACAATATACAGCATCCAAAAAACAATAGTACAAGATTAGCAGCAGTTTACATTAATACATGTTATAATAGAATAACTAAGTACATACATTTTTTTAAATAAAATTCATTAGCAGTCCAGGCATTTTCTATATTTTAAAATTGATTAAAAAAATTCTAAAACAAAAAGAATACCGTCACTATGCAAAAATTGAAGATACATCATGGCAGGTCTAATCTGATAAAAATTAAGTTTCTTTAAAAGAGGGACCAGATAGTGTTTGCGGGGAAATTCATAATATGTACATAAAAACATAAAATGAAGCATATCCTGCGGAGACTTTCCGTCGCAGCCGCAGGGTGCTGCATCATTATTAAAACTAGTTCTTTGGGGTCTAACAAGCTTATGATAAAATTGGTTAATTCGAAATCTGGTCAATAAAAATTTCTCATATGAGGTCAATGAGCCCATTAAATAAGGTTCAATAAATGGGGCATTTTTTAGCATGACATATGTTCTGACACTCGATTTTTTAACCTCTTTGGCTTCCCTTGATGTTCTCCTTTCCATGAGGAATGCCATTTTGACAGCCTCCAGGTCCTTATTGGAAATGCAATCAGGGGTTTCAAATAACTCTACCCGTCCTAGGCTCAGAAAACTGGTCTTTAAATATTTCAGCCAGGGTATAACCATAGCATTATCCAAGGAGAGACAATCTTCTAAAATCAAATGCGTCAGGGGGATGTCTGGATTTAACCATAATTTCAGCCAGCAGGTCAATGGACGTAATGAAAAAATGTCACTAACATATTGAACCCCTAGTTCTTCATGAACAGCTAAGTTGGATGTACCTTGCGGAAGACACAGTAAACGTTTTAAGAACATGTTCTCCACTATCTGGAGCTGCTCACCCTGCGCATACCCCCAAATTTCGCTACTGAATGTAGCCGTAGCCACAGACTTAGCATTATATAATTGCAGCATAGCGCCGGTGGGCTTGTTCCCCAGTTTAGAAGCGACGCTAAAGATTGAGGCATTCACTCTCGCAACTTCACCCTTCTTTTTCAGAACATGCGGGCCCCAGTTTAATTTATTATCAAATAGGACTCCTAAATAGGAAAAAGTGCTAGATGTGGGGATTGTTGCACCGCCCACGTTAAATTGGAAATTCCGTTTTGGCGGCTTACCTACTTGCATGATGTAAGATTTTGAATTATTTATTGTAAGGTCTCTATCTAACATAAAGGACTCAAAAGCAATTAAAAGAGCTTGAAGGCCTTTTTCGGTCCTCGATACGAGGACCGCATCGTCCGCGTATAGTAGGACCGGAATGCCCCGACGACCAACTCTCGGGCAATCGGTCCCCACCTCATCCTGGCAATAAGTCTGA
Organism: Lissotriton helveticus; assembly: GCF_964261635.1. NCBI lineage: Eukaryota > Metazoa > Chordata > Amphibia > Caudata > Salamandridae > Lissotriton > Lissotriton helveticus. Next base: position 701,159,430 of record NC_136063.1, on the reverse strand, counting down.
GAGACACCTGTTGCTTGCTGAGAAGTGATGTAATCTCTTTCCTAAGATCCTTCAACTTAGATTTGGGATGACTCAACTGTTCTGACTGGGAATCTGTCACAAAGCCCAGAAATTCTGTCTTCTGTGCTGGGATTAGCGCAGACTTGGCGTGATTGATCACAAAACCCAGACTCGGCAAAAGGTACATTGTCATTTGAAGATGGCGAGTCACTAATTCCGGGGTCTGTGCCATGATGAGTATGTCGTCCAGATAAATAATCATGCGCACCCCTTGCTGCCGCAGGTGTGCCACTACCGGCTTCATCACCTTGGTGAAGCGCCGAGGAATGCCCGAAAGGAAGGGCCAAATATTTGTACCACCGACCTTTCCATTGAAATTGCAGGAAACGTCGGTGTGGTGGAAAAATGGGGATGGACCGGTAGGCATCCTTGAGGTCCAACCTGACCATCCAGTCTCCGTGTTTCAGTAGATCCGCCAAAAAATGTATCCCTTCCATTTTGAAATGTTTGTAAATTAGGTACTGATTGAATTCCCTCAAATTCAAAACCAGTCTGTGTCCACAACCTTCCTTTTGGACCAGAAAAACATTGCTGCAGAAGCAGTGAGGCCTGCCATCTCAAAGCCTGATTGCGTGTTTCTGCAGCAATTCTGCTATTTTGGAGTCTATAAAACCTCACTCTTGTTGGGAAAAATGGAAAGGTTTGGGCAAACTGCCTTGACAAGGTGCCCTGTAGAACGCTAGATGGAAGCCCTGAACCGTCTGAATTACCCACGCATCTTGAGTAATCAAACACCAATTCTGCACAAAGGCCTGAGTGTGACCCCCCCAATGGAAGTAGAGATACATCCGGTAAGCTTACCTGATGAATTCTGCGCTTGGAAACCAGCCCTGTTTCCACCGCTGTGGAAACGTCTTCTGTTGAAACGTCCACAAGTGGGGTAGAAGGTGCCCCCTCTTGTTGAGTCCCATTCTCCTCGTCCCTGATCAAAGTCACCTCTGGGGGGACCTTGGTTATATCCACGGCCTGACGAGCGTCTCCTGCCTCGTCCGGCCCTGTTAAAAAGGCCTTGCTGGAAGACGCGTTTATTACCTGACTGCGCCTTGTCCAGGGATGTGAATGTCACTACATATTTCGATACATCCTTTACGAACCGGTCTCCGAAGAGATTACCAACGGCCAAGGGGCCAGGCTCCGCTGATGCAAGGTCTGTAAGATTAGTATCCATGTTCATGAGCAAGGACTTACGCCTTTCGGTGGATATGGCGCAATTCGCATTGCCTAAAAGGCAAAATCACCCTCTGGGTCCAGCCTGCTAGTATATCCGGGTCAACTGGGGTCGCTGCCTTCTTGGCTATTAGGGACATTTCCAGAATGTTTGCTAACGGACCCACAACGTCAAGAAGTTTATCCTGGCATCCGCGCCACGCACGGTCAATCCCCTTCTTGGGGTCCTTAGCAAACTTCTTTAGAAAAGTGAGAAGGCTCACATCTATTTCTGGGGTCTCTGCTACTTTGTCTGGTACCTCAGGCCGAGGGCATTTGGATCTGAGTCTGTTATGAACCTCTTTTTCAAAACCTTTAAGAAGGTTTTCATGAAGGTACTCAGTGAGCTCTGGAGCCGGAGACCAACCTGAAGACCTAGGGTGTATAATGTCAATAGGATTGAAAGTGAACGGAGTGCTGAGTGCTCCTTCCGGGGCTGTTGACACTGCCGCTTTTGCCTTCTTTTTAGGAGGGGGTTCCTCATCAGTAGTGGTAGTATCCGTGTCTGTATTAGTTGTGTCAGTATCAGGGTAAACCTTCTGTTTACTCTTAGCCTTACCACCCAAGGAATACCAATGCTCCCCCGAAAGGGCAGGCGGTAGATCCTGTAATGCGCTGGCATGCAGCCATTGACTTTCCTGCGCTGCGCCTGCAGTTGGTGGAGTACTTTTCCCTTTATCTTTAGTGAAACCATGCCTTTTAGCAAAACTCTCGAGCTGCTTAGTGATAGGTTTAAGTGCAGCAGCTAGAGCCTGTTGCACAGTATTAGGTACCGTGCTCTCAATAGCCTTATTGACCGAGGATTAGACGGAAGCATCCAGAGCCTCCACAATATTGTCTTCAAGTACAGTCTCCTGCTGTCCTTCACAATAGATCTCCTCATCACCATCTTCATAGGTTACCCAGTCATCCATTATCCTTAAAGACGGTGAGGTATACACTAAAGGCAACCAGTGTATATAAATTAACTAAAAAGGAGTAATGGGGGGGCAAGCCCACACTGCACACAATCACTGATGGCCAAGCAAGATTGTACCAAGCCCCCTCAGCAAAGCTGTAATCAACTGCTATTACAAGGGCGACAAGGGGAGCCCAGGGCACTGCCGGTTACCGGCTGTGAAAGAACGTGTGAGCGGTCCGGTACACCTGCGCGAGGAGCACGCTCGAAATACAATGCGGGAACACCAGCGGGGCTGGACTACAAAAGGACACAGTCCCGTCACAGCGCTCGATCACGCTAACATAAAGAGCAAAACTGCAAGTAAATAATGAAAATAAAACACTTGGCATAAATAAAGGCAATGAACTTGATGTGCACATAAGCATATATCAGGGCAGATAATACAAGTCACAGCGCTCAATCGCGCTAAACATAAAACAGCAAGCTGCAAGTAAATAATGAAAACAAAACACTTGACATAAAACAAAGAAATGAACATGCTGCACATATAAGCATATATCAGGGCAGATAATACAAGTCATATAGACACTGCAATAATAATAATAATAGGCATTGAGATGGAGCAATAGGGGGCACTTAACTCTTGCTGTGAGCAGCAAAGAAAGAGGATGATGAGATTGGACTCAGGGCTCTTAGGGAGGGCCAAGGAGGTGTTACCATTGCAAAGCATCATGGGCAATGTAGTTTGTTATAACTAATTGAGTGTTTTTATTGGCTGCTGTGATTTATACAGTAAAGAAAGAGATAGCATAATCCGAAGCCTCCGGTCCTGTAATAGAATCCAATGTATCGCACTCCGTCTTTTTGCCAGGACCAGTCCCAGCATCAGGAACTTATGTCGTAACCATGTCCCCTTTTTTGGTGTTGGGAGAATGAATACCCAATAAGCACTGTACTTCAAGTGTACCTCACTTATCTGTAGTGAGCTTTAAACTAGCCTTTGCAGGGTGTTATTTTGTAGGGGTTTTCTGTGCGTTTTATTAATATTTCTGTACACTGTTGATGGAGCAAGGTTTCTGGCATAAAGAAACTTGCTTGGATTCAATCCTCTCAAAATAACATGTAACAAATTAACCAACATGTTTTGTAAATTCTAATAATTGCACCACACAACATTTACTTTATGTAGGGGAAGCTTGCCTATGTTCTTTACAAATCAGTAACCCGAGTGTCTTAATATGGCTGCCGAAAACACGGGAACTCTTCTGCGCATGCGTCTACTGCATCTATGTGGTATGACGTTCTTTGCTTTTGTTGGGAATTCTTTGCAGCTGCGCAGTAGAAGTTACTATGGACTCTTTAAACCTCACTTGCTAATGCATACGCTTATGCTTGAACTAAACATCGTGGGTTTTGCTAATCTATTAATGCTATAGTTAAAATAAAATAATGGGATTAGAGTAGGAATAAGTGGTATACAGTGCATTCATTTATTTCCGTATTCTAACATGTCCTTCTTTGACTTTATTATTAGCTCATATTTGGGCCCGAAGGGTATCTGAAAACTCCATTTTGGATTTGTTGCGCGTGCACACTCGAACTCTGAAAACCTTGAAGTAAGATTGAGGTGGGAAAACCCCGAGGGAACATGGCGGCCAGCTAGGAGCTGGTCGCGGGTCGAGCTCTCACTAACCTCGACGGAATGCTGAGCTCCTGGTGGTGGTAGTTACTGATGTCTGTCCGCTTCGTTAGGGTCGTTCCTTTTCACCGCTAAGGGGGAAGCGGCTGTCTTTCTGCAGCAGCCGTTCTGAGCCCATCCGAACCGCTCTGCACTGCGGCTCCGCCCGGCTGCCTCGGTGGTTTTCACTGTAGTGGATCATGGTTGCGGGTGTGAGCTGCAAGTTGTGAGCAGCTAGTCAGCTGCCCTGCGGTTCCCTGAACGGTCCCGAACTCTGTTGTTGTTTGAGCCAGCTGCCTGGAGTTTTTTGTTTCTCCCTGCTATTTTGGTTTTTCGCCTCGCTGTGTTGGGAGAGGAGCCCTCGGGGAGGATCGTCGTCTGGAGACTGGAGGGGGCGGTGCTGTGGATCAGCTTGGCTAGGTGCGTTTGGGAGCCTGGGATACTAACTGGAATAACTGTTGTGGCCGTGGCTGAGACTTTTTTTGGAACTAGTGAGTTAACAAAAAGAGGAAGAAGAAAGGGAGGAGGAGACAGGGAAAAGAAGGAGAAAATTATGCTTAGAGCTCTAGATGGGGAATGTTTTAAGAGCCCTAAGCTTATTATAAGCTGTCTCCTGGTGGGTTAGAGGTAATCTAGCTAGGTAGCTGTGGCATTTGTAACCCCCCCCTTTCCTTTTTCCCTTTCTTCACTTCTCTAGTTGGGCTTCTCTAGGGTTTTTTTTTACCTTCTCGCACTTACCTGATGTGTGGTGGGCCAGCATTTACCTGTCTCAGGGCCGCTAGAGTGCTTAGCGAGTCGCGTCGGGCTCACTTCCGCCATTCTAAACTGTCCAAGCCGATTCCCTGTTATCAGATCTCCCCAGGAAAGGTCCATTCACATTAGACATGCTGTTTATCAGTAAGAACAAATTGGCCTACATAGTGTTGTGCTGATCCCCATGTTATCTGGAAACCTCGCTGCTTGGACATATGTAGCCATCCAATAGAGGTTAAGGAGGTCGAGCTTAGGTATGACCCTGCTCACAGGAGAGGAGTTAGGTCCATAGAGTTAGCTCCGCAGCAGTGCGGGGGGGAGGAGTCAGATATTTAAGGAGGGCTGCTTCGGGCAACAGAATTGTAGTTCCAGTGTCCTGACCACTTCAACCTTTACCGACGAGGCTCTTCAGGGGAAGAGATACAAATTAAGATTGAGTACCTTTTTAGGGAAAGAAGCTTTGCAGTGTCAATCTGTACCCCCTGGTCGAGTTCCTAACAAGCTAAAACTTAAGAGTTTGCCTGATAAGGCTACTAAGGGCGGTAAACTGACTCCTATTAAGGAGAGGAAGAAGAAAGCTACTGAATCCCCAGCTAGGGTAACCCCGTCTTTAAGGTCTTACTTTAAACTGAACATTCAGGTTAATAAGGAGTTTGAGAAGCAGGGAGCAGCCCTGGTCCAGATCACTAAGCCACCAGAAATGGTCATTCTCTCAGTAAATAGATATGCAGTTCTTTCTGAGGCCAGCCCTTCGGCTGGGGGAGATATTGATCTGTGTAGTTCTGATAAGAGGAATGAAAGCCCTGACAGGGGTCAGGAGATCATAACACCTGGCTCAGACTCAATCCAGGAGATGCTGACATAGCTGTCCCTAGAGATAAAAGAGCGTTTTTCCACTTCTGAAGTAAATCAGAAAAAGATTCAAGACACATGTTCTAATCTAGAGGAAATGTGCAAGATATATATATGAAACAACATTAACAATAAAGGGGAGTGTGGGGTAAAGCACTCAGGAGCTCCACACAGTAAGACTGAAGCTCAGTAAGTTTCTTACCCACAGTTGCTGTTACAGATACTGACTGCAAATACCCACATGTAGGATATGCATGCAAAGGCAGGGTCTGTGGAGCTTATACCTATGGTGATGTTATAAATGTAACTCAAAGACAATACTCACAGTGAACAAGAAACACCACCTAGGTAGTCAGCTGTGCCCACGGATCCTGGCAATCAAACAGGAGCATGCAAGGCAGTAACAGCAAGAGGGTAGAACTAAACACAAGCACAATAGACAAGGAGCTAGCAAGGAGGAGTGCTTAACAGGAAAGGAAGGAAATCACAGGGCACACTTGGCAGAAAGCAGGTAACAAACATACAAGGCAACAGAAGCAAAACAGCAGAATAGAAAGACAGCAAACTAGGAACTGGAATAAAGGAATTGGGAAGAAAGGCAGGGACTGGAGAGGGATATACAGAAGGGGAGGCTACAGGGGTATACTAGAAGAGTGCAGGTTAAAGAATCAAGAAAACAAAAGTAGCATAGAAGGCAGTGCTGGGGCAGGAACAAGAAGTGAGCTAAGGCTCAGGAGTCAAGGCAGCACTGCAGACAGTACCGGGCGCCGCGGAAGGACGAATAGGTCCAAGGAGGAACCAGACCGAAAATCTCGGTCTCTTTCTCTGCCAGGCGATCCATGAAGCTTTTTACAAGTTAAAACAGATCAAGCTTGAGGGAATCCCCTCTAACAGCTACAGCGCCTTAGCGAGCCCCACACATAGCGAAAAAAACAACACAATCACTTAAATTAAGTTTATTTTGCACTCTTTCACATAGTAAATGGTCCTGAGGAAAGCCAGCTTCAAATTAACAAGGCACTGGCTGAAACATGTAGACCGCACTAGACGCTGGAGGTCATAATTAGCACTCCATCACGTCTCCTTGCCTTTTTATCTGCTAGCAGAGGCCCAGTTCATTAAAAATAAACAACCCTCGGGTGCTGGGACCTCCTGCATAGCTTTTAAACTACACCTTCTCACCCTTTTTCACCGCACACTCAGCAACATACCAGCTCCGCAGTCTCCTGGCGTTGAAGCACACCCGGGGCACATTCGGTGCCACTGTGGTGGGCCCGATGATGAAGCATGCCACCGACTAGGTCGGTGGGTGAGGGCTTTATGAGGAAAACAACGTCTTTCCTCACTTTATGTTGCTCTTTGACGTACCTAACTGAGTCTCCTATATCCTACTAAACTAGCTAGCCCTTATTGATATAAATACAGTGCTGGTTTAGGAACAGGGAACTACCAAAGCTTCAGGAGTCAAGGTAGCACTGCAGGCAGTGCTAGTTCAGAGACAGGGAAATTACTAGAGCTCAGGAGTCAAGGTAGCACTGCAGGCAATACTGGTTCAAGGAAACAGGACATAGCTACAGCTCAGGAAACAAGGAGTCAAGAGAGCACTGCTAGCAGTGCAAATCAGGAACAAGAAATAGCTAAGCCCAGGAACAAAGAATAACTATAGCTCAGGAACTCAGGAAACAAGGTAGCACTGCAGGCAGTGCTAATTCCGGTACAGGGAATAGCTATAGCTCAGGAACTCAGGAAACAAGGTAGCACTGCAAGCAGTGCCAATTCAGGAGAAGGGAAACTGCTGCAGTTCAGGAACAAGGAATACTAAGGCTATGGGGTCAGGGCAGCACTGCAGGCAGTGCTAATTCAGGAACAGGGAAAACAGCAGCAGGTCAGGAACAAGGCATAATTAAAGCTCAGGAAACACTGGAAACAAGAATAGCAAAAGCTCAGGGAACTCTGGAAACAAGGATTGGTCTCATCGGTAAACAGCTACAATGACCAACCTTTGCCTGAAGGGAGCTGGGGCTTAAAAGAGCTCACAGTAATCACATGCAGCTGGTGTGAGCAGGCTAGCAGCAGCCAGGCACAGGTGAGCTGAATTCCTACACCCATCCTTGGCCTGCAGGGGTGGAGACAAAGCAGTGAACAGGAAATTCTGGGTAATGGAGTTTCAGGCATGAGTAGGCTGGCTTTAAGTCTAAGCAGACTGGCTTTCACAAAACCCGACATGGATTGGGAATGGATGTCAATTCCCAAATAGTGTCCAAATGGCTGGAAGTCAAGATATGCATGCAGGGGAGTGTCAGGAAACATATTAGAACACTGGAGAGTCCCACAGTTCAGCCCCCTGGTGGTGGACACGAGAACACAGGGAGCGAATCGTGACAGTACTCCCCCCTCCAAAGACCGTCTCCCAGAGTCTGGAACTGGATCTAAAGCCTTTGCTCCTAAGAATTAAGTAAATTCCCATCATAGATTCAGTGCATGCTATCAGAGGACTGAAGGTAAATTGTGATGTTCCGGAGAGTTGGATAGTACTTTGTAAATTAACAGCAGTATTGAAGGTAGAACTTGAAGAGTCCAAATCCAGTGACAAGGGCTTAGAAGCCTGCATTAAATGTGTTTGTAGTCCTGATGATGACAGGCTAGAGTAGCACTCTGAAAACAAAGGCTGATTGACTGTAGGGTCAAAAGCAGATAACGGATTGGCTGGAGGCACAGAGGTCAAAGACAAACTGGCTGAAAATGAGGGAGGTGATAGGAAGCAGACCTGAAGTGCTGGCCCTGGAAGAAAACATACTAAAGATACACATGCAGGAGACTTAGGAAGCAGGTATGCAGGAGACCCAGGCCCTGGAGGTTTAGATGTTGAGAGTGTTGTCTCTGGTGCTGGAGGTTCAGTCTCTGAATGTATATGTATTGAGACCTCTGAAGGCTAGGAAACTGGAAGCACAGGGTCAAAATGGTGGCACAGGAGAGGCTCAAGTCCAGAAGGCAGGGAGCCTGGAAGCTCTGCTACAGAAGGCAGGGAGCCTGGAAGCTCTGGTGCAGAAGTCAGGGAGCCTGGAAGCTCTGGTGCAGAAGGCAGGGAGGCTGGAGGCTCTGGTGCAGAAGGCAGGGAGGCTGGAGACTCTGGTGCTGGAGGCAGGCGGCCTGCAGGTTCTGGTGCTGGAGGCAGGCGGCCTGCAGGTTCTGGTGCTGGAGGCAGGCGGCCTGCAGGTTCTGGTGCTGGAGGCAGGCGGCCTGCAGGTTCTGGTGCTGGAAGCAGGCGGCCTGCAGGTTCTGGTGCTGGAAGCAGGCGGCCTGCAGGTTCTGGTGCTGGAAGCAGGCGACCTGCAGGTTCTGGTGCTGGAGGCAGGCGACCTGCAGGTTCTGGTGCTGGAGGCAGGCGACCTGCAGGTTCTGGCTCTGTAGACATGCTCTTTGGAAGCTCTGGCTCCATAAACAGGCTTTTGGGAGGCGCCGGCTCTATAAGCAAATTGGTTGGATGCACCGTAGGCAGGCAGACTGGAGGTTGAAGTTCTGTAGATAGGCCGGCCAAGGACTCGGGCTCCGAAAGAAGGTAGTCTGGAGGCCCTGGTAATGATGGCAGGAAGGCTGCATGCTCGGGCTCAGATGGCAGGAAGGCTGCATGCTTGAGCTCAGATGGCAGGAAGGCTGCATGCTTGAGCTCAGGTGGCAGGAAGGCTGCAGGCTCTGGCTCAGGCTTGGGCTCAGATGGCAGGAAGGCTGCAGGCTGAAGTTCAGGAGCCAGCAGGCAGGCTGAGGACTCTGAAGACTCTGAAAGCAGACAAGTTGATGGCAGAGAGGCACAAGGATGACAGTCTTTAAATTCTGGGACTGGCGATTGCCCATGAACATCCCTATTGTCAATAGTGAAATCTTCACAGTTCCTTGGCTCATTAAAACACACTGACGTCCTTTCCTTGGGATGGCTTAGAATAGTGCTTTTCTTAGAGTCTCTGATGACCAGACTTCCTTTACCATTTGGCAGTTCACAACTCTTAGTCCGAGGAAACAGGCCAGAGAATACTTGGTCATGGGAGGTCTTTTCATTTTCTGCAGCATTACAAGGTGGTACAAATACATCGGAGCATACAGCATTATCATTTCCTGACTTTTCCATTTGTGTTGTGCTTGAAGGCAAGGGAGAAAACAAGGACCCAGGAGTTTGTATCTTCTCAGCAAGGAGGTTGACTTGAGTCGCAGCAGTTATATCAAGAGTGTGGTCTGAGTCACAGGATATTGTCACATCAGGGATTATGTGTGTCACTGGTTCAGGTTTTGTCTGTATGTCAATGGCCTGTCTATGGGTTATCTCGGAGATAGAACTGACCTCACTACCAGGAAAAGAAAGTAAAGAGATGTTTTTTGTTTTGCCTGGCATTTGGGGTTCCTGAAAATTGGAAGGACACATCTCAGATGTAGTGCCTACATGTAATTTAGCACTAGAAGACAAAACACCAGAGGAGTTAGAAAATTCAGACTTCATACACATACTTTCATTAACTGCACTGTGAGAAAAAGTACTATGGCTTTTCTGAATGGACTTGGAGTGATCAGTCACAGTATTAGTCACACAATTGCTGGACCAGCTCTGAGGGGAACGCAAAAGAGAGGTCAAGATTTCATTCTCTATTTCTAAGGAGGCTAAAATAGAGGTGGAAAAGTTGTCTTGTACAGGGGTTTTAGATTCCCACTTGAACTCTGGGTTATAGATTTTCAACAGAGTTTGAAACATTTTATTTTCTCGTTGTAATTCAAGATTTTTAGATGAAATTATATCCCGTGAAGACTGACGATCTTGGTCTACAAGGACAGTCGAAGACTTGGCAGCTTCACAACAAGCAACAAAGCTAAACCTTGTATTTTGTTCAAACTGACTATTAGCCACCTGTGTTCTAGTACGTTTTTTCTCTCTTTTGTTAAACTGATGGTTTACCTTGAATGTAGAATTTAACAAGGTCCCTTTAGTTTCCGGGACTGTGATCTTTACTGGACTACAAGCCTGGGTAACATTATGTGAATGGAAAACAGAGGTTATGAAATGGATCTGCTCTTTCTTTGGTTGTGTGGTTGAACATTGTATTTTACAACCACTGTCAGCAGACATGCGAGAATCAGAATTCTTGTTCAGCAAACTGAGTAAGGTATCATTCTCCTTTTGCAATGCTGACACAGACATTGAATCTGGATCAGAACAGAAGATTAAGTCAGGATCTGGCAAAGAGGTGTTTGAGAGCCAATGAGTAAAATATTCAGAACGTAAATGTCCATTTTTCATAAGAGGATTAATTGTTTCAGTACTAGGGTGAACATTTTCAAACTGGAAAGTAGACACTAAGGGGTCGATTAGGATGGCGGACGGAAACGTGTACCGTCCGCCGCGGAAGGTGGCTAGATACTCCGGACCTGTCCGCGGAAAATCCGCAACAGCAATTAGGATAAAACATGCAAAAAACGCCGACCGCGGCGTACGGAGCACACCAATCCCCGTCCGCGGCGGTCGGAGTACACCTGAGTCCGCGGCAGGCGGACGGAACAGTAAAAACACCGACCGCCGCGTACGCACATGACCGCGAATACATCCACCACCCCCGCGATACCTGCGCAATGTCCGTGTCCGCTATTAGGATAACTCCGCAAGTACCCCGGTAGTCACCGCCATCCACGTCCGCAGCGGTACAAATGCACCGAGAATCCGTGCACCACAGCGGAACGACAACACAAACAACATCCCTACTGTCAAACCAATGCCATACATTGGCACGGAAGTTAATCACCAAACACACGAAAAAAAACGCCCACCCACCGCAAACATCCAAACCAATCACAACACACAATGATCCACCGCCAAGCACCACACAATCCACACCTGGCAACACTCCCACCTAGCACCTGACTGCCAATAACCATTCAGACACGGTCTAGACACACACCATAAAAGAACTCCCACCCACTCCACAACTCCTCTGCATCACAGCATAGCTGCTAGCAGGACACACCACTGAACTGAGACCAAAGAGAAATAGCATTCACACAACCCACACCCAAACACACCCACCACACAAACTTCCACCACACCATTCTTACACACCACACACCTGCACCTCCCCATCCACGCAAACCCACACCCGAGCACCACACACCATGGCACCAAAAAAAACCCCCAAATTCACTGACACCGAGTTGAAGGTTATGGTAGATGAGATCATCCGTGTGGAACCCCACTTATTCGGGGCCCTAGTGCAGCAGACCAGCATAGCCAGGAGAAACAGCATGTGGGACCGGATAGTCACCAGGGTGAATGCCTCCGGGAGCGTCCCGAGGACGAAGCAGGACATCCAGAGGCGGTGGCACGATCTAAAGACCCGAGTCAAAGCCATACGAGCCAAGAACCATCTCCGGGCTAATCACACCGGCGGTGGAACCCCTCCGGAGCCCTTACCCTACACCGAGTGGGAGGACAAGGTGATGACCATCATCCACCCTGAGAGCCTTGATGGACTTCCTGAGGGAGAAGAGGCTGGTAAGTACAAACCAAGCACCACGAGCACTACTACATGGTGTGCCTCACACAACTGTGAAGACACATCTCCCAGACCCCAACCCATGCATGCAGTCCACATACTCACCAACGTCGAAATCACTCCAACAGGCCCCCATGTCCATAGGGATGGCGGTGGTGGTGGGTGTGAGGGGATGGAACTACAACTCCCAACAGGCCCCCATGTCCATAGGGATGGCGGTGGTGGTGGTGGTGGTGGGTGGTGGTGGGTGTGAGGGGACGGAACTACAACTCCCAACAGGCCCCCATGTCCATAGGGATGGCGGTGGTGGTGGGTGTGAGGGGATGGAACTACAACTCCCAACAGGCCCCCATGTCCATAGGGATGGCGGTGGTGGTGGTGGTGGTGGGTGGTGGTGGGTGTGAGGGGATGGAACTACAACTCCCAACAGGCCCCCATGTCCATAGGGATGGCGGTGGTGGTGGGTGTGAGGGGACGGAACTACAACTCCCAACAGGCCCCCATGTCCATAGGGATGGCGGTGGTGGTGGTGGTGGTGGGTGTGAGGGGATGGAACTACAACTCCCAACAGGCCCCCATGTCCATAGGGATGGCGGTGGTGGTGGGTGTGAGGGGATGGAACTACAACTCCCAACAGGCCCCCATGTCCATAGGGATGGCGGTGGTGGTGGTGGGTGGGGTGAGTACCAGTGCAGACAGAATCGGCAAAAAAAGTGAAAACAACCTGTCAAGTCCACATTACTCATCCTCACATTTTTGTTTTGCAGGTCATCCTAATCTGACAGCTGGAAGCAACACCCGCCCTCCAGACTCGCCAATCACAGACGTCTCAGGGGACGATTGGCCAGCCACCTCCGGGGCAGAGGATGATCCCGGCACAAGCAGCCAGCCAGGGCCATCTGGCTCCCAGGTCACCCCTGCACCAACAACTACGGCCTCTGCCATTGTGACAACACCGGCCACTGTGACCTGCACAGCCACCACCAGCACCACCTCCACCACCACCACTACTACCACCACTCCTGCCCCTGCCACCCTGCCCAACCCAACGGCCAACGCCGTGCCAGCGCCATGCCAGCCACGCAGGGAGAGTGTGAGGCAAGGCAGAGATGCAAGGCCAGATCCGGCAGGCAGGAGCATACGCCAAAGAAGACGGGAGGATACCAACACACCCAATCCAGTGCAACAGTCATTGGAGGCACTGGGCAGGGTGGAGGTGAGCTACCAACGTGGTCAGGCACAGGCAGACCGGGCCCACCAGGACTTTGTAGATAACACTGCAATGTTGGGGGCCATTGAGAGGCGGCTTGGCCAACTAGTGGACATCTTCACCAGGACAATCAGGCCACAAACAACGCCACCGCCACCGCCACCGCCACCGCCACCTGCGGCGGATGTGGTACCCGATGCCCCAGCGCAACCAGCTGACTCCGTACCGGCACAAAGACGGAGGGGCCGTCCGAGGCAGGAAGTGGGCGACAGCAGTGTGGAAGCAGCTGCCACACGCTCCAAGAGGAACAGAAAATGACTGTACCAGTACCTGCGCATGCCATTCACCCTGGCAACTATCCGGTCCCACCTGCCACAGGCCTGCTGTACTAGGCAGACACCACCCTATGTGATGTCCGCACGGAATTTTCATCTGCCATAACCTTCTACTCTCACTCCCCCACCCCTTCACTCATTTGTAAATATGCACCTACACCCATGCACAATTTGTAAATAAAAGCCACTTACTCACTCAATCATGTGTTGCCTCCATGTTTATTCACATGAATGCATCAGAAACAGATGTTACTAGGTACAGGTATCCAACTGGTACAGAATCATGGCGCTGCGGGAGTGACCTAGGGAAAATAGAAACCGCAAAGACACGTCAGGAAACATGATCACACTCATCAGAACACACTGCAGTGCAACATATAACAACCCACACGCATCACAACAGTAATGGATGAGACGACACACATCATGGAGACGTGCATTGGCCACAATTTAGCACACACACACACATGCATGCATCACATAGCAGAACACAGAGATGAAGCACACCACTATGCCACAACACCAGCACACATTCACAGGGCATACCCAAGCAGCACAAGAGGAGCACACTCACAATCAAGGGAAGTAGCGATCAATGATCTGGCGCCTCTGGTCCACACCTTCCTCCTCACCACTATCCTCATCAGTTGACATGGCTGGGTCGGGAGGGCGAGGAACTTGCAGTTCATCAGGGTCCAAGAGCAGTTCAATGTTATAGCGCACAGCCAGGTTGTGAAGCATGCAGCACGCTATCACGATCTTGCATACTTTGCCTGGTGAGTAAGGCAGGGCCCCTCCAGTCTTATCCAGGCACCGAAACCTAGACTTCAGCAGGCCAAATGTCCGTTCTACCACTCGACGTGTCCTACCATGGGCATCATTGTATCTCATTTCTCCAGCTGTAGTGGGATTGCGTAAGGGACTGAGCAGCCAAGGCCTGTTTGGGTACGCCGAGTCGCCTGTGTTGGTGGAAGAGAGAGAGAGAGAAACATCACAACCTGCATTGTGGGTCACACCATGCCACACAGATATCACTCCTGTCACCACAGCATACTCACCAACAAGCCACGCTTGTGCCGGACGCAGATTAGCCATCAGTTGGGGGACCATGCTGCTCCGCATGATGTGGGCGTCATGTGCAGAGCCAGGGAATCTTGCACACACATGTGAGATGATGTTGTCGGCCTGGCACACCACCTGCACGTTCAGGGAATGGAAGTGTTTCCGATTCCTATACACCTGCTCACGTGCCCGTGGTGCAATGAGAGCGATATGCGTGCCATCAATGGAACCCACAACGTGTGGTATACGACCCAGGGCATAGAAGTCAGCTTTGACCGCTGCCAAGTCCGCCGCCTGAGGGAAATGTATATAGTCATGCTTGTACAGCATCATGGCTGTCAGTACATCCCGGAGTACCGTGCTGAACATGGCCTGTGACATTCCCCCGGCATCTCCAACTGTGTACTGGAATGTGCCTGTTGCAAAGAAATGGAGTGCCGCCATCACCTTTTGCGTGGGTGTCATGGAACCTGGATAGTTTCTTCGCGGCTGCAGGTGAGGAGACAATAGGGTCACAAGTTCCAACAATCGACGGCGATCCAGCCTGAATTTCCGGATCACCTCCTCGTCCACCATATCCTCCAGCACAGTGTATGGGCAATGGACATTTGGAGCCCTCCTGTGTGGGAGTAGATGGAATGGAAGTCAAATCACATACAACGCATGTGTGTGCACCTCAATCACATGTCAACGCCCTCTACCAACATGTAGTATCCAGTGTATGCTTGTCATATGTGTGACTCCTCTGATTGTCAGGACAACATGGATCGACGTGGCAACAATGTGCATCCACTAGCAACATGATGTTTAGCAACATGTGCAATGCACACTGTCTCACCTCAACATCACTGCCAACCAGACATGTGACATGACCCACATGTGTAGGCCCAACATCACATGCACACATGTAAGTACATGCACACATACTAAATTAAACACCCCCCCACCCCCCCATATCATGATGCACCAATGGCAACAACAGGAATGGTGGGCATACGGACATCACATGCATGGGGACACAATAGGCAACACACATGTACAGTACACAACAGAACCCCCACCATAGTCATCATCTGACACATACCACTCACTGACAACTGATTCACAGGTGCCCATACATACGGGATCTACTGTGTACATGTGAGGTACGACAAAATTGTGTAGGGTACTACCCGATGTGGACATGCACACGTGATGGACACTTGTGGCTCACCGATGCCCATGGTATGGACACACATGGGATGGAGCATGACATGTGTAGCCACGCAATCACGCACACAACCGTGAGCAGGCAGCTGCAGACAATGGTACAAGGTGCATCATCGGCTAAGATGCAAACATTGACCACGCCATGGCGGTGCACTGCATCCGCTGTTTACGTCTGGGCATACGCGGGCCGCCTTCGACATTCACATTTTCTGCACGTGCACAGACCGTCACGCCCACACACCGGCAAGTGCATGTGCAAGGATCCGGGACGGATGGTCGATTTGCAACAATGTTGTATCACTGGCGCCTCCATGGCGGTGCACGTACACAGCGGGGGAGGTGCAGGCCTATACACCCTGTAGATGTACTCAATGGACATGCCAGTTCATGACCCCCCTTACAGTCACCTTGCATCATCCACCGTACACCGGCCGGAGCGGCCGGCCCTTCCACTACCGCCGTGCCAGGCCCTGCCCAGGACCGCCGTGCCGGCCATGGCAACAACCGCCATTGCACGGCCCTTCCACTACCGCCGTGCCAGGCCCTGCCCAGGACCGCCGTGCCGGCCATGGCAACAACCGCCATTGCACGGACCGCCAGGGAACGCCGGTAGTGGAAGGGCCGTGCTATGGCGGTTGTTGCCATGGCCGGCACGGCGGTCCTGGGCAGGGCCTGGCACGGCGGTAGTGGAAGGGCCGTGCAATGGCGGTTGTTGCCATGGCCGGCACGGCGGTCCTGGGCAGGGCCTGGCACGGCGGTAGTGGAAGGGCCGTGCAATGGCGGTGGTTGCCATGGCCGGCACGGCGGTCCTGGGCAGGGCCTGGCACGGCGGTAGTGGAAGGGCCGTGCAATGGCGGTGGTTGCCATGGCTGGCACGGCGGTCCTGGGCAGGGCCTGGCACGGCGGTAGTGGAAGGGCCGGCCGCTCCGGCCGGTGTACGGTGGATGATGCAAGGTGACTGTAAGGGGGGTCATGAACTGGCATGTCCATTGAGTACATCTACAGGGTGTATAGGCCTGCACCTCCCCCGCTGTGTACGTGCACCGCCATGGAGGCGCCAGTGATAGTACATTGTTGCAACTGAAGCATCCGTGCCTGAGGCTTGCACGTGCGGTTGCCGATGTGTGCCCGTGACGGTCCCTGCACATGCAGCCAATGGGAAGAGGGACGCTGGCCGCATACGGCCAATCGCAAGTAGCGGAAGCTGTGCACCGCAACAACAGGGCCAGTCATTGGCCCATTTCACGATCACGCTTCCAGGGCTGACCAATTGCTGGCGACGTATGCCACTGACACGTGCTGAGGGCCCTATATATGTGTCTTGGCCAAAATGAAACTTCCTACCCTGGGGACCATTGCTGCCTGTGACCATCACCTCGACCTGCTGCTGCTGCTGAGCTGACCACCGACTGCTGCTCTAGTGCCATCACCTCGACCTGCTGCTGCTGCTGAGCTGACCACCGACTGCTGCTCTAGTGCCATACTCCGTGATCTTGCCATGTCGAGAGGCAAAGAGATCCGGTCTCGACCCTTCACCGCCGCGGAGCTTGATGTCCTCGTGGACGGTGTACTCCGCAACTATGGACGCCTCTACGGCGCACCGGGACGGGTGGTAAGTGCAGTGTGGGACATGTTGGTGTGCATGAGGGGGCCAAATGATCAGGCCTATTTCTATCTTAGCTGTGTAGTGTGGGCTAGACATATGTTCCTGATTGTGCATGGCTGCTGACAGTAACGTCTTGCCCCTATGTGTGTGACAGGCCACCTGTCCACTGACTTACACCCTTTTGTCTCCCATCATGGTAGGTCAAGCTGCACCTTCGCAAGGACCTGTGGAGGAGCATAGCACGGGAAGTACGGGCATTGGGGGTGTGCAACAGACGACATACACACTGCCACAAACGCTGGGACGACATTTCCAGGCTGAGCAAGAATGTAGCGGAAGTAACACTGGGCCTGATTCCAAGGACGCCCCGTCTGTCCCGACGCTCCATGACCCCTCTCATGCACCGTATCATTGCAGTGACGCATCCTGAACTGGCCGAACGTCTGAGTGCCGATCAACAGCAAACTAGCGGTGAGCATACTGTCTGTGTAGGAAACTTGTGAGTGCTATGCATGTATTGGTGCACAGACACACTATTGAGTTCCGTGTTGCGTATGTATGCCTGTGAAGCCATTTTGGTCCCATTGGGTGGTACTCATTTGACATCCAGGTCCGCCATGTTGACACGCCACTTGCTTAGTAGTTGAGTGTAAAAGCACATCCCCTAGTGGTCCATGGCCCCATGGCAGAAAATGTGAGGATGACTGGTAGGGGTGGGCCATGTGCAGGATGAGGGCTCCTAAACCTTTGTCTGCTATGTGATTTGGCTATCCTGTTCCTTCTGTACGTGAGTGTGCCCATGACTCACACATCTTTTCTGTGCATTTCAGCTTTGACAGAGGACACTCAGCCACAGACGGTGGAGAGTAGCCGAGGAAATGAGTCCGGCTCAGACTTCGCACACACGCAGACTGACACGGAGGAGGCCAGCGCCGGAGAGGGGGACAGGACCGTCCCTGAGGACTCGCATGTGGAGACACCATCGTCCTCCTCGTCGGACACTCGTGGTGAGCCTGCACTGTTGACACAGACTGGGAGTGGGCACTCATCACCTTCTGTCGTAAGACAGCACACAGGGCCCACACTTCCGCCAACTGCACCATGTACTGTTCGTGGCCGGAGGAGTAGGGGGAGCAGAGTGGCGTTCGGTGCAGGCACCGCTGCCCCTGCCACGGTGAGCCAAAATGCACTGTGTGCTGAGGCCGTTGATCTGCTGCGACAGCTGTGTGTGGGGCAGACCAATATGACAAATGCTTTCCAGGACCATGATAGGAAGTTGGGGCAGGTGGTGGCATTCATGGAAGGGATGCATGGCGATCTTGCAGGTCTACACAGGACAGTGCAGTCATTGGCAAGCAGTGTGTCGTCTGCAATAGTACAGTCGAACGAACAGGGTGCTACTTCTGTTTCACCATCTACACCGCTGGATGTCTCAGGGGGTAGTGATTATTCTGAGCAGGACTCAAATACAGGTTATTGCACTAGAAGCAGCGTCAGACAGCACGTCAGGGCACGCAGGGCACAGACCCCATCCCCTAGATCAGCTAACTCTGTTCACGTAGACGACGTCAGATGCACTGGAGTACACACACAGGATCCACAAGTGTTGTTGGGGGACATGCCTTCCGGAGCTACACAGGCATTCAACACGAAAGGTACTCCCAAGGCAAGGGATACTCACATGTCCATGGACTGTTCCTTGGACAAGGCCAGTCAGAAGACAAAAGCACCTACTAAGAGCAGGGAGACTCCCAAGAGCAGGCCCACAGCAGAGGTAAGGGACACTCCCAAGGACAGTGAGAAGACTAAGGCACCTACTAAGAGCAGGGAGACTCCCAAGAGCAGGCCCACAGCAGAGGTAAGGGACACTCCCAAGGACAGTGAGAAGACTAAGGCACCTACTAAGAGCAGGGAGACTCCCAAGAGCAGGCCCACAGCAGAGGTAAGGGACACTCCCAAGGACAGTGAGAAGACTAAGGCACCTACTAAGAGCAGGGAGACTCCCAAGAGCAGGCCCACAGCAGAGGTAAGGGACACTCCCAAGGACAGTGAGAAGACTAAGGCACCTACTAAGAGCAGGGAGACTCCCAAGAGCAGGCCCACAGCAGTGGATAGGACCACTCCCAAGGGCAGGGACACACACAGAGAGCAGGTGTCTGCTGGAGACAGGTGCACCACAGACGACAAGTCTGCTGGCAGGAACAGGGCGGCGAGCAGGGCACAGGCTACATCCAGAGACAACACTCCACCTAAGGATAAGGCACATCCTACGGACAAGGCATCTCGCATGGACAATGGCGCTATCAAGGACAGGCATACATCACTGAGGCTGATGTTTTCTACTAAACGCCAAACTGATGTCTCCGCGGCGGAGTCCCCCCATACCTCCACTCCCATCCAGGCCAGTCAGAAGCAGAGGAGGGTGTCCCCTGTTGTTGCATCCCCCATTACACATCATTCCGAGTCCAGGCGGCAGGCACAGAGCAAACGACAGGCAGGCTCCAGCACGTCCCCCGAAACAAGATCCCCGGCAGCAGTTGCTCCACCTATGCTGGGTGGTGATTCTTTGGAGTCCCCACCACTTGGCAGTCCTGTCCTGTCCAGGGTGCACTCACACCTCCCTAAGAAACGCAGACACACACCATTGACACCTGCCAACCCCGATTTGGCTCTAGGTGAGCTATCCCCAGCTCCCAGGCCCACCCTGCCTCCTGGCCCATACAGCCCTGTGGCTCATCATTTCAGTAGTCCCAGTGGCGCTGGTGCAGTTGACTCTCATGTATCAGATGGTGGCACAGTGTCAGTTGTGCCCTCTCCTGTTGCAGATCCTGGCAGGGTATGTGGGTCTATGGCTCACGTGTCAGTTAGGAGATCTGTGTCTGTGTTGCACACTCCTGTTTCTGGTGCTGGCAGTCTGTCTGGGTCAGTGGCTCACGTGTCAGTGACTACATCTGTGGCTGTGTCTCACACTCCTGTTGCTGGTGCTGCCAGTGTGTCTGGGTCCGTGGCCCATGTGTGTGTCACTCGGGCTGTGGCTGTGTCTCACACTCCTGTTGCTGGTGCTGCCAGTGTGTCTGGGTCCGTGGCCCATGTGTGTGTCACTCGGGCTGTGGCTGTGTCTCACACTCCTGTTGCTGGTGCTGCCAGTGTGTCTGGGTCCGTGGCCCATGTGTGTGTCACTCGGGCTGTGGCTGTGTCTCACACTCCTGTTGCTGGTGCTGCCAGTGTGTCTGGGTCCGTGGCCCATGTGTGTGTCACTCGGGCTGTGGCTGTGTCTCACACTCCTGTTGCTGGTGCTGCCAGTGTGTCCGAGGCAGGTAGTTCACGCAGTCCCCCTGATTCTGTGATGTGAGGTGCTGTACACTTCACTCAAATGTTAGTTCACATGGTGTGTCCATTGAGAACTGCGTGGCACTCTTGTGGTCCCTGTGACGGTTTGGTAGGGACACGTAGTTGTGCTGCCTCTGATGTACCTGCTCTGTACTGCACAATGCCCTGTTGATGCTCTGATACTGCATGCTGCCCTCTCGTTACCTGCCTATGATGTACCTGCTCTGTACTGCACAATGCCCTGTTGATGCTCTGATACTGCATACTGCCCTCTCGTTACCTGCCTATGATGTACCTGCTCTGTACTCTACAATGCCCTGTTGATGCTCTGATACTGCATTCTGCCCTCTCGTTACCTGCCTATGATGTACCTGCTCTGTACTGCACAATGCCCTGTTGATGCTCTGATACTGCATACTGCCCTCTCGTTACCTGCCTATGATGTACCTGCTCTGTACTGCACAATGCCCTGTTGATGCTCTGATACTGCATACTGCCCTCTCGTTACCTGCCTATGATGTACCTGCTCTGTACTGCACAATGCCCTGTTGATGCTCTGATACTGCATACTGCCCTCTCGTTACCTGCCTATGATGTACCTGCTCTGTACTGCACAATGCCCTGTTGATGCTCTGATACTGCATACTGCCCTCTCGTTACCTGCTCTGATGTACCTGCTCTGTACTGCACAATGCCCTGTTGATGCTCTGATACTGCATACTGCCCTCTCGTTGACTGCCAATGATGTAGCTGCTGTGGTGCCCACTTTGCCCATGCTCACGCATACACTGTGATTTAACCCCTATTTTGTACAATAAAGGTAGTCTATCAGGTCTCGTGGTCTGTCGTTGTCATTCCTGCTTGCGTACTACTAATGTGTATTTGTATTTGCTTCTCATCAGTGGTTTCGGTAACATGACACTCCCCCTCCCTACGTCACGTCCCTTACTGGTATTCCCCTGCAGACGGCCAATGGTTTGTGCCTTACCTGCGTCGTCGTCCATGGTGGGCCATGACTAGGACGTGGTGGATCGCGAAGAGCATCGGGAAAGCGTGTAGCGCTGGGTCCATGGTGTTGGTCAGCTTGCGGTGGGTATCTCTGCTATGTCACCTGTCTTCGCAGTGGGGATTCCGCCGTGTTCAGACAGGTTGTTTTTCCGCTGCGGTTTTATGTGTATTTTCCGCCATCTTGATTTGGGGGACGGTCTTCGACGTCAGTACGTACGGCGGGGCATCCGGATGTGTTCCGTCCGCCACGGTCTCGTGTGTAGTTCGGCGGCGGAGCGTGCTATTCCGTCGCGGACGGAAATTTGACACGTTTTCCTATCCTGATATGGCGGACGGAGTATCCGCGGCAGGCGGACACGGAAAAGGCTTTTTCCGCCTACTCCAGGGCCGCGGTGGCTCTTCCGTCCGCCATCCTAATGAGCCCCTAAATGTCTCATTGGTGAGCACTGGGGAACAGCCCTGAACAAACTTAAATGATGCATTGGTGTGTCTCTTTCTTAAACCTCTCATTATAACACTTTTAATATTTGCACTCACAAATGAAACAGAAAAAAAGTTAGCTAACTGAATGCAAAGAAACCTCACAAGTGATCCTGGAAATGTGGGTTGGTCATTCTTTCAGGGACTGTCCGGGACTATGTGTGGAACACAGTCAGGGACTTGGACAAGGACTGGGCACTGGGTAGAAAACGTATACAGGAAGAGGAGTACAGCGCTGCCCAGGATCATGCAGGGAGTTAGAGGAGAAAGAGGTATCCAAAGGGGAAGCCTGTACAAGTGAACAAAATGGGTAAGACTTAGAAAGGAAGGGCACTCACAAAGCAATTTAGCATTCAGAATAACTACACCCAGGACAAATGTGCAATATATATATATGAAACAACATTAACAATAAAGGGGAGTGTGGGGTAAAGCACTCAGGAGCTCCACACAGTAAGACTGAAGCTCAGTAAGTTTCTTACCCACAGTGGCTGTTACAGATACGGAGGGTTATACAGAAGGGGAGGCTACAGGGGTATACTAGAATAGTGCAGGTTAAAGAATCAAGAAAACAAAGTAGCATAGAAGGCAGTGCTGGGGCAGGAACAATAATTGAGCTAAGGCTCAGGAGTCAAGGCAGCACTGCAGACAGTGCTGGTTCAGGAACAGGGAACTACCAAAGCTTCAGGAGTCATGGTAGCACTGCAGGCAGTGCTAGTTCAGGGACAGGGAAATTACTAGAGCTCAGGAGTCAAGGTAGCACTGCAGGCAATACTGGTTCAAGGAAACAGGACATAGCTACAGCTCAGGAAACAAGGAGTCAAGAGAGCACTGCAAGCATTGCAAATCAGGAACAGGAAATAGCTAAGCCCAGGAACAAAGAATAACTATAGCTCAGGAACCCCGGAAACAAGGTAGCACTGCAGGCAGTGCTAATTTAGGTACAGGGAATAGCTATAGCTCAGGAACTCAGGAAACAAGGTAGCACTGCAAGCAGTGCTAATTCAGGAGAAGGGAAACTGCTGGAATTCAGGAACAAGGAATACTAAGGCTATGGGGTCAGGGTAGCACTGCAGGCAGTACTAATTCAGGAACAGGGAAAACAGCAGCAGGTCAGGAACAAGGCATAATTAAAGCTCAGAAAACACTGGAAACAAGAATAGCAAAAGCTCAGGGAACTCTGGAAACAAGGATTGGTCTCACCGGTAAACAGCTACAATGACCAACCTGTGCCTGAAGGGAGCTGGGGCTTAAAAGAGCACACAGTAATCACATGCAGCTGGTGTGAGCAGGCTAGCAGCAGCCAGCCACAGGTGATCTGAATTCCTCCACCCATCCTTGGCCTGCAGGGGTGGAGACAAAGCAGTGAGCAGGGAATTCTGGGTAATGGAGTTTCAGGCATGAGTAGGCTGGGCTTTAAGTCTAAGCAGGCTGGCTTTCACAAAACCCGGCATGGATTGGGAATGGATGTCAATTCCCAAATAGTGTCCAAATGGCTGGAGGTCAAGATATGCATGCAGAGGAGTGTCAGGAAGCATATTAGAACACTGGAGAGTCCCACAGTTCAGCCCCCTGGTGGTGGACACGAGAACACAAGGAGCGAATTGTGACAGAAAGTTAATTTGATTAAAATGTGTGTGCTTCCCAGATTTGTTTACCTTTTTAATAATATTCCTCTGGAATTTGATAAAACTGCTCTTTTGAAAATACAGGGTAAGCTCTCCTAGTTTATAAGGGCAAGCTGGTTAAGGGAGGTTTGGGTCTGCCGGACCTTCAGTTGTATTGTTGGGCATATCAATTAAAAAATTGCAGGATACTTCTATTAAAACCAGATAGCTCCCTGATCGGTAATATGTTTAATGCTATGCTTTCAGATATGGATAAGGTGGGTTTTATGTATAAATTTAGAGCCCCCAAATATTTTAAAAAGGTCAGGATTAAGACTTTATATATGGCGGCTAAGCTATGGACTGAGTGTCGTGCTGGTCTAGGATTGCCGTATTATAGCGACTGGGCTCCAGTGTGGGACTCTCCAGGAACTCCGGAATGCCTTAAAGACACACTATCTCAGCCATTGAAAAAGGCCGGAGTCCTACATTGGAAGGATATAATGGATGGGAACATCTGTTATCCTTGGGAAGTATGGTGTAACCTTGCTAGCGGAGCCCTTTCTAGATTCAAATTTTATCAAATCTCTTCATGGTGTAAAAACCTAAGTAGGCCAATTCCCGAGGATAACTCCATGGAAGATGAGCTGCAAGACCCAATGGTTAAAAAAGGAAGTAGGCCGTTGGTACCAACATCTTCTTGCGGCAGCAGTTAAGAAAATGGAGCGCCCATATCTGGTTTGGGAGAAGTGCTTGCCGAGTTAAGACCTGGAAAAGTTATGGCAAGTATCTTGGGAAATTCTATACCCATTAATTAAATCTGCTGCACTCAGGAAAAATCATTTCTTCACATTGCACAGGATATACTGGTCTCCCTTGAAGCTTGCCAAAATAAGGGGAGGTGGAAAGGCTAACTGTACGAGATGTGGTGCCCCGAACGCGGATGATGTTCACATCTTTGTGGCATGTCCCCGGATTCAAGAGTTCTGGGGTAGTGTGGGTAAGACCTTGTCTGATGTGTTGGGCATGGAGGTTGAGGTAAGCCTCTCTCTTATTATTTTTGGTATTATATTGAAGCCTGATTGTCTGTTGGGGTTTTCGGAGCCCAAGAGTAAATTGGTATACTACCTCGTCCTTTTGGCAAGAAGGGAAATCTGTAAGCTTTGGCGCCAGACCCTTCCTCCTACTTGGAGAGCCTGGTGGAACATGGTACGATATTTTAGAGACTTGGATCAAAAGGTCAACCAGATTAGGGGTAGGACAGATGTGGGGTTATTTTGGAATCTGTTAGAAGGCACTGTTGGCGTTTAATCTATCTGCGCTATCCTATGATTAGACCTCTTGGTCAGCTCCCGATGAGTGGTGTGGCTGGGTTCCACATAAACATCATCAGCTGAGTCTACACCCCTTAGATAAAAAAAGACACGGGTGGTATAGGTTGAGAGGTCATTGTATCTATGGAGGTCATATGAGGATAAAAAAATAAAGTTCTTTACTGATCTGTACTGGTACTTGACTCACAAAATATTGCATAGATAAAACCTTTCAAACTCTCCCGACTCTGTGATCATTTTATGAATAAGGTAAATGAATTCTTTATACCTGTTATTCTAACTGCCTGATCTGTTGGCCTAAGAAATACAAATTTTAAAGTGACGAGGAATTAATAAGTTATGGTGTACAGGTATAAATCATAATAAGGTAAATAAACTCATGATAGGCAGAAAATAGATTACCGGTTTAATGTGTGTGTGTTTATGGGCCCAGGTGAGTATGGTGTTTTAGAAATATCCTAAACTGGTAATCTCACGCCATCAATATTTTTCTTGGTAGCAGAGCTATGGTTAGGTTTTAGTTAAAGATAGACAGTTAGTTGCATATTTATTTTATAATGATTTTATGTATTAACCAAAACCCGTTTGTATTGTTACATGTTGTCTAGAATTCCCCGGGGATATTGAATAGCGGGTGGTAATTAGAAGCCACACTGCAGTGTGGTCACTGGCCTTGATGAAGTAAGTGCATAAAGTTAGGTAGCATTTGAAGCACTGGTTAGGGATTTTTTTCTGTGTATAAAAGTGAGCATGATTGTTAGCAAAGAAGTTCGCTGGTGAAACTTTGGTCTTATATCACCTAGAAATGGTAAGTCTGGAGGAGTAGCAGGTTCTTTGATGCTTGAGTGAAGAGTGAGCGGAAGAGGTTTTACTCGTAGTACGTGAAGGGTAACGGAAAAGTTTTACTAGCTGTGAAAGAAATTTACTTTTTTTTTAATTAAGTCAATCAGGCACAGTAGCAAACGTTTCTATGTTGTTAATTAATGAAATTTGTAATCAAAATTGATAAAATTGAGTTTTCGTATTACCTTGCACAGGAGGGGTCAGTTGCGGGTGCTGCACTGACGTCACTGATAGCCGCGCTGGAATTGGTTGAGACAGCGGGTGTGTAGCTGAGGTAATTTTGTAAAGGAAGGGTGAGTGCAGAGAGTGAAACTCACGTCACAGGAAAGCCACGAAGCATTGGTTAATGCAGTTCTGTAAATTAAATGTTGATTGGTCATTAAAATAAGAGACGTCCTGGTGTTGGAAAAGCATTTTAAGTAAAGTAAACTATTGATTAAATTGTAAAAATAGAATTTTCAGTGTTAATAGATAGTGGTGATTATATGTGGAACCCTGATCCAACTGTAATAGGGTCCCGTCCAGATATAAGATTTATAGGTTTCGCCCACGAGCAGTACATTAGAGGAAGGCCATACATCATGTACGGAGAGAAGAGAAAAATGTCATTTATGCAGAAAATTAAGAATTAAAAAAAAGAGATAAACCCATTAAAACTAGAGAAGGAATTATCATTCCTCTCCTGAAAACGCCTGCATCATACATAATGATAGAAAGAAGCTACCACACTTGTGCATGGTTAGAAAATTGCATAGAATACACTAAAATGATGGAGTATTAGCATTCCCAGAGTATGGAACATTTAATGAAAGAATTTTGCACAATTTGCAAACACGTATGAATGAATTAGAACCCAGACCTAGATTAACGCAGTATGAAGTTTTAGAAGAGTGGGAGACTGAGGCTTTTGAACGAGACAGAACTCGATGTGACAGGAACTTAAGTACATTTTATCCTAGATTTCCCAGAGAGACAATCGATGAGAAGATGAAACAATGGAGACAGGCTAAGGTAGTGGGAAGATTATATCCTGTATTTACCGCAGAAGTACCAACAGGAAGTAAATGTACAGAGAAAACAAAACATTTAGGGACTGGTAATGGGGAACTTGAAGACGATTATCTTGAAGACCTTTTAATGAAAAATCCTCCACCGTATCAAGAAGAGACAAATAGAATCACTCCCAGTGCCCCGTTCCTAAAAACACCTTTGGTACCGCAAGTTCTGCATAAGAATGCCATAGAAAGGGCACTTCATGAAAAAGAAAGCGAGGCAATAAATACAAATAGAAGTGAGTTAATACAGAAAATAACCCAATTAAATACAAGTCCTGAAGCCCTAATGATACCAGTAAGTATAGGTCCTGTTGTTCTTGTTGTATTTGCCAATGCTTTATATCTATTAGTAGAATGTACTAGGAGTTGCCATGGTACCATTATAGGGGTTCTAATTCGACTTTATGTCAGTTGATGCCTTTCAGTGCCAGCACTTGGTGTGGTGGCTCGTTGCTCTATGAATAAACCTACAACAAAACTATTACTTGGCTCATTGCTTATATTTTATATATTATGAGCCACAACATAAATTTGGCGACGAGGACCAGTGATAATTGAAGCACAGAACGAGCCACTACTTCATTTAAGAAGAAAAACGACGTTCGACAGTGATCTTCCTTCTTCATCTCACCTCCAGCGGCTGCTCTTATCAAAGGGAAACAATTTTCCCCAGCGGCGGTATCACTTAACCAATAATGAGGTGAGGAGGCTAAGGTGTGGGTCACAGCGCTAGTCACGACGTACAAAAAAAAAAAAAATCTTAAAACAACACTGCCGGCTCTTACGAGCTCACCTATAACTATCTGACTAACTGTGCGTATTTCGCAGTTCACAGCGTCATTCTTCTTAAAACTGTAACCAAGCGGCTTACCTTGCGATCTGTGACAGTTGCTTAGTGTTTCCATGCAGGCGAGATCCTCTCCACTCGGCGTCTTCCCACAAATGATGACGCATAAGAACGCTCACTTAGTATTGGCGAACTGAATACACGTCACAAGAACAGTGCGTGCGCACGCATTGGATGTTACAACACATCCGACATTTCAGGAAACGCTCGTTACCTCAGTGTGAAAACATCGCTCCGTTTTATTCAAGATTTATGCGAGACACTGTGAAACACTTAAAGGACTCAAGAACCTCCAGCATCACGAAGGATACCACGTCTGCGAGGAAGTAGATATTATTTAACACAGTTTCTTTACAGAAATATATACCAAAGACAGGATAAACAAAACGTATTAATAATTGTTGTTACTTTACAGCACTGTTCAATTCAAACCAATTTGTTGTGAGTAAACCTTGTCTTTTAATTGCCATTCAGTTAAGCTAATTCAACTATGCAATCAGTAAATCAACCCCCCCCATTTTTAGAAAATCCTGGAACCCCCCTAATTCAATGGAGACAATGGTTTGACGGATTTGAAACATACATAGGTGCCATAGGGGCGTCCAGATACAGGGCGGAAAGAAATTTTTTTTTACTTTTAAATTGTTTAGGATTTGAAGGGAGGGAGGTCTACAAACATTTACCCGATTTAATTATTACTGAAGGTGAGGTTATTGATGAATATCAAGAGACTATTAAGAAACTGGTCATCAAATTTGATGTTCAACCGAGTTTAGTTGTGTTAAGACACAAATTCTTTAAGAGAGCACAGTTCCCAAGTGAAGATGTCGATTCCTACTTAAGTGCTTTGCGTAAACTATGTGCCGAATGCCAATTTGGTGATTTTAAGGATCAACTAGTCAGGGATCAGTTCATTGCTCATTGTAGTGACAAACACATTCAACAGAAATTGCTTACTATGGGGAATCCCTCTTTAGAAGAAATTATTAAAGTTGCTAAAAGCCTTGAATTAGCTCAAACATCTGTTAAGGAACTAGGCAAAACAGATATGCATAAAGAAAATGTGAATGCTATAGTGTCTTCTATTTCTAGACCCAATTTTCAAAGAAAAGAAAAATTCAATGAGAAAAATGTGAGTAAGAAAAACATATGCTACAGGTGTGGATATCCTCCACACTCCAAAGAAAATAATTATTGTCCAGGGAAAAACGCTAAATGTTACAAATGTGGGAAGTTTGGCCACTTGGCCAAAATCTGTCAAGCCAATCCAAGTAAACCTGAAAAAGTCAGCTGTGTGTTAGAGAATGAACGAGATTCAGAAAATGATTTGGTGAATGAATTCAAGGACATGATTGTAACCGTCACAGATGATGGTGTAGTCACTGGTAACCCAGAAGAATGTGTGGATCCTTATGGAGATATATTAGTAGGTGATGTTAGTTTGAAACTTCTTGTTGATTCTGGTGCCAGAATCACCATGATTTCTCTTGAATTGTTTAAACAGTCTTGGACTAACAGAGAGTTGTTTCCTCCAGACAGAGCACCAGTCTCATATGAGGGCCGAAAGATAATTTTAGAAGGTTTCATTGAAGATATATTACAATTCAAAGACAGAAAGATTCAAGGGAAGATTTATGTGGCAGTACGTGGCTTAAATATTTTGGGGTGGTACCATCAAGGTCTCTTCGGGATGTTATTACGACCTGGAGCAAGAGAACAGGTACTGGTTGTATTAGATATGCCTGACTCATCATCTCTTGAAAAAGAATTTCCCAGAGTATTTTCAGATTCACTTGGTGAAATAGTAGGGTTCAAACATCAGATTAAAGTGAAAAGTAGTGCCATACCTGTGAAACATAAGGTCAGATCTGTGCCATTCAGTTTAAGAGCAGATCTCAAAACTGAACTTGAGAGATTAGAGAAGAATAACATCATAGAACCTATAGAATCCAGTTTATGGCTTAGTCCTTTGGTGGTCGCACGTAAGAAAAATGGAGATATTCGTCTTTGTTGTGATCTCAGGAGTGTCAATAAAGAAATTTGGGTGGATGCTCATCCACTTCCCAAAATTGGTGATTTATTGGAAGAGTTAAGAGGTGCACAATGGTTTTCCAAAATTGATCTAGCATCTGCGTATCATCAGATCGTTCTAGAGGAGAATTCCAGACATTATACTGCGTTTAATTCTCCTTTTGGCACATTCCAATTTTGCAGAATGCCCTTCGGGTTGGCTTCTGCAGCTTCTGTTTTTCAGAGGGTCATGCAGAGTACTTTGAAAAATATCGTAGGAGTTGTGATTTTTCAAGACGACGTTCTAATTTTTGACAAATTTCTAGATCAACATGACATTATTCTCAAATCCGTACTAAAAAGGTTTGACAGCAAGGGCATTGTAGTAAAGAAAAACAAGTGCGAGTTTTGGAAACGGGAGGTTGAATTTTTAGGACATCTAGTGTCTGGTTTAGGTGTTTCTCCTAGACCAGGATTGGTCAAAGCAGTAGTGGATTGTCCAGTGCCTAAAAACAAAGAAGAGTTACGATCCTTTTTAGGGTTGTGTGAATTTTATTCACGATTTATTCCGGATTATGCAACCAAAATGAAGTCGTTATCTTGTATGCTCAGATCTAGTATTCCTTTTCTGTGGGATGATGTTTGTCAGTCTACTTTTGACTTAGTTAAATCTGAGCTTTTGAATGCCAAGGTTCTGAAAGCATATGACCCTAGTGTTGGTTGTATTATCACGGTTGATGCAAGCAGTTACGGGCTGGGTGCAGTTCTCACACAAATTGTTGATGGGAAAGAAGTTACTATCAGCTATGCCTCGAGGGTGTTGAGAGATCCTGAAATAAATTATTCAGTGATAGAAAAAGAGTTACTTGCATGTTATTGGGCGTGTGAGAAGTTTCGCACGTATATATGGGGAAGGAAATTTATGATGCAAACTGATCATAAACCTTTAGTGTTCATATTGTCAGGTGATCGCGTGAAGTATGCTACTCCACGTATAGCTCGTCTCACTACGAAGTTGTTGCAATATCAATTCTCAGTTAAGCACATACCTGGTAAAGAAAATTGCAAAGCAGATATGCTTTCCAGATTACCTTTAAAGGAACCTGATTCAGTTAATTTGGATGAAGACAAAGAAGATTGTTTCATAGCATCAGTAGATGCTACTGAGTGTGTGAGTTGCTCTGAAAAAGAATGGGTTGATGCCATGTCATCTGATACATCCTTATTGAGTGTTAAGGGATACATTATGAATGGATGGCCTAAGGAAAGAAGTCTTCCAGTACACATCCAACCCTTTTGAAAAGTGTCTGAAGAACTCTCAATAGAAGATGGTGTTGTCATGAGAGATGATAGATGTATTCCTCCACTGAGTATTCGTGTGAAATTAATCGACTGTGCTCATGAGGGGCATCTTGGGATCACTATGACCAAAAGACGTCTAAGACTACATTATTGGTGGCCGTCAATGGACAGTGAAGTGGAAGAGAGAGTAAAACATTGTAGTGTGTGTGCTTCTGCTGAAAAAGGTTTAAAAGTTTCAGTTCCACCATTGCAACCCATTCCTTTTCCTTCCAAACCTTGGTTAAAATTGGGTATAGATCTAGTTGGTCCATTCAACTTTCTTCCTTCTCAACTCAGATTTGCCTTTGTACTTATGGACTTTCACAGTAAATGGCCCGAAGTCAAGTTCTGTTCTAATCCCTCCGCCGCTTCTACTATTCTCTTTCTAAAAGAAATTTTTATGAGAGAAGGTTTTCCCGAGTCGCTTGTCTCTGACAATGGCGTCCAATTTGTCAATACTGAAATGCGTGAGTTTTTGTCTGAGTCTGGAATTAAACATCTTAGGAGTTCTGTAGGACATCCCCAAACCAACGGTCAGGTTGAGAGAATGAATCGTGTGCTAGTTGATTGTATCAAATGGGCCAGGGGGAATAATTTTGATGTAGAAAGCTCAGTAAGATCCATGATATGGTTTTACCGCACTACCCCACACTCTGTAACCAAAATTGCTCCATTTGTTTCTCTTAGAGGAAGAATGCCCACATCAACTCTTTACCCTGCTTGGCTTTTGAAAACTGTAACCCATAAAGCTATTACACTACCTGCTTTTGATGATGGGTTGCAGTCGCGTGTCAGGATTTCTCAAGATAAAATGGCTTTAAGGTTCAATGATAAAATGTCCACCAAAGATGTCAAAATTTGTCCGGGAGATATGGTGCGGGTGAAAAATTACAGACCAATGAAGAAAGGTTCTAATTTGTTTGGTGAACCAGTTCGTGTTGAGAAGGTGTGTGGCAATGCAGTCATGATAGAGGGTGGTTATTGGTGGAATCTATGTAAAATTGTTAAAGTGAATAAGTGTGATGATATACAGGTCACTCAATCAGGTGCCACTAATTCTCAATGGAGACCTGCTCAGTCTCCATCTTCTTTATGTTTCGATACCAATGTACCTTCTTCGGAAGATTCTGATGTAAGGAGATCTACTCGTGTTACTCGTTTGCCTTGGAAACTTCGTTAATTCAACAAAAATTTATCTGATCCATTGTTCATGGAATAATCCTGTTTTTGCTATGTTAATTCTGTGATTTTCACAATTCTATTACATTCATTATATGTATCTCTTTTTCTTTATCTTGTTGCATTTTTCTATATTGTTATTTTCTTCTTCTTACTTCATCTCTTTTCTTTTCTTTTCTTTTCTTTCTTTATTTTGGAAAAAAAAAGATAATGTTGTATTTGCCAATGCTTTATATCTATTAGTAGAATGTACTAGGAGTTGCCATGGTACCATTATAGGGGTTCTAATTCGACTTTATGTCAGTTGATGCCTTTCAGTGCCAGCACTTGGTGTGGTGGCTCGTTGCTCTATGAATAAACCTACAACAAAACTATTACTTGGCTCATTGCTTATATTTTATATATTATGAGCCACAACAGTTCTCTTATATGGAGATAAGCAAACTAGTCCTAAAACTCCCGTTCTGACTACACCAATTACACAACCCAGAAAAGAAAATATAATAGTTGATGATCAAGCACGTGAGTGTGAGTCAGTGATATCCCTAATGGATTTGCCTATAAGAGAGCCAATAAATGATTCATTTAGGAAAGTTACCCCTGGATGCTCTAGAGAAGTACAGATTGAAACGTCCACAGGAACAAAAAGTGCCACTGTAGTAACCCCAGAAGTAATAGAAAGGTGGACACGAGAAATAAAGAAACCAAAATCACAGCAAAAGGTGTTAGACATCTTTAAATTAATAGTAGAATTGGTAGCTGGAAATGTGGGACTGGAAAGAATACATTTTTTCAACGAAGAGGAATTGTCATTCATATGCAGAAGCTACATGCGAAATACAAAAATATTTCATGAGAAATTAATGAATTTGGCCTTGGAAATGGGAATTGACATAGGTAAATCTAAAGTATTGCAAAAGCCATATAGAGCAGAATTGTCTGACAAGGACTTAGAGAATAGGAATATGTCAGGAAGAAAATTACAGATGAAGGAATTATTGTCATTATTACAAAAATGGGGAGACTTAGATAGATGGGAAGCTAGATGGACAAAGAAAAAGGAAGAAGCACAGGCAAATCGAACAACAGCTGAGTATTTAATGAAAAAACCGAAAAGGTTGAGAGATTGTGTCCAATGAGAGAGGTTCCAGGAGGAGGTTATGTACATGTCCCATGGTCCAGACAGGATATTTTATCATTTACAAATGACTTCCCAAAGCTTAGAGAAAAACCAGTAGAATGGTACAGGCAAGTTGAAAGGTTTGTGAAGGTTTCGAAAGTACTGCTAAAAGATTTAGGTGGGTTATTTGACATAGTTGTTCCTGCTGAATTATGGACAGAATGTAAAATTTCAGTAGATTGGCCTAACGATGAGTACCCAGGAGATGCAAAAACAGGAGCTCCGTCAGATGACATGATGAAAAAATATCATCAGGTAATAACCTATTTGAAAGGAAAGATTCCCCCAAAGGAAACATATTGGATAAAAATAGACAGAACAACCCAAGAAAAGGATGAATCTGTACATGCATATTATGCGCGTTTTTTGCAGGTATTCAAACAGTATAGTGGGTTAGAAAACATTGATAATAAGGTCATGACACACTTTATATATCAGTTTGTGTCTGGACTAAAGCCAGAGATATCACAGATGATTAAAGAGCATAAATTGTGCTGGCAGGCAAAACCTATTGATGAAATCCTCAAGTATGCAAAATACTGTGGGGATGAAATTGATAATAGACAAAAGAAATGAGAAGAAAGGTTAATGTGGGCCCAAGTTAAATTAGCAGAACATCAGGAACTCCAGTTAAGTCAACAGGCAAATAATCAAGTAAGAGGGGAAGGTCAAGTTGAAATTAGTGGAGGCAAACTCAGAGGGAGAATGAGTAAAGAAGAGGCAAAGAAAAAGTTTCCCTGTCACAGGTGCGGAAAATTGGGGCATTGGAAAAACAAGTGTAAACTTATACAGAATAATAATGTCCGAACTCAAAATTTAAATCCACAGACGCAGAATGAGGTGTCAATGCGGCAACCGCAACAGTTAATACAGAGTCAATTGTCACCTGCCCCTATGCCAGATTTTGTGAGTCAAGCCAAGTACAGTGTGGACACCGGATTCCGGGAGGGAAGTGGTAAGAAAAATTCTATAACATCACAGTTTCTTTTGCAGGACACATTTTTTAATGAGGAGACTTTATGATGGTGCATGAGAGGGGGGGAAGAGGAATGCGTACTTGGTGCATCCTTGTCGGCAGATCAGTCAGGTCCATACATTGAAGGTAACGTTGAGGGAAATGACATCACCTTTTTATTGGACACTGGTGCTACCCGTTCTACTGTGAGAACAGCAGACATCCCAAACCTACCCCTCTTGGGAGAAGGGATCCAAGTAGTGGGCATTTCTAATAAACAGATTAGGACACCTATTACTGAACCAATGGAGGTATGTATTGGCAACGTTAAAGAAATGCACAAATTTGTCGTCTGCGACTCGAGCTCTGTAAATTTGCTAGGAAGGGATTTATTGTGAAAAATGAATTGCACAATATTTTTTACACCGGAGGGTGTTGCAATTCAGACTCCTGATGAAGACGGAGTGTACAAAATTATGTTAGCTAGACAAGGAGCTATAGAGAAAAGAATGACGTCATATGAGCTTCCAGAGGAGATAGAAATTACCGTAAATCCTGATGTGTGGGATTTTACCAAAAAGGAAGTAGGGTTAATGGCAAATGTCGACCCAGTAAAAGTGACAGTAAAAGAGGGTGCAATCTACCCAAATACTCGACAATTCAAAATGAGCCCAGAAATAAAAGCAGGTGTTGCCGCAGAAGTTGAACGTTTGGTCGAACAAGGCATATTAAAGGAAATAATAAGTAGTCCTTGTAATTCACCTATAATTGGCATAAAGAAACCAAACGGCAAATATAGGGTGGTCCAAGATTTACGTAAAATAAATAAGGTTGTTGTATCATGTTGTCCAATAGTACCAAATCCAGCAGTGATCCTATATCAGATACCATGGGGTTGCAGGATGGTTCACTGTAATTGATTTGTGCCATGCCTTTTTCTCCATTCCATTCCATCCAGACAGTCAGTTTTATTTTCATTCAAATTCGATGAGCATGTTTACGTTTCAAATCATGTTCCTCAAGGGAACACAGGAAGTCCATCGATCTTTAACTAGATTTTGAAAAATGTCTTGAATCTCTGGTGTTGCCCAGACAGTCCGTCTTGGTGCAATACGTAGATGACTTATTGATTGTGTCTAAAACTCGAAATGATTGTATCGTTGATTCTATTGCATTATTGAATCACCTGGCTGACGGTGGACATAAAGTGTCACCTGAGAAATTGCAGTCCTGTACCACTTCAGTCAAATATTTGGGACACCAGATAGAAAGAGGGGTCAGAAGAGTGACTTCAGAAAGAATCAAATTGATCAGAAATATGAAACCACCTCAGACTCGGAAAGAAATCAGGATGTTTCTCGGAGTTGTCGGGTATTGCAGGCAGTGTATTATGGGATTTGCAGTGCTAGCTAAACCATTGATACAACTGACAAAGAAAAGAGCAAGAGATCCAGTTGAATGGGATGATGAAAGCATGACAGCTTTTGTGAAATTACACAATTGTCTGTGCGAAGCCCCTGCGTTAGGCATGCCAGATTACTCCAAAGAGTTCGCATTATTCTGTGATGCAAGAGACAATTGTGCTCTCTCTGTTCTAACACAGACACATAGCCTAATGCGACGTCCTGTGGCATATTTCTCTGCCACTTTGGACCCAGTGGCATCTGCATTACCAGGGTGCCTAAAATCTGTAGCTGCGACCTGCATGAGTCTGGAACAAAGCGAATCCATTATAACGGGACACCCAGTGACAGTGTATGTCCCACATGCAGTCATGATTTTGCTGACGCGAACTCGCACAAAATATCTTACTCCTAGTTGGCTGATTAAGTATGAGCGGATTAGAGCGGATTATACTAGATGCAGAAAATGTGACCTTGTTGCCAGATTCACACTTTGAAGAAGTAATGGATGAAGTCGAACATGATTGTCTCGACCTCAATGAATACAGTACTAAACAACATCCAGATATACAAGAAGAACCTTTAAAGAATCCAGAACATGTGCTGTTTGTCAATGGTTCGTGCATGCGTCATGAGGAAGGAGGTTTGAGTGCTGCTTATGCTGTGTGTACATTGGCTGGAATAGTCGAAGCATCCTATTTATCAGGAGTCAAGTCTTCATAAATAGCCAAATTGGTAGCTTTAATCAAAGCTTGCAAAATTAGGAAAAATTGGAGAGTGACCATATACACTGATAGTCAGAATGGTTACGGGGGTTGTGCATGTCTTTGGCCAGCTGTGGATGCAAAGGGATTTCATGACTTCTTCAGGAACCCCTATTAAAAATTGACATTTTATAAAAGAATTAATTGAAGCAATTCAATTACCAAAAGAAGTGGCTGTGGTCAAGAGTGCTGCTCACCAATCAGGACATGATAAAGCTGGTAATCGTTATGCTGACCAAGTTGCCCAACATTGTGCTAAATACAAAATAGCAGTAAACAAGAAAATTGATGCATGTGGAATAAGCTGCCAATTTATGCTACTGGGGGCATAGGAACATGGGAGGAAGTGAGAAAATCACAAAATGAAGCAGAACCCAAAGAGAAGGAAGAATGGTAGAAAATAGGTTGTCAGAGAAGAACTGATGATGGTGTAATAATTTACTGTTGGAGGGACGGTCGGAAGCAGAAGCGAGGAGGCCATATAGGATCAATATTGTGCCGTTTATTGGTGTCAAACAGCACAGCTCAATAATGATAAAGACTTCTACGTCAGCATGAACATAAAGGTAATTGGGGAATAAGCCTGTTACAGCACAGGTTTTTTTATGGTGAAGATGGTCCCTTCAGGTGTCTTGACTGTAGGTCAGCCTTCTGGAATGTCCAAAGAACCTTCGTATGGTTCTGAGTGTGCAGGTAGGGTCCCGGAGCATACTCCAAAAGAAAATAAGAAAAAGGCAGCGGTCAGTAATGTTGCCCTACTATGGTCTGTTAACCAACACCATGCCACGTGAAAGCGGAGCGGAAAAAGGTGAGGGATTCAGGGGTATAAATAAGAATGAAGCCATAAACAAAGTTAGGATTTACTCAATCAATTTCTAGCTCTAATACTCGCAGCGCGTGGCCGGTAATGCACGTGATTGAGGTGGGGAAGTTTTTAAGGTAAGACATGTTTGTGCGGGAGAAAAGTAGAGGTTTAGTCAAAAGAGCAACCACCACCGTAACAGCTCTCCCCATGTCCCCTTCACCCCCTACCCCACTCCCCTTCATACCCCTGTCCCGTCACGTTCCGCTAGGAGCCACAACTCTCCAGAGTTGTGGCAGCTCGTGCGTCCTCCGGGATCCACTACTCTTCCGTCCAGGTGTCGGGAGCCTTCGGGTCCTCTTCTTCGCCCTCTTCCGGTCTGGAGGCAGCATCGCTCTTTTGCAGCGTTTCGGCATCCCTCGCATTTGTCCCGTGTGCCTACCCTGGATACTCTCCAGCTGACACATCAGACGTCTCCTCTCCTTGCCTTTTCTGCCTGCCTTGACCCTTGTCGGCGTTGCTGATTGTAGAGATTTGGTATACGCCCCGCCTCCCTCGGGACGGACTACGTCCCGGTCAGTTCCTTCGCTCTGTGAAACGAGGGAGAAGTCCTCCATTATTTCTGTAGTCTCGGATACCTCCTCGTCTTCATTAAGGTATGGTATCCACACGGGTTTTACTGGGGTTCTGGCATCGGGGTTAGATCCGCACTTAGGGGCTCCCTCACATTTACTTTAAATGGAGACCTGTGTTACCTGGCTGTATGCTTGTACCTGTGGCTAGAATGTATCACAGAGACACAGAGATGCAATGATAAGATTGTTCAGACAGGATTTGTTTAACACAAGGTTCAGGAATATTGCAGAGAGTCTTTGCCAGAGATGCTTAATTTGTCAACAAATGAACCCAGACAGAAAAACTGTAGTTTGTCATGGAAAGATTGGGAAAGCTGAAGGTCCATTCATAAGACTCCAGATTGATTTCATTCAGTTACCTGCTTGTTGAGGGTTGAAATATGTACTTGTCATTGTTTGTTTATTTTACAAGTGGGTGAAGGCATACCCGACCAGAAGAAATGACAGTTTGACTATGGCCAAACTCCTCTTGTGAGAGCTCATTCCTAGGTTCGGTTTTCCAGTTATGATTGAGTCAGACCGTGGGTCTCCTTTTAAGAATGAAACAATTTGATTAATTTGTGAAGCATTTAAAATTGAGCAGAAGCTGCACTGTGCATACCGCCCAGAGGCTTCTGGAGTGGTAGAACAATGTAATGGCACAATCAAGTCAAGACTGGGAAAAGTGTGTGCATCCACCCCACTGGAGTGGCCTGATGCTTTACCTCTTGTCCTGATGGGACTCAGAAACATTCCAGACAAAAATACAGCCTTGAGTCCCCCTGAAATACTCATGGGAAGGGCAATGAGGCAAGCATGTATACTAGGACATAAGCTGTTGAATATATCTGATGATTTGATATTGGAGTATTGCAAAGAGTTGGCTGACCAAGTGCATTCTATCTCTCACCAGGTTGGGGAAGACGCAGTTGCCAGGCAGCCGAACCATGCACATGACCTGAATTCTGGTCATTGGGTAGTAATGAAAGAGCACACTCGAGAATCTTGCCTAGCACCAAGGTGGGGAAAACCACATCAGGTTATATTGGTTACAACAACAGCTGTAAAATGTGCAGGATTGCCTAATTGGATACATGTCAGCCACACCAAGAGGATACCAGCACCTGATGAAACTGAATCACAGCAAGCTGAGGTGATTGAAAGGGCAGATGGTTGTACAGCTGAGGAATCACAAGCAATAGAACCTGAAGTAGCTGATTAAGAACAACCTAGCACTAGTCAGGATGACTGGATCCCAATAGTGGACATACCTAAAATAACTGTGAGAATAAGCCAAACATATCTAGACAGACAGAGTGATAGTGAGGACAAGATAGGAATAGAAGAACACACTCAGATTCCAGAAAATAAAGCAAAAAAACAAATCCGAGGAAGACAAGATAAGGAAAGAGTAATGCACTCAGACAGAAGAAAATAGAAACAGCACTCCAGAGTCTGAGGAGGGACAGATAGGCACTAGAAAAGATGCCCAGGCAGAAGACAATCAAAGAAATTATAAGATCTGAGCAGGACCAGATAGGTAAAGAGAAACCAGTTCAGGAAGAAGAAGGGGAACAAAGTCAAAGTCAAAGCAAACAACATCCTGAACACGGTCAGAATAGAGTAGAAGAACACATCCAGGCAGAAACGGCAAGGGTAATAAGCGCTGGACAAGGTCAGATAGAGAGGAATTCTGAAGCTGAAAGTAATCAAAGTGTGCCACAAATCAAGGAAAACAAAAGAACTTTAAGAGAAATTGAAAGCACAGTGCCAGCTAAGAGACTCAGAAAAGGTGATACCTGGCCTAGCATTATCAAAAGACTGAAATATCACCTTAACACAATAAGTGAAGAACCAGAACAAGTAGACGAAGTAACCAGTCAATCTGGACCATCAACAGATAAACCAAGAAGGAGACGCCCCCATTTGAAAAGACTAAATAATAAATTCAAAGGTCCTGAATGGACATATGTGATTCTCGAGGACTTTGAGAATCTGTAAATAAGTGGAGACAGTGATGAAGAATTTGGTGCTGATCAAATTGACGAAGAACCAACTTGAGATAAATAGAATTTTACAGTTTGTATTCCGAACAAAAATTACAAAGAGGGGAATAGGTCTCCTTAGTCAGAAATGGCTGATAATAGAGCTGCTGGAAAACCGAAACAAATTGTATAAAGACATGCTGTAGAATATGCCTATGTAGTTTATTTATAATGCTCATAACATGGTTAGGATTGACAATAGCCATTCCCTATCTAATGACCGAAAGTAAACAGAGTAACACTAGTGCACATGGAAAGGTAGCTAACATTAAGCAAGACAGAGTAGAATTAGAAGCACCAGATGAGACAGAATTACACTACAGTATAAAGAGAAATGAGACAGATTCAAATGTTTTTGCTAACCTGTTAGTACATTATGTAGAAACTATGGAAGTTAGTGATTGCTGTATATGTTTGAAATTACAGACATCAGTAGCAGAAGGAGTGACATATCATCATTTACCACTGACATATGGTATTTCATGTAGTATTCTAGCTAGTTTATTTTATAGAACTGGAAAATTACAATATTATTATTCTAACATAGATGTGATATTTTTCTGAAATTCCCTTGCGTAGAAACATGAATCCCGTCCTTA
This sequence comes from Lissotriton helveticus, assembly GCF_964261635.1. NCBI lineage: Eukaryota > Metazoa > Chordata > Amphibia > Caudata > Salamandridae > Lissotriton > Lissotriton helveticus. The sequence goes on along the minus strand of NC_136063.1, from coordinate 701,118,635 downwards.
GCAGTAGAGATTCATAGATTATGGGTGAATATTTCCTAACAATGAAAACAATAGATATAGCTGAAGCACATAAGGATAATCTAACATGCAGGTTACATGAAGAAGAAAAGATATTTTTGAATTTAGCAGAGAAAAGGAGACAGGATTTCAATAGAAGGGCTACTGAACCGAAACCTCAGATATCGAAATGGGCTGAAAGGGAAGATTTTTTGCAACTGGCAAAGCTCATGCTGTTATGTCGCAGGACCTTGAAAAGAAGGGGAAAATATGTCTCCATGTGTTAAAAACAGAGTATAACAATATATTTATTGGTTCCAGTGAATGTGAATACAATTTCCTGATAATTGGGGGTTGGGACTAAAAGGGGGAACTGATCCAGTATTTCCTGGAGTATATTATATTTGTGGAAACAAGGCGTATTTTAAGCTGCTTGACCATTGGTATGGGAGTTGCTATTTCGGAATAGTATTCCCAAAGGTATGTCATGTAAAAAGAATCACTGTAAGCAATGAAGAAAATAATGGACTAACACGAAAGAAAAGAGCCAGTTTTCAGAAATTGTAAGAGATATATTTAGTGCATTGATACCTTCAGTGGGAGTAATTCTGAATACACAACGAATTTGTAAATTATCTACAGTGGTTGATCGCTTATCGACTGACACTGCTGGAGGATCCTTATTGATCAATACCGAATTAGTTGCGGTAAGATCTATGGTTTTGCAAAATCGACTTGCTTTTGATATATTATTGACAAAAAAGGGTAGAGTCTGTAAAATGTTGAAGGCGCAACATTGTTGCAGCTATATACCTGACAAAAGAATCGAAATTGGAAGATATTTCAGAAATATCACAAATTTGGAAGAGGAATTGAAACCACTGGAGGTTGATAGTACATGGAAGAGACTAACTGATGGTCTCTCCTCTGTAGGTAGTTGGTTTTCTAATGTTGGAAGAAGTATTGTAGGTCAAATACTGATGCCAATAATGGGAATAGCCCTATTAGTCTTAATGATAATGATTTGGTGCAAATGCTGCAGAAATAGAAAATGGTATGCAGTGAATGAAAAGGGAAAGAGGAGAAAATATGACGAAATTCAACTTGAAGAAATGAAAGGAGATATTTATAAAAGAATTAAAGGTTTCCAAACGAAAAGGGAAAAGAGAAATTCTAAAGTAATAGAAGAAATTGAATTGGGAAACTGCTAAAGCTGGCATCTGGTTCTGAAATGAGTGATGGCATAAAATGCCATCAAAGAGGGGATTGATGGAGCAAGGTTTCGGGCGTAAAGAAACTTGCTTGGATTCAATCCTCTCAAAATAACATGTAACAAATTAACCAACATGTTTTGTAAATACTAATAATTGCACCACACAACATTTACTTTATGTAGGGGAAGCTTGCCTATGTGCTTTACTAATCAGTAACCCGAGTGTCTTAATATGGCTGCCAAAAACGCAGGAACTCTTCTGCGCATTCGTCTACTGCATCTACGTAGTATGACCTTCTTTGCTTTTGGTTGGTGGGAATTCTTTGCAGCTGCACAGTAGAAGCTAATATGGCCGCTTTAAACGTCACATGCTAATGCATATGCTTTTGCTTGAACTAAACATTGTGTGTTTTGCTAATCTATTAATGCTATAGTTAAAACAAACAAATGGGATTAGAGTATGAATAAGTGGTATACAGTGCATTAATTTATTTCCGTATTCTAACATGTCCTTCTTTGAATTTATTATAAGCTTGTATTTGGGCCTGAAGGGTATCTGGAAACTCCATTTTGGATTTGTTGCATGTGCGCACTCGAACACTGAAAACCTTGAAGTCCTGGTATTGAATAAGTATGAGCGCAAAATCCGTTCCGCTCGCGGATTTTGTGAATTTTCGGTAAATTCGCGATCCGCGAACTCCCGCGAATTTACCGAGAATTCCCAAATCCGCGAGTGGCGGATCCGGGGGCAAAAGTTGAAGCCTGGCCTGTTGTAACTATTTTACGATGGCGCCGGCAAGCTGCCAGCGCCATCCTAAAATAGTTACTAAGTTAGCTTCAACAGGAAGCTCTAATAGATAAAATAAAGCAGGTGCTCGATTTTATCTATTAGAGCTTCCTGTTGAAGCTAATTTAGTAACTATTTTAGGATGGCGCTGGCCGCTTGCCGGCGCCATCGTAAAATAGTTACAACAGGCCAGGCTGGTGTGCTTTCTTTTCTTCCCAAATCTACCGTCGAAAATCAGCTGTGATGCTGGATAGAGGCCTTTGCATCCTTGACTTTCACAAGCGCAATCCCTTTGCTGTTCCTGTGACCAGGAGGGTCTGTCTCTTCATCTACTGCTCTCTGATCGGTGTCAGAAATTTTACACACACAAGAGGCATGTGTGCTCGCATGGAAGCCCCGCCCACACACTCACGGTGTGCACCGTCTTCCCGCCATTGACCCACTATGATGGACAGCTCACCCAAGGGACCCCTGCGCCCCTCGGGGCGATTGCATAGTAACACACACATGGTCGCTGGAACCAGTTGAAGCTCAAATTCAGTGACTCATTCATCAGCCCAAAAACAATCGTGCGTGTCATCGAGGCTGGGCACGTGTGCCTTCTTCCCAAATCTACCGTCGGAAATCAGCTGTGATGCTGGATAGAGGCCTTTGCATCCTTGACTTTCACGAGCGCAATCCCTTTACTGTTCCTGTGACCAGGAGCTTCTGTCTCTTCATCTACTGCTCTGATCGGTCTCAGACCTTTTAAACACACAAGAGGCATGTGCACTCGCATGGAAGCCCCGCCCACACACTCGCGGTGTGCACCGTCTTCCCGCCATTGACCCACTATGATGGACAGCTCACCCAAGGGACCCCTGCGCCCCTCGGGGCTATTGCATAACACACACATGGTCGCTGGAATTAGTTGAAGCTCAAAATCAGTGACTCATTCATCTGCCCAAATCCGCGGATCCGCAAATCCGCAAAATCCGCCGATTTTGCGGATCCACGATCCGTAAATCCGCAAATCCGCGGATCGTGGATCCGCAAAATCCGCCCATGCTTAGTATTGAATGTGTGCCAAGTCCCATCTTACCCGCGATGTGGCTGAGAACCTTACCCCTTGACCTGGAGAAAGGAAGACAAAGCAAACAAAATGTATACATTGTATATGAAATGAAACGAATATTGCTGGGTGGAATAAAAGCTTGGAAAAGTTAATTATGGGCGAGAACATAGATGAATTAAATTAAAGGAAAATTACTTCATACTAGTATGGTGTGATGACCTCTTCCCGTCCTCCTGACCAATCAAGTGAAGGCAATACACGGAATTTGCAACATTGGGGGGTGGTACATACCCTGGAAAATAGTATAACTAAGGTAAGCATAGTCAGTTAGATTGTCCGACTTGTCACAGACCTGTCACTGACCCAACGTATGCTAAATGATTTCGTGGCTGACCGCGGAACTCAGAGAGCTGGTCGAGCACTCTGATGAAGATTTGTGAGTTTGCTGAAGGAGAAGACTCTGTCCATTAGAAGGGAACGAGAGTAGCTGCAGAGAGGGGTGTGACGCTGGCGTTGCACTTAGCGGAGGGTACCTGTCCTGTCCTGCACCTGTCCTGACCTGTTGGCACCTGATTAGTTGGGAGCCCATCTCTTTGTCCAGCCCTCGGCCAGGGGTTGGTCCTCACACCATTCTAGTAAATATAAATCTGTGTGGTATGTTCTTGTACTGTTTCCCTTTCTCACCCTTCCCAGGTAGCAATGTCTAGAAATTTTGCTAAGTCTCTAAAGATTTTTGCTTTGATCATTATATTTCTATTTGAAAAGTTATTTACTGATCTGTACTGGTACTTGACTCACAAAATATTGCATAGATAAAACCTTTAAAACTCTCCCGACTCTGTGATAATTTTATGAATAAGGTAAATTAATTCGTTATACCTATTATTCTAACTGCCTGATCCGTTGGCCTAAGAAATTAAAATTTTAAAAGCGACAAGGAATTGGTAAGTTATGGTGTACAGGTATAAATCATAATAAGGTAAATAAACTCCTGTTAGGCAGAAAATAGATTACCGGTTTAATGTGTGTGTGTGTTTATTGGCCTAGGTGAGTATGGTCTTTTAGAAATTTCCTAAACTGGTAATCTCGCGCCATCACTGTCATAACGTGCAAAATCTGAGATAATCTCCTTTGGATCATTTAATGTGTTTTTAGAATACTCAGAATAACCTGAGTTATATTTCTGTCTGGCGTATAACGTTTTAAACAAGTATCAACCACGAAACTATCCCCCGCTTCTAGAAACGATGTACAAAAATCACCTTTTCCAGGAAGGCTTGGATACCAGCTGTTTAGCAAATATTAATAGGTGATCATTTGTGTTACCCCAGTCACTATAGCAATCATGTCATTCCTCCTTTTGGGTGCTTTAAATATAGATGAGTACCAATTTTCTCTCTTTTTTTTGTCTTTAAAGTTGTTTTTATTTTGGGGTACATTTTGCAGCATTACACAATACAAGCATTTATCGCATACATTATTTGTAGAGCTCTTAAGGGCTGTTATGACATGCAATCATAGTGTGCACCGACATTTGACATGTCACGTGGTCCAGACAGTGGAAAACCGAATTTCGCTCCCCGTTTTTTTTTTTGTTGGCAAATGAGCAACCATGGTTGAATTTACCAATACATAAAAAACTGCGTGATAGAACTGTACCAACACAAAACGTATGAAAACTGGACAGCAGTTGGAAGAGCAGCGATCTACTATACCATCTAACAGCTAGGTCCTTGTACCTTTACATCCATTCCTCCTACACTGCTGATGGATTATTATTGTACTTGGTGACAGTGTGCTTGGCCTCCATCCCTACAATTTCCTCTATATTTTTTAACGTATCTTGATTGTTGAACTTTATAGTTTGTGAAATGTGTGTGCTTGTTGACTGGGAGTGAGCACCCCTTACATCTTGCTGGCCATATACTGCGAAAGAGAGGCCAGTGGATGACACTTTAACCAGACTTTCGTTAGTGTGGATGGAATATTCTGCAATAATGAGAGAGATGTGCCCTAACAAATGAGCTGATACACTTGCTTCCATCACCTTTCAGACTAAAATAGACCAGAATGTATCTTATTCCTACCGCCTCAATGTCCCTCCCACAATCCACCTACTTGGGCCTACCGCTACTCTGTCCTCACTCGGAGTGAAGACTAACCCAATTGAACTGCCTTCTTATCGTGCCCCTTATCTTTAGGTCTTGCTTCAACAGCACATGAGCTGTATCTTTAAGACTTTGTTTTCTAACATTGGGCTTAGAGAGCAGCCATGGCTTACCATTGGTTGTCTTTATCGTCACTCTCTTTTGCTTGCTTCTTTGTCAACTGCCGTTTGCTTCCTTCCTCTTTGTGTGCTTGTCCCTGCCCTGCAGCATGAATGAATCAACCAATCAGGGTTCTTATAGAGCGTGGCTAATCACTCGTTCTCATGGTGCTGGGGGGTGGGTTCTGCTGTTCAGTTGAAGAGCCAGGTCTTGAGGTCCTTCCTGAATTGAGGCAGTGAAGGCGATTTGCTGAGATGTAGAGGAAGAGAGCTCCAGGTCTTTGCGGCGAGGTAGGCGAAGGATCTTCCTCTGGACATGGCCTTGCGGATCCTTGGGACAGTGGCTAGGGCCAGGTTGGCGGAGCGGAGGTATCTGGTGGGAGTGTAGGAGAGGCAGTGTTTGAGGTATGCAGGTCCGATGTTGTGGAGTGCCTTGTAGGCATGCTTCAGGAGCTTAAAGGTGATTCCTTTGTTGATCTGGAGCCAGTGGAGGTTTCTCAGATGATCGCGATTTGGCTGGGGCAGTGGATTTCTAGGATAAGTCTTGCAGCAGCGATCTGTATTCTTTGCAATTTCTTTTGGAGGTTCTGGGTGGTGCCGGCGTAGAGTGCGTTGCCGTAGTCAAGTTTGGTGCTAATGAGCGCCTGGGTGACTGATCTTCTGGACTCGGGGGGGGGATCCACTTAAAATCTTTCGAACAGGCAGAGGAGACAGCGTTGATTTGGTGGTTCATTAAGAGCGAGGAGTCAAGGATGATACCGAGGTTATCTGTGTGGTTGGTGGGTGTGGGGGGGCTCCGAGCGCTTCTAGCCTCCAGGAGTTGTTCCAGGCAGGGAAGGGGCGGGGGTGGTTCCCAGAATAAGGACTTTGGTTTTGTTGGAGATAGGTTTGAGGCAGCTGTTCTCCATCCAGGTGATGACTGCCTTCATCCCGTTGTGGAAGTTGTTCTTTGCAGCTGTAGGTTCATTGGTGAGGGAGAGAATCAGCTGGGTATTGTCGGCCTAGGAGACAATGTTTAGTCTGTGGTTTCTGATGATGGCTGCCAGCGGGGCCATGTAGATGTTGAAGAGAGTGGGGCTCAGGGAGGAGCCCTGAGGGACTCCGCAGCTGATCTCTGTAGGTTTTGAGGAGAAAGGAGGGACTCTGACTCACTGGGTTTGGCCAGTGAGGAAGAAGAGGATCCACTCTAAAGTTTTGCCGCGGATGCCGGCATCGTGGAATCTTGTGTAGAGGGTGTGTGGGAGACTGTGTTGAAAGTGGCAGAGACGTCCAGGAGAATGAGGGAAGCGGTTTCACCTCGGTCTAGGAAATTGCGGATGTCATCTGTTGCGGCGAGGAGTGCAGTCTCTGTGCTGTGGTTGGTTTTGAAGACGTTTTTTTTTTTTTAAACCTTTATTGAAACAAACAAAGGCGAATAAGGGTGAGCAGTTATTCCGGTACAAATCATTATTTGCATGTATACAATCGTTTCCTTTGGTTCACAATAAGTTCAGAGTAAACAACTTGAGCACATAAGTAGAAAAGGCAAAATGAAACAAAGCGAGGAAGTCCACTCGCAGAGTCTAGTTGTCATCCAGGTCCATGGTTTTGAAGCCTGTTTGGGAGGTGTCCAAGATGTGGTTTGTTTTGATGAATTTGGTGAGTTGGACGTTGATGGCCTTCTCGATGACTTTGGCTGGGATACATTACTTGTGCCTTTCCACTGCTCATTTTTTAAGCACTACTTTTTTCTTTGCGTTTAAGCACTCTACCGGATGCATCTTTTTCAGTTTGTTCCTTCATGTACTACCTCCGTGTTTCTCCCTCCCATTCTCTTCTGTGCTCCTTGCCTCCATCCACCCTCCCATTCTCCCTTGTCTGTGTTGCTTGATCCATCCACCCTCCCATTCTCCCATGTCTGTGTTGCTTGATCCATCCTGCGCCTCCTCCATCCCTCAATGTTGTTATCCATGTTGTTGTTTGCCCCCTCCCTTCTTTCCTCCTTCCATTGTTGTCTGTGTTGCTGCTTGCCCCCTCCTGCCCTACCTCCTTCCATTGCTGTCCATTTTGTTGTTTGTTGTTGTTTGCTTCTCATTGTCCATGTGCTTGCTCTCAGCCTCTTGTTCCGATCTCCCGTTGCCCGTGTTGCTCCACGTCTTGCCCTGCTTTAGACTTCTGTGTTGCCTAAAGCACCCCAACTTACATGTTTCCTAAAGCCCCACTGCCTTCCCACCCTCAGTGTTGCCTCCTGCCTCCCTTTTCTCGGTGTTGTCTTCAGCATCCCACCCCGCAACTAACGAAAAGCTCTATGATGTGGTGATCATCATAGCAATTTTTTCCTAATTTTGAGCCATGCTTCCCAGCAGCTGCTCTACATTACAATATCATGAACAGACTACAGGAGGTAACCCATAAACCCGGTTGAGACCTGGGTAATAAGTATGTGCAACAAATAACAATGTCCCAACAGGTAATATTAAGAGGCACATTTTAAGAACATTCGCAGTAGTTGCATAGAAGGACAAGAAAAACCCAGGGAGACATCAACGAATTATGCAGTAATTGCTGGGAGCGGTTCATATACAGAAATAGAAGAGTTAAGAAAAATCACTGTAGTACATTAAATGATATGTAACCTGTACCACTTGTGCAAATGTGACCTTGTGAGGAAAGGAACAGTGAAAAGTGACAAGTGAAACCAGCGAGAGGCAGCGCAAGCGAACACTGAATACAATACTTACAAGAGAACATCAACAGTGCTCCAAATACATTTGAGAATAGCTTAGAAATTGATAAATTGAATAATAAAGCAGAACAGAAACGCCCCAAGCAATTGCACTAGGAAGTCGACGGCGTTTGACCTGATATCAATACAGGTCATCATCAGGACCAGGTTACAAGATATTTGAAGAGCTAAAGAGAAGAAAAAAGAATATGAAGGAGAAATTAATCAAAATAGAGTAAAGGGCTAGCATAGCCACAAAAGAAGGAAGTGAAATCAGGGAATGGTGCCTGCAAATTATCAATCGCAGGGGGTAAAAATGTGAGGCACCCGGCAGGGTGATCTGCACAGTACAGAGCAAGTAGGAGTCCTGTTCCTGTTCTGTGAAGGAAAAAAAGGGAGGGGGGGGAGAAAAGGAGGTGGCTATCAAAGGATGTAAAGGAACTGGAAGAAGCAAACTGTTATACAAAAATATATTTTGGTAAATTGCATAGGATCAAATATATTAATCAATGTAGAAATATCAACCCTGACTTCCCTCACACACAAGATCACCCATGAACATATTTTTTTACATGGGTGAATCCAGAGATCTTCGAGAGGCATAGACTCCCCTTAACTTGAACAGATTATTGACTCGCCAAAACAAATTATGAATTCATTGTTTCAAAATATAAAGGACACATCATCTTAAATGGCACTAATACAGTTAAAAAGAAGGAACCGCCGGCGTTTAGTCTCAAAAAGGCTAGCAGGTCCGTGAAACCATCATCAGGAATTGTGATCCCTTACTTAAAAAAAATTACTGTTTTTAAAACCCTGAAATTGCACTTTGTACATAGAATTACTGTTTCACTCGCCTCAGACGGCTATTTCCGGTTCCCTTGTAGGCTCCTAGTGACTCCCCGGTAGCAGCCAATCACGCTGCTAGAGGGCGGAGCTGAGGGCGGGGAATTGGAGATAAATGCAGCACGCCGCACGGGAGCGCAGCGGACGCTTGCAGCGGGCGCGAGGCGCGCCAAAGGCAAGCCCGTCTGCGCCCGGCCGGGCCCAGGGGCCAGTTATTATGCCCGTTTTACCACCTACTCTACATTAAAAAATATGCATCTTACCCATTTGCGCCCTGCTTATGATACTTTGTCTCTTCTCTCCGAACATGAAATATTTACAAAACGTATTAGTTTGCCCGAAATCCAGACTTATATAGCCCCTAAGCATATTGTACAGAACCAGGTTAAATCAGTGGCCACACCCTTATCTGTTTATTATCTGAATACCTGTTCCCTTGTCAAACATCAGTTGGATATTTTCTCCCTTTTGCTCACGGATAAACCTAGCATTCTCTTGCTGACTGAGACATGGCTTACTGCTGACTCTGCCCCTGACATGCTGGCGGCTGTTCCCACTGGCTATTATATTATTCATGCAAACCGCACGCCTGGTAAACCAGTGGGGGGGGGGGCCTGGCAGCCATTATTCACACTGACTACAGGTTTTGCTCTCTGACAAGCCTCCCTCTTAAGGATACTGAGAATGTGGTAATAAAACTTGAATCTCTTCATGACTCTTTTGTCTGTGTGTTAATTTACAGGCCCCCTTACCAGATGCTCTAATTCCCCCTGGCACTTAGCGTACAAATGGCCAAACTTGTAATTGATCACGCCAAGATATTCCTCGTTGGAGATTTTAATTACTGGTACAAAGACCCCCACGAAGGGCGCTCAATCGGTTGAGATGTCTGATCTTCTCACTAATCTAAATTTCACTCAACAGGTCCTGTCTTCTACTCACCAGAAAGGTCATATTCTGGATAAAGTTTGGACTAAAGGCCTGACCATTTCCACTCCTAATATTACACCATGCTGCTGGTCCGATCACTATCTGTTGAAATTTATACTCAGATTTCCGCCCATTGAGAAATCTAGTAAAGGTTTACAGGAGTGTGACCCATATACCCATACCCATACCCATTAGCAATCACCGCCTCATTCACGGTCCCCCACACCAAATTACAGGCTTCGTTCCTGCTTGGCGCGAGTTACTCAAGAACTCCCGCCCACCAGATCACAGGCTTCGTTCCTACACGGCGCGTGGACACTAAGGACCCGCGCCGGTATACGGCGAACAGAACCGACCGCCAGGGGCTCAATGATGTGCCCCCACGCAGACTGGAAATAGTTTCTGATGACCTTCCCCGGTCGCATACCACACCGGTAATCCCCAGCACGCCCCAATTGAACAACCTTGTCCTGATGACGATCCCGATTTACATGGATCGAAACGCCGTCGACTCCACAGCTTATTAATAGGCGTACTCGTCCAATTGTGGTTCATATAATGAAAATAAATCGCCTTAATCTGTGATATTACTCAGTCACATGATTGTAACCACTCACTGTACATATTATTCACCAGAGTCACAGTGCGCCGTTTTCATGCTGTTCACCTTGCACTTGCGTCGCCACTACCACCACAGTCACCTTTTCTAGAGCACCAAATCTGTTTTGGTTGTCATTTAATTCATTTTATGCAGTGCTAACACTAACTGTATATTACCGACCAAAAAATAAGTATAAAAGAACATGATTTAATATCTTGATTTAAAAACAAAATGAGTGTTCTCCTTTTCTTCCTTGCTTGCAATGCGATGTGCATGCTTGAATAATTGACCGTATCAATTTTACCTATTGGGACATTGTTTTCTATGTATACATTGAGAAATCTAGCATGGCCAAAGGCGGACTTGCTAGGAAATGGAACACTGCAAATAAAGAAGAATTCATCTGCACGCTATCTGCAACTGCCCCGTCCCTTGGCACAGATATTGATGCCACAGAAGCGAATGTCTCTGAATGGCTCCTGACTGCCAGTGATAAGCATGCTCCCCTTAAAAGGCTAAAATCAGCCCGTCCTACCGACGCGCAGAGATGGTTTTCCTCTGAGTTAAAAAAACTAAAACTGGCATTGCGCCAACTAGAGAGACAGTGGCGATCAAAGTATTGTCCTGATAAAAAAACTCCTATATACTGCAGCCAGGAAAGAACATAAGAAAAGCATCCTCACTGCTAAAGCCAGCCACTTTTCCACACGTATACTCAATTCCAATAGGAATTCTAAGGAAATATTTAATATCGTCAATGAACTATCTAACCGTGAGAGAATTCTATTGAAGGCTCTTCCCTCCCAAGCACTGTGTAACTCTCTCAATGACTATTTCATTGATAAAATCATTGCTATTAAGGCTAATATTCCCAAACATCCTTCCACTCTGAGCTCCTCTGTCTTGTGCCAAAATATTAACATCTGAAGTCAATTTCCTTGTATTAATATGGAAACCTTTCATAACCAGTTAGCGTAGGTTAAATCAGGTGCCCCCTCTGATTGTTGTCCACCCCATATATTTAAGGACTGCCTTTCAGCTTTTCCAGATCCTGTACTCACTCTTCTGAATAAGTCCCTGTTACCTGGTCAAGTCCCTGTGGCTTTTAAGAAAGCCATAGTGGTACCTCTTTTAAAAAAAACGGGAGCTGATCCTATGCTTCTTTCCAATTATCGTCTGATCTCCCTGCTCCCGTTTCTAGCAAAAGTACTAGAGGCCCATGTAGCCAAATGCTTCTCCAATTTTCTGGAGGAGTCCAAATACCTGGATCCCCATCAGGCAGGCTTTCGGCCGGCCCATTCCACCATGCTGATAAAGGTTCTCCTCAGGGACTGGTACTATTGGACCTATCTGCCGCTTTTGACAGGGTCGACCATGCTATCCTGGCCGACCATGTCAAACTTGCTGGCATTCAAGGTGCGCCTGCTTGCTGGCGCACCTCATTTCTGTATGATCGGTCGCAGGCTGTCCGACAAGGGCACTTCCTGGCTCCCCCACGTAAAATTACCTGTGGAGTCCCTCAGGACTCGGCACTTTCCCCCATGTGTTTAATGTCTACATCTCTCCCCTGATCCAATCTCTGAAGGAAAGAAAAGTGACAGTTTTCAACTATGCAGATGACCTACATTTGGTCTTCAAGATTGACGGCTCTCACAGCTCTGTTATGGATTTCCAGGCCACGATGTTATATATACAGCAGTAGATGGACCGTAATCATCTTAAACTAAATCCGGGTAAGACAGAGCTTGTTCTGAGCGGAGATAGTTATAATTCTGGGGTCCACATTACTGGCCACCAGAGCTAGGTTCTTCTCCTTCCCATTCTCCCTCGGCCAAAACACTGGGAGTCTCCCTCAACAATGAACTTACGTTGAAATCTCAGGTTGGCACAGTGATTTCTAAGTGTTTCTTCCATCTGCGTAAGATTAGGAAGATACACCGCTTTTTCACTCATGATGCACTGATCCAGATTATAATTGCCACAGTTTTGTCACATCTGGATTATGCCAACTCGGTGTATCTGGGAATGCCACTCCACCTGTTTAAACGGCTGCAGTTGGTTCAAAACCAATCAGCCCGGTTGGTCTTTCGTCAACCGAAATGGCAACCAGTTAAGCCCTTGTTGAGGAAATTACACTGGCTCCCCATCTTTCAAGGTTGTGCCTTCAAAACAGGCTGTGTTGTTTTCAAAGCCTTGCATGGCAATAGCCCTGCATTTATTAATAGCCTGCTAGGTAGGCATATTCCTTCACGTAATCTCCGATCTGCTCACCTCTCACTCCTCACTATCCCAAGGTTTAAGCGAGTACGTCAAGGAGGGTGCAGATTTTCAGTCCTTGCACCTTGCAGCCATTGCGCACCTTGATGATACCCTACCTTCAGGCTCTCGTGCTTGACTGATGTTCCCAGGAGAGTCCTGGAACTTCACAAGTCCATGCCACTATCGTGTAAGTTAATGGCCACCTACACCTGTGCTGGAGTCTCTCAGGAACATTCTGGGTTCCCAGAGATCCTCCCTAACATCCCTCTATTTTCTTTCCCCCCTCACAGGCCTCAAGACTGCTTACCAGGTAGCTATCTTTCCTATCCAATTCCCCTCTCTCCTTCCCTCTGTACACCACTTTTGTGATATTTTCACTGTGTTACTGTAAGAGTTATTGCATAGATACTTTACACACTGCCTTCTACGTTAAACCTACCTGCTCTGTGCCAAGCTACCAGAGGGTGAGCACAGGATAATTTAGGTTGTGTTGTGACTTACACTCACTAGGATTGTTGTCCCTACTTTGACAAGGTGCATTCTTCTGCTAACTAGAGACCCCATTTCTAACAGTCCAGATAAATTGAAAAATTGCAAATGGCATATCAGAGTGTCTGGGCAGAAACAGTCCAAAGAGAGACTCATAATCTAGTTTAGAAACATGCACTTGTATAAACAACACATTTCATGATTATCAAAACATTTTGCTTTTCTCGTCTTCTTCCACCCACCCGTCAAGCAAGCTTGTCCTGGGAACAGAAGCACTCCAGTAGTTGGTTCAAAAGAACAATTAACTGTATTATAAACTAGTTTACTTGCAATAGAACGTTAAACAGGAGTCCGAATGAGGGACTGGTACAGAGACCGCGAATTTCAAACCTGATAAGGAACACTGGCTGTTACTTTGGCCCTTGGATACACTTTATATATATTTTGAAGTATAAAGTCAAAGTTATTACAAAGGACAACCTTGGGTCCTGTCCAGACATACCGATCAACTTAGAATACTAGGGTATGCTGAACGTGCTTATAACCTTTGTTTTTGAACCCGGGCTTTTATGGAATATATTCCAAATGTGAAACTAATTGATTGGCGGACTGATACAAAGACATTTTTGCCCTGACGAAGTTCCGTCTGGAATGAAACGCGTTGGCTGATGCCCATATTTTTTATTGAAAATCTAATAAAGAATCTATTTTGGAGTATACACTGAATTTCTTGACTTCCTCCTGGTGCACCGCCCTTTGTCTTTTGAATCTATTTATCTGGCTTCCAGTGGAGTAAAAGTGTGGCATACTCCGGACGTGTTTGCAAAGACATTTTATGATTTGGTTTATTTAAGAAACTGAGGTGCTGAGCCTTTGGTCAGCCACATATTGCTTGTCTAATTACAACGTAATTGTACAATGAAAGTCTTATGGAGATCTGAAACACTTCTGAAAAACAAACATATTCTACAATTACATTATTCTGGAAAGGAAATACAAGTTAGTTGAATAGGTCAAAATATTAATATTTTATGCTGACATTTCATGTGTGGTTGCACTCTTTTCCATTTACAGCCAAATATGTTTTAATTAGATGAAACATTTAAACTCTATTAAATGAAAATGTTATGTACAAACCTACGATACATTTATAAATTGTTAACTTATTATGAAAAGCATTCTTGTTCAAAGGTCAGGAATTCTTGCTATATCTGCATTCTTGTATTAACATCTCATGCTTGGAAAACAACATCTTGTGTGATCATGACATTTCTGAATGGATAAGACCTTTCATTGAGGCGTCATTATCCCTCTCCGGTCTAGTACAAGTAAGTACAAAAACTAAATGCTATTTTCCCCAAAATTTCAAAGGTACTTTATTTCTATAGAAGTTTGCAAGTTAATACTATATGTCAGTTATTTTCAGTATTATTGTATTTCGTTCTAAACAACCTATCAATCCCCCCCACAAATGGTGACAACAATTTTCATTTTCTCACACCTATAAGTCATCTCAAAGGCTACTTTCATCTTCAGTTGAGTCCTTTATTTTCAAATTGTCATATTGATTAGCCTTTCTGTAATCTTGATTTATGTGTTCTTGTAATTATAATTCTGTTGCAAAGTCATCCTGTGCCCTGGGCACCCCCCAACTTTTTGCAGACTGATGCTGGTGGTAACTGATTTTGACTGTCCCTGGGCTCTGCCAAACCAGGCCCATGGCCAGTGCTAAGCTGAAGGGAACACATTAGAATACAGTTAAAACACCTAACATACACAGCCATCGCACCTCAACTACGGAAGGTCATCAACATCTCCTTCAAAACAGCGATATTCCCGGAAAGCTGGAAGCATGCCGAAATCAACGCCCTCCTCAAGAAGCCGAAGGCAGACCCCAAGGACCTCAAGAACTTCTGCCTATCTCCCTGCTCCCGTTCCCGGCGAAGGTCATCGAGAAAATCATCAACATGCAACTGGCCCGCCACCTGGAAGACAACAACATCTTGGACCCGTCCCAGTCCGGGTTCAGACGAAACCACAGCACCGAGACGGCCCTCCTCACCGCCACTGACGGCATCAGGAGCCAACTCGACAAAGGCGAAACATCAGCCCTCATCCTCCTGGACCTGTCAGCTGCCTTCGACATGGTCTGCCATCGCACTCTAAAGACACGCCTCCTAGAAGCTGGAATCCAAGAGAAGGCCCTTGACTGGACCACGTCCTTCCTCTCCGGCAGAACAAAGAGCGTCCGCCTTCCGCCCTTCCGATCCGAAGCCACCGACATCATCTGTGGCGTCCCCCAGGGCTCATTCCTCAGCCCGACGCTGTGTAACGTCTACATGGCCCCCCTCGCACAAGTGGACTGCCAACATGACCTCAACATCATCTCCTACGCTGACGACACCCAACTCATTCTCTCCCTCACCAAGGACCCGCACACCGCCAAAACCAACCTCCACGAGGGAATGAAGGCCGTCGCCGACTGGATGAGGAACAGCCGTCTGAAGCTAAACTCGGACAAGACGGAGGTACTCATCCTCGGACCCACCCCCTCAGCCTGCAACGACTCCTGGTGGCCGACCACACTGGGAACAGCACCAACACCCACTATCCATGCACGCAACCTAGGATTCATTCTCGACTCCTCCCTCTCCATGTCTAAACAGGTCAACGCCGTCTCCTCCTCCTGCTACAATACCCTCCGCACGCTCCGCAGGATCTACAAGTGGATCCCGACCGAAACAAGAAGAACGGTGACACAAGCCCTCGTCAGCAGCAGACTGGACTACGGCAACGCACTCTACGCAGGAATCCCAGCCAAACACCTACGACAACTACAACGCATCCAAAACGCCTCCGCCCGACTGATCCCCCACCGCAGCCACATCACCCCCCACCTGAGAGCCCTACACTGGCTCCCCATTGACAAGAGAATCACCTTCAAGCTCCTCACCCACGTACACAAAGCACTCCATAACACCGGACCAGCCTACCTGAACAGCAGACTCTGCTTCCACACCCCCACCCGCCAGCTCCGCTCCGCCAGCCTCGCCGCTGTCCCCCGCATCCAACGAACAACCTCCGGCGGCAGATCCTTCTCCTACCTTGCCGCCAAGACCTGGAACACCCTCCCTACCCACCTATGGCAGACCCAAGACCTACTCGCCTTCAGAAGACTCCTCAAAACCTGGCTCTTCGAGCAGTAGCGGCACCCCCTCCCCTCAGCGCCTTGAGACCCTCACGGGTAAGTAGCGGGCTTTATAAGTACTTTGACTGATTGATTGATATGGTACACTATGGTATGGTGGGGTACCCCTGTAATTGGCATGACCTACCCCCCAAGCCCCTAGTATATAACAGGGCAGGGGATTTAAACTACCTAGAAGTCCCCAGTAT
The DNA here is from genome assembly GCF_964261635.1 of Lissotriton helveticus. Classification (NCBI taxonomy): domain Eukaryota; kingdom Metazoa; phylum Chordata; class Amphibia; order Caudata; family Salamandridae; genus Lissotriton; species Lissotriton helveticus. The sequence goes on along the minus strand of NC_136063.1, from coordinate 701,102,093 downwards.
CCTGGGGCATGGCAGTTTGGAGGCCAGCAGCCTTTTCTGCACTTGCATGTGTGCACTGCTGAAGCATGAGGTCAGTTTAAAGACAGCCCTGGGTGCCAGGACTGCTTTTAAAAAGTAAATTGTGCCCAAACTCGACTTTGGTGGTAGGGGCACTTAAAACTGGGTAATCTACAATATGTTGGCATATTAGGGACCCCTAGGGTCTCCCCTAAGTATCCCTTATAAAATTAGTTTTTATATGCCTGGGTAAAGTGAAATTTCACATTTTACTCCTCACAGTATGGTAAAGTGCTGCTCAAATTCGACTTTGATGCTAGGAGCACAGTAAAAGGAGAATCTGCAATATTTCTACAGATTCAGAACTCCTAAAGTCTCCCCTAGTTGCACTTGGGGTGGGGTTCCTGTAGATATAAGGCAAGTACTTATAACTATGTTTTTGTAGGTCCTTGTGCTGGAAAATTCCCATTGCAAATCCCTTGTTACATAGGTTAATATGGTAGGAAGTTATTGATTAATAGCTATTGATAGGAGAGGACTAGCCTGCCATTCAAATACTTCCCAGAATGGTAGTAGTAAATCCAACAATATCATATTGCTGAATCTCTCCTAAAGTGTACAAACAAGAAGTTATAAGACTCTCTTGTTTGTAAGTCCAAATTCAGCCTTCCAGTGGTCTCCCCTGATTGGTCAGAGTTAAGTGGACTAGCCAGGTTGCTTTAAAGAGGTGATAAAGAGCACTTGGGGTTACCAATTCCGCTGGGAGGGCAGTGTGCTGGTCCATAGGAATGCCAGGCCAGGGGGTGGAGTCGTAAACCATGCTCTTTAAATGCAGCGGTGGCCTGGGTGTCAGTAACACTTTTATACTCTCGACTCAGTCAGTGCTAGGCTTAAGGAAGGTATGTGCAGATGGTAGTTTGAGAGTCTAGGGAAATAAGCCATCCCTGGGGGTGTGTTTAGCCAGGTCTTGACTCTCTGCTCGAAAATCAGCCATTATGGATTTGGAAGATTTGATGCACTCTGGGACAAAATAATGCCATACTCACCAGTAAAGAAACGGACCCGACAAGCCCCCCGGAGCGGTACCGCAGCTCTGCTCCATCCACTGACTCCGGTGAGTCTGTGCCTTTTTATTTTATTTTTATTTTATCTTTGCCCGTAGTGCAATCAGTAAGCCTCTCCGGCCCGTGGGCCTGGATCGAGCCCCTCTTGCCTGGTGGTGCCGAGAACAAGCCCCCCCGGAGCGGTCCTACAGCCCTCCCCCTTAACTACCCACCGTACATCCCAAAGACTCTCCAGCCCATGGGCCAGGATTGAGCCCCTCTGTTGACACCAAGAACTAACCCCCACGGAGTGGTCCCGCATTTCAGCTCCTCTTCATCGCCACTGACTCCGGTGCAATCCCAAAGCCTCTCCAGCCCATGTGCTCAGATCGAGCCATCCGGACCTCACACGAGACTACGCTCTGTGCGTTACTTGTCTCACAGCAACCTACCTACTGCTACGTGAAGTGCCGCCTAACCCTCCGTTCACTACCTCATAAATCCCTTCCACTCCCTACGTCAAATCCGATGGATTTACCTCCGCCTGCTTGCCGTTGCTGACATTCTCAACCCGCCAACAGTCTGAGCCTTCCCGCTCCTGCTGACTGCCGCCATTGCTTGCATCCTTGTCCCTCAGAGCCTTCCTGCCCCCGTGTTGTGAAAACCAGCTCGTCATTGACCCTAGCCTGTCTGCTCCCTAGCTCACTGCCAGCACAGCCTTCCTCCCGAGAGTGGATGCTGTCCACGGTGCGCACGTCCCCAAAAATAAATAAAATAAAATATAAATAAGTCACGGACTATTCGCCGCTGCTTACATTCTCGCCTCTCAGAGCCTTCCTTCCCCCCGATGCTGTGAAAGCCAGCTCGCCCTGCCTTGCGCCCAAGCTCACTGCCAGCATAGCCTTTCTCCCGAGCGTGGATGATTTCGCAAACCTGATCACCCTGGGGGTAAGTGCCCGCATATGTCCGATTACCGGGACCTGCACCTTATATCCGAACTAATGACAATATTTTGAAAGGCCCAAAATGGCCACTCCCAATCACCAAGAGAGCTAGTACAGAACGTATGAGCCTACTACATGTTATATTATGTTATGTTAAGATGAATTTGTCAAGCGCGCTTACACCATAGGTCTCTTGGCGCTGTTCCTACACTAGCAGCTGCGAGGATACGGTTTAATCAGTTTGTCCAAAAAGCCAGGTTTTTAAGGCCTTTCTCAATCCCAAGAGACTGTCGCAGTTCCTGACTGAGAGTGGGAATGAGTTCCAGAGCCTGGGGGCCAGATAGGCAAACCTACGCCCGCCTAGTCGTTTTAACTTAATTGATGGAATAGACAGAAGGTGGAGGTGGGCGGAACGAAGATTGCGTGTGGGGACGTGTCTCGTAATTAAGCTGTTAAGAAATTTGGGGCTGGGGCAATGCAAGGCCTTAAAAATTATACAGCCCGACTTGAACGCAGAGCGTTGCGCCATAGGTAGCCAATGTAGGCTGCGCAGTAACATCCTGGCAGACTGCCATCTCGGCTGCCTGTAGATCAGTCTCTCCGCCTGATTCATAACTCTGAATAAGTCTAACCTAACTGGCCTCTCCGGTCTATTGATTGACTCCCTAATGCTTTTTGGTTCTACTGTAAAAGCATGGTTGGTGGGGCCCTGATCTCTTTTGAGTTTAGGGTATACACTGCTATAAATGTTTTATACTGCAGTAATATGGCACTTTAGAGTTTATTGTATATACTACATATAATTGTATGATAACTACCACCCCAGCCTACTGCTTGATTCCTGATTGCGACTCAACATTTCTACCATTCAACCATGCCCCCGCTTAACCCCACCCGGAACTCTAATCTTGTGCGTTACGGACCCAACTCCTGGTCCATTAACTACCCAGACAAAATACCAGTAATGCAAAAAAGAACTTCAAGCACAGTACTCTAAAACAACACCCGGAAACACTCATTGTAGATAACTACCACAAAGAGACCAACGGCAACACGAAAAGTAACTTGATTTTTTACACTAATCACCGACTAAATGGAAAAACACCTTCTCTCTTCATCTTCAAGTCGCCAAGTCAGTAATCATTCCCTATGGTGAAAAAATCTCCACTACCACATCCTTGACCTTCAAAGGTGAACTCACCATTTCCATCTACAGAACTGGAACCATTCTCATACAGGCCACCGACCCACACCTCACCACTTTTGACCACCACTTCCCCACATTTCTCTCCTCGTTATCTCAACTGAGCCATCAAACCCTATCTCCCCCATCCCCCACCACCCTCACTAATAACGTGGAATTGATCCAATCTCCCTGCCCTGAAGAAACTCTCTTCAACTCATGGACATCCACCATCACTCACTATAATCACACTGGCAGGGTTGGCTGGAGAGGAACATGGCGGCCGCCAGCTAAGTGGTCATGGCTCAGCTCCCCCTTGGGATTTTCATAACTAACATGGGCTCTCGCTACGCCAGTCTATTTGATCTCTCAAAACTAGTTTTGAATCCTCCCGTACCTGAGGATATGCTGTTGGAGCTGGTGTTTTCCAGCCCCGGACCTGTGGACGACGGCTGTGAAGTGCGAGGTGCAGACGGCGAGATCCGTGGCAGGCGCTGGGAGGAGGCGTCTCGGACCCGCCGGAGACGTGATACTGCCTTCTTCCTGCTCCGAGTCACAGGAGGAAGAGTCAGCACCAGTGTATCTGTGCACTCAACCCCCCTTGTCTGTGCCATTCGGGTAGCTGATTCGGGACTCCAGGGAGGGAGTCGACGCCTTTGGGGTTACATTCCCCCAGAGGACTCTTCCTCAGAGAATACTGATAAAGGTAGGAAGAAATATTTCTTTCCTTCAGGGGGTATTAAAAACGAATTCCCAACACCTCCTGAGCTTGAAGGCGAGGTTCACAGTCCTTGTAACCTGAGAAGTATTAAGGTGATAGGGGTACAAGTCAAGGTCCAAGACAAGTGTATGGAGATAGGGGAAGATAGCAATTTAGGCGGGCTCACTGGTATGGCTACCCAATTGCCAAAAATAAATAGATACATCCTACGGGCAAGAGTGGCTCAGTCCTCAAACACTGACATTACTAAATCCATCTTTCCCCCTCATATCTCACCCACAAATACTGAGGTTAAAACATCTATAACACAGCATAAGCATAAAGGGGACGCCACGGACGAATGCGCAGATCCAAAAGGTAAAGAGGCAGACATTGTTAAGAGAAAAGCAAGGGGCAAGAAGGGGTCGTATTTAAAGGTTAAATCGTATTATAAAGTTATGTCTACCTCAACCGCCTCAGTATGTGATACTTTAAGACTGTGAGCCAAGTCAGCTTCCAGAAGGAAGCCCCCAGCCCCTCAAGCCGCTAAAGAGGGGGAAGAGTAGCACTTTAAGCCTTTCAGATGCAGTTCCCGATAGGAAAGGAGACAGGGGCAGGGATAGGGACGCTGAGGTAAACCCTAATCACACCCTAATCAATCAATCAATCAAAAAGTCTTTATTTCAATGATGAATCATAAAAGACAATTTCCCTAATTTCACTCACCGAGCAGTGAGCCTCACCAATAGATACTCCGCATTGGCCACAAATGAACCCCTGGAATGGTCTCCTAAATCTCTTAAGGCCTCCAATATAACATCCTTCAATACCACAGAAGATAAAGTAACTACAGATACATCAACAGGCTCAAAATCATGTTCCCTGGCTGATATATTACTTGCTATGAAGGATGAAATAACCAACAGATTCACTGTGTCTGAGACAAATCAAGCTGAAATGACCAACAGATTTTTAGTCTCTGAAGCAAATCAGGCAGCTATTCAGGCCTCCTGCGAAGTACTAGCCAAAAGGCTAGATGAAGTTACATCAAGAACAGATGCGATTGAATTGGAAATTCCCAAAATTAAGAACACAATACATAGCACCACAGTGGAGCTGGTTAAATAATCATCCCAGAATAAAGAACTAAAAGAAGATCTGGAGCGCCTGGAGAATCACTCCAGGAGGAATAATTTAAGGCTCTTGAACATTCCAGAAGCCTTGGAGGGGTTGGACATAAAGGGGTTCGTGATATCCCTGTTAAAAGGGACAGTGTTAAAGAACGCGCCAGAAGTGGACCTAGGTTGTGAAATACAAAGGGTACACTGCGATCCCTTCAAAAGAAACCTTGCTAGACAAAAACCCAGGAAGATTCTGGTCAACTTTTTGACTTTTTCAGTCAAGGAGCTGATTTTGTCTTTTGCCCTTAAGGAAGGAACCATAACCTTTAATAGTTCCAGACCCTTTTCTTTTCAAATAAGATCAGAAATCTCCCACGTGACTGCATCACGACAGTGGGAGCTGGGGAAAAGGTTAGAGGAGTTGAATAGCCTTGGGGCCAAGGCACAGTTGAAATTCCCTGCACTACTCTGTGCAATGTGGAACAACCATATGCATCTGATACAGTCTGGTGAGGAGGCTGATGCCCTCATAGCGAAAATTAAAGCTGAACGGGGGTGGGCAGGGGGTCATTGAGGAAAGGGAGAGGTACTAGTTTCTCATTGATAGCAATTCCCCAGCTCAAAACTCAGTTTTTTTCCCAAGGGGGGGGGGAGGGGAGGCCAAATAGGCTTGCCTATTGGAAGGGAGGGTTCCTCATGGGAAGGGGGGGCACAGGGGAATGTGGGAGGGGGGAGGGAGGGGCACTTTGCATGGGGAGCAGTGGGTAAAAAAGAAAAAAATGAACCTCATCTCACTTTAGTCTTAAGGAAACTCTGTCATGCCGGGATAATAATTCAGATACTCTGTCCATCACCACCCCCTTTTGAATCGTTTTGGCCATCACAAGTGTGGAAGGGTATGCTCAGATGTGAGTCCCTTGCTCACTGCACCATCAGGATTCAAGCAAGCCGGGCCGAAGACAGCTGTAATGCCAGAAACCGGTCCCCGGAAGCTTGTTTCCTTTCCAGTAAAGAATTGGCTTGGTAGTTTGGTCTGCCCTGTTCCCATGATGCACTGGGCCAGGGTCAGACTAATTTGCATGTAGCCAGGTTCTGAACTGGGATGGTGCCGTGAGCTAAAAAACGGTGATGGATCAAGCCCTGATCTTTTGACTGGGTAGGAGTGTTCTGCTTAATTCAGATACTCTGTCCATCACCACCCCCTTTTGAATCGTTTTATGCCGGGATAATAGGTAGGCAGAGCAATGGCAGGAAACCAAAATAAAAGGGATAGTAAGACCATCTTTATCTCCTGGAATGTGCACCTGAGTTTTACGGAAAGCCATTCCATCTTCTCAATAGTCCCTTGGATAAAGTGCTACTGTACTTCACAACAAACGATTCACAGTAGAGGCGTTGCAATCTTGGTTAAACAAGGTGCCCTTTGCTCCATAAATTCACAGACGAACCAGACTGGGAATTGGTTGGTTGCACAATTGGCCCTGGAGAACTCTGACGTAGTCTGCGCCTCGTTTTATGGCCCAAATGTTGACAACCCATCATACATCTGTAAATTGCCATAAGTATTGGCTACAGAATTTCCCCCCCTTATTATCGGTGGCGATTTTAATGTTCTTTTGGACCCATCAAAAGACCAGTCACTATGTTGGGGCCCCCAGGGTTCGTTGTGCTCTGTTAAATTTGTTACACGACTTGGATTTGGTAGACGTGTGGAGGGCAAAGAAGGGAGATCTGCAGGGCTTTACGTATTACAGAAAAAAGCACCGTCACTCTTCCAGGATTGATTATATTTTGATGAACAGATCCACCTTGGTCGGTCTGGAAGGAATCTCTGTCCTACCAAGTCATCATTCTGACCACGCCTCAGTCCAATTTATGTATCAAAGCAAAAGGCTCTCGCTGCAGGCAAGATGGACGCTTAAAAGGGCCATGCTTTTGGATTCTAAAATTATTCAGGCTCTATAACTTGGGCTCTATAACCATGGACTTTGTCTGGGACGCCTACAAGGCAAACTTGAGGGGGAGGCTTCATGGCCTTATACGTTCTAAGAATAAGGCTGAGGCTAGGGTTCTTAAAATAATTGAGGAAAAAATACTACAGCTAGAGAACAAGAGGAACAGATTAAACCTTGGGGATTCAGGGCGATTGTTGTAAGTTTTGAGCGACTTAGACGATGCAAGACAGGAGTATAGGGGAAAACTGGACTCAAAGTGCAGGGCGCAATGGCTTACCAAGAACATGCAAAGCGTTGAATACGGGGAGAAAGCAGGTGCCCTATTGGCTTGGAAAGCAAGAGCTGATCGCTCTAAGAACAGCATCAACGAGTTGATAATTAATAGCAATGGGAAGAAGTCGAGTAGCATTGAAGAAATGCAAACTTCTTTACTTTCCTTCTTTTCGGACCTTTACAAAGAGGATCTGGTCCCACCCCCCAAGTACTACACAATCATGGCTTGGGACTAAATCCTTGCCTTTGTTGTCGGACTAGAGTCACAGCAACTTGGAAGCTCCCATTACCCTAGAGGAGATAACTGAGCAGATTAAAAAATGTAAGAACAAAAAGGCTGAAGGTATGGACTCTCTCCTGAATTAAGTACACAAACTGCTTGCAGAGGAATTGACCCCCGTACTGGGCACCATCTTTAACTCAGTATATTCCCTCACTGGTAAAGTCCCAGAGTCCCTGGAAGGAGGCCACAATTGTCCTGACTTTAAAACCAGGCAAGGACTCGTTAAAACCTGATTCATACCGTTCAATCTCCCGGATGTATGACGTTACAACGCATACATTTACAACGCCTACCTTTACATCGCAAGTTTTACAACGCATACCATTACAACGCATAGTGCTTTTGGGCGCTGGATAGTGAATAGTTTAATTTACTATTCCAACTCCAGTCCCCGTGGATAGTAGGGAAGTTGTTGGATAGTACATTAAACCTTTTCCCTATCCTAGAGCGCCCCCCAGCGCAATGCGTTGTAATGGTTTGCGTTGTAAAAGTTGCGTCGTAAAGACACTGCGTGGTAAAAGTTGCGTTGTAAAGGTTGTTCACCCAATCTCCCTGCTAAATGCCGATTATAAGATCTTTATGGGTATTTTAGCAGGGATATTAGCAAAACTGGTCCCCAATCTGGTCCATGTCGATCAGAAGGGCTTCGTCCCCGGAAGGTACATCTAGGAACAGACACAACTGTTAGTAGGCAATATCGATCTGGCCATTGATAGATCTGACCCTTTGGCCATAGTTGCCCTCGACGTGGCCAAGGCTTTGATAGGGTCTGCTGGGTGTACCTCTGGGAAGTACTGGAGGTAATGGGGTTTGGCACTATTTTTATCCAAACCCTAAAGAATTGTTATCAGGGAGCCTCTGCCCGGATTCATTTGAACGGCTTGTTGACTTCTAGTTTTCACATCCAGAGTGGGACTCGACAGGGTTGCCCGATCTCGCCTCTCTTATTTAACATTTATATCGAACCACTAGCGCAGGCCATCAGATTAGACGACTCAATCTACCATTTTAAGACTCAGCATTATAGTTGTAAGTTAGCTTTGTATGCTGATGATTTAATATTGTATACCAAGGATCCCGAAGTAGTTATCCCCGTGTAGAAGTGCTCCTGGAGGGGTTTGGTTCCCTGTCAGGTTATCTAGCTAACACATCAAAGACTGAGGTGATGTGCTGGAACCTAGACTAATGGAAGGGCATAACTAGTAACAAGCTAAGATATTTAGGTATTTATATTGTTAAAGACCTGGAAAAAATTCCTCAGATCAACCTAAGTAGAACAATCAAAGAAATAGGCCCCCTTTTCAGCAGATGGAGGAACCTCCCCTTAACAATCTATGGGAAAGTGAATTTAGTGAACATGGTCATTCTCCCCAAGCTTTCTTACTTATTCACTGCAATACCCCTGGCTTTTCCATCCAAGAGCATTAGTAAGGTGCAGAGTAAGATTGGGGGTTTTATTTGGGGAGACATGGGTGTAAGGTTGTCTTGGAAGAAACTGAGATGCAGACTCAACAAGGGGGGGCTGGCTCATCCTGACATCAGCTGGTACGCGGTAGCATTTCAATTTAAAGGAGTTCGGATGTTACTCGCGAAACCAGAAGAGTCGGCTTGGGGAAGGTTGCTGGGAGAAATGGCAAGAACTGAAGGACGAGATGGTGGTGAGGCTTTTCTATAAAAAAATGTACGCGAGTACGTCTGAAGGTTCTCAGGGCAGCATTGGAAATATGGTACAAAGTCAGAATCAGATGGGGGATAGGATATTATTCAGACCTAGCACCTATATGGGATTCCCCATGTACACCTTGCTGCCTCAAAGATAGTTTGGCGGTATCCATCAAGAGGGCAGGCATGAACATTTTGGTCTGACTTGTTAGACTCAGAGGGGATTCATCCCTTGGGAACTATTGAGGGCTAGGTTTGGTATAGGGTTTTCCAGATTTAAGTATCTACAATTGGTATCCTGGTTCAATGCAGAAAAAGGGGAAATAAGTGGGAATTGGGACATTGAACGCCTGTGTCAATCGGTGCATCCAATTAAGAAAGAGATATCGGAGTGGTACAACCGTTTATTAGAAGCTGAAGATTTGGAAATCCCACCCTTGTCTTCGGTCTGGAATCATACTTCTCTTGAACCCTCTATAGACTCCCTGTTTGAACCCTCATTGAAAGTACTATATAAATATATTAAACCTGCAAGCCTAAAAAAGAACTACTACTTTGTCATTAATAGACTTTATTATACCCCAGCTATGATAGCCAAGTTCACCAATCCCCAACACCCAAATGCCCAAGGTGTATGATGCCTATTGCCAACGGCCTTCATATCTTTTTCGAATGTCCCAAACTAGTAATCTTTTGGAAGGAGATTAGTGGCACCCTTCGAGATATTTTTAAAGCCATTATTGATGTCAATTTGTCACTTGTCTTCTTCGGGGATAATGGCTTATTCTGTCAGACTGCTCCGCAAATCCTTCGCGGGTTATTACTATACTTGGTGCTACTTGCGCGGAGAGAGGTCTGTAAAAAGTGGAAAGATCCCCTCCCTCCGAAGAGCGAGGACTGGCTTAAAGCCTCATTAGCCATGGCTCGCCTGGACCACAAAGGAGGAGAGGAGAGTTTGGCAAACATCTGGCTGCCTCTTATGAGGTGGGGTCGTAACTTGAAACTAATATACTTGGTCCTATGATTACACCAAGGTCCCTTACTAATGGGACGGGTTAGGTGACCTAAGCAAGCGCGGTAAGCCAGGGGGCCCACAGATCAAAGCATCGGCTTCATAAGACCCGCAGACAGCTTATTGGTGAGATGAGGACAAAAAATATATATATACAATCGCACTACCCCTATCATTACTCTCCGTCTCCAAACATCCACCATTATTACACCAACTGATCACACCAGGAACAACAAACTCACAATCAACAAACACCACAAGGCCAATCTCGATCTTGACAGCTCAGACTCCAATCTCAGCCCTCCCGCAATTGAAATCCCCACAGGCACTCCCCTCTTGACCCCTGATAATCTGAACCCTCCCTCACAAACTACCCCTTCCTCCAACACAGGCCCTTTTCCCTCGACCCTTACTTCCCCCTTGTCCAATGTCATCTCCAATCCAGCGGTCACTCTCCCCCCTACTACCACTGCACACTCCCCTTCCAATGTCCCACATCCACAGGCACAACCTGGCTCCACCGCTTACCTCACTGACAACCCCCGTGACATCCCCATGTCCAACATCATCACCAATCCAGCAGACACCTTCCCCCCTATTATCACTGCCCACTCCCCTTCCGCCGTTGCACACCCACATACGCAACCTGCTTCCGCCGCTACTCTCATTGACATTCCCCGGAACTCTGACATCCTACCTAGAATTTCTCTCCCTCCTCACTTGGACATTAGACCCACTACTCCTCTTTTGAACTCCTTGAATGGAGGAATTATTAATTCTGATCCCCGCGTCCAACTTCTCCCCTCTCCTAATCCCACTGATTCCGTCCAAACTCTGACCCCTGTTCACGCTCCTTCCATAGACCCAAGCCATTCTCGGCCCCTGTCAAAAACCTTAAACGTTTTCAGCTCAATAACACAGTAACTGAACAGAATGGAGCGGAAAATTAACTCCCTTGCTGGCGATTTCCCATACTTACAACAAGACCTTTTCAACAGGACCAAGCCACCGTGCTCCCTCTCTCTGGGTAGATTTGCTCCTACTCCTCTCAATACCTCTCTCATGGCCCCACAGAGCACCCCTTGACCCTCCAGTCCATCAGTGAGTCAGGCACTTAGACTCAACCAGGATCGCCACCCCTCCTCCGTACTGAAACCTGATGAGATCCACAACTCTTACCTCGCTTTGAGCTAGAAGTCAGCCCCTTTCCCCATCCCTGTTATTGTTGGCACTAATAGAATCCCTAAAACTGTCCATTCGCCTAGACCTCCTGCTCAATACTCCTCTATCCACCTAGCTCCCCCATCATCGAAGCTCCCCGCCCTCTCTCTTGCATGCTCCTAAACTGCAGATCAGCAGTACAACATGGCACAGACATTGCTGGAGCTCTACTCGCTGAAGAAATTGACATTGCTTTCCTCACAGAATCCTGGCTCAATGGCCACTCCACCCCCATTTTTGACATTCTCACCCCCCCAGGGTACAACATCATCAGACAAGACAGGCCGGTCAAAACTGGAGGGGGACTAGCCATCATTCATAAAGCTGGAATATAAATTACCAAACGTAAACCTGCAGAATACCTATTGTTTGAATACCTGGGTGTCAAACTCACTGCCAAGGGCACCTCACCCATCAAACTCCACACCATCTACCATCCTCCTGGAGAATGTACCCTTTTCCCCGAAGAACTTACAGACTTAATAACAAGTTTCTCCATGACAGACAAAAGACGTGTTCCTGGGTGACCTCAATATCCACTGGAACGACCCAGAAGACTCCACTGTCCAGAACCTATCCAACCTACTTGAAATATACAACCTCAATCAACTCTGCAAGAAACATCAAAGAAGTCCCTTCACCCGAACTTGAATCCAGGATTCATGCCCATCTACAACTCCAACCCTCCTCCTGGACGGCCGATGACCTCACTACACACTTTAATTAAAAAATGACAGAGGTTTTAGACCAAGTAGCTCCACTCAAACTCAAACAAATAAGGCAAACCAAATCTAAACCCTGGTTCAAGGTGGATCCTAATAACGAAAGGCGTCAACTCAGACAAACGGAAAGGTCTTGGAGACTAAACCCCTTGACCTTGCACCTAGCGCAACTTAGATCTGCTCGGCTGGCATACAAAAAACACATTTTTAGTGAAAAGGCGTCTTTCTTCTGCAGCTAACTAGAGCTGGTGAAAAACAGACTGAGAGAACTCTTTAACATTGTCAAAAGCCAAACAAACTGAACTCCCTCTCACGAAATCAAAGCCACCAAAGAGCGATGTGAAGAAATTGCCACCTTCTTCACTAATAAAGTCTAAAAAATGGATCAATCCTTCATCCAAACCGCAAACCCTCCTTCCCTCTTAACCTGCCCCCCTTTAACCACCCTTGACCAACTAGAAAGAGTTCTTACCAAGGACAATCAGGTCTACTTCCAGCTAAAAAACAATGCGCATTGGTCAGACTTTGAGCTAATGTCGGAAAACGAGGTCTTCAGTATAATTTCTAACCTAAAATCTTTTTCCCACACTATGGACCCCCTCCCATCCACAATTATAAAATAAGTCAACCACACCATTTACCCCTTCTGGACAAAAATCATCAACGCCTCTCTCAGCTCAGGCTGTGTCCAGGACTCCCTCCAACTAGGATAAATCACACCCATTCTCAAGAAACCAGGGGCCGACCCTAATGATCTTAACAGCCTCAGACCTATCTCCAACCTCCAGTTCCTTGCAAAAACATTGGAGAAATGCGTTCACCACCAACTCAACAAACACATTGATGAGTTCAACCTCCTCGACACCTTTCAATCAGGATTCAGAAAAGGCTGTAGCACTGAACCACCTATGCTCAACATCTCTGACGATATTCACAAGGCATTAGATGAAGGTGATAACTGCCTACTCATCCTTATTGATCTATCTCCGACATTCGACACAGTAAATTATCCAGCTCTTCTGGAGACCTTGTCGAAGCGCTACGGCATTAATGGCACAGTACTAAAATGGTTTACCTCCTTCCTTCAACACCGCTCGCAACAAATTAAAATCAACTCCTGTCTCTCGAAGCCAACAGAAGTCACACTTGGGGTCCCGCAAGACTAGATCCTCTCCCCGTCCCTCTTCATTCTCTTCATGGAGCCCCTCACAATCATATTGAAAAAAGCTGAAGTGAATTAGCACCTTTACGCTGATGACACCCAATTCTGTTTCAAAATCAAGTCACCCAGCGACATCCAACACCTCAATGTCACTCTAACCGAGATCCAAACTTGGTTCAACTCTAACCACTTAAAGCTCAACCCAGATAAAACTGAACTAATCCTATACTCTCCAAAAAGCAACCACCGACCAATCCAAGAGTGGCTCAAGAACCTGGTTTCCCTAAACTGCCCCTTCGTCCTATCCGACTCAGTTAAGTCTCTAGGCATCACCCTTGACAAAAACTTATCAATGGAGGCCCACATCAAAACTCTGCAAATGGTGCGCTATTCTCACTAAAACACCTCAAATAATTAAAACCATTTCTTCCCCATAATGACCTCATGACAGTAGTTCAATCACTAGTTCTCTCTAAAATCGACTACGGGAACGCCATCCTAACAGGGACTCCAAAAGCTCATCTAGCCCCACTAAGGGCAGTGCTGAACATGGCCGCTCGACTCATATCGGGAGTAAAAAGCTCTCAGCTCCCTCAACTGGCTTCCCATGGAAGGGAGGTGTATTTACAAGCTGGCCTGCATCACTCACTTCACTTTCCACCCCCTAACTATCTGAACAACAAACTGGTAAGAGCAGGTCAATCCAGAACTCTGAGAAGCTCCAACTCACTCCTTCATATCACTCTGAAACTGAAAAAGAAAACCACCCAGTACCGATCGTTTTCTGGCAACACTCCCAGGATGTGGAAGGCTCTCCCTAGAGTCCTCAGATGCAACCCCTCCTTCTCCTGTTTCAAAAGGAACCTGACACTCCATCTCCTTAAGAAATACTTTCCTGACCAACGTCAACTAACCTAGACTTCAATATCCGAGTTGACTCCTCTCTCTCTTGACATTCAAGGATAGTAAGTGAACGCACTGTGTTAGCCACCTTCGTTTGTTTTCTCTCCCTCCCCTGCACTGTTTACCTATTTTCATGTTGCAATTTGTTTTATCTCTGTTTTGCTTCCTTACTGCCCTCCTACTATGTAATGCAATTTCCTTCTGTTTTTTACAGTGTGTATGTAAAGTACTCTGATACCTACGGGTCAAGCTAGCCCTATATAAAACTTTTAAAATAAATAAATACAGGATGTGGTCATTGCCTTGAGGAGTTACCCTGCTCTCATTAGTCAGGAGTGGCCCAGAGAATTTTGAATAAGTGTCTAAGAGGGGCAGAGCCCTCCAGATCTGCAGCTTGAAACTTACTGAAGCAAGAAGTACCCTGCTGAGAAGTTTTGCTGTGTAAAGATTTTCAGGCCTGACCTCTGAAGACTGCACCAACTGAAACTGCAGCCCTGTGGATTACCTTGCTGCAAAAGGACTAAAGAGGGGGCTCCCTGCAAGCTACAGGTTAATAGAGCTCACCTGGACATCCCCACAAGAATGATCAAGTGGATTGCGGAATTGAAGTTTCACACTTTCAAGGACCCTCTTGGAGATTCCAGAACCTTGGATTGTGTGTTGGATACCTTGGGACCCGCAAGCAGAACTTCAGTAAGTAGTTCTAACTGGACCCCTTCTGCTGGAGAAGGCGCACAACACATTTGGTTAGATTCTCCAGAACATTTTTTAAAGGTGTCCCTGTCAGCAAAAACGAAATGACTAAAAGGGGCACTGTTGGTTTCTAAGCACTAGAAAGTGACTACTCTTTACAAATTCATATCTCTGGTTTCCTACAGTGGATTGTTTTCATTTTGGTGTCATTTAAATGATAAAAGTATTACCTATTTTTATAAATTGGTGTTGGATGTTTATTTTGTGTTGTGACTTAATTATTTACTGAAATGGTGTTTTTAAATGCTTTACATACCTGTCTTTGAAGTTAAGCCTGTCTGCTCGCAGCCACGATACCAAGTGTTGAGCATAGGAATAATTTTCTAAGACCTATGCTGGGTTCTACCATGTGTTAATGGCCTTATTGCCAGCAGCAGACATATATTTGCCCCTACCAATAACCCACTTTCCAACATTTGGTGCTCGGCGGTGTGGATGAGGACTTGTGTTTAAAAAGTACACTTTTCAGTGAATGATTTAAGATTATAAAAATCATCTAAATGTCCTTAGAACAAAACTTTTGAGTTTGATTTTTGGAATTTGGACTAAACTGTTTTTAATCCATTGTTCTGATTTTTCCAAATTGTTCTAAGTCTGTTGTGCCCAGTTTTTGTGACCCAAAACTAGGGAACCATGGAGCTGGACCTGGCTAAACTGTCCCAGCTTAGGATAGCTGATCTTAGGGAACAGTGTAGGCTTAGGGGGATACGTGCTGCCAAGAAGACGAGGAAGTCAGGGTTGCTTGAGTCCCTAAAGGCCTGGGCCAGGGGAGCTGAGGAGAACCAAGGGGGGTGGGAAGATGTGACCCCCAACCTCACCCAAGAGAGGGGTGAGGATGAAACCTCTTCCATTGTGACAAGTGTGTGGTGGCAGTGGGGAAGGGTCCCTTACTCAGGAACTACTACCATCCCTTGCAGAGAGACAGCTTCAGGCTCAATTAGCGTTGATAGCTTTAGAGCAAAGGAAACTGGACTTGGCTGAGAAGAGATGGGAGAAGGAGGAGAAGAGGAATGGTGGCAGTGAAAGTGAAGAAGATGTTGGGATGTCCAGGGCTGGTAGATTTATACCTAAACTTTCCAAGGGCCTAGTACCCAAGTACACTGAGGGGAATGACATTGACAGGTGGCCAGCAGCTTTTGAGAGAGTCCTCAACAATATTAGGGTTCACTATAAGTATTGGGGTACACTCCGGTGGGAGTTGATTCCAGTAGCTGGGAGGGATAGGCTCCTACCCCTGAAGGGAGAGGATGCAGAATCATACCAGCAGATGAAGGCATGCTTAGTCAAGAGATTTGGTCTGACTCCAGAGTTGTACAAGGTGAAGTTTAGAGGCACCCATAAATTGAGTTCAGTCTTGGGTATACTTTGTGGACGTTTTAGTGAAGGCACTGGAAGGCTGGATTGTTGGTAACAAAGTTGACACATATAAGGGATTGTATAATTTGTTTTTGAAGGAACAAAATTTGACTCATTGTGCAGAAGAGAAGTTACGCCAGTATCCAGTGGACTCAAAGATGACAGACCCCAGAGAGTTGGGGGAATCAGCTGATGAGTGGGCGAGAATCTGGGTTTCCATTCAGCATCAGGGGGGTGACCGGAAGAAAGGAGGACAAGTCCCTTCCCAAGGGAAAGCCCAGGGAAATGAAGGTTCAAAACCTAAGGAGTCCTCCAAAGACCCACAAAAACCTGCACAAGGAGGAGGGGGGGCCCGAGCCAACCCAAATTCAAAGGGAGGGGGTTTCAAGGAAAGTCTGGTGGGTTCTTTGATCCCTCAAAGGTGGGTAAGTGCTATCTGTAACCAACCAGGGCATACGCAGGGAGATGCTGTCTGCACCAAGAAGCCCCCCCGCCCCCACTAAGGGACCATCCACAGGGATTGCCAATGTCAGTATAGGGGTGGAGAGTGGTGCCCCAGAGAGGGGTAGTCAGGTGGTTGAAGCAACCTTAGTATCCCTGGGAGGGGTTTATATTGTCACCCTTGCTGCCTTACCTCCAAACATGGACAAGTACAGGCATAGGCCTAAAGTGAAAGGGACTGAGGTTGAGGCTATCAGAGACACTGGGGCTAGTGTAACTATGGTCCTGGATGAACTGGTGCCTCCAGAGAGGGTGTTACCTGGTGAGTTTCACCGTGTGGAATATGCAGACAGCACTACCAAACTCCATCATATGGCTGTGGTGGATTTGGAATGGGGAGGTGTGACAGGCCCTATGAAGGTAGCTGTGTCAAAGGTGCTCCCAGTCCAGTGTTTACTGGGCAATGATCTTGAAGCCTCTGTGTGGTCAGAGGTGGAGAGAGGACTCCATATAAAAATATTGGACCTCCCTGAGTGGGTATGTGCTGTGATGAGGTCACAGACTAGCCAGAAGGGAGGGGCTGGACACTTGGGCCCTGGAACAAAGGGCCAAGCATCCAAGGACAAGGGCACTGGGCCGGGTGAGCCAGCCCAGGGAACTCCAGAGGCACAGGAGGAATCTAACCCTGATGGGGAGGATCTGGCCTCTGAGGGAGAGACTCCATCCCTTACAGAGCTGTCAGATTTGGCAGAACTGCCAGGAGCAGATGGACCCTCCAGAGAAGAGTTCAGTCAGGGACAGCGTGACTGTCCCACCCTTGAGAGCTTGAGGCGGATTGCTTCTAAGCAAGAGGAGGAGGATGACCGTGGGTTTCACAAACTCTGCTGGAAGATGGACTGCTTTATACTGAGGCCAGAAACCTCAAGGGGGGGGGGCACCAGGAGGATGATGGTACCCAAGAACTACAGAGAGTTCATCCTGACTTTGGATCATGATATCCCCTTAGAAGGACATTTGGGACAGACAAAGGCATGGAACCACTCGGTGAACCATTTCTACTGGCCCCTTACGCCTGAAAAGGTAAATGAGTTTTGCAGCTCCTGTGTCACCTGTCAGGCTAGTGACAAGGCAGGGGGCAAAGGCTCCCCTAATACCATGGCCAACGGTTGGGGATCCTTTAGAAAGGGTGGGAATGGACATTGCTAGTCCCCTGGACCCCCCTACTGCATCAGGGAATAGATATATCTTAGTGGTGGTTGACCATGCCACTAGATACCCTGAAGCCATACTTCTCAGAACCATTGATGCTTCTGCGGTGGCAAGAGCACTGCTTGGTGTGTTCACCAGAGTGGGGTTTCCAAAAGAGGTGGTGTCAGATAGGGGCACGGACTTCCTGTCCAGCTATCTGACTGCTATGTGGGATGAGTGTGGTGTTAACTACAAGTTCACCACCCCTATCACCCACAAGCAAATGGTCTTGTTGAGAGATTCAACAAAACCCTGAAGTGTATGATAAATGGGTTGTCAGAGAAACTCAGGAGGAGATGGGATGTTCTCCTCCTATGCTTACTGTTTGCCTACAGGGAGGTGCCACAGAAAGGGGTTGGTTTCATTCCCTTTGAGTTTGTTGTTTGGCTACCCTGTGAGGGGGCCATTGAGCCTGCTGAGAGAGTCTTTAGAAAAGCTTCTTAAAGAAGCTAAAGACAATGTGCTTGATTATGTGCTAGGCCTGATATCTAGAATGGCAGAGTATGTGTACAAGGCAAACAGGAAACTGGAGGCAAGGAGCTCCCGAAGCACTGGTATGATCAAAAGGCTACTATTTCTGAGTATACTCCAGTACAGTTGGTGTGGGTGTTGGAGCCTGTGGCTCCCAGGGCCCTCCATGACAAGTGGAGTGGGCCCTATCCAATCTTAGAAAAGAAGGGTGAGGTTACCTATTTGGTTGACCTTGGCACCCCCAAGAACCCTCACAGGGTCCTGCATGTGAACAAATTGAAACCCCACCATGCCAGGGCAGATGTGACCATGTTACTGGTCACTGATGAGGGTGTGGAGGAGGAAACTGAGCCTGTGCCCAACCGCCTCTCCACTAATGTACAAGATGGGTCAGTGGAGGGAGTGGTACTCTCTCCCAGATTGACAGACCAGCAGCACAGAGACTGCATGCAGTTGCTGGAGCAGTTTGCTGGCCTGTTCTCTTTGACCACAGGCATCACTGAGGGGTGTGTGCACCACATTGACACTGGTGACAGCCTACCTGTCAAACATAAATTGTACAGGTTGTCTGACCATGTCAGAGCCAGCATTAAAGCTGAGGTTGCTAAGATGCTGGAACTGGGGGTAATTGATCCGCCGGAGAGTCCATGGGCCAGTCCTGTGGTGCTGGTACCTAAACCTAATCCTCAGGGGGGACCCAAGGAGTTAAGGTTCTGTGTGGACTAGAGTTTTGAATGCGATCACAAAGACTGACGCTCACCCTATACCTAGAGCTGATGAGCTCATTGATAGGTTAGGGGCGGCTAAGTACCTCAGTACTTTTGATTTGACTTCAGGTTACTGGCAGATTTCCCTCACTGATGGAGCAAAGGAGAGGTCAGTATTCTCCACACCAGAGGGACATCATCAGTTTAAGGTAATGTCCTTTGGATTAAAGAATTCACCTGCCACCTTCCAAAGGTTGGTAAACAGGGTGTTATCTGGGTTGGAACAGTTCAGTGCAGCTTACCTGGATGATATAGCTGTATACTGTTCTACTTGCGGGATCACTTAAACCACCTAAGGGAAGTGCTTCAAGCCATGCAGCAAGTAGGCCTGACTAATAAGGCAAACATGTGCCAAATAGGGCAGAGTACTTTGGTGTACCTGGGCCACCTGGTAGGTGGGGGCCATGTACAGCCTCTCCAAGCTAAAATTCAACTATTTTGGCTTGGACAACTCCTGTTATCCAGACTCAGGTCAGGGAATTCTTTGGACTGACAAGGTACTATAGAAGGTTTGTTCAAAATTATGGGACCATTGTGGGGTCCCTAACAGAACTCTTTTCTAAAAAGAGGTCCAAGAAGGTGATTTGGCCCCCAGAGTGTTAGAAGGCTTTTGACACTGTGAAAGCTGCTATGTGTTCAGCACCCGTGTTACTGGCCCCTGACTACACAAAGGAATTTGTGGTTCAGACAGATGCTTCAGAGCAAGGGATTGGGGCAGTGTTGTCTCAGCTGAATAAAGGGGGCCTTGATCAGCCAGTTGCCTTTATTTGTAGGAGGCTTCTTCCCAGAGAGCACAGGTGGAGTGCCATTGAGAGAGAGGCTTTTGCTGTGGTGTGGTCCCTGAAAAAGTTGAGGCCCTTTTTGTTTGGAACTCACTTTCGTGTTCAAAGTGACCACATACCTCTCAGATGGCTCATGCTGATGAGAGGGGAGAATCCCAAGCTATTAAGGTGGTCCATTTCCGTACAGGGAATGGACTTTACAGTGGAACACAGACCTGGGGTTGGCCATGAAAATGCAGATGGACTTTCCAGGTTTTTCCACTTAGCTGATGAGGACTACCAGGGTGTAGGTTAGTAACGCATCACCTTTCGTTTGGGGGGCTATGTTGCAAAGTCATCCTGTGCCCTGGACACCCCCCAAATGTTTGCTGACTGATGCTGGTGGCAACTGATTTTGACTGACCCTGGGCTCTGCCTAACCAGGCCCAGGGCCAGTGCTAAGCTGAAAGGAACACATTAGAATACAGTTAAAATACCTAACATATAATAGGGTACATTATTGTATGGTGGGGTACCCCTGTATTTTGCATGACCTACCCCCCAAGCCTCTAGTATATAATAGGGCAGGGGATTGAAACTACCTAGAAGTCCCCAGTACCCTGGGGCATGGCAGTTTAGAGGCCAGCAGCTTTTTCTGCGCTTGCATGTGTGCACTGTTGAAGCTTGAGGTCAGTTTAAAAACAGCCCTGGGTGCCAGGACTGCTTTTAAAACGTAAATTGTGCCCAAACTCGACTTTGGTGGTAGGGGCACTTAAACATGGATAACCTACAATGTTTTAGCATATTAGGGACCCCCAGGGTCTCCTCTAGGTATCCCAGGGGTAGGGGTCAGTTATCTATAAGGTACACCCTTATAAAATGAGTTTTTATATGCTTGGGTAAAGTGAAATTTCACATTTCACTCGCCACATTGTGGTAAAGTGCTGCTCAAATTCGACTTTGATGCTAGGAGCACAGTAAAAGGAGAATCTGCAATATTTCTACAGATTCAGAACCCCTAAAGTTTCACCTAGTTGCCGATGTGGTGGGGTTCCTGTAGATATACGGCAAGTACTCATAAAATATGTTTTTGGAAGTCCTGGTGCTGGAAAATGGCCCAAGTCATTTTTCCCATTGCAAATCCCTTGTTACATAGGTCCTTTTCTTCACATATACAGCAGGTCTCTGCGTGCTGTCTCCATAAACTAAGAAACCTTCGCAAATTTCTGTCCCTCCTGCCTGAAGACTGTCGCAAGTCGGTGGTCCATGCTACAGTCACTTCCAGACTGGACTACGCAAACGGCCTCTACCTCGGCCTACCCAAATATCTGGTGCAACGACTGCAGATCGTGCAGAACGCGGCTGCGAGACTGCTAAAAAACATCCCTTTTAAACAGCATGTCTCTCCGTACTTGCGCGATCTGCATTGGCTCCCTGTAGCCTGCAGAATCAAGTTTAAAGCTCTAACTCTGGCGTTTAGAGCCCAAAAGGGGACCTGCCCCTCCTATTTAAAGCTTAGACTCCCCAGATACTATCAGGAGAGATGCTTGCGCTCTAATTCACGAAACCTGCTCTCCATCCCCCGCGCCAAGAGAGCCAGACTCGGAGGCAGATCTTTCTCTGCCTGCACGGCGACACTCTGGAACGCCCTACCGGTCAACATCCAACTGGCTCCAACGGAAGCCAGTTTTAAGAGGCAGCTAAAGACCTGGCTCTTTTCCCAGAATAACTAAACACTCTCTCCCCTTTCTCCGCCCATTCCTACCTGGAAAAACGATCACTCAGCGCCGGGACACCTCCTTGTGAGGTAGCTGTTCGCGCTTTATAAATGCCGGTATTATTATTATTATTATAGGAAGTTATTTATTAATAACTATTGAGAGGAGAGGACTAGCCTGACCATTCAAAGACTTCCCAAAATGGTAGTAGTAAATCCAACAATATCATATTGTTGAATCTCTCCTAAAGTGTACATACAAGCAGTTATAAGACTTTCTTGTTTGTAAGTCCAAATTCAGCCTTGCAGTGGTCTGCCCTGGGGGGGAGTTAAGTGGATTAGCCAGGGTGCTTTGAAGAGGTGATAAAGAGCCCCTTCGGTTACCAACTCTGCTGGGAGGGCAGTGTGCTGGTCCAAGGAATGCCAGGCCAGGGGGTGGAGATGTAAACCATGCTCTTCAAAGGCAGAGAGGAGGCCTGGGTGTCAGTTATACTTTTACACTCTTGACCCATAGTGAGGGCTAGGCTTAAGGAAGGTATGTGCAGATGGTAGTGGGAGAGTCTAGGGAAATAAGCCATCCCTGGGGGTGTAGCCAGGTCTTGGCTCTCTGCTGGAAAATCAGCCATTATGGATTTGGAAGATTTGATGCACTCTGGGACAAAATAATGCCACACTCTACAGGATGTGGTCATTGCCTTGAGGGGCTACCCTGCTCTCTTTGGTCAGGAGTGACCTGCTGCTTGACCCAGAGAATTTTGAATAAGTATCTGAGAGGGGCAGAGCCCTCCAGATCTGCTGCTTGAAACTTACTGAAGCAAGAAGTGCCCTGCTGAGAAGGTTTGCTGTGCAAAGATTTCTAAGGCCTGACCTCTGAAGACTGCACCAACTGAAACTGCAGCCCTGTGGATTACCTTGCTGCAAAAGGACTAAAGAGGGGACTCCCTGCAAGCTACAAGCTAACAGAGCTCACCTGGACATCCCCACAAAGAATTCCCAGCCTGGAGTACCAATAGATTTGTAAGGGTTTTGTTCAAGTGGAATGCGGAATTGAAGTTTCACACTTTCAAGGACCCTCTTGAAGATTCCAGAACCTTGGATTGTGTGTTGGATACTTTGGGACTGGCAAGCAGAACTTCAGTAAGTAGTTCTAACTGGTCCCCGGCTGCTGGAGAAGGCGCACAACACATTTGGTGAGATTCTCCAGAACAATTTTTAAAGGTTTCCCTGTCAGAGAAAACAAAATGACTAAAAGGGGCACTGTTAGTTTCTAAGAACTAGAAAGTGACTAATATTTAAAAATTCATATCTCTGGTTCCCTACAGTGGATTTTTTTCGTTTTGTTGTCATTTAAAAGATAAAAGTATTACCTATTTCTATAAATTGGTGTTGGATTTTTATTTTGTGTTGTGTCTTAATTATGTACTGAAATGGTGTTTTTAAATGCTTTACATACCTGTCTTTGAAGTTAAGCCTGTCTGCTCGCAGCCACGTTACCAAGGAGCAGTGTGTCTCATGACGAGCTGAGCTCGTCATGAGCATGGAAGGGGTTAATATATTTCTCCAGACTAATGAAGTGAATCATATTGATATGGAGCAAGCCGATATGCTGAACAAAGAAGTTACTCAAGCGGAAATTAGATTGGCAATTTCTGCTTTACCTTCGGGCAAATCATCAGGGGAAGATTTGATTCCGGTTGAGCTTTATAAACACTGTGTAGAGGAACTAGCTCCTATACTTAGCCAAGTGATTGGATCTATTGGACAAGAGGGGAAAGCTCCGGAGTCATGGAATATCACGCACATTTTTTTTTTCTTAACAATGATAAAGCATCAGATGAATGTGGGTCTTACCGACCGATTTCGTTAATAAATACTGATGCGAAGATATTCGCCAAAATAATGGCTAATCAACTAGCCCCAATAATATCCGCCCTGGTTTCTCCAGAACAACACGGATTCTTATCCGGTAGGGATACTGCAACTCATATTAATATGGCTTTTACTGCTTTTGATGTTGCCAGGGTAAGCTCCACCCCACTCGGTATGATACTTCTTGATGCTGAGAAAGCATTTGACCGAGTGGGGTGGGATTACCTCTGGGCAGTGCTGGATAGATTCGGCATCAAGGGCTCATTTTTTAAATGGATAAAGGCTTTGTATGATAATTCAAGAGCAAAAGTTTGCTATGCAGATATGCAGTTGGATACATTTCCTATTTTGCGGGGTACCCGTCAAGGGTGCCCACTGTCACTTTTATTATTTGCTTTATCCATCGAACCGTTTTTAGTAGCAATACAAAAGAATCCGTTTATAGTACCATTTTCATCTGGTTTAAATACCCTCAGAATGACGGTATATGCAGATGATATTGCGGTCTATTTGATAAATACAGATGAGGCAATTATAGGGATTATTACGGAGGCTAGGGTGTTTGGTTTAGTATCTGGATATAAGCTGAACACTAATAAGACGCAAATTATCATGAATTATAAACCAAAGTATCAAATTCAAGGAGTGTGTAAAACTGCTACTTATCTTGGCGTAAACATTTCTGCTTGTCCAGAAGAGATAGCTACGCTGAATTATGAACTACTGCTAAAAGACACAGCTACTGTTTTGAAAAAATGGCATAAGGTTCCACTAAGTCTAATTGGTAAGATTAATCTAATCAAAATGAAGATTCTTCCCAAATTTATTTACTTATTTTGATCTATTCCATTTCGTATTAACAATCTTTTTTTTAAACGCCTAGATGACATATTAAGCAGCTTCATATGGGGCTATAAAAAAGCACGCTGGGCAATTGATTTAATTAAATTACCTTATGGAGAAGGCAGCCTTGACTTTCCTGATTTCAAAGGATACTTCTGGTCGACATTTATAGGACGCATTCGTAGTATGATACACCCCTATAATGAACCACTTTTTTAACATGCATTTATGTTAGGAACTGAATCTAAAATGTTTTTATACCTTATAACTGATCCGAATTACTTTAAGAGGGTCAAATTTAAGACTGCTCGAGATATAGTATATCTTTGGAGAGCTATCATTTGCAAATGTCGTTATATCATTCCAGACTTCCTTTATGGGACAATCCTGCTCTCCCAGGAATTTTCCATGACGGCGGAGGGAGACCATGGGCACAACTGGGTATTGAAAATCTTGGTGATTTATACGATAATACTGGGTTCTCATAATTTGTGAGACTTCAACTTCTTTATAAAGTGACGGAAAATATGCGCCTAAAATATTATCAAATTAGAGACTATTTTATACGCAGTCTCAACATTATTGAATTATCTGACTCTAGCATATGGGAATGTATCCACTTAACTAAAAATAAATCATTGATCAGCTCTGCATATAAAAGCTTTAACTCTCAGAAAGATGGTGACTGTAAGAAACTAGCCATACGCTGGAGCCAGAAATTGGAGTCTAATATCACTGCTAATTCTATATCTTCTGCATTGGATACTATCTGTAAATCAGTACATTCATTTAGTCTAAGGCTGCAGTCATATAGGACTATCTGTTTTCTTTACTATACCCCTGCACGTATCTCGAAATGGGCTACAAGTAAATCAAGTAGTGATCGGGTTAGATGCCCTAAATGTGATTTATACGCAGCTGACTTAACGCATATGTTTTATTCGTGGCCATTATTACTAACATTTTGGAGAGGTCTGGAAAAGACTATGTCCCATAAACTTAATAGAACTATATCATTCACGGCCATAGATATATTACTCGGTCCACAATTATGTGACCATAGCTCAAGAGAACTTATTAGTATTATATTGGCCTTTGCTAGGCTAACTATTGTTCGAGCATTCGATCGCACGAGACCCACCTTCGACAGCAGAGTGGTGGGCAATATTAACAGATACATACAATATGGAATATGCATTAGCTAAAGTCAGGGGTATAAGAGCATTATGTAAATTGGAAAAAATCTGGGGAGAATTTGTCTAAGAATGTGTTAAGGAAATTATTTATCTGTTTATGTGAAGTTATGCCTGCTTCACATGGAGTTTGAGCCCTTTGTTTTTATGCAAGATTATTCACCTTGTGTTTGCCGTATCAAAGTGCTTTAACCTTTGTTGTTTGCCACAACTGCCAGTTTCTTTTTCCTTCATTTTTTTAATGCATGATGAGTTTGTTTCTTATTTGTTGCAACTTTATCCTCATGTCATCAATAAAAATATTTTTTCTTAAAACTATTGGTGTGTCTGTGTGCAGGTGTCATCGTCAAAGCATCTATGCTAGAACCATTGTACATTTTTGGGAACAATACAATGGCCAAATAACAGATTCTGTCTCAATCTGATGTTAGCTGGAAATAAGCATCCTGTCCAAAAACAAAATAAACACCAGGAATAGTGTTTTCTTCACCTTGCAGTATTTGCCATTTACCTCCCATGAGTTTGAATGTGTTCACAACTACTAATTCCCACATGTTTATTTCTGCTTTGGGTTGTCTTCCTATATACACAAATGTTGCCCTTTTGTCTTCTGTTTCATTTCAGTCTAGGATAAACAAATTTCTTTCCGAAGTCTTCTTCTTTGTTCCAGACATTTTTCAAAACTTTATAATGTCTATTTTTGCTATGTGTTATATTTTTGTGTCTTCCTTCTAGTGTCATGATGAATACCATTTCTAATTTTCTCATGAAGCAGGTTAAATGGTTTGTAAGCTTTAACTGTGTCTATGGGGATAGATGGTATAAAATAATGCCAATCCGCGTCCATGTCTTTTGCTTGCGGTTGTAAATTCATGTTTTTCTGTGACAGCACTTTTGAAAGAATCAGGTTGCAATTGGAATACAAATGTTAAAAATTTTCTTGCCTATAGACTAATGAAAGCAAAATACAACATGTTATTGCATATGACGAGGAAAGGTGATGGTAAGTCACCTCCTCTGCAGCCGATGAGGGTAAATGTGCGCAGATGTAGAATCCTTTGTATTCATGGCGTGTATGTATTCTTGAACAAATCTTTAATATACATTTGTGGAATAATCTTTTGCTTTGTAATTCATAAATAATGTCTTTAACTCTGTCTCATCTATTGCATGTATAGCTGTCTCAGGTGTTGAAGTCAATCTAATCTCCTGATCTAGTGTAAATAATACCAAACTAGTACTATTATAATCACTAACACTGTTATTAATAAAGTACCCCCCATAATAAGCTTGCATCTATTTCGTTCTACTTAGGCAGCACATATTTGTCTATAATCAGATTGTTTAAGCAGAAACACAGCAACAGTACACTTCAAATTTGCTTTGAGCAATATCTTTGCAGCTGTTAGTTTTTTTAAGTAGTCTTTTCTCAAGCAGTTTATTCTTTTTATAGAAATCGTCATATAGTCATCCCTAGCCCTACTCTGTCTTCTTCTAAATGTTATCCCACTCTTCTTCAGCAGCTTTGGGCCAAGGTAATATTCTTAAAAATGTAAAAAAGAATGTATCTGAATCTTTGGATAAGTGTTTACTTATAACAATGTCTCTTAACTTTTTGTTTCTTTTCCAGAAATCTTTTTGAACAGCTTTTTCCCCACTTCTCTTAATTATGATGTCATAGGGGTTTAAACAGTTCTGATCTCAGGTCAAACAGAGCCGATATTGGAGTGTTCAATACTTGGTTCACGTAGTTAGTCCATTCAGGTGCAGAATACCTTTGATAATGCGCTGGAGCTCTTTTTGATCTTCTTGGTGTTTGTTGATCTTCCTCTGTGTCACTCTGTGTCACTTGTACAACATTACTCTTACTCCTCAGCAATTGTTTGTGGTATTCCAACTACTGACACACTTGACTTAAATTTTTGTTGAATGGGATTTCTTGGCCAATGAGCACTGCGAGTGACTCTTATCTTTCCAGTGCTTGTACCTTCACCCAGATCGTCTTGTTGCTGTTTCAACTGTAATCTCACGTTGATCTCTTGTCTCTTCTTCATTAGAGACTTCAAAGCCACTTTGTGCGATGACTAGAATCTGGATTGGTGCGATTGTTTGCCGTTCTTCACCCCTCTCTCTCATTGCTGTTAGCTTTCTTGCTGAACCACTCCTTATTCTGCTGAGGCTTTTGTGGCTGGGACTGTTGTGACAGTCTGTCATAATTGCTCTATGTTCTTGTTCATAGAACACTATTTCTTAACCCCTTCGATGCTCATGACGAGCTCAACCACAACCACACACAACCGCACACACACAGCCACACACACACAGCCACACACACACACAACCACACATACAACCACAGCCACACGTAACCACAGAACTACACCATCAACCACACCCACACACACACCACACACTACCAGAACTACACCCAACCACACACACACAACCACATACAACCACAACCAGACACACAAACACAACCACACACAACCACACACACAACCACACACACACACACACACAACCCCACACAAACACACACGCACGCCCCCTGCCACTCACTGCCTATCAGCCTCCTCTCAGCCAGGTAGCGCGATAACAATCAGTTTCACTTTCACGCGATTAGTTTCACTTTCACAGCCATGTTCGCCCGTGAAAATGTTTGCGTTTCTAGTTTTATTCAGCATTCACTCTTGTTTCCTAGTGCTTGACAATCCAATCTCTACAATATTTAAGCAGCCTGCACGTCTCCTGTCAACCATACCACTCCATGCATTTCCTCCGATCCACATAGATATCAGTGGTACAGACCAAGGTAACCAGGTTTCTTATCCTTCATTCAAGCAATAACCAGAATGCTAAACTGCATTCGTGCCCCACTTCGTTTTAAGCAGCAAACAGTTATTCTAATCGGTTTGTTTCACAGAGGTTGGTTCTCAGGAGAAGGGCAGTGGCACTTGCATGGCACTATACGCTAGTGTGTCCAAAAGAGTTGTTTAAAAAAAAATTATGAAACATTGACTCTTTTAAAAATTCTGATTCCACCAGAATCTGAGTCTTCCACAACACCCTGTTTTTTTGGCTTTCAGCTGTGAAAAGGAGACCAATATTGCCCCCATTTTTATTATTCTGTACTGGGGTACTTTTTTAACTTGTCTCTAGTTCATTGCGAATCTTACCGTTACTAATTCAAATTGTGTTAGCTTTGGCTTATTTGCAATGCAAACTTTATCTCAATAAGTTGCTGTAACAAGCTGCAAGTCCGCTACGGAAGCCCATTCATTTGCTAATTATTTTCCACATAAGGTTGCAAAACCATACCGTGGAGTTTTCAGGATTTTGAATAGTTTCTTGTTTGAAGATGTTACTCTCTCCTGCGCACCCCACTCCTGTACTAAGCTTACGAGTGACCTGGCATCAGAGGTTCTTGCATCCACCCAAGTCTGGACTGGCACTGGTGAGTCCCAGCCTGGCACACACCAGGTGATGATCTCCGCACCTCCTTCTAGACCCCAGCTCACTACTGCTTGCAGTCTGTCACTCACCTCCCTGGCACTCACCCTTCACACCTCAGGCCTGGCAGTCACTACTCGTACCTGGCACTCACCCTTCTCTCTCTCTGGCACTCAGCATTGACTCTCTGTGACACTCAACTGTCACCTCCCTGACACTGACCCTCGTATGGTCAGGGACTACCGACCAGCCCCTCCTGTCTTGCGCACCACCAACATTAAACCATTAAATCAATTAGACATGCGAGGAGTTTTCTTTGGAAGGCAGGGGGTCTCATGACCCCCCGGCCGTATTTATTAAAACATGAAAACAAATTAGAATTGTTGAAATAAACAATATTTACACAAGCATTATTATGCAAAAATGTGACATTAGATTACAAGCAATGTAGACAGGTATCAAAGGGCTAACCTTAACAAATGTCTAATACAGCGTGTTTCCTAACCGAATCTAACATCCTACGTATGAAATTTTGCACATCCTAGCTTTTGGGCCTACGGCAAGGTCGCTAACCGGTGTCAGATCCTTATTAACCAGCTACGCCCTTTTGTCTGAGTGTGCATGCGCCGAGGGCCCGTTTACCGGGAGAGTAGTTCCCCCCCTCCCGGTTACCCCCGTACGCTCCATGAACTCCATTAATCAACAAGCATTTACAATGCAATGGTTTTGCCTTTGTTAAAGTTAGAGCTATTGGCATTGCTCTTGACACTCTGAAGCTCCACTCTGAAGCTCCACTCTGAAGCTCCACTCTGAAGCTCCACTCTGAAGCTCCACTCTGAAGCTCCACTCTGAAGCTCCACTCTGCACTCTGAAGCTCCACTCTGCACTCTGAAGCTGCACTCTGAAGCTGCACTCTGAAGCTCCACTCTGCACTCTGAAGCTGCACTCTGAAGCTGCACTCTGAAGCTCCACTCTGAAGCTCCACTCTGAAGCTCCACTCTGAAGCTCCACTCTGAAGCTCCACTCTGAAGCTCCACTCTGCACTCTGAAGCTCCACTCTGCACTCTGAATCTGCACTCTGAAGCTCCACTCTGCACTCTGAAGCTCCACTCTGCACTCTGAAGCTCCACTCTGAATCTGCACTCTGAAGCTCCACTCTGCACTCTGAAGCTCCACTCTGCACTCTGAAGCTCCACTCTGAATCTGCACTCTGAAGCTCCACTCTGAAGCTCCACTCTGAAGCTCCACTCTGAAGCTCCACTCTGATGCTCCACTCTGAAGCTCCACTCTGAAGCTCCACTCTGAAGCTCCACTCTGAAGCTCCACTCTGCACTCTGAAGCTCCACTCTGAAGCTCCACTCTGCACTCTGAAGCTCCACTCTGAATCTGCACTCTGAAGCTCCACTCTGCACTCTGAAGCTCCACTCTGAATCTGCACTCTGAAGCTCCACTCTGCACTCTGAAGCTCCACTCTGAATCTGCACTCTGAAGCTCCACTCTGCACTCTGAAGCTCCACTCTGAATCTGCACTCTGATGCTCCACTCTGAATCTGCACTCTGAAGCTCCACTCTGAAGCTGCACTCTGAAGCTCCACTCTGCACTCTGAAGCTCCACTCTGCACTCTGAAGCTCCACTCTGCACTCTGAAGCTCCACTCTGCACTCTGAAGCTCCACTCTGCACTCTGAAGCTCCACTCTGAAGCTCCACTCTGCACTCTGAAGCTCCACTCTGAAGCTCCACTCTGCACTCTGAAGCTCCACTCTGAAGCTCCACTCTGCACTCTGAAGCTCCACTCTGCACTCTGAAGCTCCACTCTGCACTCTGAAGCTCCACTCTGCACTCTGAAGCTCCACTCTGAAGCTCCACTCTGCACTCTGAAGCTCCACTCTGAAGCTCCACTCTGCACTCTGAAGCTCCACTCTGAAGCTCCACTCTGAAGCTCCACTCTGAAGCTCCACTCTGAAGCTCCACTCTGAAGCTCCACTCTGAAGCTCCACTCTGCACTCTGAAGCTCCACTCTGAAGCTCCACTCTGCACTCTGAAGCTCCACTCTGAAGCTCCACTCTGCACTCTGAAGCTCCACTCTGAAGCTCCACTCTGGCTGAACATAACAGTCTGCAGTTTCACACGTTACATTTGTGTTAGCTGCATTACGTCATAATTTATTGTCAAAGGCTGGTTCAAATATGTTCTTTCAATGTTTCAAGCTGTTTTCAAGCGTTCACGCTTTATTACAAATCACAAAAAGATGTTAATATTTCACTTCTGTTCTTGGATTTTCGTCACAATATAAAACTCTGAATATAATCTTCACAAAAGTTATTTACAAAAGTTTAAGCTATTGCCATTACAAATTAAATACATTATTTAACAAATAATTTAACAAAAAAAATAAAAGCCATTGTTATTTGTAATATCAAAACATCTAAATCACG
Source organism: Lissotriton helveticus (assembly GCF_964261635.1). Taxonomy (NCBI): domain Eukaryota; kingdom Metazoa; phylum Chordata; class Amphibia; order Caudata; family Salamandridae; genus Lissotriton; species Lissotriton helveticus. The sequence goes on along the minus strand of NC_136063.1, from coordinate 701,070,604 downwards.
TAAATAAAAAACATGTTGCATTACAAATGCTATAGGTGTCACATTTGCGAAAGTTATAACTATTGGCATTGTAAATGACAAAGCTATTAATTTAGCTTTTTTAACAAACACATAAATAAATAAAAATGCCATTTATAAGACCAATAGCTCAAACTTTCCTGATGCGAGACCTATTGCATTTCCAATGCTTGTTTTTGTTTCACTTTTACTTGCGGCGTTACACAGTGTCCTTGATAAGTCGGTAAGCACTATGTTTTTTGAGTCAGTCGATTTTGATTGACCGGCAGTCCTCAGCTAGTCATAAATCCATCATTTAGAGGCCAACCCTTCATTTGCAAATAGCCGTGCTATTCGAAGGTTTCTGACTACACAGTTAATCAAGTACTAAGGCATCTTTTCTTGACCTGGACTTTTCAGCGCTCAATATGGGGAAGTGTCACAGTGATCATCAATTGCCAGTGGCGCTTCTGTTTATTGAATGTGGCAGAGCAGCCCCGTCTGTGCTCTCCACGAAATAACTGAGCTGTCTGGAAGACTCAAGTAACCAAAATAGTCGCTGCTAACATTTTTTGTTTGCACAGGTCGTTATTTCATATCCGGACTGGGCCGACACGGCTGTTCAATCTTCTGAGGTCGATAAACTGAGTGCTGGTAATGTGCTGCTAATGTGTGCAGTTATTTTCCAACACTTAGAAAGGGACGAATTTGAGATTTTAGGTTCACAGATGCCAAGAAGGTTCAACGTGGAGGCATAATCGTAAGGTAGGTTCAACAACATTTTGCAGCCCACGCCGATCTGTCAGTCACGTTCAGCAATCATAGACACATTATACCCTGTGCGGCTCATCTGTGCGGTACACTGGTCATGCTTTCAGAATAAACAAGCATTTGCAATGCAGTAGGTCTCGCATTTTCTGGGTCTGAGCTCTTGGCATTGTAAATGACAATGCCTTTGTTTTGTTTTTTTAAATCTAAATAAAAGACATTGTAATTTACAATGCTAATAGCTTAACCTCTCGCAAATGCAGGACCTATTGCACTAAATGCTTGTCTTGTTTGCTCGCGGGCGCTGCGGGGGAGGGGCATTGCTGCTTAGTGCGATAAGTTTCACTTCCTGCTAGTTCACCGTTTCGGCATGTCGAGGGTCCGTGAGTGGAGCCGGATACGGAGGTAAGTGCGCCTGGTAAGACCGCAGCCAAGCCAAGGGTCACTCCGCCTAATGCATATTTGCTATTATCACAGCCCTTCCCTCAAAATACACTTGCTTGAATCACTGTGCCAGCGATGGCTTTGTGCCGATACTAAGGATGTCTGTTGTTCTGCTGCTCTGTGAACGTTCCCATGAGAGGTCATGGGGTCATGGGTTATCAGCCGTTTACAAGTCACAGACTCCCATGGCTGGAAGCTTATGACCCAGCTTTACTTTAATATTCATGGCAGCCCTGGCAGCTTCTTTTCCCCTCCCTACCTCCTTTCGCTTTTCTTCTTGGTTCCGACAACTTCCGTTTTGTTTGTGTGAGTGGTAAGGGGGCGGAGGGCTTGGTTGAGGGCAAGTGTCTGTTACGGAGCTCTCGCCACGAAGCTCCGCCCCCTCCCCGGCTCCACTCCTCAAACGGTGATTTCAGATCTGTATGCAATATTAACAAAGCAACGCATGGCCGCCCGTGCTTTCCTCGTACTCACTAGTGTTAAGAGGCGGTGGCTTCCGAGTTTCGAACAGCACTTCGCGCTGCAGGAGGTCATTGACAGTCACTAGTCAGCCCACTACCGAGCAGACTGACCCGGACCCAGCCCAGTCCATCCAGGGCTTTCAGTGGCATTCATCACAGTGTCTCACCGGAAGGCGGGCATCAGAGAGAAGCGGGAGGGGGCGGGAAAGGGGGAGGAGAGAGCTGACGACGGCCGGCCGGAGCAGAAGACGGGCACCAAAACAAGCGGGAGGGGGCGGGAAAGGGGGAGGAGAGACGCTGACGACGGCCGGCCGGAGCACGAAGGCGGGCACCAGGAAACAAGCGGGAGGGGGAGCAAGGGAGGTGCCGGCAATGCCGGAACAGAATCGGGGGCGTTCCCGGCGTCGCGTGACGTCGGCAAAAGCCAAAGAATCGCGGGAACGCCCCCGAATCTGGTCCGGCATTGACGGACAGGCCCCTCGTCCAATGGCTAGGCTCCATTTATGGAGCCAGCCAATAAATGACGAGGGCCGACCCAAAGCCACACTACAGATCTCATCAGGATTTCGCCTGCGCGAAAAAGATGCGCAGAGCGCATCTTTTCGCCAGGCAAAACCTAAAAAGGGGGCCCTTTCACTCTGCGCCGTTTACTGACATCATAGTGTACGTGCGGGGTGGCTAACCAGCCCAAAGAAAGCGTGACTCCCCCTTCCCCTGCACCCATCCAGCCAAGCAGATATCCTGCCCCTGGAGTTCTAAGAGAGACCATTGGCCCCTCCCCCTGGACGACCCCATTCAAGAATGGAGACGCCCCCTAAGGACCTTAAATTGACTGCTCACCGATCATGACCTTACCGCCACAGGCCAGCGTAGTTGACCGACTATCTGGCCCCCCCAAACCTCCTACACTGAAAGGTCATGTGTACCTAGAAAAACCTCCCAGCCATGCCAAAATATTCTCTGTTAGTAATTCGTTGCCTGCCCTAGTCAGATGAACCCCATCTTGTAAGAAGAAATGTTCCCCCCAGATGCACCCATGTGGGATATTCTGCAATTGAGGCGACCAAAATAATTTCTCTATCTTGTTGTTGATCCTCTTTACTGAGTGATTCAACTCCCTGACAGAGCCCCCCCCCCTCCATTGGAACCTAGGAATCATCTGAGACCACACTATGGTGCAGCCTGGGCGTAATTTTGCTAACCAGCTCACTGCTGAGATTATCTCTTCCATCAGGACTCTCCTGCCCAGTTTAACCAAATCATTGCCACCCACGTGTAAAATAACCACTGAGGGCGGTGGGGTGTGCCTATCAAGCAATTCTGTAAAGAACCCCCTAAGATGACTGAGGCAAAGACCCCCTCTACCATGAAAGGAACCTTGAAACCTCCCTGTTCCGCCCTCTATCCATAGTCGCCTGGAAAGAAAACAGGTTTAGCGTGCTTTACGTATGAGTGACCAACCACCCATACAACTTGTGTCTCCTTCCTATGTTCTTGAGTCCGCCGTGAAGAGGATACTTGCTGTTGATGACCCGGTAATAGTTTCCGCCCCCTAGGCACTCACCCTTCACCTCCATGGCACTAGCCATTCATACCACTGGCCTGGCACCTACCCTTCACCCCTTGCACTCACTCTTCCCCTCCCTGGCTCTCACCCTTGACCCTCCTGACTCTTACGTCTCACCTCCATGGCACTCAACCTTCATCTCCCTGGCACTCACCCTTCATCCCCCTGACCTGGCACTCAACCTTCACCTCCGTGGCACTAGCCCTTCACCACTCTGGGCCTGGCAGCTAAACCTCACCCCTGGTACTCATACTTCCCCTTCTCGGCACTCCCCCTTCCCCTCTCTGGCACTCACCCTTGACCCTCCTGACTCTTACGTCTCATCTCCCTGGCACTCACTCCTCACCTCTCTGGCACTCACCCTTCACCCCCATGGCCTGACAGTCACCCTTGTCCCTCCTTGCGTTCACTCCTCACCTCCCTGCCACTCACCCTTGACCCTCCTGGCACTAGCCCGGTTTCCCCCAAGAACAAAAAGTAACAAGCATTGGCATAGCCAATAGGTCCAGCTTTTGGGACATTATAAGTGTTTAGGCACGAAACAGTTGATGTTGTTGCACCAATGATATTGTGCTGCATAACTAAATACTTAGAAGGTCCCAAAAGCGAGACCTATTGGCTATGCCAATGCTTGTTTTTAAATATTACTATTAATAAATGTCACTCAATTCAGCGATGCACGTTTAAATGTACTTGAAGCATTGATAAATGTCGAAAACTATTTTGTTTTACATTTTAAAGTCCTTATATTTTTTCATTATTACATTTTTGTTGCGTGATTGACTTCTTTTGATGGCTCTGCTCTTGGAGCTACGTGAACCAGACTGACCCATGGCACAGCTTTCCCCAAAGCTGTCCGATGAGATCCGAAAGCAAATGTGACAGCACAGGAGACCGTGAGTCGCCAACTCTGACTGACTGTGACGGCATGGCAGTAGAGGCGGAAATGAGGTTGGTAGGCGGAGCCCTGAACCAGACATCGCGGCCCGCGCTGCGGAGCTGCTGGTTCACGTCGTGTTGACGTCACGTGCGTGCGCTCGATCACCGGCGCGGCTCTTGTTCTGGACAAGATGGCCGTCAGTGCAGGTGGGTGTGGGGTCTCTGCGGGGGATGGGGTGCAGCGCGTACCTGATGGCTTGTGACAAACATTGAGGGGGGTGCTAGGGAAGGGTACCAATAATTGGTGCACCCGTCTTCCCTGAGGCAGCTGATTTGAGATATCCTTACAGGCCGGTGTGGTGGGACCCTCCCTAGAGAAGGCCCTGTACGTTGGAGAGGGGGTGACGTGCGACAAAGGGGTTGTAATCCGCAGCTGGACGCACATGGCAGGTGCCTGTCATTGTCCCCAAGCCCATTGGCCGTTGTTGCACTTGCGTTTTAAGTGAACGAATGCAGTGATTGTTATATATATATATATATATATATATATATATTTGTTTGTATTGTTGTCCAGTGTAAGTGCACAGTGCCGTATTCATGTCCTAACCCTTGTCAAAGATCACTGTGCCTGTTACCGTGGCAGCTGCAGCCATGGCCACTTTAGCAGTGCTCTATCGCGTCGATGGTGTTCTGTCACTGTCAGTGTACCTTGGTGAGCCTCGTTACAGTCGCAATGCATACTCAAAAGTCTCCCTTTGCTTCCTGGACGCGATTGTGATCCCTAGCGGCGCCTCTGTCGCAAGTCATATTTGCAGCTCCTTGATTTGACATAGTTTCACATCTGTGCTGTCACGGCTCACTAACTGTGTCATTTTCCTTTCTGCAACAATTTCGCTGCTGGTTCAAGAAGTACCAGGGCAGTGTTGGCCCCTGTTACCACCTTTAGTAATACCATCCATTTAGTGTATATTGAACCTGGTTTCCAAATGTCGTCTTTCCGCGTTTTCGTTCTCTGTTGAAGTGATTACACTTGGCTATGACCCAGACACTCTCACGACTACAAGTTAGATTCATGAGCAGTGTAAGTTTTCCCTCTAATTCTTCTTCTTTCTTTCTTTTTTCTTTTCTTTTTTTTTTTTGTCTCTGTGCGGCAACATAATATTTGTGAGAGCTCCTTTCTCAGCTGTGTGTGTATTGGCAATCATCCTTCAGTGGCTTTTTTACGAAAAATTATTAATGTATATATTTTTAAATGGCCTCCTCTGCATGCTCTTGTACACACATAGCCAGCCATTTTTTGATTTCTTTGTAATAAAGTTTTTAAAAAACAAATTAATAAGCAAGCGTTGTCAGTGCCAAACAGTATAAAGCTAACATCAGACCTACTAACTTTGCCAATGCTTTATTATAAATATTACCCCTCAGTATTTTGGGGGATCGTGCATTACACAGAATAGCAGACAGCAATATTTGTTGACCGTAGGTAGAATTTTACAGAGAGTTCCCTTTGAAATCTGAGATGAAGAATAAAATTTTAAAGCATACTGGAATACTCGTCTCTGGCCAAACAATGCCATTTAAAGACAACTTTACTATGCACTTTCTGGGCACTTGAACAGGAAGATTTGGGAAACAATATAATTTTACAGTTGGTTTGAGCATTGTCGCCTAATATGTTTGAAAGGAAAGTAACATTTAGCAGGAAAGATTGATCATAAATTATTAGTATACAAATTTAGCTTAAAAGATGATTTGATATATCTACCCTAGGGTAAAAACTTGAAGAAAATGTGGCAGGTTCTGTATCTAAAACTGCATTTAACTGGCTTTTTGAGATAGTCCTAAACACATTTGTTGGCAGAAATGGGTGCAGGGTCATGATTTCCTTATCCTCTCAACAGTTAGTGCAGCAAAAAGCTGTCTAAGATGAAGCCTAGATCAGACAATAAAACCCTTGCAAGTTGGCAGGGTAGTAGATCAACCTATGGGTGTGTGAGAACAGTGAGCAGGAGGAGTTCTGGTCGGGAGCATTGGTTCATTCTCCATTCTTAGAAACCGAAGTTAGCCAGTTGGCAATCCCATCCTGATCTGGAAATTATTTTTAGTACAATAGGTAGGTTTGTGATTTCCTCTTCATGCTTGTGTTTTTCTTTCTTGCCCTCTATTTCACCGAACAGTAGATCGCATTTGGCTGAGCAGGCACAGTCATAGCAACTGGAATGGCGAAGAGGCCCCAGCAACATTTGGAAAGGAGAACCACATCTCTTCTCCACATGCATGTGACCAACCCCACACGATGGTAGATCTAGCCAGCTACATATTCTTGTTTGGATGTACTGGCAGACATTCTTTTTCCCCTTAATCTCTCTCTTACCTATGTTCCTACTCTTCCCCGTCTTGCTCCCTCTCTCGCTTTCTCTGTGCAAACCTTTCTAACTTGCATGTTGTATGCGTTTTCACCACCTCTTCTCTAATCTTTTCCCATACTCAATACTGAGAGAGGTTGGAAATTTACTCTTGACTAGGGCAGAAGTAAAACTTCTTCCAGGCCCGGGGGAATAAAAGTGGTTGGAAGGAAAGTGAACTTGTAAATTCAATTTTTTTTTCGCATGAGCTTATCTTCACATGCATATTTTGCTCGTGCTAAAATACTGTTCTCAAATATTTTTCAAGAGTATGATTTTTTGGCCTATTTCTGTAAATGATTGTGAATTCTTGAAAGCAATAAATCTACACCAATGCAAGGACATATTTCATGTCTGCACTTTTGTGACTTTCTGCAAGAGTTGGGCCCCTATTAAGTCTGGTGTTAACCAAGACCTTTTGTTTTTATTAAAATTCCTTCTCTCCACCTATAGGCTGACTTCACTCTGAGTGGCAGAATTCTTCTCTTTTGCAAGGAGCATATCGGCACATAATATAGTTTAATTCAGTGCCAGGAGATACTGTAGCAATGTGTGCTTTTTGAGACCAAAAATATTTTTCCCGTTGTTCGTTATAATGGTGCGGACTCACTAGCAGCTCTCAGAACAATAACACTTTACAAAAAACCATGGCAAGAGAAGATGTGCATTGAAGAAGACCAAAGGCTGACCACCCATGTCAGACCTTTTGGCTTTGCAAATGCGTGTTTATTTTCATGTTTGTACATAATCATTTTGAAACTGGTTACACTGATTTTCCATTAGGAATATTTTTGGAAAATACTAGCATGCATCAACACATTTTACTAAATGATGCTTCTTACGTAATGGTATTTAAAATTTCGCAGTTGTTTAGCAATTTTTTTTTCCTAGTTGTATTTTTGTGTTAATATTTTATTTTGACCGCAAAGAATCATCACTCTTGCTTTCAAGCTTCTGCTAATGTTTGCATCTAATCAGAGAGCCTTCTGGGAATATTATACATAGCCTCATATTGGTAAACTTAGCAAACGTGTACAAATATTTGTACTGAAACCACTGTCAGTAGTGCAGACAGAGCATACAACTTTTCCTTGGAGTGCTCACCCTAATAATAAAGGCTGTGCATTAATGAACAATAAATGCAGGTTCAAACAGCATTAACATATGGACACACATTACCCTAACTGCAGACAGTGCCCTTTCTTGATTCATAATGTGGTACAGTAAACAGACCGCCAAAGGGCCTACTTGTCCAAAGGACAAAATAAACATGAAAACTTGTTTACCTTGACCCCAAACAAGATCTCCTGGGTGTCGCGATGCAGACATTTTACACCTCAGTTTTATTTAAGGATTCTTTTTCTTACAAGCTTCTTGTTTTTCAGGACAAGACAGCACACGCTGTGAGTCACTCGAGGACCCTTCACAAGGTTGTGAAAACCTTAAGCAATCCAGAATACTCCCACCATCTTCCACACGTTCTCACATGTTTACTTGAACAGCCTCTGGCTCTAAATCTGGTCTAAATCTGGTCCTTCATCTTCACACACCAGTCCATGGCTGACCTTCAGTCCTACAATTTGGGCAGGAGGCTGTCCTTCCAACGTCAGGCGATTTTTCTCTTTTCACCAGGAGCATGGCCAAGACCACCAGTGTTCGCTCAGCCCATTTGCTGCCCACATCCTCCATAATTCTCAAGAGCGCAATCCTAGGGGTTAGCACGAGGGCGGTGGGGAATCCAGAACAGTTTCAGTACAATGGAGTTGCCAGTACGTCGTCACTACGGGACAGGCCCAGACCACGTGTAAGTCAGCGTCCATTGTGGAGCACTTGAAACAAGTTGTTGATGGTATGCTACAAGCTTGCCAGAGACTGCGGGGTGTGTACTATGCAAGTAGTTTAGTTGGAGCAAGCGCAGCTGTGATGAGATGGTGAGGAAAGATAGAATTCTTGCGTTCGATCTCAAAACCAAGAGGTGGGGGGAGGGGGGGGCGGCATCAGAGAACAACTCTGCTGGGCGTAGAGAAAATGAGGACAGGGTCTTCCTTACAAAGAGAGTGGTTCTGCCGAAGATTTGGAGTAGGAGGGCCGCCAGTTACTGAAAGATTCCTTTCATGTACATTACCCGTGGCCTCAGGTTAAGGTTCCATGTCAGGCCTGGTTCCAGACATATACAGACTCCCAGGCATTTAAAACTAAGCAGTCTCATCGGTATAGATTCTCACCAAGAGTTAACCTCTGCATCTCCGCAAAGGTGAATCAATAAAGACTTAGACCAGTTGGTCCAGACCCCGAGACTTCCCTATATTCCTTGTATAAAACCTCAGGTATGTTTGAATGCGGAATGTGGAGTGCTCACGGCCCAGAGTCCCGGGGACAGGGGAGGCACAATAGAACATCTTCTGCGTATAGGCTATCATTCCCTCCACCAGCCCAATGCAATGCCAAAATTTGGCATCACATCTAACTATCCTGGTCAGGGGCTCAATCATCTGGGCGAAAAGAAGTGGAGGCAGCTGGCATTCTAGTTTTGTTCTTTTCTGAAAAGAAAGAGATCTTGATAGTACTCCGTTATTTAAGGATTCTATTTAAAGAACGGTTTAAAAATGAATCTGAACATTTTAATTCAAAAGCAGGCTAGGGCAGTTACAATAGGCAAAAATGTGTAGTGTTTGCATAACTTTTAAAACCTTCTTGCTTCCTGTCTCTTCCTATCTTTCTTTCTCATTATCTTTTTGTGATCTCTCCATATCGCTCCTCATCTGCCTTGCGTTCACTTTCCTCAATTTCCTATTCCACCCTTTGGCTCAACACTCTGTCTGTCCCCCTATTTCTCCCGTATTGTTTGCATTTCACTCTTCAGTTATCTATATCTATATCATACTTTTAGTTTTGGCTTCCACCTGTTTGTCTTTCCCTTTCGTATAAAGTATTCACTATTTAGAATATTTACTAACTCTTTGAGCCAGCTTTGCAGAAAAGGGACATAAACCCAGTGCAAAGTGTTGGACTTTGTATCACAAAAGTGATGGAGCCTTCACGTAAATTAGTAGTGTTGGGATTTATGTTGATCTTCTTTGGAAACTTGCTTAATGTAACGCAAAGTGGTGCTGTGCATTACTTTTCTTTAAGGTTTCCTTTCATGGCTGGTACATCGCGTTCCCATGCAGCCACCCACGTGTTTTCATGTAAATTACTGTCTGGTAATGTATGTAGATCTGGATTTTCACCAGAACATTATGCCTCCTCGAGGCTGGCGTAACTGTGGAGCAACCTTTAGAAGTCTCCACATTTTTCCAACTTTACATGGGTGGTGCACTGTACACAACACTAGAAAGTGGGACATGTATTAAGGCATAGTTTTTGTACTGAGTGTTCACTTCCAGTCCAAAACCTAGGCTTGACAGAATGCACCAAGCCTTGCACTTGGTGTGAGTTTGCGCAAAATGCACCAGCATTGGCTAAGAGAAAAACAGTGCCATATCTTAGTAGACCTGGTGCTGTTTTTTGGGTTTCACCTGCCGAAGGCTGCGCTCTGCGCAGCTTTTCGGCGCAGGTGAAATCCTTTGTTGACAATAAGGACTTCTGGAACGTCCCCCGGCTCTCATTGGCTAGCTCCATAAATGGAGGCTAGCCATTGAGTGCCGGATCTGTCCGTCAAGGCCGGACCAGATTCGGGGGCGTTCCCGAGATTTTTTCCCAGGGCGGAGTTACGTTTTTTCCCGTTCCCTCCCCTTTCACTGAAAGTCTGTCCATTCCCGCCCCCTCCGTGTGCCTTTCCGACCCCCCCTCGCTGTCCTGTGCACGTTTCCCGCCGTCCGTGTCCTCTCCCGCCCCCTCCCGCCGTCCGTGTCCTCTCCCGCCCCCTCCCGCCGTCCGTGTCCTCTCCCGCCCCCTCCCGCAGTCCGTGTCCTGCACCGGCTCTGAGTCACTGTGTTGTGCACCGAAATATGGATGCCGGCATGGAGAAGGAGTGCAGCGCCCTCGGGGGGCTCTTCCCGACCATCATCAGCGACATGAAGGTAGGAGAGGCTCCTGCGCGCATCGAGAGGGGTCGGTGGGGGGAAGGGCGCCTCTCCGGGGACAGGATGCAAGGAAGTTCTCTTTGGAAGTGGCCCGCTCCGTGTCTGCACTTCCCCACACACACTGCGGCATAGGGCCTCTTAGCAAAGGTCCCTTCTTGATGCGGGGCCCGTGGGCGGTGTGGTTTAGAGGGAGTCTGCCCTCGGTGGGTGGTAGTTAGTCCCTCCTCCTGACTCCTGCTCGGGCAGTGCGTGCCTGTGTTTTCCTCCCGGCCTCGTTCGCTCAGGTCTGTATTTTCTACTGTTGCTACTGCAGCGTTTGCTGTGTAACAACAACATAGCGACTAGACTTCTCCTCCGCCGCTGCGCTTCCTCGTGCCGGGAAGACGCGCTGCAGAGCCTAGAACAGCTTTTATGGCATAGACCCCTCCTCCGGTGCCTGCCTGGACCAGAGCTCCTAATCCTTTCTCCCCCTCACCCCTCTGACCCCCAGTGTTGTCTCGGCTATAACTGGGCCCCGGAAACAGACCGGGTGGCCAGAGAGCAGAACAGTCTCTCCCGAGCTTTCTGCGAGACAAGGGGGTAGCATGTGTGTAGTCTGTGTCCCCTTCACAGACTGCTTGACAGCAGACATAATCATTTAGTGAGTGGGGAGATATGACGCCCGAATGACAGCCCAGCCTTTACCTCTGTCGAAACACTCCAGTCAGACACACAAACAGGCAGCCACATAATTACGTCTTAGAGGTATGCACACCGACAACACACAGACTGGCACACCGACAATGAGACACTCAGTCTAGTGTGCATACACTCACAGACTCAGGCAGACACACATCAAGAGTCGCTGACTAGCAGACCGTAAACAAACACACACAGCCATGATGCCACACAGACACAAACAAGCAGCCTCAGCCAGTCAAACTCACAAAGAATGGCACACACATTCAAGCACGCAGGCATATAACCACAGACACACTAACACACCATTAGACAGTTATGGAGATATGCGCATGCATACAGGAACGCAAATCAAGCATACTTACAGACACACACCAGCACTCACAGGCACACATAAATGCACTGTCAGTAAGACACTTCACAGACACACACATAAACACGGTCAGACACTAAGAGGAAACCACAGGCACATGTGCGCAGTGGTAGTCAAACAGAAGCGCATACCCGCGTGCACAGCAGCAAGCAAACATGCACACATCCAGCAGGACCTCCACAGTCACACTTACACCTCTCACCCTGCTCACACACATACTTGCGCGCACACAATGTAGACCTCAAAGTGGTGGGAACAATAATCTTTCTTGGGCACAAAATATGAACTGCACCTCTTGCAATTTGGTGGCACATTTTTAAAACAAAAATCACAGTTGCTACTTGCATCTGCCAGGGTGTTATAAACGTCCCTGCACTGCTTTCAGTTCTGCCCCAAACACATCACTGCGAACGTGCGGTGCAGGCTACAGCCAAAGTCCATACAGACCATCGCACAGTCAAAGACAAAGAATCAGTGCGAAGTCAGCGCCTCATCTCAGGTTACAGGGGCACAGGCATTGTAATAGAGGCGAGGCTGTCCTTAATAACTTTAGAGCTGGGTCGATAGACGGGTAAATGGCTCAGTAGATAAGCAAACAAATGGGCTAAGGAGAAGGATGGACAGATAGATGGTGTAAGTCAAACAAGAAGGCTGGGTAGACAGATTGACTGACGAATGGGACATACAGGTATAGAGACAGTGTAAACAGAGAAACTGTTTTGTGAAAGGCAGCCATTAAATCGTTCAGCCCACTCTCCTGTACCACTCCAGATATATACTGCATTAAGACATGTGATTCACGGTGTATATATAGTGTGGCATAACTAGAGATCGATAATGTGATACGAATTTCTTCTCAGGGACATTGAGACGATAGGAAGTCATTCGAAAGAAACTAAGTGAACATTACAGTTTAGGGTGCTAGTGATTATCAATACGACTTAATATACTGAGCTCCAACTTTAGGGTTTTTTGAGTTTTCCCAACCCTGACAGTGCCTAGTTTGCACTCTCAGCCCAGGCAGACGTTGTGTGTTGCTTATTCTATCCTGTAGTTCCCACACGTTCGATTGTTCCTTAGTTCCTTTACCAGGTGCACAGACATTGGTCCATAGAAATTGTCTTCAAATCTTATATTTTAAGTAATATGACCACAGAAAGCATTGATTCTATATTAAAAACACAGCTTTGAACTATACCATTTCCCGCTAAAAGGCAATATGTCTCTCCATGTGTTCCCATACCTGGCGTGTCACGTAGTTTGATGCTTACTTCCCTCCATATTGAAAAACGGTAGATGTTTCAGCACCCAGGCTAATATGCTGCATTCCTAAATACATATAACGTCCCAAAGGTGAAACCGATGCATTGCAAATGCTTGTCTCTTATCCTTTGATGCAGCACAGAAAGAAACGTTGGTTGTTGCACTGCATTGGTCCCAAACTTAGTAAATCTGCCCATTTGAGTTTATCTCCATCTCAGGCCTTTCCACTGTGCATAGAGTGCCAGGGGTGAAATGCTTGTGTGCAGTGATTGCAGCAGGTGTATCCTTAATGTAGTGAGATCCTGCTTTCTTTTTTCACTACTGCCTCGGTTCCTACTAGTCTGTCTGTGTGTGTGTATGTATGTATAACATTCAGACGCACATAATGCTGACAAACATGTAAAGCGGAAGTAGTCTGACCCAGACAGCAGTAAACATTTCATCTGCAAATAAATCCATAGACCCGTAAATGCCAAAGAAGCTGAGACAAGTCATTTAATTTATTTCTGTCATTCATAAAGTGCCACCTAGCTCAAAGACAACGGGTGCTCTTCAGTTAGTTGGAGAAATAATAAAAATTTTTAGAGTAAAACACACAAAATAAAAATCCAAGGGTAATGCCAAAAATTGAAGACTCATTCTCGCTTCCCCTTTTGTCTGCACATGATGCTTTCCAATTGATTTGTTATTTTAAGTTGGATATCTCATCTTCACCACATTGCATGATCCTTGCAAAATCTCTCCTCCCCCACCCCCGCCTCAATTGACACCTATTCGAAATGAACTGTCGCTAGAGTGAGTCACATAAAAACATGTACTTGTATTAAGTTCACACTTGCTGCAAAGGTCATCTGTTTCTGACTCCCAACAGCACATTATAAAACCTTTTCACAATGCTCGGGTGTATATCCAGGTGAGAGCAGGTAGAAGCAGTGTACAGTGTCCGAATGAAAAAGCTGTTGATGGTGGCAAGTTGTTATCCACCTCATAAAAACTATGTTGAACATGCACATATTACTGCTATATCACAAATTAAGCCATGGGTGCAACCAACACATTATAACCAATCCCCCGACCTCTTTTGGTGTGGCTAGGTTGGAAACCTCTCCTGTCCCTCAAAACACCACTGTGTCTTCAGCATATTTTGAAAAGGTGTAAAATAATGTTATTTAAAAGCATAACAAATATGCAGAAGAAGAATACACTATTTGAAAGACACACAGTCCTAAAACAAGACATCAGAAAGCATTTGTATGGTTGTTAGAAAGAAACTGCTTTCTGGTCAAACTCCATCCTTCTAAAGCAGCCACAAACGCATACTGTTGATTTTAGAAATTAAAACCGATTTTACCTTGCAAGGCTTTTGAAACTAGCTATGCTAACGTCTGTTCCTTTACTTTATTTCAGTCCTTCTTTTTTCACAGTTGAAATAATGCGAAAGCTGAGGAAAGATTTACAAGTTTAAACAAACAAAAGCATCTTTAATTTTGTAGATGAGGTGTGCACTCTACAAATGTCTATGCGCGGCATCAAGAGGAAAGATGGGTGGCAGCCCAAGCATGCACTCTACAGTGAACTGTGTTCATGGTACCCCTCAGTTGTGCCTGCTCACATTCAATATTTTACTATGTAGTTGGACTTGGCAATCAGATCCGTAGCATCAGGCAAAGCTCGATGAAGAAAATGGTTACACAAATAAGCAAACAAACCTAGCACTAGGTAGTGAAACAAGGGTGTTCCCTGGCTCTGTATAGATGTTATAAAAACGTACAGGTACGTAAACCTATTAACGTTGTGGTTATTCACAGTTTGAGAATGACTTGTAGCTTTATGACGAAGAATTGTAACACTGATGGATGGTAAGAACCGTGGAGGTTTTGGGACAGATGGTACAGGAAAACCAAACGCCTGTGGAACCCCTTTCACTTAGTGGATTTAAGAACACAAGGCTTATCGGAATACCGTTCAGAACTGTGGCAATGTTGTACTGTGGTTCAGATATTTAGAAAACTTAGGGGCTCATTAGTATGGCGGGCGGACTTTGTCTCCCCGCCATACCCCCAGAAAACGGGACCGCCCGCTGAGGGTGCAGCGGTCCCTCATTCACAATTACGATGCGCCCGCCACACTAACGGGCGCATGCCGCAACACCGCCCGCCGCAATGCCACAAAGGCAGGTTGTGCCTTTCAATGCACAACATGACAGGCACCGCGTGGTGCCTGGCACGTTGTACATTGAAATGGTACACCCCCATGTGCACCCCCCCCGCAGAGTCCCTGGGGGCCCGCAACAGAGCCCCGCATGCACACACCGTATACCAACATGTTCCCACCCACATCTTAATATGGCTGGCGGTGTCTAACAGACACTGCCACCATATTGAACCCTTTTCCGCCCGGTCGACTTGTCGACTGGGCGGAAAAGTGGCGGACGGTCTTTCCGTCTGCCGCGGCTCCCCCAGCCATAGTAATATGGCGGTGGTCTTTGCAGCAAGGATGGCGGGCGGATCGCCCCGCCGGGCCGGCGGTGGCGATCCGCCCGCCATCCTAATGGAGCCCTTAGTTATGCGTTTGACCACAAAGGTTTATTGACTGTCAAATTATAAGTAGGCAGTAATTTGTTCCTTTTGTTTGACCAAGAGCACAACCCTTTTATCTGATTATCTGAACAATAACTTCAAAGTAACTTAGAACCTGATCATCTCAAGGCTAGACTCGGGCAATGCGTTGTATACTTCAATTTCTTCAGCTACTGGAAAAAACTACAGGTTCTCAAGAGAAAGTTGTCAAAAGCTATTTTCTGTATAATGATGGATGAGCATATTCGGTTAGTCCCAAGAAGGTTGTATTTGGCAGGCTGGAGTGAATTTAAATTTCTGTCTGGTTTTACTTTGGCTGTCTTCACAGGGGGCTTTAGATTTTCATCCCCACGTCAATTGCTGCCGCTCTCTCTGAGCACTTTAGTCTCCAAAACTGTAAATTTGTTGATCACCCTTTGGCTAAAGAAAATGCTTCAAGGCATGTTGCTTTTGCAGGGCTTCTGTTTTGTTGAGCTATCCAGAAACATTTTGATGAGAAGTAGTAGCGCAACATCCATCTCCTCTAGGGGTAAAAATCTGTATAGCGTGAACCTCTGAGCAAATGTGTTTTTTCCACCTTGTTTCCCAAGTTTGTTTTCCTGTCCTTTTGAAGGGCTCATTCTCTGTGATCTCGTCCTCACGGATGCTCTAGAGAATCTTTGGTCTGATGGCATTCTTTATTGTACTTATTGGTAGCTTTTCTCATTGCAGCGTGCTATATTGGGCAAAATATAATGTTAGTATTCCAAAGTACTGCATCCCTATATAGATTCTTGGATCTAAAGTTGCGTTGCTGTTAGTGAGACTGGATGGCTATTACAAACCTTGCCACAGCAATCGGTGTTAAATCAATTATGCCACTTGTGAGGTTAACAGCCTGATCTTTTCTTGTGAGTCCACTTCATTCTTGAAATAAAGAGTTTACAGCGATAGCAACGTCTGAAAACCTTCTAGAGCCGATGTCGCCAACCATATCTGTAATAAGAACTATTTAAGATGAATGAAAATAATCATGAGCTACTAATATCATTAGTGTTGTAATCGTGACACATCAGGTAGCATCGACAAGTCCATTCTTAGTACAGATTCTGCATAATCAAATACTGTATCTTGTATTTTTGGCACAGTTCTAGTGTTACTAAAGAATAGGTGCAAAAAGGTTTCATATATATATATATATATATATATATTCTCAAGTCTCCATTTTATACCATAGTCTCCATTTTCAATTTGTTAAAGGCTGCCCTGAAATCCACAAAGTGATAGTATAAGGCAGATTTGTTAGTTCTATTGGACGTAAGGGTAAAGTGACACTGGGAAATGCAATGAGCAGCAAACAAGTGTCTGGTCTGAAACCTTTTTGATCGTTCGGTAGAAGATTGTGTTAATTGACTTGTATTTAAAATCTTTAAAATAAATTTTGACAATTTTTAACAGACAAAAATCCAATAAAGGGATCCAGTGATAAGCTGATTACTTGCTGCCTGGGCTCTTTTTTGGTCAAAGCCTACCAGACAGCACAGCTGTCTTGTTTGCACAAGGCATCTTGGGGACATTCAGGTAGATTCCCTTTGGAATGCATTACTTCCATTGCTTACCATTGGCTTTATGGTTTGTAACTCTCATTTTCTAGCTTTCTATTTGCTGAATTTATTTATTGTAACCTCTTTGGTGCTCAAGACTAGCCCAGCTCGTCATGAGTCACAATGGAGCTGTGCTCATGACGAGCTGGGCTCGTCATAACGGTTCGGCGCCGCCCACTAGCGATTGATTCCCCGCCTGTGCGGGCGAATTAATCCGTGGGCGGGGTCGTGACGAGCCCAGCTCGTCATGAGCACAGCTCCACTGTGACTCATGACGAGCTGGTCTCGTCGCAAGCACCCCGGCGCCACGCTCACCTCCCCACCCCCCGCACCGTGGGGGAATTACCCCCGCAGCGAAGGGGTTAACCTGTCAAGCTTGAGTTTTTCCCTCCCCAGGAGTAAAGCCTTTTCACACTACCTCTCCTTGTATTCGTCCACAAGTGCCCCTTTTTGTAAACATTCCTGTATATCTTGTTCTTATTTGCATATTTGCTGTTCATTCAAAGACAGGTCAAATGTCGGGCTCTGTCTTCTGAGGGTGCTTGGTGTTTACTTTTCTTTCTGTGACTTAAAAGTGAGAGGATTTATGTGACAATCTTGTTGTATACTGGGAATAGGGAAGGGCATTTTTTCCCTAGTACACAGCCTTCAAATCAGCTGTGCAAGTCTTTCAGAATATATTCTAAATAGTAGCACAAAATGAACCACATTTTTTTGTTAATTCTGAAGTATTCAAAACAAATCAATACACTAGGTGATTCCATTTCCACACATTGTTTGTGCACTGTATAGTTTTATTGGTAAACGTGTATGTGCACATTTAATGGTCATTTCAATTGAAAATGTGCTGTTTGTAATAAGTGTGCTCCCACACCATGCATACTCCACCTCACTCTACGCCGCTCCACTCTACTTTGCACCACTTCATTCTATGCCACTGCACTCTGCGCCACGTCACTCCATACCTCTACTCTACCGATTTGCACTCTACACTGCTCTACTCTTCGCCACTGCCCTCTACACCTCTGCCCTCCACACCACTCCACTCTCCAACACTGCCCCATTGCACTCCATGCCAATACACTACGCCAATGCACTCTACTCTGTACCACTCCACGTCCCTCCACTCTATGCCAATCCATTGTATTCCACTCTGATCTAACCTGAATCACTGGACTCTGAAACTGTACTCTACACCACTTTACTCTATGCCATTACATTCTGCACCAATCTACTCTGTGCCAATGCACTTTACCATGCACCACTCAACGCCAATCCAGTGTATGCCACCATAATCTAATCTGCTTCACTGCACTCTGCCACTGCCCTCTACACCACTTTATTCTAAGCCATTACATTCTACGACAGTGTACTGTACCTGTCATCACTCCACTGCACTTCACTTTACTCTGAAACAATCTACTCTGCTGCTGCACGCCACTGCACTTCACTGTACTCAGCACCACTCTGCGCCACTGCACTCTGCGCCACTATGTGCCGCTGCACTCTATGCCGTTGCACTCTCTGCAGCTACAACCATGCAGCACTCTGTGCAGCTACACCATGCAGCCCTCTGTGCAACTGCTCCATGCAGCCCTCTGTGCAACTGCTCCATGCAGCCCTCTGTGCAACTGCTCCATGCAGCCCTCTGTGCAACTGCTCCATGCAGCCCTCTGTGCAACTGCTCCATGCAGCCCTCTGTGCAACTGCTCCATGCAGCCCTCTGTGCAACTGCTCCATGCAGCACTACTTTACACCACTGCACTCTATGCCACTCTACTATACACCACTGCACTCGACGCCACTGTATTATGCGCCACACTACTCCACTCTGCACCACTCTCCTCTGCACTTGACTATGCAACACTCTAATCTTCAATTCTATGCAGCTGCACTCTATGCCACTGCACTCTACGCCACTATACTTTGCAACACTATGCCAGACCACACCATACCAAGCCACTCTGAGTCACTGCACTCTACTCTGCACCACTGTACTCCATGCCACTGCTCTCTACCCCACTCTGACACCCTACTCTACAACACTGCACTCTATGCATCTGCACTCCACGGCACTAAACAGACAGCAAATGTGTCAAGATAAAAACAAGATTTAAAGACCTCTTTATTGCTCATTCACTTTCTGAATGAACAAAACACCTTTTCCTTCCAGCTCAAGCTCACTCACCAGCATTGATAAGTGCTAAAAACAGCTCGACCTGATTAAAATCTGACTCGCCATAACAAGAGAATTTTTCGAGGCCTGAGTTATGTTTTAATGATTCTTTTAATTAAGGAGAAGATTGAAATGCTGCGAAACTTCTGGAAAATGGACACTGGTGCCCCACTTGAATAGCTGTCTGGATGTTATGCTGCGGTGGATGAATTTGTTCCATGGTGCCTTATCAATAGGTCATTTTTTTTTTTTTCTTTCACAACCGTGTTTATTAAGAGTTCAATCAAGATTCAGGACAGCCCTCCACAGTCAGGAGGAGACTGTCAACAACACAGACAGAGAAAGGCATAGTAGTGAACTCAGAGTTTCATGGAAACAAAAGGGGCACGCCCCTAAACCCCCCCAGCCCACCCACCCCCAACAGCATCCCCCAACACCCCTTCCAACTACCCACCCCTTATCCCACCCTAACCCAGTGCACGTGATCGCTAGTCAGCAACAGGAGACGGAAGCAATGTCAGAGTTGGCTAATAGCCTAGGGCCCGGGGTCCACATCAAGGGCCAGCACATCATCAATGTCCGCTGGGGGATCGAGGTCCAGATCCCTGTAGTCTGCCCACCGCTTCCAAATCTTATAGTGTTTCCGGGGGCACCCCCTGGCCTCAAACACGGGTAATTCTAAACCCATCAGATAGTCCAACCCTGCCTTCCACGCACTCAGGGGGGGGGCACGTTCGCACTTCCATGCTTGGGCCAGGTCACGCTTAGCCACCACAAGTCCCAACAGCAGTAGGTGGCGCTTGTAAATGTTGCCCCCAACATTTTCCAGAATATGAAGAAGACCCAGCCTAGGGGTACGGGGAACATCCCACCCCAGCACTTCCGACAGGCAGTCCCACACACCCGCCCAGAATCGGGTCAGCCTCTCACAGGACCACACGGTATGGAAAAGTGTCCCCCTCTCGGCACCACACCTCAGACATTCAGGGGTAGCCACGAGGCCCGCACGCCACAGCCGCTCCCTAGTATAATAGGCCCTATGGAGGTACTTAAATTGAATGAACCGAAGACGGACGGCTATAGCTGCACACCGAGGGGATTCGAGGGCCTCCCGCCAATCGTCATCATCCAAGGGGCCAACATCACTCTCCCAGGAGGCCTTCAAAGTCGAAAGGGAGGGGGAGCAGTTGACGACCAGGGAGCGGTATATCTGAGAGACTTTCTTGTCGCCCAGGTCGCCCATAAACAATTTAGCCTCAATGGGACTAAAGTCGGGGAGCTGTTCCAACCCCACTAGGCTGGGGCCAAGGGCATGTCGGAACTGAAGATAGCGAAAGAATTGGGACCTGGACAAATTATACTCGGAGCTAAGGTCCTGAAAGGACTTAAGCGTGGTTCCGTTGAGGACATTACCGAGGGACGAAATCCCGATCGCGTCCCAGCCGCCGAACCCGGACAAGGAGGCCAGCTCTGGTAGTAGACCGTTATGCCACAGTGGCGTCTCGGCCGTCAGCCTGCCCCACCACCCCATGCGGCGCAGAGCCTGCCGCCAGATCGCGAAGACCACCTGGGTGACCCTTGGCAAGGCCCTCCTCCGCCTGGCCGAGTACAGCAGAGTGTGGAGAGTGGCACCGCCCATCAAGGAGTGTTCCAGTGCATAGGCCGGATCGCTACGATCCCCATACCACCACTCGTTGAGCACTAGAAGGTGGGAGGCCTGGTAATACGATAGCAGATCCGCGGACGCCAAGCCGCCGCAGTAGGCAGAGAGGAAGCAGGTACGCAGTGCCACCCTAGAGGCACCCCCGGCCCACAAGAATCTGCCCAGCACCGAGTTGACACCACGGAACCACTGCGGGTCTATTTTATACGGGTGATTCTGTAGTTGGTAGAGGAGCCGAGGCAGGGCCACCATTTTGAAAATAGCCGACCGGCCATAGATATTGAGGGGCATACGCGTCCAGGTCTTAACATCAACCTGGACCCTGTCCCACACCGGCTGGATGTTACGATCCCATGCCACAGCAGGCGAGGCCGAGAGATGAACGCCCAGGTACTTCATGCCGTCGACCGCCACCTGAAGAGACGCAGCCCACTGGCAACTCACCGAGGCACCCCCCAGAATCCACAGGGTTGACTTGCGAGGGTTAAGAAAGAGCCCCGACGTCCGGCCGAACTCCCGCATTATGTCAAGAACACGAGGTCCTGTACGGTGTAAATCGGTCATGAAAAAGAGCACGTCGTCCGCATATAGAGCAATGCGGTCCGAGTGGCTCGATCCCCACACAAAGCCCCGATAGAGCGCGTCCTGGCGCACTCGGGCGGCCATGGGTTCCATGGCCAGCGCGAAGAGGTACGGGGAGAGGGGGCACCCCTGACGGGTGCCCCTGGCCACGGGGAATCGCGCGGAAATCGCCCCAGAGACGCGCACAGAAGCGGTGATATCGGTATAGAGTAGCTTTACATAGGAGACGAAAACCGGACCCAGGTTCAGTAGTGGCAGGAGGGTAAGGAGGTAGGCCCAGCTGACCGAGTCAAAGGCACTATCTATGTCAGCCAACAACAGCGCCGCCTGGTCCCCAGTCGTCCCAATCGCGTCAATCGCCGCCTGCGCCCGCCGAATGTTGTGTCGCGTCGCCCGGTGCGGCATGAATCCCGCCTGATCCGGGTGTACAAGGGCCGATATATGGGGAAGCAGGCGATTCGCAAGCGCCTTGGCCAGGAGTTTGGCTTCAAAATTAATAAGGGAGATGGGTCGGTAGGACTCGTGGCGCTCGGGGGGTCTGCCCGGCTTTTGAAACACCACAATCTCGGCGTGACGCCAGTCCGGGGGGAGGCTACCCCGCTCCCGAGCCAGTTCCAGAGCCCGCCTGTAATGCGGCCCAAGCTGCAGGTGGAATTTCCGGTAAAATTCACTGGGGAACCCACTAGGCCCAGGTGCTTTACCCGTATTGAGTTGACCCAGCGCGTCACCCAATTCCTCAGCTGTCAGGGGGAGATCCAGGGCATCGCGGACCTCGTCAGGTACCGCCTGCGGGCGAACCGCCTCGAGGTAAGCCACAATGCCATCGGGGGAGAGGCTCTCACGAGGGGCATACTGACGCTCGTAGTAGCGCGCGAAGCTCGCAGCAAGGATCGAAGGGTCTGTTATTGCCACCCCCGCGCCGTCGACCAGCCCCGGTAAAGTGATCGGCTGAAAAGTCTGCTGACACAACCGGTGGAGCATGGTGCAGGACTTGTCGCCCCACTGGTACACCCTACTACGCGTAGCCAGCCACGCTTGGCGGGCCTCATCCAACAAGACCGAGGAGTAAGACCGTTGTGCTTGTAACAGCAGCCGCAACGTCATATCATCGGCCGCCTCCCTGTGTCGTGCCTCACGCCTTTCCACACTCTCCGCCGCAGTGGCGATACATTCCTGTCGGGTCCGGCGGGCAGAAGCGCACCAGGCAATATCGACAGCCCTCATGGCGGGTTTCATGGCTTCCCACACTGTCACTGCATCAACCTCATCCGTCAGATTGTCCCGCCAATAGTGGGCGATCGCTCCGCGCAGGTGCCGAGAGTAGCCCGGTTGCTGCAGGTGCCATGTAGACATCCGCCACCTGAATGGTTGGCGCGCCTTGCAAAGGTCAATTTGAAACGCCACAGGGGAGTGGTCGGACAGCCCGCGAGGTCGGATCGCCGCCCCCTTTACTCTATCAAGGAAAGGCCCCGGTACAAATACACAGTCTAAGCGTGAAAGGGAGCCATGCACCGCAGACACATAGGTGTATTCTCGTCTCTCTGCATGCAGGTGTCTCCACACATCCACCCATCCAAGGCCATCAATCATTGCACTCAGCTTCGTAGGCGAGGCCGCAGCCGCGACCCCCTGCCTCCTCTGCCTGTCCAGAGCCACATCCAACACGTCGTTCCAGTCGCCACCAATTACCGCCAGAGAACGGGGAAGTTCGGCCCACAGGGTAAACAGTCGCTCCGCAAGGGCCCACTGCAGCGGGGGAGGGGCATACACACTACCAAGGATTACGGGCTCCACACCAATCTTCCCTTGCACAAACACAAACCGGCCCTGCGGATCAAGCCACTGACGCTCATGGGTATAAGCTAGTCGTTTATGAACCAGGATGGCCACCCCCCTCGAGCCCCTGGCAAACCCTGCATGAAACACCTGGTGGAAGCCAAACCTCTGTAGGCTCAGAGCCTTCGTACCCAGCATGTGCGTTTCCTGGAGGAGGAGCACGTCAGCCAGGTCCCTTTTTGCCCAGCGGAGCACAGCCCCCCGTTTGATCTTGTCCAGGAGCCCCCGGACATTCCAAGACAGTACACGCATGAGAGCAGTAGATGGCACAAGTCGTGGGGCGTCAGCCATTGTCCCAATGGGTCCGTGTCCACAAACCCCGCAACCCAACCCAAACTCCCCGCCCACCAGCCGCCGACAGCATACGAAACACGTGCATCCCACAGAACACATTCCCAACCCCCGCTACCCCACTAGTCCCAACCCAACCCCCCAACAACCAAACACCCCAGAACCCCCCTCCCCCACCCCAATACCTCAATAAACAATGAAGCATCTGTCGCGGTATACGGTACTTCAGACCCAAAACACAGCGTCTAAAGCCAGTCATACCAATGGATCCCAACTAGACCCCCTTTAAAACCCAACCAGGCACACTCCCAGAACCACCCCCCAACCCCATCCGGAGGAGGCAGCCCATAAAGTGTACCCCGAACCCACTCCAGGGAAACAGCAACATCAGCAGTAAGGCACCACAAACCAAGGGGTGTCGGACCGCAAGCGTCCACACCCCCACCAGGAAAGGAGTCAATACTGCACCAGTCAACGGCTGCTCCATCGGCCAGAGTTCAGCAGCCACGGGGTAGGGACATCGACGAGAGGCCGCCAGCAGGTAGCCCCGGCCTGCGACAATCCTGAGTCTTCGCCAGGCTATTCTGTGTCAGGTTGCGTGTCCCCCAGCAAGGGATCCCGGGACAGGGACCTCCGTCGGGAGCGGGATTTGCGATGGCGTTTCCCCTTGGCAGGCGGGTCGCTCCGGTCCGTCGAGGAGCCACGTGGCGACCCGGAGTGCAACCCCGGCTGGACGTGCGGGCGAATCCTGACAGTTTCATCAGTCCAATTGAAGGCGGCCTCCGGTGTATCGAAGAAGAGAGTCTTTGAGTTGAAGACCACCCTGAGGCGAGCCGGGTATAGTAGCGAATATTGGATCTTGAGACCTCGCAACTTGGCCTTTGCCTCCAGAAAGGAATGCCTCTGCTGGTGGACCAGTTTGGTGTAATCAGGGAATATCATAATCTTGTGGTTGTCATAGAGCAGCGTGTCCTTGAGCCGCGCTTCCCGGAGGATAACATCCCTGTCGTGAAAGTTAAGGAGCCTTGCAATGATCGGGCGAGGTCGCCCCCCAACTGGCGGTTTCTGCGTCAAGGTGCGATGCGCGCGCTCCACCACAAAGCAGCTCGACAGGGCATCCGGGGGCAGCCAGCTCTCCAGCCACCGAGAGAGGAAGACATCCATGGGCCCTTTCTCACAATCCTCCGGAAAGCCAACAAAGCGCAGGTTGTTCCGTCGCGCCCGCCCCTCGGCATCCTCCACCCGCAGTGCCAGGCCTCGTTGAGTCTGTTCCATGTCGGCAATCTTCTTCTTAAGGACGCCAACATCACCCTCTACTGTCGTGACCCTGGTCTCCGTCTCCGTTATGCGAACGACTGCGTTGCGGAGGTCCTGGCGCAGAAGCATCACATCGGTTCCCACCGCTCCAATTTTCGCATCTAACATATCACGGGACTGATTGATGGCCGTCAGCAGCGCCGCGTTGTCCGGTCCAGTACTCTGGCCCCCACTAGCCGCTCCAGCACTTCCACCGGGGCCGGTAAATTTGTCGATTGGCCCAGTCTTTGTGGCGCCCGTGCCCCTGGTCATGGCGGCGGCGGCAGAGGCGACCCACCAGTAGCACGCACCTGTAGGGGGGTCGCACCGCTCGAGGGTCCCCCACTCAGGCCCCAGCCGGGGCGGCCGAAGCACACCAGTCCACTCAGGATCTCGCCGTCGCCGAGCCGTCGGTCACAGGGAGGGACTCAAGTCGTGCAGCCCCGCCAGATCCCAGCGCATGGAAGCCTCTCCCCAGGTGTCCGACTCCTCCGATCAATGCCAGTGGGACCAGCGAGCCCCAATGTACGCAGGGGCACAATGTCCTGCACTTGCTCCTGCGCAGTTCGGCGGTCCCCACAGCGGGCTGGCGCCCGGGCCACACCGATCTCCCCGGCACCCCCGGCTCGTCACGGGCACTGGCCGCCCCCGCCCGACTCGGTCCACGAGGGCGGAGGGTGCAGCGCGCACCGACGGCCTGGCACCGCGGTTGGCCGCAGGGAAGAGCGCCGTGTCCGCCGGCAGCAGAATGCGCCAAAGGATGCAGGGCGCTGCAGGCGCCAACAGCGGAGGGTCCCAGGATCAAAGGGTCCACGATGTGCGGGGGCCGCCAAACTCGAGGCCCCGGCTCCGCCGAGGTCAGGAAGGCCGCAGCGCCACCAGGGCACCCACAGAGGCACGGGCCCCCACCGCTGGCAGTGTAGGGAGAGATAGGGCACTCCTCAATGGGCCGCCGGTAGTGGGTAGCCCCGGAGCGCCGTCTGGGAGCGGCGCCGTCTACCCCGGGTCCGGCCCGGGTACGCCAAAATTGAGGCCCCGGCCTGTCCGGCGGGCACCAGGCCGCTCGCTTCACCCACTCGCCTCTTCGCGCCAGATGGACTCCGCGCTTCGTGTCGGGCACCGGACGGCTCCCAGCGACGTCCGCTCAGGTCTCCTCGGTCGTGGCACACTCCGTAGGGTTCAGGGACCAGGATAATACAAGGATAAGTGTCGGGCCGGCGGGAGCTCTAGCAAGCCACGTCCGCCATGATCGCCCGCTAAGCCACGCCCCAATAGGTCATTTTTAGGTCGAGCTGGAATAAGCATGCGAAGCATGCTGTCCAAGCTCGACAACTAATGTTACTGACTTCTGGGAATGTGAGACACGAGTCGGCCGCGCGCTTTCTGTGTCTCGGATTTGGCCGTGTGAGCGCGCTTTTGCTGCTGGCTGCTTGCTGTGTGGGCGCGCGGTGGCTTTCGGTTATGTCTTTCGCAAGACGTGTAGTGCTGGGAAATGGTTACAACACGTGCAGTGCTGGCCTCTGGCGTTCTGCTGTTTAGTGCGCTCTCGTGATAACATATCCAATGGTTACAGTTTGTGGAAACATTACAATTAAATGCTTACAGTTTCTGATTCGCAGCAAAAATGTGGCAGGCACACACACACACGCGCGCATGCACACACACACGCAGGTACACACACGCAAGCAGACCCCACCCCCCCCCTCCCTTACCTTACCGGGCTCGCACCATCTGGTCTTCACCCGGGCCCCCTCCTGGGACCCGGGACTTCAGCTGCGGGACTTTGCTAACGCTCCGGGTCGCTCCTCAAAACGAAACTTAATAATGGCAATAGCGCGCATGCGCAGGCAGCCCCCGCCCTCCCACTCCTCACAGCCCGGAGACTCCTGTCCTGCACGCAGCACTGGCAAACTCTCACCAGTGTGCCCTCTCTCTTTAATTCTCTTGTGTCGCTCACTATTCTTTCAGTCCCCTCAGCTTAATTTGCCAGTGTTTCCTTTCACTCCGTCTTTCTTCTGTCTTCCCCTTCCCTCGTTATTCACCACCAGTCTATAAATTCCTTCCTCCGTCCCTCTTCCCTCTGTGTCCCTTCTCTGTGACCCCCTTCGCTTTTTCGTTCCTTCTTGCGTCGTCTCTGTCCCCACAGCCTCTTTCGTTCATCTCTTTGTTGAACTCCGCCTCCACCATCTGTCCACACCCCTCTTCTGCATCACATGCTGCGCGCCATCCTCGTGTTACACACATACACAAACCCATCACCTCGCTAAGCAAACACTCTCTTTCCAAACCAACTGTGGCAGAAGGGGGGCGGGGCTTCCAGGATGGCCGAGTGGTGGACAGGGCAGGAAAACAGATGTGACCCTCGCACACTACCTTGGGAGGTAACCGAGTCCCGTCTGCCGGGATGCAATCTATCCTCGCCCCCTGCTCTCATGAGATCACCCCTGGCAGATGTTTCAATTTTGACATCTATTTATGGTGTTTCTGTGGATGTTGTACATGCACAGTACGCGCCTCGCGCTGCTCCGCTCCCTACCACCCAGGGACTGCACTGCATGCGCTGTGCCCCGATAAGACAAGTGACAATAGGCGAGCATATGAGCATATTCAGAATTCAGAGTGCACTATTGACCCGAGGTTATAATGCCATAAGTTAAGGGTCTGAAGGATTTACTGGATTATAAATTAAAATAACTTTTATTTAAGAATTATTTTTAAAAAAAACATTGTTATTTGTAATATTAATACATCTAAGTCATGTAAATACAGCACATATTGCATTACAAATGCTATAGGTGTCACGTTTGCGAAAGTTATAACTATTGGCATTGTGTAAATGAACAAGCTATTAATCTCGCTATTTTAAAAAACACATAAATAAAATATTTGTCATTTACAATACCAATAGCTCAAACTTTCCTAATGCGAGACCTATTGCATTGCAAATGCTTGTTGTATACATTTGTTAAGCCATTTGCCCTTGAACGTTCTGTGTCTGCTATAGGTTTTGATGATTTCATTGGTGGATACCAAAAGGGCACCTTTAGGTTGTTTTCAGATTGTTAGTGGAACTGAATAGAAGTAGTTGCAGTGGTGGTGTCAAAGCTTCAAGTTCAACCCTTGGAGGGGCTTGACACTTAGTATTGTGCAATGTTGAAATCCTTATGGCATTTAAGTAGAGTTGAAAGTTGGGTGTTTACATCCAATTTGTAGTTTATACTTTTCTGGGTAAGCTTCTTGAAGAGGGCTTAAAGTTCTAGGAAAGTTGTGAGAGACTGAGGAAGTGGGAACATATTGATTGAATTTGGTGCCTTTTGGTTTCCAGTCTCACCCACTAAGACCAATTCAGTGATCTCCATGTTATTTTCTTTCTGACCTCATCTAGTATTTGTGAGGTACTCAAGCGCTTCCTCCAGAATAATGATGCAATGCCGGATGCTTTAAAACAGGGCTCTCCAAAATCAGTCCTGGAGGGCCGGATCCATGCCAGATTTTTAAGATAACTACATTTATCTAAATGGGGACATGCAAACAATCCGGCATGGATCTGGCCCTCCTGGGCTGACTTTGGAGAACCATGCTACAAAAGGTCAAAGTTACATCTCTTGAAACATGGTGATTTATCTTCTTGCTCCTCAAGGTTGGTCTCGTTGATTTCAGTCTGTTTAGTTGATGATCTTCCACCTTCTCTCCACTTTAGTCCAGGTTCAAGTGAATAGTTGCCAAAAATAGTAATCTCATGAATATGGAGCTAAATGCTAATTAGGTAGCCTCGAATGGGCTGTTTCCCAGTAATGCACACGAAGCACTGCTTTAATATGTTCATAGTTAACCTGGCAAAGTTTTCTCTGTCTGGATCAGTATGCAAGTATAAACTCATAGTGGTCTTTGATATTCCTTTTCCAAGGAAGGAGATGTATGTGTTGTTGCTGTAAAATCCATCCTGATGAAAAGCTCTTTGAGAACTTTGAGCCCAAAGTCAAGCTTTAGGCTTCTCATATCTAGATCAGGGATCTTAATGTCCTATCCAACAGCTATTGAGGCTAATGAAATTTAGGGAGATTTTGCTGCAGGGAGACGGGAGAGAAGGAGAATTGAGGTACTTTGTGCTGGAATATAGTCAGTAGGAGTTTTCATACAGGAGGGGATTCTAAAGCTGTCAGCAATATCTGGTTTGATTTGCCCACAGCATTTCAAAAGTGTATTAGTGTGCCGTTCCTATGCCATAATTTGAACCTTAGATTCTTCGCTTGGGATGTTATGCCCAGACTTCCCATGAAGAAACCTCCTTCAAGAGTGAAGCTGTTTAGCCATGGCATTTATTTTCTGCTGGTGTGCAGGAACTTGGTTTCAAACAAGTATTGGCAGAGCAAATAGGTCTGGCTAAAACAAGTATTGGCAGAGCAAATAGGTCTGGCTTGCAGATGAGTGTCTGGATGCTTCCATCCCACACTATCACTCCTCATTTCCATAATACACTATCATTCCTCATCCATGCACTTTAACCTGCTTGCCCCTCCACAGTACAATACACAAACTTACCAATACATGACAAGTCCCCTCTAGTTATGAGATAAACTTATGGGCTTTAGTGCTAGCTTGTGAGGGATCTGAGTGAATTTGGTAGTGAGCAACGGCTAGTTTAAGATTAGTGTGGGAGTGCTATCGGGGTAAGAAGGCTGCTATTTGTGAGCGGTGTAAAATGCTTCTGGTAGTGGGAAGAGTACTGTTGTGAGTGGCGTGAGTATATTTCCAGTAGAGTGTGACTATTAGTTGGAGAGTTGTGTAAGAATGCTCTGCTTGTGTTTTCATTGAGGCTATGCCTGAAAACATGCTGTGTATGTATTTAACAATAGGCAAATCCTTACCTTGAAACAATTCTGCAGCAATCGTCCCTAAGCAGAATCCTGTTCTCTGCCTGCCCACCTTGCCAGTCTGCTTGCCTTAATAAGGCAGCACATAGATTAGGGCAGGGGACATTAATGACCCAGGTAGTTCATTTTGAGAACCCTTGCCTAGTTACCACTGCCAAGATGGCCACCACTATCCACTCTGCCCCAGCATGTGGTGTACAACTTGTTGTATTTACCCTTCGCACCAGACACCAGTGTGCAGAGTTTCCTCCTGTCCCCTCTTAGTGCTGGCAGACGGGCCCTCTCAGTTCCACGGCTATTCCTCTAACCTGCATGAGCAATTGTGCAACAGTTTCTAGAAGCTGCTCTACTCTGGCTGACTCTTGTTCCAGTGCACAACACCCCAAATCACTCCATCTTGCATGTGTCTGCAAACATACAGCGAGCAGGTGCAGCAAAGTGCCCTTCATGTGTAGGGTGTGTATGTGGTACACGTGCAGCTGGTTCCCCACTACACAGGATCACTCTACTGTGCATGTGCTGAAGAACATATACTGGTGCATGCATTGAACAAAGCCATACGTACACTCTAGCTAAACCAGCAAAGACACTACCCTCCTCTGCCATCACCTACTAGTAATAGCCCAGCAGCACTCAAAACAAATATGATGACTGGTGGAAGAGACATGGAGCACCCCAAAGTGTCTCAACTGTTTTTTTACTGCCACATGGACCACCCACCATTCCACTTTATATGTGACTGAATCATTAAATTTGGACGCCATGGCTATCTTGGTAGTAGTGCATCCACACTGTCAGGCCGCATTGTTCTGGCACTGCAGCAGTTGGCACTTGCAGTGGCACAGCTGGGGGCACTGGGAGTTGGACAGTAGGAAGGCTATTTTTTTCTGGGGCTGTTGCCTTCAGCAGTGAACCTCCATAGCATCTGATCATGACATGACCTTGGCAGCCAGGAAGCCGCTGCTTTTCCTGGTTAGTTTCCATCTTACCAGAATACCAAATGTTATAACTGTGCAGCTTAAATGATAATATTCTTGGTCAGTCAAAGCAAGACCTATCTATCTTCATAAGGTTATTTCAGTGTCTCTAATTATTTTATTGGAGTAGTTCTTCTCCTCGTTAATGGGAGGGAGCCCCAAAATGAGATTGAGTTGTTCAGTTCTGTGGTATCACTAAGAGTCTGCGCAATCTGTATTCTGAAATTCTTTGTAATTTAATTGCCACTCAATGTCTTGAACGTCTGTCCTAGATTTTCCCTCCTAATTACCCACATACAAAATTCTTAATTTTCACTCAGGCCTTGGGTTGCTGTAAAGGAATTTATAGGCGTTCAATCCAATCTATGAACCGTAGCTCAAAATGAAACTTCCTTAGTACAGCTAATAGATACTCCCATCCTGATGTGGTATATGCTTTCTCAATAGCCTAAGCTGTAGTTGCATAGCCCTGGGCATTCATTTGAGATAATATTGGATGTAGGCAAGCCTCCTTAGTAGTGATCCTATGTGGAATAAATCCAGGTTAATCTGGATATATTAAGTGAACCAGGGCTCCAAGCAGCCAATTGGCAGTGGCCTTACTTTGTTGTGTTGCATTAATAAATGCGTATATGATGTACAACTCTGGTGGTTCTTGATATGTCTTTGGGACTAGCACTATCAGGGCCTCTGTCAGATCCTGGGAGTGTGCCTCTTCTAGTGCTTTGATGCTAATCTCCTGGAGCTTGTCTAATATGTTTGACTACTTTGTATAATATTGATGGAATGCTATATAACCCATGTGTCTTGCAACTGCCGCGGCCTTAAGCGCTCTATCAAACAATCAAGTTGTATTTGTAGAGCGTGACTTGTCACCCGAGAAGATATCCAGTCGCTAGCTCTAGGTTTCAGTCAAAGTGGCAGGTGTTTAGTCTCTTCCTAAAGTCGGTCTGCGAGGGTGCGGTGTGGAGGTAGAGGGTGTTCTAGGCTTTGGCGGCAAGATTGGAGAAGGAGCGTCCTCCGGCCCAGCAACAGCATATGCGAGGGATCTGTGTGAGGGCAAGGTGTGCAGAGCAGAGGCTCCTGGAGGGTCAGTGGAAATGTGAAGGCAGTGGTTCATGTAGGTGGGTCCTTGTTCGTGAAGGGCTTTGTAAGCGTGGGTCGGGAGCTTGAAATGGCATCTCTTCAGGACCGGGAGCCAGTGGAGGTCTTTCAGGTGTTGGGTGATGTGGGTCCTCTTGGGCAGGTTGAGGATCAGTCTGGCTCCTGCGTTCTAGAGTGTCTTGAGTCTTTGCACAAGTTGGGTGGTAGTGCCTGCATAGAGTGCTTTTCCGTTGTCCAGTCAGCTGGTGATGAGGGCCTGCATTACTGTCTTCCGGGTGTTGATGGGGAGCCACTTGAAGATTTTGTTGAGCATGCGGAGCA
Source organism: Lissotriton helveticus (assembly GCF_964261635.1). Taxonomy (NCBI): domain Eukaryota; kingdom Metazoa; phylum Chordata; class Amphibia; order Caudata; family Salamandridae; genus Lissotriton; species Lissotriton helveticus. Next base: position 701,038,462 of record NC_136063.1, on the reverse strand, counting down.
TGTGGAAGTGAATGAATGAATGAATGAATTTGGGATTTGTATAACGCATGGCTGCCCGGAAGCGTCCCAGTAGGAAGAAGTAGGCTGAGGAGACTGCGTTGACTTGATGTTTCACAGAGAGTTTGCTGTCAATGCTGAGGTTGCAGGCGTAGTCTTAAGTTGTGGCGGACGGCCACCAGAAGTCGTTCCATAGGGCGATGTGTTTGCTGAAGATCAGGACTTCATCTGGCGTAGACAATCGATTGAGTGTGTTGTGGAAGACCGTGTCGAAGGCGCGGAGAGGTCAGGCAAGATCAGGGCTGCTGATTCTCCTTTGTTGAGTAGGGTGCGGATGTCGTCTGTTGTGGCGATCAGACCTGTCTTTGTGCTGTGGTTGGCTCCGAAACCTGATTTGGAGGTATCAAGTAGGTTGTTTACCTCTACGTGTTCGGTGAGTTGAAGGTTGATGGTCTTCTCTAATGGTCTTGGGAGCAGTGAGATGGGAGGGTAGTTCTGGAGTATGCTGGGGTCTGCCAGACTGCATGGGTTTCTTGAGGGAGAGGTTTGACCTCTGGGTGTTTCCAGGCATCAGGAAAGGTGGCTGTGGTTATTGAGGCGTTGTGAATGGTGGTGAGTTGGCGGCTGATCTCGTCTCTTTCAAGGTTGAAGAGTCGTTAGGGGTCGGGGTCGGTGGGTATTGACAGTTCCTTTGTCTGTTATGGTGTCTTTAGTTTCTGACCCTCCCCAAAAACTGCAGACCCTCTGTGTGTTTAGTCAATCAAGGCTCATGCATCCTCATCTTCCAAAGCCACATGAACAATTTCAACCGTATGTTAATCATTTTCTAGATGCTTAAAGACCCATGTGCCTTCTCAGTACACTCAACCATCAGTGCCACTTTGCTTTGCAGGAAGACAAAGAGATTGAACTTAATAAGATTACAGCTGCTGGGTTAAACTGCTAAAGAGAAAAGTTCCCGAAGCCTCCGCTTAGTCTCCTTTAGTGGGCCCGCTCCCTACTTGCCACAAAATTGACATTATTCTGCATTAATATGGTCTTTGATAACAAATCCAGCAAATCCACTCAGGCCAATCAGGTTGAGTATTATGTGGCAAATATGAGTAATAGAGCTTTTATAGGCTGCCAGGTCGCAGCTACCCATAGTGGATTCAGCTCTCTAAGTCTGGGTGCGATTAGAGACTTGTGCACAGTGTTGGTACACAAGATCAACACTATTGCTAAAGATGAATCTAATCTGAACTACGTAAATAGCCATAAGGGAGTTAGAAGCTGAATAAATCCAATAATTACACGAGAGGGTTGGCCGGTCTAATAAACTCGCAACGTCTAAGAAGTCAAATGCACCCATGTAAATTAGTGCCTCTCATAGATATATTAGTTGGATCCTCACCCACAGGTAAGACCAGTGGCATGCTTTGACATTGGATCCTCACCCACTACCCCTAGTGTGAGTGGGTGAGCTCAACGCAGTTTGTAAGCAGAGCTCTTTTTCTAGTTAAAATTGCCTTCAGGATCATAAATTCTGTTTACTAGCAAGGTCCTTTGGTGAAAATAAAAACAGTGGGGTGTTTAGTGGGTATAATGGCCCCTAACATAAATGGGTCGACATATTTCAGCCTGTATCTAGTGCCACCAGGGATCAGTAGGCTTTCTTGAGGACCCGAAGTGTATCTAAAATTCTTACAAGTAGTCACTCTTCGAGAGAGGTTTTGCATAGAGAGAGGTTTTGCATAGAGTGAACACTGTTCTTAATATTTTCTTTTCAGAAAAATGTGGTATATGAGAGTTTGGCTGTCTGCAAACAGTGTGGTACAGGGTAAACTCTGCATAGGGTATACACTGTTTATAGTAACCACTTTTCTACCCATGTCTGCTTCCTTTCTCATGAGAGGTTCGATAAATGTTACGAGTTTTATAAAGACTGTTGTTAGTAGGTGCTTACTTATGCAATAAGTGTTGAGTGTCTGGAGGAAGTTGGTTTTCTCTGAACAGTTGTATACAGATTGAACACACTTTGTAATAGGGGTTACTCATCCATGTGTGGTTGATTGTCACAATGAGCTTGGTTACCCATGAAGTGTATGGTATAGGGTTAATGGTGCATATAATAGAAGCTTGCTTCACCTAAGTGGGTTATATGTGTGATGGCATTAATGACGCTTTAATATTATTCTGAGCTGTTTTGAACTTACTTTTATATTTTTAATGCCATACTCCTTTATGGAGTAATGTGTACAAAAGTAGTTTAAATGATGTTATCAGTGTTAGTTTGTTTTAGACTTTGCATAGTAGCAGATATGATTCCTCTTAGTTTTCTCCCTAATTTTGTACAAAGTGTTTAGAAACAATTATGCTTTTAATTGGTCATAGGAGTGAAGAGGTATTCACACGGGAACGCTCTCAATGTCCAGATCGCATATGGTCTGGCGCATCTTCTGCCCGAAATAGTACCTGTTGACAGAAATATGCCAGCACTGCCTTGCTGGAGGCGTGCCTGCTGGCTAGTACAAGCCTTGCCTAGCGCCTGCACTGTATGGTTTCGGTGAAAGATGCCTAACTTAGTTTATTTACCTTACAGGGTGTATGTGGTACTGGTGTCTATTGTGCTGGACTGTTGTTGTTTATAGATATCCTTGCGTAAATTACTGGATGCATTTTCCCTATGCTCGGGCATGAGAAATGTGTATAACAAATGGTACATGTACTAGCCTGATTGCTGTTGTATCTTATCCCGTTTATCGCATTCATGTAACCTAATATCAGAAATGCAATAATAAAAATATTCAAACAAAAAATAGGAGTGAAGAGGTATTGAGCATGTTATGAATGTTTGTGTACAGGACTAACACTGTGTGTGTATATGTCTGTGTATATATATAATATACATTTGGAATGATGGAAGAAGGGAGTATAATAATCAGGGCATTACTTGCATTTCTCTGAAGAGAAAACCTCCTCCTTAAACCCCGTATTGTTACTGTATGTTACCCCTCAAGATTTCTAAGCTGAGTCACAGTAGCCCCAGTTTCTGCTCCACGGCCAGGACTCTGGCTTTCTGGATGTCCTAAAGCGGGAATCTCCCAAGACAATGCAAAACCCATGGTTGACCGAAGGAACATTTTCCTAGCACTACGCACAGATCTGAGATCATTAAACCTCCTGTTCTTCTTTGTTGGCCCAGCAAGAATTAAGATCAGATGTGGGTCATGCATTCATCTGTGATGATCCTAGAGACTTGGGAACCTTTATAAAGAACATGTTGGACTCATGTATGTCTTATTAACCCATTTCCTCTCCAGACTGTCCTTTTACAGGTTTCTCACATTATACCATAAGGCCAATGCCGGCCTTCCACAGATAATACTATGTGGTCCTTACTGTGTTGTTACGGATCCTCATGGTCACGAGCCACATACTTGTAGGTACCTTGTTTTTGCAACACTATGCTTTCTGATAATCTAGATTGGGGTCGTTCTACAGGAGCCCACACAGTGCTACTTTTTCTCTTTGTCCTATTTGTACCATGTGTCTCAGTCTGTTTTATACCCTACTCTTAAGACTTACTTGTTATAATGATGTCTTACTGCAGTCGTAAGAAGCGGAGATATATTTACCTTTCTTCTTAACTCCCTTCAGTATTGCTTAGCTTAATTATGGCTATTAGTTTGATAATGTTTGATAATGGTTGCCCCTCGGATGTCCCCCTTATTGTTGGCAGCATGCTGCTTGTTTCTTAATGTTTAGTGCTCACCTAGCATTTCCTAATGTTTTGTCACTCGGGCCTTGGTTCTCCTCTTTGGGTTGAATTTCTGTTGAGGGCTACATGGATCCGGTTTCTTTATTTTGGGGGTGGTGGAGGTGGGAATAGGGTGGATAAGGGGCAGGGCTCGAAAATTCCACTCGACCGCTTGCATAGTCGAGCTAAATTTAACAAGGTCAAGCTGTTTTTAGGTCCTACTCGCCCTTTCTGGCGAGTAGGAAAACACCAACTTTTGTCCTCTGTCTGTGAAAATGGAACAAATGTGACAAGATAACAAGATTTAAAGGCATTTTTATTGCTCACAAAGTTAATGAACAATAAAGATGCCTTCAAATCTTGTTATCTTGTCACATTAGCTCCGCTTTCAGAGACCGAGGTCAAGAAGGTTACAGTTAGATCGAGGACATTTATTTAAGGTACTAGTCCTGCAGGACTAGTACAATTTTTTGGATTTTTCGAGCCCGGAAGGGGATGGGGGGAGGAAGGAGCTTGGGTTTTGTATACCAGAATTTCTTTGCAGACCGTTTTGATGACCTATGCTCTTTCTATCCCTTGAATTCCTCTCTTTCCCTTTTCTCTCATTCTTCCCCTTTCCCCTATCTGTTGCCTTTACCCTACCCCTTTCTTGAAAAAGTCCTTTTGGATACATTATGGCTATTCTGACTTTGGGATGGGTGGATGGCACCATCATCTATTAAGATCATATCTCTTAATACAAAAGCTCTCAATCTTCCAATCAAATGAAAGAAAGTTCTAGACTGTCATAAATTGAAAGGGGTTCTCATTCGGGAAACTAGAGCGGGACCCGTAGAGGCTCGTAGTATTGAAACATGCTTGGATCAACATTAGCGATTTCTCTCCTGCAATAAACATGAACAGCGTATTCAACATGATTACTAAAGAAGCTAATTGGACCAGTAACACTATCTTGCACGATGACCATGGTAGATGGCGGATCTCTAAAATCACTTAAGATGGGTTTTCCTTTTTAGGTCTCGCTAGACCCAGCGCATGCGCTCATCTGGCGAGACATTTAGTAGCTGGCTTTTTGAAGTGCTACCAAAAGGCTTTCTCCAGCCACCAGTGAGCGGTTACGCGGGCGAGTGCACAGTTTCACTTTAGCCGCTGTGGGCGCTCGCGCACCACCACCCCTCCCCTGCTGCGTCTCCATTAATTGGAAACATATGTGCTTTCACTTTAGCGCGCCACTTTTGAATCCGGGCTTTTTGTTGTCTCTGGGGAAGGTTAAACACCCTTTTTTCCTTTCAGAGGAATATTTATCTTCCAAGAAAATAAGCAGAATACAAAGAGATGTAACTAACCAAGTCAAACTGTACAATTTGTATCAAGTTTTCCTCTTCAAGCAATGCCTTCTGCCTTAACGCTCCGCACACTACCCCTCCCCCGCCGCGTCTCCGTTAATTGGAAACATATGTGCTTTAACTTTAGCCTCGGCGGGCACTCACGCGTGCACCACTTTTAAATCTGGGCTTTTTTGTCTCAGGGGGAGGTAAAACACTCAGTTTATCTGTATCAAGTTTTCATCTTTAAGCAATGCCTTGTGCCTTAACGCTATACAGTTCTTTTATATTCCAGTACACATCCATGTTCGGTTTTGCTATTGTGTTATTATCCCTCCTGGGGTCTACATTTTCTAGCGCCTGTTACAACTGTCAAGAAATGGCTAGAAGAGATGAATAGCTCAGTCTTCATTTATTTGAAAAGTAGTGTGTTGTGCTTCTTCGTCCGTGGTATAGGTCACATTATGCGCTCGCTGCATGGCGTGCCATGATCACTTTGGTTGGAGTCGTAGAAGCTTCGTAGCGCATAGCTCTCGTTGGTGAAAAAAGGCTTGACCTACAAGAGCCGCTGTCATGTTAGAATGTGAAGCAGCGAAGACTACAACACACAACTGACATAAGTTGACATCCACCACGAAGAAGCTTTTAAAGCGCATTTCCCCCTAGGTGAATGGCGTCTTGTGATTACTTCAGTGTATATTCTCTGGATGTACATATTGGGACTGCGCGCTTTTTCAACCCTGCCGGGGTCAGATAACTCCTCTGGGGCTGTGTTGAATGAGGCGTGCGTTGTCTCAGGATGCTCTATTGGTGAAGTTAAATCCACTTTCCCTTCTTTGTTTATACTGGGTTTAAGAGGTGGTGGTGAAAATATCCACGCGCACGCTCTCAAGAGCCCACCTTTGATTCTGCTGACTTTGGTGTGGAATGGCGCCTTCTGCATTGAATGTAGCATAAAGTATCTAGGCCTTTAGTAACCAATTACAAAGAAGACAAAAGTGTATACTGATTTAAGGTCATCCATGTCAAATGTAGTAAAATACCGAACTTACTGCGGATCGGGTATGGCTTGATAATATGCATTAATTACTAGGAGGATTCAGAACAGCAACTCTAAGGAGGGGCACATTTCACAGCGAGATCAAAGCCAGGTCTCTGCAGAATAGCGGAGCCTCCACTATTTAATTGCACTGAAGTGCTAATTGGATTGCAGGATGCTTTCATCCCCACCCCCTTTTATTGAATCAGCCCTTCCTGGCTAAATCCACATAAAAAAGATTGTGGCTTCTTAAAGCCTTTCTAGGGGCGGGTTTCGTGCGTTCAGACACTCGCCTCTGGAACAGTAGTTGTCTTTTTTCGCAACAATAAAACCAGCACTTACTGGAGTGTGTAGATCTGAATCACAGGCCACTAGTATACCACCCTTGAGGCACTATTTCTTGTGGCACATTTCTCCCTTGTGAGGTATTGTTTTCTGCCTCAGCATTATTAAGGGTATTAATTCTCTGGCATAGAATGTTAATGGCAATTTTTCTCCTGGTGCAGCAGTCTAAAAACATAATAATTCAACCAGCGCTCTGGGTGGAATTTTCTAAATATTTCCTTATTTATTTTATAAAAAGAGTGTGCGGCACTTTTTGCCACTTATAAATATCTCCTAAGGAGAAAAATGCCTTGTGCATGAGCGTTTATTAGCTGTTTCTTATGTAGCAGCATTTCCTTTACCAATCATATACTAATGACTGAAGAGATGATGGAGATGTGAGGACTTTATTCTGTAGTTTCCTTTCCTTCACCACCCAAAATATAAATAAGACACCTCCTCACTTTTTTTTTATTTATTGTAACTAAACTTACTGTGTCCTTTGTTAGTTTATTTATTTATTTATAAAATTTCTATAGCGCAGGAAGGTATTTGTGCGCTATAGAAATTTTATAAATAAATAAATAAAATTAGTTTAGCTTTCCCTTTACTGTATATGCGATAAACAGTAATTTGTAAACTTTTGGACAACAAGTTTCAAAACAAGCATTGGCATAGCCAATAGGTCTCGCCTTTGGGACCTTAGAAGTGTTTAGTTACCCAGCACAATATCCTCGGTGCAACAACATCAAGTGTTGCATGGCTAAACACTTATTAGGTCCCAACGGCGAGACCTATTGGCTATGCCATTGCTTGTTTTTTGTGTCACATTATACGCCCCTATGGCGGACGATCCCTCCTTTTGGACCTCTCTGAACAATAAATTGCCTTAACTGCAGAGGGGCAGTTATATTATCTTAAAGTAGAGGGTGTGGGGGGCTTTAACTTTAACTATCACACTCTACTAGATACTCTCACGGTGCCTGTAAAGGCCCAACCGCTCACAAAGACGTATAGATACACTGTGAGGTCAACGATTTGGTGAATATATGGAGCCTGCACAAACTGAAGGGCAGTGATTTTACCTTTTATTCCCACTCCCACACACTTTGTTCAGAATTGATTTATATACTTGTCAGTAAAAAAATAGTTCATAGGGCCTCTCCTCCCACTAGAGCACCAGTTCTCATATTAGATCCCTCTGGCATTACCCTAACCATCAGTCTCACTATAAAGCATACTAAAAGCTGCTCATGGAGAATGAACAATACCCCATTATCGGACCAGGTCTCCTAAAACCGAATCTCCTGTTCTGTATCTCAGTTCTTTCACAACAATAAAACTCTAGATATGGACATTGAGACGATCTGGGATGCGATGAAGGAGACTGTCAGAGGAGAGCTCCTCGGCATTATAGCGACAAAAAATTGCCATCTAAACACACGGCTTAACGTTTTAGAGACTCAGATAAACAATCTGGAGAATGATGGAAAACTAATCCCAGACCCCTCAATTACGGTCAGGATCAAACATTTTAAATATGAGTATAACAAAATCTTGAGTGAACTCATGTATGGTCCTCTAACAATAAAACCAAAAATATTTTGTTTTTGGAACACAGCAATGCTGGTAGACTCCTTGCTTTAACCCTTAAAGATATTTTTTAAAGAATCCATTAATATTCCAGCTATTAAATATAGGAATGGTGTACTACAGGTTGATGAAATCGTAGGTGCCTTCCAGTCCTTCTATACGGGCTCATATAATCACCCTCTGCAGGACGTAGGGATATTTTAAAGTCTTATAAGGTGTTCCTGGACCCACTTCAGCTTTTCAGGCTAGTGGATAAGGACTTAGATGCTCTTAATAAACTGATAAAAGCCAGTTGAAATTATTATTATTATATATATATTTTTTTTTTTTTAGACGTTTATTATTGTTCAAAAAGTGCAGTACATGTAGCAGAGCCTACAACCCTGCGGGCCGGCTGCAAAAAATCTGTGCAGTGTTGAGGCAGATAGTTTCAGGGGAAGGTATTATGCTAATTTCTGGTCATTATCTGGCGTATCGCGTCACGCGAAAATCATACATAACATGTGCTTTTAGCACTCGGCCATCACTGTAAATGACGTCTCATTTTACATTTTATTTATAATTTAACCAGTAACTTTTCAACAAGAAACAGGACCGTTCACAACGGCACGTCCCAGTGTGCCTACGGTGTCGGTGCAACTCCATGCACCTACGGTGCGTGTGGCATTAATGTCTCTCCAACTTGTTTATGCATGTGCTAGGAGCGCATCGGTGAAGTGAGAGAGCTGTGGCTGTCCTAGGTGGCTGGTGGTATAGCGGGTGGTGAACAGGGTCGATAATCGGTAGCGTTCCACCAACTGTCCGCTCGTTGCACGACATGTGTGGCAAACATATGTGCCGCCTCTATGACACTTTCGGTGGTTGCCGCCCGCTCCCGTGTTCTCTACCTAGTGTTCAGCCAGGGAAGCCAGTTGAAATTATGAAGGCTATTAATTCCCTTAAATTAAAAATCAGCACCTTGACCGGATGGGTATCTGACTTTCTTTTATCAGTGCTTCCAGCATACTCTTATGCCCCACTAGAGTTATCTGTTTATCAAATTCAAATCGTTGGGAGAAATCCCTGGGTCGGTTTCAGAAACCCATATAGTTGTGATACCGAAAGGAGGTAAAGATCTGTTGGAGATAAAAAAAAAAATTATGTAATCCCATATCATTACTCAACGTCGACTAAAATGTATTCTAAACTACTAGCTCTTAGCCTGGAGAAAATACTCCCCTCTTTTATACATCCGTCCTAGACTGCTTTTGTGAAGGGAAGTTGGCTGCAGACAATATTCAAAACTTCTGCCATGTGATAGAAAAAGCTAAACAGGTTCCTTCTCCGTGCCATGGCCTTCAAGGCGGAGAAGACCTTTGACAAAGTCTTGTGGATTTTACTGCCTTGGAAAATCTTAATGTAGGGGACCGCTTTATGGCGATCAACCACAAACGCTCATCAAGCTTAAGAATCGTCTAGCAGAGAAATTTGTCTGAGCGCATGGTACCCCTCCTTTGTTTGCTCTCACTAAAACCTCTTCTCCATTCTATCAGAGAACCAATAATTTAAAGGTTTTCCCTTTAATAGCGGTCGTCAAAAATTAGCAAGATATGCAAAATATGTCCTCATTTTTTCAGCAGAGCTGGACTTTGCAGTCCCTGAGGTTCTCCACATTATTTCCAAATACGCCTCAGTCTCAGGATGCTCCTTAAACAGGGAAAAAAACTGAAATATTTCCCTTAAACATGCTTTGCCTACCAACCATAGCTACTCATGCTAACCTAAAATGACAACCCTCTAGACTAAAAAACCTACGCATTGAATTTACTGATATGATTGAAGACCCCAGACTATATCTAAAAGATACTTCACTGACTGATATTAAAAAAATTAAGTGATATGCGTTCTAAGTTCTGTACATGGTGAGGTCGCGCAGAAACGAATAAGATGTTAGCCCAGCAAATTAACTTCTTTAGTATATTCTCAGCTAATCTCTCTATCTTCTATTATACTTCTGTTTATACGCTAATATCGGCGTTTATCTGGAACGATAAGCGAGCAAGGATCTCAATGCAGAAACTCCAAACAACTGAACCTCCCAAATTTTGAAAACTACCAAGTTGCCTTTCTGGCCAGACAAACTTAGTGGCTAAACCTAAATTTCCCTACCAGACCTGCATGGGTAGACATTGAGATTGACCTAGTCAGCCCTATTTCTTTTATTAGTACCCTTACAATCAAACAATTCCAGATTCAATACTGGCGATTAAAAATTCTAGATATGTTTCACCCCTAAAATAAAAGGCTAAGAATTTACCTCACTCTGATTCAATAGCGCCATGAAAATAGATCATAACCTAACATTTTGGAGGGAATGGGCTGCTCTTTGTATAATCTACGTTAAAAATCTGCAAAAGAATTCCAAGCCTAACACTACACACACTTAACAGGTATGGGAAGATTCCTGCTCTAAATACAACAATGAACCCATTTCCCCCGCCTCTTGGGAGGGAATCTGGGACTCCCTCCTGCGTCACAAATGATCCTCTTAATCCTTCAGTGCAAATGTTGGACTGCTCATAAATCTTTCTGGTCTCCTGTACGACCGTATAAACACAGCTTATCAAAATCAGATGTTTGCTAGCATTGTGATTACCCCTCAAGTGAGCTTGCTCACCTTCTCTTTTATTGCAAATATGTTAACCCTGGAGAGAAATTTAGGAGACCCTTAATATTTTTAGTCAAAAATATTTTTCTTAAGCATATTATTCAAGGAGACATTACATTATGTTAAAGGAACATTCCTGACAGTCTCAATACAATTTAATGAGGGTACATATTCTTCACATGTGGGTGCCTTTATCCCAAACTAACTTTCAATTACATGCCCTACCTACTAATCAAATGCTTTGAACATCTTGAACCTTATGTCCTTATAACCCCTACCCAACTATTCCACCCCACCCCTCCCTACCCGTGACCCAACCGTGGTGGTGACTTAGTGGTACGCAGACTGGCCTGTAAGTGTGTTGCATGGCTCTGAAAGTGCGTTACTGGTCCCTGATGCCTATTCAATGGTATCTAGGGTAGTCCCCCAGAGATCGCTTGGAGGTCCTGCAATTGGGCCCAATTTGGCCTAAAACTGGAACACGTGCATAGCCCGTAACAAGGGTGGGCATACCGCATGGGCCAGACCCTGTGTAAGGTAAGAGACCAGCGGGCCCCATTTGTATTCAAAGTTTTTGTATTCATCTCTAAAGATATCTGCTAATCTTTCCATGGTGAGTATACTCCAAAGGCGAGAGTGCCATTGAGACAGCACTGCAGCTGTTTTCTTTCTCCATGCAACTGCTATTTCTGTTTTTGCGGCCCCTAGGCATGCCCACATTATAGCCTTGTCTGCTTTCGTATGGTATTCCAACTCTGGATCTCTAATGCCCAAGTGGACTCCTTCTATGGAAGTCGTGATGGGGTACCCTAACATATCTTTCATATGCGCCAAGATTTCCTGCCAGCAAGTTTTGATCGTGGGTCAGTCCCTCCAGATGTGACAAAGTCCCTGAGGAGGCCGCATTCTCTCCAACACAGGTCGGAGGATTTCGGAAATATCTTTGAGTTTAGTGGGGTTCAGGTACCGATCAAAGAGAGTTTTATAGTGTGCTACTCTCAGGTCTAAGGAGTGATTACTCTTGGCAATATCTGACCATAAAAGTTTCCATTACTTTTCAGAGATGTCCCTCTGACCATATGTTCCCAGAACCTAATATAGTGGGCCTCGGAGAATGTAGCGTTGATTATAAAATACCATATAGGAAGGAGATCACCTCCTTCATAGAGCCCCTCCCCCCCCCCCTCCCCTCCGCACAAAGTTTTCTATGGGTGTTCGTTCTTGCGTTGCTGCTTCCCTGGCTTGTGGGTGTAAGGCCCAATGTTTGAGCTGGAGGTAATGAGTGTTCGCTAGGTGTTACGTGGAAGTCCCTTTGACAGTTCTTAAATGTGAGTATGTCATGGTTATGAAATAGGTCTGAGAGCATCAGGCAGCTTCCCTCCCTCCAAGCGTCAAACTGACCCTCTCGTAGTGCTAGGGAAAACTCTGGGTTGAAGTGAATCGGGGTATAGGAAAAGGATATGAAGTCCACCCCATTGCTCTAGTTACCTCGTCCCAGACCTTGAATGGTTTGAGTAGGTGTGCTTAGATAGGCATTTGCGGGCCTATCTTTCTTATCCTTCCAAATCACATCCCAGATTGTTCTCACCACAGTCGCCCCGTCTTTGTGTAATAAATGCTTATCTGACTCACTCATGGACCACTCCACAATGATTGTCAATTGAGCATCTTTGTAGTACATTACTGAAATCTGGCTGAGCCACCCCTCCCTCGCTCTTTGTGAGTCTTAGAGTACGAAAGGAGAGATTTACCCTACCGTTCTGCCAAATATATCGGGTGATGAATGAGCGAAGTCTGGGGAGGAAGTCCCTCAATAAATCGATTGGAAGGAACAGATATAAGAGCTTGGGTAACACTGTCACTTGTATTGCATGCATACGCCCTAGCCAGGAAATGTATAGTGGTCTTCAGCGTTTGAGATCCTGTTGAAATTGGAGCATGAGTGGGGGGTAGTTACCCCTATAAAGCCCTATAAAGTCCCTCTAGCCACGGCTTGGGCTGAATTCCCAAGTACTGGAGAGTGTGTTAAGCCCACTGAAATGGAGTTTGCCCGATGAGAAGATTAACCTCTCCTCCTGGTACCATAAGATTTAAAATGGACGATTTGTTCAGATTTACCTTGAAACCGGCAACACTCTCAAACTTTCTTAATTCTGCCTGTAGGGCCCACAGTGAAGGGTCGGCTTTGATAGTCATCAGCACATCGTCCGCAAATAATAATTTGTGTTCCTCTCCACCAAAGCTCATACCCTGAATCTCCGGGGTTGCCCGGATCCGTGTCGCCAATAGTTCTATGCTTAAAGCGTACAGTAGGGGTGAGAGCAGGCAATCCTGTCTCATCCCTCTGTCTAGGGGGAACGGGCGTGATCTAGTCCCATTAACCTGCACTCTAGAATGTGTGTGTTGGACCTGGGGACACCAGATCACATAGGATAGCTTGGCTCAAGTAGGAAGGTCTAACCCCAAAGGCAAAAGTGTTATGCTTGCATCACACCCTCCAGAAACCCAGCGTCCATCCACTCAAAAATGACACTACACCATAATTTTATAAAAGTAGAAAAGTTTATCTTTTCTTCTTAAGGGTTACTTTCATTTATGTTTGTCTTTACAACTCATCATACCACATGTAATACTCCATGGATATATCTCCACAACAATCCTGCAATGCTAAGAATTATTACTTATTCATGCCATTAATCAATAGTTTAGTTGCAGAACAAACTACATATCAAGTCTTGTCTTACTTCTGGTTACATGTATTATTGACTTGTGAATATCCACACCAAATCTCCTTAGCGATAATTCAACAGTGCAAAAACCATTCATTAGTTATTGTCCAGGTGGAAAATACGATCTAATTATCTTTTAAACATTTCACTCTTATTTTTAGTCCTATATTTTATCCATTTCATATAACTAGAACATATTTTGTTTATAAGTTGGATCCTAGAACATGCATTCTAAACAGTTGTGGCATATTTTCCCCACCCCTCTTCATGAATGTCTGCCTTAGATTGGTTATTCCACAATAGTTCGGTATGGTTTCGTTAGTTCATTAGCTGTCCCTTAGTTCACTGAACTCTCCTCAAAGTAAAGGGACAGTTTCCTCTGCCAGTTCTGCCAATACCAGACTCTCCGCCCAACCCACTGTCTTTTATCAAGGGCAGGAAGCCTCGTGATTTAGCAGGCCCGGCAGAGGTTTTTATCAATCAAATTACCTCCCTCCAGCCCCTGCAGCCGGAATCCCTGCTTACGTTACTCCTGAACGCTTTTCTGTCCAACCCGGCCGATGTCTGTTGGCTGGAAGGCTGGGGTTTCCCACTCTGAGGTCTTAAATGAAGTTCGTCGGATGTGAGCCTGAAGAGGCGGGACCCGTCCTTCTCTGGTAGCTCCCTGTTGTCAGTTTCCTACACCGCCCCTCATGCCGCAGGAAGAGCGGTCTCCTCCCTCTGCCAACTCCAGACACGCCTTACTTCCTCTAGGGCGCTCCTCTAGTCAGCGCCGAGGCGGGGCCCTTCCTCGGATTCCCCCGCTTCACGAACAATTCCCCGAGGCAGTACACCCCTCACCAGGTGACGCTGCCCTCCGCACAGGCTCTACCTTCAGGAACCGGCCGACGAGCGGCCCCGTCACCCACTTCCGCCTCCCACACATGTAATTGAAGGCCTGACAGGCGGCCGCGGCTGGCTCCGATCCACGAGCTCCGCGGCTCTGCTGGCCACAGGAGCCCCCACAGTTCAAAGGTAGTGGAACCACATCAGCACAAGGAGCCCAGAGAGATCCGGTGTCCACAGTGCGGGAAGCCGGTAAGTTCCTCTTTGCGATGGGCTAACCCAGGTAGATTACCTCGTGACTTAGCTTGCCCAGGGGGAGGGTAGGTCAGCAAGGCAGGGGTCTATCCTGCAAGCGTCTTGACCTCAGTCAGGAAGCAGTCTCGGACACCCTCACCTCAGTTTTCCACCGACGTTGTCCTGTCTGCTCCACCCAAGTCAGTCACACTCTGCTCTTATGTTAAAGGAACCGATTATCAATGTCCTTGTTGGGCCAGGTCAGTAGAGGGACAACATCTGGAGGGGGGGTCAGCAACCCCTAGAGGCAATCAGGTCCCCTCTCCAGTGCTCAAACCTCCTTGCCCCACAGCCCACTCCAGCCAAGTCTGTCTCCTTTTTACAACACAAAATGGCTGCCTAACATTCCACCTTTTATAGGCTGTCCCTAGAGTGTCCAGATTCTGGAAGCCCTCATAGTGTCCTATGGCCCTAGATCCTGAGGTAACAGTTATGGCAGTTACTAGCCACCATTTTGTGTGACTGAGTTTCCACCATTGTAGGAGTCACCTAGGCCTAAAAAAAAAAACTATAGGGTCAAGGAGTACCTAACCCCTAGGACAACACCTGAAGATTTCAGTGGACATAAAAATGAAAAGATTTGAGAGTCAGAAAGGGGACAAAAATAAATAAATAATAGGAGGGACCACCCAAAGGGCGGACAGGTCTAACAGTGGGTGTGAGTAGTTTGCCTTAATCATATCAATAAACGCCCTCCCGAAGCCAAAGCGTTCGAGTGTGAGGACAACGAACGACCAATTCAACATGTTAAAAGCCTTTTCGGTACCCTGTCCCACAAGAATCGCCGGGGGTCTTGTGTTTAGTTACCTTTTCTATCAGATGTAGTTTCCTGCGGATATTGTCGTGGGTCTGCCTCTCCTTTATGAACCCTTATTGATCAGGGTGGATTAGCTCTGGCATCCGGTCCTCTAGTCTAGCAGAAAATATTGGGGAGTATAGTTTGGAGTCCAAATTTAACAGTGCAATGGGCCTGTATGAGGCAGAGTTCTGTGGGTTTTTGCCTGCCTTCGGGATTACGATTATCACGGTTTCAGCCATTAAGTTTGTCACTGTGGGCCCCTCAGCTATCATGTTAAATAGGGAGGTGAGTTGCTGAGTAATTTCTAATGCATATGTTTTATGTTTTATAAAAGTGGGCCATCTGGTCTTGGGGACTTGTTAGGCTTAAGTGTCGCTATCGGTTTCCCTACCTCCTAGTCAGTGATGGGCAGGTTTAACTGGTCATTCCAGGTTGGAGGGACCTGGGGCATCTCGAGTGATTGCAGGTACTGTTTCTGTGCGACTGAGTCTGTGGGCGAGCCTATATAAAGCTCTTTAGAACGTCCCAAATATGTTTGCCTTGTCTTTGCCTGAGTATACTACGTTGCCCTCTTTGTCACATATGCCCCCAATGTATTCCTTCTCACTTTTTTTCACAAAGCTGTCTGGCCACCTTTTTCCCCTGAGCTTAGGAGATCTAGCAGAGCAGGGTGTATTCTGTCCTTTTGTTAGGTCGAGCTGGTGTAAGCAGCGCGAAGCGCTGCGTCCAGCGAAGGATTTTTTGTTATCCACTTCCTGGGAATGTGAGACAGGGGATGGGCACGCGCAGGCGATTTCCCCATGTGAGCGCGCACGTTCACCCACACGCCGTGCACATCTCCTGTCTCAGATTACGAGAAAGTGGATAACACACACACACACGCGCGCACAGACACACACACACGCGCGCACGCACAGACACTCACACACGCGCGCACAGACACAGACACAGACACACACGTGCGCACAGACATGGACGCACACACACGCGTCCCCCACACTCACCGGGTCTGTCGGACTCCTCGTCCCGCGGTGGTGGCGGCTGCACGAATTAGTAGCCCCCTCCCTAGGCCGCATGAGTCTCGCAGCATTCCCTTAACTACGGCGGCAGATCCAGGGACAGCGCATGCGCGAGCAGCCCTAGCACCCCCACCCCAGTCTCGTCCCCGGCCCGGATGTGGGCACGAACCGCAGATCCAGGGACAGCGCATGCGCAAGCAGCCCTCGCTCCCCCCACCCCTATCTCCTCCCCGGCCCGGATGTGGGCACGAGCCGCAGATCCAGGGACAGCGCCTATACTTGTTTTATATAGGGACTGCTTCCTTGTTTCCAAAGTGTTTAAAAAAAAAAAGGTTTGGCCACTCATCATTCACCCTTTTTCCAAAACATGGCATAAACAAAGTGGTCCAACCAGATAGCGGATTAACACGTGCATTTATCGGTGGCCGGGGGAACTGGTTTATTTTGTGGCGTTCTGACGTTTACAGTCAAGAAGAATCGGTATTTCCACGGTGTGCTGAAAGTCAAAATATATACAATAGGAATGCGCAAATTCATAACTCTGAAATGTTGCTGTTGTCGTATGCAATAAGACGAGTCTGTTATCACTTCCTATTCTGTGTGTGCCAAACACGTCACATCTTTGTTGCAAATTATGGAAATGCCTTTGTATCGTGCGCTTACCTTTTTAACAATCCATCTCTCTAGGTCACATTGAACCATCCATCGGTCCAACCACAATCCATCCGTTCATCCATAAATACATGCCACTATCTGTTTGTGCGTGCGTGCGTCCATTAATCCGCACAACCACCCACCATTTCATCCATCCATTCATTATTTCGGTGAGTGGTTGTATTGTACCATTCCTAATCACGCCATTGGCAGCACAGTGGTGCATGTGAATGACCCAAGTATAAAATGGTGTGACGTAGTACACTATACCTCTAAAGAAAATAGCACACTTTCATTTAAATATGATTATTTCCACGCGCTGTGAGGTCAGTGATGTGTGTCACTTCCGGTACACTGTATACGAAGAAACGTATGTTTATTTTAAGCGTGACACAATTATTAGATCGTTAAGTGCAGCTGCAGAAATAACTAATAAACAGGCCATAATAAGGTGCTTGCTATCCGTGTTCCTTCAGTTCATCATCTTTCTATTAATAGTGGCAGCTCCGGGCTGTGGTGCCCCAAGAGCCCCCTCCCCTGAGCTGTACCAGGCTGATGGCGCTCTGAGGCCTTCCCCAGTGAAAGGGCTTTGATACCGGCCCCCTGCCCCCAGCGCTGACAATTACCGGATAAATGCCGGGGACCCCTGAGCACAGGGGCACCGCGTTGCCTTTTCAGTACGGCAGCGCCGGGAGACAGAGCCTGCCTTTGAAGCGGGGGTATCCCTGCAAACTACAGCCCCAGTGAAGCGCTTTCTCGTGTCCCCTCAGAAATCCCATTTCACAGCGCGGGCCAGCCGGGAAGAATAACTGGTGAAATCATGATGGCTGGAGGCGAAACGGAGATTAAATAGATTCAGTGTCTGCTGGGGGGGGGGGGGGGGAGTGAGGGCTGTGGAATATTGCTGATATGCATTCCTGCTTTTATCAAATGGCTGCCGCTCAAATGAACACAAAATGTGCGCAGGCTCGAACGGAGCCAGCCAGGGAACTGGAACCGGCCTTCAATGTGCTACAGGTGCCCTGTTAACTCTGGGCCTCTAGGTAGATATTATCCGGCACGTGGATGCAGCTGAATGCGGATGTCCGGCTTTTATTTATTTATTTTTAAACAAATATATATATATATAGTGCTCAGTATTGTGGGCTAGTCGGTTTCCAAGTGCTGCCTTTTTTTGCATTTAAGAGAATAGAGGCACATAGAAACATAATGATTTGCCCATGATCACACAGCTTGGACACGGGAAAAAGCTGGCATCTCCGGATTTCTGGCCCCCAGTCAGGCATTATAGACACTATGCAATTTTAAGACCTTGTTTTAATTTAATTTTGCGGCCGCCAATGCTTGTTTGCTCTGTTTCTAAGAAGATGCCGAAGGGTTTAGAGGGGGTGGGGGCACTAGAATTACGCAATTCTGCAGCGGGGGCCTTTCTTGATATACGATTCACTCTGCTGCATAACTTGTATTTTTAACAACAAACCAAATGTACTATTAAGGGCGGGTGCAAGGCAGAACCAGACACACTGCAGTATTTAACTAGTCACGTTTTAGTTATGTTATGTTATGTTAAAAATGCTCTTTTATAGCGCACGGCTACTCCTAGGAGTGTCCCGGCGCTTTGACAAAGAGCCCTCATTCTGAGAGAAACACAACACTACTGAAACAGAAGAAACAAACAAAAGATATTACTGAGTAAAAAGCCAAGTTTTTAAATCTTTCCTGAAAGAAAACAAATTCTCGGCTTTCCTGAGCGAGACAGGCATGTCATTCCAGCCTTGAGACGCCAGAAGGCGAAAAGAACGTCCTCCAATTCTAACCCGGCGGCTGGAAGGAATCGAAGCTTTGAGAAGAGTTGCAGAACGTAAGGTTCTACGAGGTACGTAGAAAGCCAGACGCTTCTGGAGATATTTAGGGCCAATCCGGTGCAGGGCTTTAAAGGCGAAGGTAAGCGCCTTGAAAGCGATCCTCTTAGCGACTGGAAGCCAGTGCAGTTTCGTACGTAATTCTGTGGCTCCGGCCCTGCGCTGAAGACCAAAAATAGCTCTTGCCGCAGAATTCTGCACAATCTGCAGTCGTGTCAGAAGATACTTCGGGAGGCCAAGATAGAGAACGTTCGCGTAATCAAGACGCGAGCCTATCAAGGCTTGCACAATGATCTTTCTGTGCTTCAGTGACAGCAACGGAAGAAATTTCCGTAACATTTTCAAAAGACCGAAGCATTTTCCGGTCAGTTGGTGATTTTTGTCATCCAACGCTGAAATACGTGACCGTTTTGCCTAGAAAGTCTTTACATTTCCCCTATGAACAAGGAAAGGTCTATTGTTTGCATCAGGAAACAAAACCCTCGCATACTTAAAGAAACTGGAATAGGCGGGAAAACGAGTCCTCCTTTGACATGAAAATGGTTTGTTTTAGTTTCGCAGAAACACTGGTGAAAGCAGAAACTATTTCAGACTTTCTTCTCAAACCTGCACTTGTTTCAAGAGGGCACACGAAGAATCCCAAACATGTTGCGTCTCTTGGGTTTGTTTTAAATACAGAAACGCCACCTGGTAAAACACTTGAACGTGATATAGATGAACAGTAACATACTCCTTAGAGTTACTTGGAAAGACCCACTGTGTGAACACTGCAACCCCACCAAAACTGAAATAAAGGTTTACAAAAGAAACTGTATATTGATTGCTAGGCTGCCTCCGTGTTGGTGCTTCTGTTTACAAGGAGATGGCTGCTTTAACTTCATCTTTGACCACCATCAGCCTCACTAATAAACTACCGGGCATGTATCCCAGGTAGAATTATTTTCGTGGCACTTCCTTTCTCTCTCTAGTCCGTCTTCAGCCTCTATTACTCTAGTTGAGCCCTGCCTGGCATCGACTTTTGGCCTGTGACCTCATCCCAGGCAACTATTGGTTCTTGGGTCCTCCCATATGTGTTACTTGGGAGCTTTGCCCCATCCCCCATCTGTCGCTCTAGCCACCCCATCTCTTCTATTCCGTCATTGTTTAGCTTTTCCCACAGTCCTTCATTTTGGCTTGAGCTGTTCCCAATGTTTGGGTTGCTGCTGTTAAGCTTCTCCCACTGTTGATTAATTGTGGTGGACTGTTGCCTTATTTGTTTTTTAGGGCTCGTCCTATTCCATTCCGCAAGGAATGAATAGGACGAGTCTATTGTGGTGAAACTAAGAGCTAAACTAAGCTCTCAAAAAGCGGTTTTCAACAAGTGCATGAGGTCTCGTGAACGCGCTTCAATTCGCCCGAGCTGCCTGCCTCCACATCAAAGCCATCTGTTGCTTTGCGCTCGGCCTCAGGCCGGCATTTCTCCTCCCCTAATTATTCACTGCATGGCCGGCCGGCCGGCACATCAAAGGCTGCTGCTCCCCATGCGTCTCGTCAGCCCCCCATTAAACAGCACAAGCGTCAATCCTGGTTTCCTCTATGCAGCGCTTCTTCCCCTCAACATGCCATGTTGACCAGACTACTCCAAAACCTTTCACCACTGCCTCCTCTCCTTATTTATTTGGGAGTGATGCCACAAATTATATTTTTAGGGCTCGTCCTTTCCTATTAAGCGCAAACTCGACCAACGTAATTGTAGTGCTTTACTTGTCCTAAAATGCCGTGTTGTCTGTCCCTCGAGCTTGCCGTTTTTTTTCTCCGGGTATCCTCCCTTGTTATAGTAGTGTAGCCACGTGTCTCTTCTTTAAGCAACTTCTGGGCCAGATCACATACATTTGGCACTGGTGCAAAAAATAGCGCACATGCTTGTTTGCACCCCTTAGCTGCTTATGTTATATAAATTGGAGCAAACGCACTCTGCAGTCCATATTACATAAAGGCTCCTGCTCGCCTTTCGCCGTTCTGGGTTCTCCATCCCCAACGTAACCTCACCCCTCCTCTTTTCGCCGTTCCATCTTTGCTCTGCCTCCATTTGCCCTTTCTCTGCCCTCTGCCTCTCCTTCCCCTCCAGTCCACTCCACCTCAGTCTCTCCTTTCATGTATCCTAAGCCCACCTCCTCTGTTTTTTTCCTAAAACCCCAGCGTGCGCTCGGCCACATGCCAGCATTTCTCCTCCCTTAATTATTCACTGCACGGCCGGACAGCACATCAAAGGCTGCTGCTCTCCGTGCGTCTCGTCGCCCGTCCTCCCTTGTAATTATTTACTTCCCTTTACTTTAACAGTTCTTCTTCCTCATCTCTGGTACACACAGTTGAGTTTCATTGACCTTTTTTCCTCTTAAACATTAGTATAGCGAGATAACAATCCCAGTGATTTTCAAAATGTGGGCACTTAATGTTTTGTTCTCGTCAAAATCCCAATGTGTTTTTAGCTTTTACTGATCTAACAGTTGCTTGTTTTAGCTATAAAGCCAATAAAATGGGCTATCGTGGTAATAATTCCTGTTCTTTACATTATGCCACGGTTTTGGATTTGAGGTTTTCTACAGTGTGGTCCGTCGCATCTAGATGCCAGAACACTTAGTTTACACAGTTGTTTAACACAAAAGTATAAGCAAAGTATAAAATCAGAGCCACACCAGTTATATTTACATTAAATTAATATTCTAGAACCCAGTTTATTGAACTTGGTGTATACCTTCATGTTTTAGTGAAGGAGGAAAGTGTTTTTTAAAGGTCTCGTGCTTTTCTTCCAATAGTTAATTAGTTTTTGTTTGATCTTGGGTTATATAATCAAGAACATTTCAGGAGTTAGATTATCCCTTTCAATGAAGGCAGCATATGATGTTCTGGGTCCTGAGGTAATTGTTCCAATTCTCAAGGCTGCACCATAGTTTCACGTTTTGTTTCCTAAATGTAAGACTCTGCTGGAGGTCTCTCTATGACTGTCTGTCACCCCACCCTCGCGCGCTCTCTCCTCTGCAGCCCGTCTCTGCCCCGCTCCCCATGCCACAGTCTCTCCCTTTATCTTTCATTTTTGGCCGAGGCGCCGCCAGCCAGAACCAAAACAAACCGCAGAAATATTTCCTGTTTCTGTCTCTCCTCCTCTTTCTCTCTCTTTCGCCGCTCTTTCTACTCTAATATATCTGCCTCTCTCGTGCCCTCTTTTCCACTGTCTATCGCTCTCTCTCTCTGTGCCTTTGCTTCTGTATCTTTTCCACTGAGCCTGTCTCTGCCTCTCTTTTCAGCTGTCGCTATCTGCCTCTCTCTGTGCCTCAGTCTGCGCCCCTCTCTTTTCCACTGTCATTCTTTGCTTCTCTCTATCTTTGCCCCTGAATGTCTGTCTTTTCAATTGTCTGTCTCTGTATCTATCTTTCCACAGTCCGCCTCTGCCTTGCTCTGTGTATCAGCCTCCCTGTCTGTGATTTCCACTGAGCCTGTCTCTGCCTCTTTTCAGCTGTCGCTATCTGCCTCTCTCTGTGCCTCAGTCTGCGCCCCTCTCTTTTCCACTGTCATTCTTTGCTTCTCTCTATCTTTGCCCCTGAATGTCTGTCTTTTCAATTGTCTGTCTCTGTATCTATCTTTCCACAGTCCGCCTCTGCCTTGCTCTGTGTATCAGCCTCCCTGTCTGTGATTTCCACTGTGTCTGTCTGCCCCTCTGTCGTTTCCCCTGTATTTCCTTCCCTCTCTGATCCGCTCTCTGCTTCTGCTGCTTCTCTTTCTTTGTCAATGTGTCTGTCTCTGCCCCTCTTTCTCTCTTCCCTGCCTGTCCCTGCTTCTCTCTCTTCCACTGTCTGTACCAGCCTCTCTCTCTGACTGCCCGTCTCTCTTTCTGTCCCGCTGTCTCTCTCTTTTCTACTTTGCCTCTCTCACTTTTCCACGTTCTATCTCTGCCCGCTCTCTCTTTTTGACTTGCTCTCTCTGCCTGTTTCATTGTTTTCTTGCCCTGTCTCACGCTTTCCCAGCACCACCACAGCACCACCCAGCACCACCACAGCACCACCCAGCACCACCAGAGTATCACTCAGCACCACCAGAGTATCACTCAGCACCACCAGAGTATCACTCAGCACCACCAGAGTATCACTCAGCACCACCAGAGTATCACTCAGCACCACCACAGCATCACTCAGCACCACCACAGCACCACTCAGCGCAACCACTGCACCACTCAGCGCAACCACAGCACCACTCAGTGCAACCACAGCATCACTCAGCACAACCACAGCATCACTCAGCACAACCACAGCATCACTCAGCACAACCACAGCATCACTCAGCACAACCACAGCATCACTCAGCACAACCACAGCATCACTCAGCACAACCACAGCATCACTCAGCACAACCACAGCATCACTCAGCACAACCACAGCATCACTCAGCACAACCACAGCATCACTCAGCACAACCACAGCATCACTCAGCACAACCACAGCATCACTCAGCACAACCACAGCATCACTCAGCACAACCACAGCATCACTCAGCACAACCACAGCATCACTCAGCACAACCACAGCATCACTCAGCACAACCACAGCATCACTCAGCACAACCACAGCATCACTCAGCACAACCACAGCATCACTCAGCACAACCACAGCATCACTCAGCACAACCACAGCATCACTCAGCACAACCACAGCATCACTCAGCACAACCACAGCATCACTCAGCACAACCACAGCATCACTCAGCACAACCACAGCATCACTCAGCACAACCACAGCATCACTCAGCACAACCACAGCATCACTCAGCACAACCACAGCATCACTCAGCACAACCACAGCATCACTCAGCACAACCACAGCATCACTCAGCACAACCACAGCATCACTCAGCACAACCACAGCATCACTCAGCACAACCACAGCATCACTCAGCACAACCACAGCATCACTCAGCACAACCACAGCATCACTCAGCACAACCACAGCATCACTCCGCGCAACCACTTCATCACTCAGCAACACCATATTATCACTCAGCACCACCACAATATAGCACCACCACATTATCATTCAGCACCACCACATTATCATTCAGCACCACCACATTATCACTTAGCACCACCACAGCACCACTCTGCACCACTACAGCATCACTCAGCACCACCACAGCACCACTCAGCACCACCACAGCACCCCCACAGCACCACCACAGCACCCCCACAGCACCCCCACAGCACCCCCACAGCACCACCCAGCACCACCACAGCACCACCACAGCACCACTCGGCATCACCACATCATCACTCAGCATCACCCCAGCATCACTCAGCACCACCACAGCACCATTCAGCACCACCACATTATCACTCAGCACCACCACATTATCACTCAGCACCACCACAGCACCACCACATTATCACTCAGCACAACCACAGCATCACTCAGCACAACCACAGCACCACTCTGCACCACCACAGCACCACTCTGCACCACCACAGCACCATTCAGCACCACCACAGCACCACTCAGCACCACCACAGCACCACTCAGCACCACCACATTATCACTCAGCACCACCACATTATCACTCAGCACCACCACATTATCACTCAGCACCACCACAGCACCACTCAGCACCACCACATTATCACTCAGCACCACCACATTATCACTCAGCACCACCACAGCACCACTCAGCAACACCACAGCACCACTCAGCAACACCACAGCACCACTCTGCACCACCACAGCACCATTCAGCACCACCACAGCACCACTCAGCACCACCACAGCACCACTCAGCACCACCACATTATCACTCAGCACCACCACATTATCACTCAGCACCACCACAGCACCACTCAGCAACACCACAGCACCACTCAGCAACACCACAGCACCACTCAGCACCACCGCATAACCCCCCAGCACCACCCAGCACCACCACAGCACCACCACAGCATCACTCACCATCACCACATCATCACTCAGCATCACCCCAGCACCACCACAGCACCACTCAGCATCACCACATCATCAATCAGCGCCACCACAGCATCAATCTGTGCAAACATTCAACAACAACTCGTTCAAATATTTTCTAGCAATGTTTCAAGCTTTATTACAAATGTCATAAAAAAATGTTAAATGTTTTCACTTCTGTTCTTGTTAAAACATTGTGATTTGTAAGATCAATACATGTAAGACAGGGGAAAACAAAAGATGTACCTTTACTAATGCTATACATGTAAAATTTGATAATTTCATAACTATTGCCATTTCTAATAACAAAATTAATACTTTTATATTTAAAAAAAAAAAACTTCACAAAATATTTACATTTTCCACACCAAAAGCTCAAACTTTTCTATTGCGAGACCTATTGCATTTCCAATCACCAGGCATACACACCACCAGCCATCTGTGCACTCTTTCACCAGGCATACACAGCACCAGCCGTCAGTGCACACTTTCACCAGGCACAGACACCATCAGTCATCAGTGCACGCTTTCACCAGGCACAAACACCACCAGCCGTCTGTGCATGCTTTCACCAGGCACACACCACCAGATGTCAGTGCACACTTCCACCAAGCACAGACCACCAGACATCAGTGCACGCTTTCACCAAGCAGACACACACCACCAGACGTCAGTGCACGCTTTCACCAGGCACACACACCCTCAAACTCCAAATCCACCCTCCAAAGCCACCCTCCAACTCCACCCTCCAACTCCACCCTCCAAATCCAACTCCACCCTCCAAATCCAACTCCACCCTCCAAATCCAACTCCACCCTCCAAATCCAACTCCACCCTCCAAATCCAACTCCACCCTCCAAATCCAACTCCACCCTCCAACTCCAAATCCACCCTCCAACTCCAAATCCACCCTCCAACTCCAAATCCACCCTCCAACTCCAAATCCACCCTCCAACTCCAAATCCACCCTCCAACTCCAAATCCACCCTCCAACTCCAAATCCACCCTCCAACTCCAAATCCACCCTCCAACTCCAAATCCACCCTCCAACTCCACCCTCCAACTCCACATCCACCCTCCAACTCCACATCCACCCTCCAACTCCACATCCACCCTCCAACTCCACATCCACCCTCCAACTCCACATCCACCCTCCAACTCCACATCCACCCTCCAACTCCACATCCACCCTCCAACTCCACATCCACCCTCCAACTCCACATCCACCCTCCAACTCCACATCCACCCTCCAACTCCACTCCACCCTCCAACTCCACCCTCCAACTCCACCCTCCAACTCCACCCTCCAACTCCACCCTCCAACTCCACCCTCCAACTCCACCCTCCAACTCCACCCTCCAACTCCACCCTCCAACTCCACCCTCCAACTCCACCCTCCAACTCCACCCTCCAACTCCACCCTCCAACTCCACCCTCCAACTCCACCCTCCAACTCCACCCTCCAACTCCACCCTCCAACTCCACCCTCCAACTCCACCCTCCAACTCCACCCTCCAACTCCACCCTCCAACTCCACCCTCCAACTCAACTCCACCCTCCAACTCCACCCTCCAATCCAACTCCACCCTCCAATCCAACTCCACCCTCCAACTCCACCCTCCAATCCAACTCCACCCTCCAATCCAACTCCACCCTCCAATCCAACTCCACCCTCCAATCCAACTCCACCCTCCAATCCAACTCCACCCTCCAATCCAACTCCACCCTCCAACTCCACCCTCCAAATACACCCTCCAAATACACCCTCCAACTCCAACTCCACCCTCCAAATACACCCTCCAACTCCACCCTCCAAATACACCCTCCAACTCCAACTCCACCCTCCAAATACACCCTCCAACTCCAACTCCACCCTCCAAATACACCCTCCAACTCCAACTCCACCCTCCAACTCCACCCTCCAACTCCACCCTCCAACTCCACCCTCCAACTCCACCCTCCAACTCCACCCTCCAACTCCACCCTCCAACTCCACCCTCCAACTCCACCCTCCAACTCCACCCTCCAACTCCACCCTCCAACTCCACCCTCCAACTCCACCCTCCAATCCAACTCCACCCTCCAATCCAACTCCACCCTCCAATCCAACTCCACCCTCCAATCCAACTCCACCCTCCAATCCAACTCCACCCTCCAATCCAACTCCACCCTCCAATCCAACTCCACCCTCCAATCCAACTCCACCCTCCAATCCAACTCCACCCTCCAACTCCACCCTCCAACTCCACCCTCCAACTCCACCCTCCAACTCCACCCTCCAATCCAACTCCACCCTCCAATCCAACTCCACCCTCCAATCCAGCTCCACCCTCCAATCCAGCTCCACCCTCCAATCCAGCTCCACCCTCCAATCCAACTCCACCCTCCAACTCCACCCTCCAATCCAACTCCACCCTCCAACTCCACCCTCCAATCCAACTCCACCCTCCAACTCCACCCTCCAATCCAACTCCACCCTCCAACTCCACCCTCCAACTCCACCCTCCAATCCAACTCCACCCTCCAACTCCACCCTCCAATCCAACTCCACCCTCCAACTCCACCCTCCAATCCAACTCCACCCTCCAACTCCACCCTCCAATCCAACTCCACCCTCCAACTCCACCCTCCAATCCAACTCCACCCTCCAAATACACCCTCCAACTTCACCCTCCAAATACACCCTCCAACTCCACCCTCCAAATACACCCTCCAACTCCAACTCCACCCTCCAAATACACCCTCCAACTCCACCCTCCAAATACACCCTCCAACTCCAACTCCACCCTCCAAATACACCCTCCAACTCCACCCTCCAGCTCCACCCTCCAACTCCACCCTCCAATCCAACTCCACCCTCCAACTCCACCCTCCAACTCCACCCTCTAATCCAACTCCACCCTCCAACTCCACCCTCCAACTCCACCCTCCAACTCCACCCTCCAACTCCACCCTCCAATCCAACTCCACCCTCCAACTCCACCCTCCAATCCAACTCCACCCTCCAACTCCACCCTCCAATCCAACTCCACCCTCCAACTCCACCCTCCAATCCAACTCCACCCTCCAACTCCACCCTCCAATCCAACTCCACCCTCCAAATACACCCTCCAACTTCACCCTCCAAATACACCCTCCAACTCCACCCTCCAAATACACCCTCCAACTCCAACTCCACCCTCCAAATACACCCTCCAACTCCACCCTCCAAATACACCCTCCAACTCCACCCTCCAACTCCACCCTCCAACTCCACCCTCCAACTCCACCCTCCAACTCCACCCTCCAACTCCACCCTCCAACTCCACCCTCCACCACCCTCCAACTCCACCCTCCAACTCCACCCTCCAACTCCACCCTCCAACTCCACCCTCCAACTCCACCCTCCAACTCCAACTCCACCCTCCAACTCCACCCTCCAACTCCACCTCCACCCTCCAACTCCAACTCCACCCTCCAAATACACCCTCCAAATACACCCTCCAAATACACCCTCCAACTCCACCCTCCAACTCCACCCTCCAATCCAACTCCACCCTCCAACTCCACCCTCCAATCCAACTCCACCCTCCAACTCCACCCTCCAATCCAACTCCACCCTCCAACTCCACCCTCCAATCCAACTCCACCCTCCAACTCCACCCTCCAATCCAACTCCACCCTCCAACTCCACCCTCCAACTTCAC
The DNA here is from genome assembly GCF_964261635.1 of Lissotriton helveticus. Taxonomy (NCBI): domain Eukaryota; kingdom Metazoa; phylum Chordata; class Amphibia; order Caudata; family Salamandridae; genus Lissotriton; species Lissotriton helveticus. Next base: position 701,009,955 of record NC_136063.1, on the reverse strand, counting down.
CCTCCAAATACACCCTCCAACTCCACCCTCCAAATACACCCTCCAACTCCAACTCCACCCTCCAAATACACCCTCCAACTCCACCCTCCAACTCCACCCTCCAACTCCACCCTCCAACTCCACCCTCCAACTCCACCCTCCAACTCCACCCTCCAACTCCACCCTCCAACTCCACCCTCCAACTCCACCCTCCAACTCCACCCTCCAACTCCACCCTCCAACTCCACCCTCCAACTCCAACTCCACCCTCCAACTCCACCCTCCAACTCCACCTCCACCCTCCAACTCCAACTCCACCCTCCAACTCCACCCTCCAAATACACCCTCCAAATACACCCTCCAACTCCACCCTCCAACTCCACCCTCCAACTCCACCCTCCAATCCAACTCCACCCTCCAACTCCACCCTCCAACTCCACCCTCTAATCCAACTCCACCCTCCAACTCCACCCTCCAACTCCACCCTCCAACTCCACCCTCCAACTCCACCCTCCAATCCAACTCCACCCTCCAACTCCACCCTCCAATCCAACTCCACCCTCCAACTCCACCCTCCAATCCAACTCCACCCTCCAACTCCACCCTCCAATCCAACTCCACCCTCCAATCCCAACTCCACCCTCCAAATACACCCTCCAACTTCACCCTCCAAATACACCCTCCAACTCCACCCTCCAAATACACCCTCCAACTCCAACTCCACCCTCCAAATACACCCTCCAACTCCACCCTCCAAATACACCCTCCAACTCCAACTCCACCCTCCAACTCCACCCTCCAACTCCAACTCCACCCTCCAACTCCACCCTCCAACTCCAACTCCACCCTCCAAATACACCCTCCAACTCCACCCTCCAACTCCACCCTCCAACTCCACCCTCCAACTCCACCCTCCAACTCCACCCTCCAACTCCACCCTCCAACTCCACCCTCCAACTCCACCCTCCAACTCCCACCCTCCAACTCCACCCTCCACTCCACCCTCCAACTCCACCCTCCAACTCCACCTCCACCCTCCAACTCCACCCTCCAACTCCACCCTCCAACTCCACCCTCCAACTCCACCCTCCAACTCCACCCTCCAACTCCACCCTCCAACTCCACCCTCCAACTCCACCCTCCAACTCCACCCTCCAACTCCACCCTCCAACTCCACCCTCCAATCCAACTCCACCCTCCAACTCCACCCTCCAATCCAACTCCACCCTCCAACTCCACCCTCCAATCCAACTCCACCCTTCAACTCCACCCTCCAATCCAACTCCACCCTCCAACTCCACCCTCCAATCCAACTCCACCCTCCAACTCCACCCTCCAACTCCAACTCCACCCTCCAAATACACCCTCCAACTCCAACTCCACCCTCCAAATACACCCTCCAACTCCAACTCCACCCTCCAACTCCACCCTCCAACTCCACCCTCCAACTCCACCCTCCAACTCCACCCTCCAACTCCACCCTCCAACTCCACCCCCAACTCCACCCTCCAACTCCACCCTCCAACTCCACCCTCCAACTCCACCCTCCAACTCCACCCTCCAACTCCACCTCCACCCTCCAACTCCAACTCCACCCTCCAAATACACCCTCCAAATACACCCTCCAAATACACCCTCCAACTCCACCCTCCAACTCCACCCTCCAACTCCACCCTCCAATCCAACTCCACCCTCCAACTCCACCCTCCAACTCCACCCTCTAATCCAACTCCACCCTCCAACTCCACCCTCCAACTCCACCCTCCAACTCCACCCTCCAACTCCACCCTCCAATCCAACTCCACCCTCCAACTCCACCCTCCAATCCAACTCCACCCTCCAACTCCCACCCTCCAATCCAACTCCACCCTCCAACTCCACCCTCCAATCCAACTCCACCCTCCAACTCCACCCTCCAATCCAACTCCACCCTCCAAATACACCCTCCAACTTCACCCTCCAAATACACCCTCCAACTCCACCCTCCAAATACACCCTCCAACTCCAACTCCACCCTCCAAATACACCCTCCAACTCCACCCTCCAAATACACCCTCCAACTCCAACTCCACCCTCCAACTCCACCCTCCAACTCCAACTCCACCCTCCAACTCCACCCTCCAACTCCAACTCCACCCTCCAAATACACCCTCCAACTCCACCCTCCAACTCCACCCTCCAACTCCACCCTCCAACTCCCACCCTCCAACTCCACCCTCCAACTCCACCCTCCAACTCCACCCTCCAACTCCACCCTCCAACTCCACCCTCCAACTCCACCCTCCAACTCCACCTCCACCCTCCAACTCCACCCTCCAACTCCACCCTCCAACTCCACCCTCCAACTCCACCCTCCAACTCCACCCTCCAACTCCACCCTCCAACCTCCACCCTCCAACTCCACCCTCCAATCCAACTCCACCCTCCAACTCCACCCTCCAATCCAACTCCACCCTCCAACTCCACCCTCCAATCCAACTCCACCCTTCAACTCCACCCTCCAATCCAACTCCACCCTCCAACTCCACCCTCCAATCCAACTCCACCCTCCAACTCCACCCTCCAACTCCAACTCCACCCTCCAAATACACCCTCCAACTCCAACTCCACCCTCCAAATACACCCTCCAACTCCACCCTCCAACTCCACCCTCCAACTCCACCCTCCAACTCCACCCTCCAACTCCACCCTCCAACTCCACCCTCCAACTCCACCCTCCAACTCCACCCTCCAACTCCACCCTCCAACTCCACCCTCCAACTCCACCCTCCAACTCCACCCTCCAACTCCACCCTCCAACTCCACCCTCCAACTCCACCCTCCAACTCCACCCTCCAACTCCACCCTCCAACTCCACCCTCCAACTCCAACTCCACCCTCCAACTCCAACCTCCACCCTCCAACTCCAACTCCACCCTCCAAATACACCCTCCAACTACACCCTCCAACTACACCCTCCAACTCCACCCTCCAACTCCACCCTCCAACTCCACCCTCCAACCTCCAACTCCACCCTCCAACCCTCCACCCTCCAACTCCACCCTCCAACTCCACCCTCCAACTCCACCCTCCAACTCCACCCTCCAACTCCACCCTCCAACTCCACCCTCCAACTCCACCCCTCCAACTCCACCCTCCAACTCCACCCTCCAACTCCACCTCCACCCTCCAACTCCACCCTCCAACTCCACCCTCCAACTCCACCCTCCAACTCCACCTCCAACTCCACCCTCCAACTCCACCCTCCAACTCCACCCTCCAACTCCACCCTCCAACTCCACCCTCCAACTCAAGCCACCCTCCAACTCCACCCTCCAACTCCAACCTCCACCCTCCAACTCCAACTCCACCCTCCAACTCCAACTCCACCCTCAACCCTCCAACTCCAACTCCACCCTCCAACTCCACCCTCCAACTCCACCCTCCAACTCCACCCTCCAACTCCACCCTCCAACTCCACCCTCCAACTCCACCCTCCAACTCCAACTCCCCCTTAACCCTCCAACTCCACCCTCCAACTCCACCCTCCACACCTCCAACTCCACCCTCCAACTCCACCCTCCAACTCCACCCTCCAACTCCACCCTCCAACTCCACCCTCCAACTCCACCCTCCAACTCCACCTCCAACTCCACACTCCGCAAAACTCCACCCTCCAACTCCACCCTCCAACTCCACCTCCACCCTCCAACTCCACCCTCCAACTCCACCCTCCAACTCCACCCTCCAACTCCACCTCCACCCTCCACCTCCACCCTCCAACTCCACCCTCCAACTCCACCCTCCAAATACACCCTCCAACTCCACCCTCCAACTCCACCCTCCAATCCAACTCCACCCTCCAACTCCACCCTCCAATCCAACTCCACCCTCCAATCCAACTCCACCCTCCAACTCCACCCTCCAATCCAACTCCACCCCCAACTCCACATCCAACTCCACCCTCCAACTCCACCCTCCAACTCCACCCTCCAACTCCAACTCCACCCTCCAACTCCACACTCCAACTCCACCCTCCAACTCCACCCTCC